>NC_058338.1:56056318-56690357 GCF_905475395.1 Chrysoperla carnea | reverse complement strand
TGGGAACTCTTTTTTTACGGGTTTTGAATCAGTCTGAATGTATACCTAGTTACGGTAAGTAAGTAACAACGGTAGAACCATAGTTATTCAAATGTCATTTTCCTTAAAATAAAGATTTTGCCATGCTTATTCAAGTGGCATTTCTCGTTTTCTTTAAGAAATTCCAACAACAATTTAAATAAATTTTATGATTAAATTAGTAAAAATCATTAATTTTCTTAAAACTTAAAAGCTTATTTTCATTATTTTCTAACAAATATAAAAAAAATGTTTATTGAATCACTATGGTTCTACCGTCTGCAACTTACTAAAATTAGTATGTTTAATCAGTATGAAGTTCGTAACATGTGAAATTTGCAAAGTATAAAAGTCTTGAACTTAAAAAACTTACGTGTTTAAATCAGAATAAAGATAAATTTTTTTTGTAGAAGAGCGGAAATTTTTTACTGTTATGTACGCAAAATTTAAATATAATAAATTTATTATCCATGAAAAAATGTTTTTTTTTGTATGCTTTCTAGAGGATTGATGAAGGTAAGTATGGTAATAAAGAAAATTGAGTTCTCGGTCTTGGCTCCGTTAACGTCGCGGTGAAAATCTTCTTTTTGGATATTTGTGTTATTTTGTCTATCATATATGACATCATTATAAGACCATTTTTTATGATAAAAGACCAATAATTATATGTAAAAATGTATCAGGAGGCCTCCAAATGTTGAAATGCTGAAGAGCTTACTTATGTTTACTGTACCCTACATATATTTTGATCCATTGACATAAATGGCTTACTTAAGCGTTTTCCACCTATATCACTTAATCCAACCTCAAAAATAAATACCAATATCGAAAAAGTTGATAATATGGTATAGAAGAATTTTGAATAAAGAATACAAATTTTATTGTGGATAAAAAAATTAATTGGTATAATTTACATATCTATGGTATTAAATAAGGATTTTGGAATAATTGGGTAACCTTTTAAAGCATAATTTCATTTAACCAAAAATTATACAAGTATTATTATTTTATTTAATGTTGCTCTTTTGTTCTTTGCTATTTGGACAGAAGTTAACAAACAGCAAATAGAAAACAGTCTTTTGAACTGAAAACAGTATGTGAATTATAAACCAAACTTTTTATTTTTACCCAAATAAGAGAATTTTATACTCTTTAAAATTTTTTTTTTTATCTGAAATATTTTTTGATATGTTGAAGCCGAATCGACAAGTTCATTGAATCGGTTTTAAAACAAAAGTGATTCAATGTTAAATCTATTAAAGCATGAAATATATTTTTTTAAATATTTCGTGCATATATCATAAAGGGTAAAGACGGAAAAATTTATTTTCTTATAAATAGGATGTAGGAATGAAATTCGTCTTTCAACAGTGGCCAGTTGTGATGATTAATACGGGGAGTCTTTCGTTCAAAATCACAGCCATTGTAAAACGATTTGCAAACTTTTTAACTGTAAAACATCTGGCGTGGTTTTAGTAACACAAAAACTGTCTGACAATCCTAATTTATATATTGGTAAAAGGACATGAAAAATGATTTTAAAAAATTTTCTTAAATGATTGACATTTAGGCAGTTTTTTTGAGATTGCATACTGGTAAAGGTAGTCGGCACAACCACGCTTTATTCCTACCCCAATTCAATACTAAAAAAAAAATAAATAAAATAAAATCTAACCACCTTGAAATCAATGTTACTAGCGCTTATACCACTACATCGGACATTCAAAACAGTTTTATAAAATTTTTGTAAGATTAGTGTTTTGTTGGTAAAACATTATTTATTAGCTAAATACGAAGGAAATAAAATCAATGAGTTCGTTAGTTGAATTTATGTCTAATTTTATTTTGTATTCGTTAATTCAATATATTTTTATATTTCAAGTGTAAATGAACTTTTTTCCTTTCATTTCTATCATAATTTAATAAGGTTTTTATGGTCAATGATAATTTGTAATATTGTTATTTTTGGAGTCGGTGTCAGCCAAGGAAACAACTCTGACAGAACTGTTTGCTACATTTTCTTGGCTGACAACGAATCCAAAAATAACAATAATTTTAACTACATTATATTATTGTAATTTTTTTACTTTTTAGTGCATTTTAATTTGTTTTGGAAAGTTTTTCTTTTGAAGTAGGTTTTCTTTTTGTTCAAAGTTTTTTATATTTTGTGATTTTTAGTGAATATGAAGTACAATAAGTAATTTTTCATTAAAAAATGAAGCATCAGAATCGGTTCGCCCAGTCAAAAGTTCTGAGGTAACACACATAAAAAAATATAGTCGAATTGATAACCGCCTCCTTTTTTCTTTGAAGTCGGTTAAAAAAAACATAGTTTTCTTACAACTTAAACATTCAAAATTTAAGATATGAAACAATGGAACATAATTTCTTCGTCTTATATGTATAATTTTATCAACACGTAATAAGTACAATACAATCGTTGAATAAAACTCTTATAGATGGTACTTAACCTAACCTTGATCAACACACACTGATGAAGAAGGTTAAGAATTTAATTCTTGTTTATGTGACTTTGCTCCAATTTTATAAATATATTACATGGCTACTTGTAAATATATTGTAGGTACTTAAATAATACTAATAAAAAGATATTTTTTAATGATTACTATTAATTATTATTATTTTCTATTACTTATTAATAATTGAAAATAATAATAATTTAATAAAATTTATTCATTTTTCATTAAAATTATTATTCACGAGATATTAATAATTCAAATTAAACAATTACCTACATCAAAATTATGTGTTTTTAACGCATTTTTAAAAAATGTCACAATGTTGATTAATATTTACCTACTCTATTTATAGCACTGTTATGCCTTATCATTATGCAATTTTTTATAAATATTAAACTACTATCGATAAAAACGTGTTGACCATGGTACATGAAGGTTGTTCCATAGAACAATATCATAATTTACCACCATAGGGCACACCTTAATATACTCAGAATCACCAAAATGGTAAAGGTATACCCATAAAGTTTCTGTGACGGAACGTCTGATATGATCTGTACTTCCGGAGAATAATCCTGGAGATGAAAGTTAAAATGTATATAGAGTGGTTTGTTCTTTTATATAAAATAGCGTTCTTACGCTTTTGATCAGAACGATTCAAAGAAGATTTTGGGACTGGTTTGAAAAAGTTTCACAGAAGCCATTTTTCTAGTCATATTGGCACTATAAATATAATATATGTGAAGGTTTGATCGCCCGTAGCTCGAAAACTACTCGTTAAAAAGTTTTGTGGCCGTGAGAGTTTTTGATCAAAATGATCAGAAGAACATTTTGGCGACAGTTTGAAAAAGTTTCAGAGAAAGCCATTTTCCCAGTCATATAATAAAACTATAATATATATTGTAACTAGCGGCCCCGACGGACGTTGTCCCGTAAAAACGTAACTCCAATTCATGAATACCTATACTACGTTTAGCCTGTCCGCTAAACCCATCCCGCTAAACCCCAATTTAACTCCTATTTATTGGAGTGGCCTCACCTTCTACCTTTTGCCTGACCTTTGATAGTAGAGCTCGCTGCGCTCGCATATGGCTCTAATAAATGCCTATTGACAATACCTGAATACTATTAAAAATACATAGTACACATAGTATACATAATGTGATATGATTTATATGCGCTCCCACCATTTAATGAAATTTCATTTTTTTGGTACGGAGCCCTCAAAAACAGTTGTACTGGACCAAATTGTAAATCTAAACCATTCTCTAATCTCCACGAACACACACAAAAAATTTCATCAAAATCGGTCCAGCTGTCTAGGAGGAGTTCAATTACATACACACGCACACAAGAAATATATATATTAAGATTTTGATCCGTTAAAAATTTTTGTGGTCGTGACAAACAAGAACTTTTTAGGGTGGGTTAGAAAAAGTTTCACAGAAAGCCATTTTCCCATGTAATATTGCGGGGACCTTTGTCACTGTCTCTTATGTAACAATACAGTTCCATATATGAGGTATTTCAAGCTTTCAGCATTATGTAAAATGTACGACCGCATAAAATTTCGCCTTCCACATTTTGAACTATCTCTATTTTGTTTGAGTATTTAAAACGACAGACTATATTCTGCTATTTCATTATTTCAGAATCATCCCACCCCATGTGATATAAGCTAATTGGTTTTTTTTTGAAATTATACTTACAATTTCCAACCGAAATTTATAATAAAGTATGTCTACCTAATTAACATTGAAGCGTACTTTATTATTGGATTTCATCAAATGAAGTTGTCAACAGTACACTTAAAGTGTCCGACTAAGGTTTTGATCAATACCTGTAGTTTGAATTCTTGCTCAGATAAATTATAGTTAAATGTATGATACCTTCCAAATTTTATCAATAATTTTTTTTCTATTAGATGTTTTTTTAACTTTTTAAAAAAGGTACAAAAAATGAGCAATACCAATCAAAACTTCATTATTACGGTACTAAAACTCGTGCAATTTACTCCTGACTTTCTTTACTGTTGTTTATATCTACCCATACCCTAATAACTGTATATTATATTTCAAGAATAATTTCTTAATTTTTATAATGACATGTTGTCTGGTGTATTACTTTCATTTATAGCATGGAAACGACAGGTAGGCAATTTAATTAATTAATATTAGTAAGAAGGGAATATTCGAATGGTGAAATTTATCATCTTAAATGAAAATTATTACAATGAAATCCTGAACAAAATATAATATTTCATTAATAATATTATGTTAGTTTTACGAAAAGAAGTTCACCTTTACCGAAACATTAAACGCGTAAACTATAGGGATACTGACTTCAAGGATACCTACTAATATACATTGTTATAAATAATATATTATTCGAATTTTTTTTTGCTAATAAATTATATTCGATGGCGCTGATGGTGCTTATCACCTTTACACTTTACGTTCGTAGTAATCATTGCAAAATAACATCAAGATTTGTTGCAAAAAAGGCAAAACCTATGAAAGAAAGTTTAACTTCTTTATATATACATTTTTATAAAATTTACTAATAAAAAATTTTAGGATTTGCGTTTAGGTATTAAGAAAACCTAAACGAAATGATAGAAACTTTAAATATACATAGTATTTAGAATTTTTCTCCGCAATTTTAAACTTGTTTCGGTGAGAAAGGAGCAGATTGTCAATTTCCATAAACAATTTCTTAAACATTCTAACTTACCTCCTGAAACTAGTCTCTTTATCAGAACTCAATTGTACATACCATTTATTCGTGATTAGCTCACTAAATTCCATATAAGTACCAAATTTCAAGCAGATTCGGAGAAAGTAGACTGTTACAGTCGAGCCGACAGACAGGCAGAAACATAAGTGATTCTATTATGGTTCCTTTTTTTCATGTTTGATTTTAAATTGAGATGTCGGTGGATTTATCTTTGATGATAAATTGAGATACAGTATACTTAATATTGAGAACTTGAAACATCTGGTAAGTTGATAACGCGGAAAATAAAAGTGGAACTGTTTTGAACTGCCTGTTTGGTTAATATTTTGTCAGAAGTAGGGTGATGGTAATTTCATTAATAATTTTTTATGTTTTTCTTTTGTTTTGATCAAAAATAATATGTATTTAATAATAAGTGGTGGAAAGCGTGGGTATTACCTTCCTTCTGTATTAGATCCATTCCCATTTCCACGTTTGTATAAAAAACCATTATAATATCATAAAAACAATGATGGATGTCTTTTTATTAATGTTATAATAATGTAAAAGGTTTTTTTTTTGTGCCGTTTTGATAGAAAGTTATAATTTTCAACCCGAATTTTTTTTTCTTATTTCTGGGTTGAAAAGGTTGGAAATGAAATTTGAGATATTCTTAACTTGCTCCCGTTGTATGTATACTAATTTTTTCTCGACGGAGGCGGAAAGCGGCAACTTCGTTTAGCACAGTGGAAGAAAAGTGGACGCTTTGGACCCGAAAAGGAGATCGAATTAATTTCTATATGAATCATACCAAAAGTTTTCTGTAAGTCTACTATTAACCCATAAACTGACAGCTTCGAGGAAACTGAAAAAAACCTATAAAGTAATATGCTTATTAGACTAGGAGATGATGACAGAACACGTTCTCCCATTTTCTTCTGCATGCCTTTTTAAGAATTAATAATTAACTCTAAAATATGAAAGATAGAGGGGTTATTGGCAGCTGCACGCAAGATTCGTTTTTTTGATAAAAAATGGTAAGAACCGTTTTCGAGATATGTAGAAAAGTACCTTTTTTATACATTTATTAAGTAATCTTATATTTTAATTTTATTAAAATTTTTAAGAAAAGCTGTGTGTGCACCTACTGAATATTTGATTTGAGTAATTTTGCACTGTCGTTGTGGAAAATAAATTTTATTCTAATTCCCTGAATCAACAAGATATTGATCGGTCTTTAGAGATCATTCCACTACGATTCGTTTTTCTTTAAATATACATAATTTTATTAAAAGTAAATTGAATATTATAGGTATTTTTATAAACATAGGGTAATGTTTAGTACCAAGAGATGCAGATTTGAATCACATTCGACTTTTAATCACTACTAATAAATAGAGTAGTTGAACAAATGGTTTTGTTTTTGACAAAATGAAAAGACTGCATATAAGTACAAAGCTTTTTTTATTTTGCATAATAATTTGAAAGTTACATAAAGTTTTAAAAAACTTTTCAAAAGAGAAACGAAAACGCTCGAAGAAAAAATTTTCGTAAAATATCGTGTGACGTAATAATTTTAATTATGAATAGATATATTTGTACACAGGCATTTGTATTTTAACATTTCTACGCTACGAACATAGCACACTATATCTTAATAACGTTTGTAATCCGTGAATTCTTTTGTAAATTTTATTCATTTTAATTTACTTATATTTAATTATAAATAGTTTTCTTGACGAAGAACTACTTCGGATCAAGGAACGTTCTTTGCTGTATCACGGATACATGATAATAGATAGGTACCAAATTTTATAATTTTTTTCCCTTTTATTTAAAGAAGAGGATGCAAGTAAAAGGTACTCGTAATATTTTCAATCACGTACATTGCACGATGGTTATATCGATTATAAGTACATCAGAGTATGTAAATTTGATTCCAGGTACTACACCTTCACTTACATTATATGAGGGCTTTTAATATAATAATATGATCTCATACTCCTTACAAAGTTACATGTTGTGAGAAAAGAAATAGTTATGTTGTATTATAATATGCAAATATTTTTTAAGGAATTTTATTAATTAAAAATTATTCTAATGATTATACAAGTTTTTACTTTACAGGCTATGTAATAAATAAGATTCAAAAGGGAACCACAGTAGTAAGTTGCTGTAGCCTGTGGTATACTCTTTCTAACATTAATTAAGTTTTAAAAAATAGAATTTTTGGAATCAGAGAACCTTGAATCGAAAATATTGGTACAAAATTATTTATCACTTCAGGATGAAAATATTATACTTGTTTATCTATATTAAATTCTATACTTGTACGTATATCCTATTGATTAATTTTTTTAAATTATGATTTCAGCGCCATGACGTCACAAATATCCAACATCATCGTCGATAAAACAGCTACAAAGTTTTTTCCTAAGAAATTCTTTTGCGTCTGGCTAAGTGAATCTATTTTATCGAATTCAATTGATGTAAGATAAAATAGCAGTCTTTTGTCAAAATATATTTTTAACACAATAGAAACAAAATAACAAAAATTGACATGTATTTCAAAATATATAGAAAATTAAAAAAATTATACAATTTTAATTCCTTGAACACAAAAATTAACATACATTAAAAATTTTTTTAATTTATTCATAATGTGAGTATGTACAATTTTAACTACTGTCTATTGATGTTGTTGTAAATAACAGGTTGTTTAAAACAACCAGTGGGTTCTTATTAAAGACGCTTATTAAAATCTCTTTGCTGGAAAACCCAAGATCAATCAAAAATTTTTATTTAGTTATGCAGCATGCCATCAGAATGTTCTCCAAAATCACAAACTAATGAATGAACAAGTGATTTATATTTTTTTTATCAGGCTGACATAATAAAAAAAATACATATATAACTTTGTAGGTCAGATTATTATAACAACCCACCAACAAATACATATAGCAGCGGCGTTTGCGTTGCTGCAATTTATTAATGTTGTAGAGAAATCATCTTTTATAATCATAATAAAAAAGTAGGGTAGTGATATTATTATTATGAATTGTCTGATAAAAAGTCGTTATGAAAATAGTGATATTATTATTATGAAAATCGAAATAAGAAATTTTATCAATATACTTGTTGCATTTTGGGATATTTCAATATTTTAGGACCGATTTTAGTGTGTCAGAGGCAAAATTGTTTTCGCATGAAACAGAATGAAGTGTTTTCATGATTATACAATATTCCGCGAGACTTCGCTACTATTATATTTTGAGTTAACCAGAGGCACCACCTTCAGAAGAAACCCCAAATTTTGTTAACCTCGCTCAGTTCTTTGAGTGAACAGTAGAATAAGATAAAACTCAATATATTAATTTATGCCCATATACTTTATTCTTTTAATAATTAATTTAATTGCCAATGTGATGGGACTAACGAATAATATTTGATGTAGGTTTCTTCATAAATGGAAGAAAATATGTCATGTAATATTTTTTCATAGGTTCACAAGTTTTAATTTATAAAATTCCAAAAATATTGTTAATCTAATTTTAAGGGTTATGGTGGTAATTTGGTGCTGCAACCTTTGTATAAGTAATTAAACGTTCGGGTAGACAATGATGTGTTAAAATACGAAATGGAACTGTCAATTTATTTATCTTGCTTTTGCTTATATGTCATTTCAGCAGAAAATACAAAATCTGGAATTTCTCGGTTGATATAAATTAAATGGAAATATTTATCAAAAGCAAAGATGTAGAAAATAAACAATATACTACAATTCATCATCCAATTATATTTACTGTTTAACAATTAAAAAGATTTTTAGAACTTTTTTTTCTTAACAACCTTGAAAATTTTATGGATTGTGTCAGTATACAAGTGAAATTTACAAAATTTAAAAAATCCCCGACATATTTTTCGGCTACGGAATCCTAAACTCACATTTGAAACTTATCTAAGAACACACTCTATTAAATTTCCTTTTTCCTTAAAGCCTTTTCCAAACTGAGCCGAATTGGAAGATCATCGCCAATTTTTTGTTTTTCGGGTACGGAACAATGAATTCGAATTTGAAACAGAGCTAAGAACACTTTCCATTTATTAACTTTCAAAAAAAATTTAAAAAATCAAAATCGGGTCATTCGTTCAGGCGCTACAATGCCACAGACAGACAGACACACATACATAGCGAGCAAACTTATAACACCTCTTTTCTAGTTCGGGGGTTAAAAATAGAAATATTTTTCAGAAACCAAGAACTACAAAATAAATTTTAAATTTATTGATAAATAATATTCATATATGTATATAATCCAATTAAATCAGAAAAATATTGATCTCGTCTATAAAGGTCACATTTACCATGGTTTGTTATTATTATTATTATTATTATTATAGTGATATGATATCGTGACATTTCCAGGTATGTCAGCCAGACAGCCAGATGGATGTATCGTTGAAATGTTTTATACCATAATATACTAGGTACTCTATATTTTATATTATAATTTTCATTCAAACGTGATTTGTTTGTAACTAAATCAATAATTATAACCTACCTCTATATGTATTTTTCTAAATCTACATATATATAGGTGGAATACCACTTACTTTGGGAAATTTGGAAATTTAACGGATTTTTGGAAGTTTAACTCCTAAGGTGGATAAAAAGGGGATGCAAGTTTTCATATGGAAACCCCATAAAAATAATTTTATAGAAAAATATAGATCAACGTTTGCTATAATGTCCATGTTAGTAAGGTTTTTTTAACTTTATCATTCATATTTTAAGCCATAATGAATTTTTCTCCCAGGTAAACATTTCAGCGAAATATAACTTTTGTAATGTTCGAACTGGAAATTAGAGGGAGACAAATTTGTAGTTTTATTAATAAATCTCTAAACGATTTATATTTAGCACACAAAATTAATAATTATTACATAAGTACAATATTTAAAATACAACTGATAATTATGTTTGTGTATATAATTAAAAAATTATATTTAGAGCCCAAATATTTATTATAAATATGGAGCCAAGTGTCGTATTTGACAGTCATTTCAAACTAGCTGGAAATTCAAGAAACTATTGGAAAGGTCGTGCCTTATATCTTTTTTCTTTAGGAACTTTCGTTTACACTTTCAATCTTTCAAGGTGCTTGAAAAATAAGTAATTGCTTAGAGGATGATCTTATAAAAAGAAAATCATTGAATACAAATTTTCATTTGATCTGACACTCGAAATCCCCCATGTTGCATTTCAAATTTAATTGCAGAATTGATGAGCACTTATAACTTTTTAAAAGAGAAGTAAAATTTCTAGTCGTTTTGAAATGACTGCCAAATGCGACGCTTGGACCCAGATCTATTATGATTTATTATTTTTATTATAATAATAAGTCTTTTGCATTCACATCAATCAATAAAAAAATGAAATGGACATATCAATAGTAGCTATATTTACAAGTTCCAATGTTAAGATTTATTTATTTCGGACATAATTAGTTTTAAAAACTGGGGGCAATGATTCAATTAAAGGTAATTACTTTTTTAATGACTGTTATCTTCTATAAATAAATTTGAATAACTAAATATTTTGATATTAATTTTATTTAATTTTTCTGGGCTGAATGTAATGTAATAGTTAAAGGTGCTTATTTTTCAAACGAAGATAAGCGCCACTGAAACGAATTATACATATGATTCTTATTTTAGTCAATTATTTGAGGTAGATAAGCAAGAAGCGACCCGTCCTGGCTTAGCACCGTTGAAATGCTCTAAAATTATCACTGTTTCTCTACTATATTATGCATGTATTATACATATAAACCTTCCTCTTGAATCACTCTATCTATTAAAAAAAAATCGCTTAAAAATTCGTTGCGTAGTTTTAAAGATCTATGTATACACCGGGACAGAGCATACAGCGGTGAACAACTTTGTTTTATAATATTTAGTGATTACTGTGATAAGTCTGGTATCGTGGCCGACTGTAAATATATTTTCTAAAAATATATTTTCAAACGTTTGCCTAGTGCAAAAAATAAAATATGACTAAATAAGAAATTTTCACCGCGGATCAATTAATAATTAATAGCGGTAAATAATGAATCATTTGTTATTTTTAAAAAAATATTTGTTTTAATACTTGAGGACAATACATTCGTCACGATTGATTACTGGTGAATGCATAAAATAGCCTCTGATTATTTAAAAATCACGACTAAAGTTAAATAATTTACAACATGAAATTATTTGCTTAATCATCATAATTTCATACCTGTAAAAAATAATTGTGAGCTGTATGACCTCTGTCAAAACATTTTAATTTATCTGATAGTTTCAATAAAATTAAAGTTTGTTACTAGTAATTAGTTGTTAATCAAATTCTTCTTAAAATCTATCAAGAAACAACCAATGCTTCAACAAATGCCTTTCAAAATATTCTGACAACTAGTTGGCTACTTGGATAAGATGTATTAGCCAGGACACAATGTAACTTGAATAATTCTATTATTTTTAGGCAAATATCACTATATTCGATTTCAACGCTAAGATGCCAGCGACACGAGTAAAAAAAACTTATTTTTAGTGTTTCATAGGACTTAAAATTTGTTTTTATTATTCATTTATAATGATACAAGTTGACTATTCTGTTTTATATTCACATTCCATCTAAATCATTGCTTAATGGTGCGTATTTTGTTTGGCTGTAAGTAGGTTTTAAGCATAATCTAAATTGTTAATGAGATAAGGTTAGAAAAGACTCATGTACATTCAATCATCAACATAATGTGCTACGATACCACGGGTAATTTGTAACGCGAACGCACTGAATTTTATATTTATTTTCGCCTTTTTATGGGTATAAAAGTATAGGTTGCGGTAATATAAGTGGGAAAAAGAAGTCTCATTGATCCCGAGCCTTAAAAATATCAGTTTAAGCTGATTCTGGAGGCTCAGAGAAAATGACGCCTGGAATGCAGTTTCCTAGAGAGGACGGTATATATTAATTGTTAAAGAGAGTTCCATTCAGTACAATCGGTGCAAATATTCCTATGAACATGAAGGTCTGATCTATACTACATAAGGATCTTGTACCATGAAGCAAACTTGTGTCATGGTAAAGACGTATCGATAGTTGTTTAATATTTATCATATCATATTTTAAAAAATGGTTTCAAGACACATAAATGTAAAGTTTTATCATTGTTATTATAACCTTTTTGGTTTTTTTTAGTGTGAAACTGCGGATTGTTCTTTATTACCAGTACAGAAAGTAAAATAAAAACAAGAAAATTTAATAAATAGAAATTAGGTACTAATTAATTATTAATTATACATAATATTAATTTATAGGTATTCTCTAATTTTTATGAACTAGAAAGAATCTTTTTAGTAAAATTTAAGTAGATAAGAGTATTAATCCCTGATCAGGGACAACCTTGTTGTGAATTGAGTATCCCCAACTCCAGGCTACTCTTGATTGTATTATGATATACATTGAATTAAATACATCACTTAACTTCCTATCAATATAATTAATTACATTGATAGTATTTAAAAGCATGCTAATTATAAAACCACCAATATTTTAAATTAAACAATATTATTTTATACGCCACATTTTATTATCTCTAATATAAAACCAAAAATATTGATTGCTGTTTATAATTTATTTACGCGTAATTTATTTTTCATTATCATTGATGATCAATATTGTTAGATAATATTCCAATCATCTCTATATATTATAAATGCCAAAGTAAGCATGTTTGTCTGTTTGTTTGTTTGTTACGCTTTCACGCTAAAACTATCAAATGGTATTTAATGAAACTGTACAGAAAATATAGATTATACTTCAGAATAACACATGAGATATAATTTATAAAGATGTATTAATAAAAAAATAAAAAAATTTAAAAATTAATTTAATTTGATATTACCATAAATTACAAATTTCTGTAAAAGTAGTCAATATAAAATATTTCACGGCCATCTTTCTGATATACTCAATGAATAATTACTATTTCATACATTCAAAAAAATAGAAAACCATATATATATTTTACCTATGTAAAACAATCCTAACCATAATTTCGAGTGTTATAGAGAGAGGATAAGCGAGAGCTATCTTTATCAATCTTTACTTTTAAACCCAGCGAAGCGGGTGGATATCACTCTAGTTTTTAATAAATTGATTTTGCAATGACATATTAAAAAAGATTTTATTTAGATTGTAATTAAAATAAAAAACCCGAATGCTTTGAATAAAATCTGAAAAGAAAAAACAAGTCCAATATTTTACATAGCGGCGTTAACAGTCGGGGCCCTTCAAAATCTTGGCCGGCTCAAATCTTTCCAATTATCAGTCCCGACTGATAAAATCGCTATATAGACTATTGAATTTGTTTCTTTCTTTTCAGATTTTATTTAACGCATTCGAGCTTTTGATTTTTTAATTTTATTTTAAACTTTTTAGTGTCCCTGCACTATAAAAAATCCTCTTTTTATACTATATTAAAATTTTAAAACTAATTTATCATTCCTAATTAAATTTAAACATATAACTTATATATATATATATATTTATTTTTGTAATCTTTTTTAATTTCCTTTATTTTGACACTCTGCTCAATAGGTTTTGTTAATTTTTTTTTATTAACGTATTATTATTTCGCACCATCACTTTGTTTTGTTTTTTCATACACCTGTCTAAGAACACTTGGTTTTTGAGACAAATATAATGATATCTTAAATGTTGAAATCCATTGAGCTGTTTAGAGGATACGAGGTAATAAAGAAATTTACAAACAAATAGACATACGTTCATACATACATACATGCAATATACGCCAATAAAAGCACGTGCGTCCAATGGTGGCATGCAAAAATTTGTCACCATCACCACAGTTTTTACTATTGCAGAATTATTGAAATTATAATCGAATCTCTGTTTAGTATGTCATTATAGTTATAATTGTGTAGGTCTAGCCTTCATATTGTTAGCTGGATAAGTAAAACGGTAAAATAGACGGAATTGTACCTAAAACAATGTAATCTGTTTATAAAATATAAGATATAAAGAATTTATTCATATGAATACTTCAAAAGGTGATGTAGGAATTCAAAGTATCCTTGTTACAATTTTCAAGAGGTATTAAAATTTTCTTAATCATAATTATATTATATATCATTTACATTTTACTGCAAAAACAACACTTATCTTTTCATAATCTTTATTTAAAATAATTGATTTTAATAAATAAAACTATGATTTTACGCCCACTTATACTAAATCATTGTATATATTCTTCAATGTACAAAATGATAAATGAAATTAATTTTTTCATTTGATATATAAAAAACACCAATTTTTAACACTGTATGCTATGCAAGTGCCAATAATACCTAGAAGACAAGGTACCTACCTTGAACATTCTGTAGTTTCTGAAAATTTACTGGATAGTATTTGTATTGAATTGTCCTGCTCCATTTCCTACTTATTGCTTTATTGTTTCATGATTTACACTACAATTTTAATGTTGCTGCTGCATATGAAAAGTCTTAGTAAAAACAGACTCCCTAGTAAGTCTGAAATTTTTATTATCTGAGATTTATTATTTGCTTTTCAATTTTGCTAACTTTTTTCTAAAGTGAAACAGATCTTTAGTTCTAAGATCTTTTATATCAAATTAAAATGTAGGATAAAATTCAATTTACTTCACTGTTTTTAAAAATTTATCAAAGTCGGTCGCATTTCTTAAATGGTAAGCGAATGTAGGACTTATCAAACAAATTTACTGATTCATTTTGTACATCGCTGGCACGGATTTTGTATGGTAAGGTATTACTGAAAATTAGAAAAAAAATACAAATAGTCTGTGATATGAGATATATATCTTGATAATATGATTAATGTCGAATAATGAATATGTAAATATGATTTGCAAATACATGTTTTTTTTCAAACTTTTGTTTTTATTTGATCTAGTTTTCTCTACAATTTTAATATTTTATTATTTTACCGGTCACACTTTTTTACACCAAGAAACAGGCTTGCTAAATTTCCGGTGGCCATAAGGAGACACTTTCCGGTGGCCATAAAGGCACAAAACATTCATTTTTTACAATACTTATCTCTCTTAATAATTATGAAGAAACAAAGGATTCTACCAAAGTAAAATAATATAAATACCATTTGACCGAACTTGCCTTCTCCGAATAAGTTGTCCATTGAACTATTTTATAAAAATATATTCAAAAAAGCGTTATATATCAGGTAATAGTTACTAAGATTTTCTGGGCTAGTGAACATTATCCCTTGACGATTTCATTCCAATTTAATAATAACATTATTCATCTGTATACTCTCTACCAAATGTTTACCTAATACAAAATCGATGGATGTTAAAATGATTGTTTCCTTTGCAACACTAACACATTAAAGGTTAAAAAAAAACAACGTGGAATTTTCAGGATACAGGTTTTTAAAACCATTTTCTTATAGTATCTATATGTATCTATGTATCCATGTGTGTACCAGCCGCAAAATAACAATAATTCCACATAAATAGCATGTTGTAGTAAAGCGTGATCAGATAAAGAGTAAAAAACCGATAGAAGATATCAATTTTTAATTTTGAAAAAGTAGATATACCATCATTGCATTTACCACCAGCTGGCGTGATTGATTTGTGTCGATTGAGGATTCTTTAAAATAGAGGTTAAGAGAGTTTGTCCCTCTTATGTGTCTGATTATGAGTTAGAAAGTTAATAGCTGGTGGTATTCCATTCGGTAGTAGTAGGTTTCCCAATATGTGAATGCAATACGTTTGGTTTGATCAGGATATTTATTACAACATAACACAAAAATTGCATTGTACTTACTTTAAATTATCTCTGTTTTCTTTAACTTCTGATAACTTTCACAACTCCATTTATTAAAATGACCAAACATAAAATGTTGCCAGAAAATACAAATTGACAGTTATAAGAAGATTTTTGTATTTTCTCAAAATTAGTGGCTAGCTGAATCGATTGACAAAGTTTTAGTTTTCTAAGTAACCTAGATGTCGGTTTTTTGTGTCTGTTGCAGTTTTTTTCGTTTTAACTCCCAAACAGCAAACAAATATCTTGCGATAAGGAACATAGTTCCAAAAATAGTGTCTAGGCTTAAATAAATCTTATAAATCTTATGTCTAGGCTTGAATAGTTATAAGAGACCCATTCGGTTCATGATTTAAAATTAGAAGTATACTCTGTTGAAAAAGTGTTAGGTTACACTTGTATCACTCATTACTGGTACATATTTTATCTCGTTACGATAAAACCACTTCTAACAATAATTCTCACAATGTGGATTTACACGTTGATACTTTTATATCTGCTTATCCGTTATTAACTAAATATCTACACTTTATCCGTTCTAAACTAAATATCTATAACAAAGCCAAGATAAAGACCGTCATAGTAGACAAGAGATGCAAGTAAAGCTGGTGTCGAGGGGGTTTGATAAGTATTAATGGTTTTATAAGAATATTATGCGGTTATATTTATTTTTAAAGCTGGAATTTTTCCAGGTTAGCGATATCATACATACAAATGAATTAAAATAAATTTAATTTACACAAAATATCAAATGATTTTAATCATTTTATTTATATTCCATTAAGTTTGTGTTTCGGTCGGATTAAAATCAACAGATAATATTGACCTCTTACCACTAATTTTAACAATCCAATGAAATTTTTGTAGTGTTTCAAAATATCTTTATTGAATAAAAATGGAGTATAATATGGTTTCAGGCTTTTTTTTGTTGTTAAATAATTAACAATAATTTTTATATTGTTTTTTGAAAAAAAGGAAAAATTTGTATTAAAATTTTAATTATACCAATAAATTAAAAATAGCAGTTACGAAAGATTAAGATATAATCACTTTCTTCCAATTGTCTTACTTCTGTGTACAATCAGACGAGATCTTCAAAAATTATCTTTACTAAATTGTCTCTGTTCAATTTCTTTATTGGAATTAGTATAAGTTGGATAGCTTTAGATGGCTGTATATACTTTTTCCTATAATTTAATATAAGTAGGTACTATTTGACAACGATAACGATTTTTGTATTTAAGGTTTTGTAAATATTTTTTTTTACCTACATGTTATAGAGACAGACATTATTTAATTGTAAAAGGTAATCCGCCAGAAGTATTGTGGGTATCGCCAAACAGTATAGACCTGACGCCCATATTGCATTGGCTCGTCCCCCATAACTATTGCTAATGTAACTATTCTCTCAATTCAGTATGCAGTATGGCGTTCTAAACAAAAATATAAGTACTAAATATAAGTAGGTACTATTTGACATCGATAACGATTTTTGTTTTTAGAGTTTTGTTATTCCTTTTTTTTACCTACACGATAAGACACGATAAGAAATGCATAGCATTTATTACAATGCATAAGGGTAATCCATCAGAAGTATTGTGGGTATCGCCAAACAGTATAGTTCAGTACACAGTATGACGTTCTAAACGATACTAACATAGTAACATCCACAAAAACTTCCAAAATATTTGTATTACCGTTTGTAGAAAAGAGTATCAGTGGTATGCTTAATTTTACAGAAAGTTCTAGATTTTGCAGGAATGTTTCAAAATTGTTTAAATATTCTAAATTGCAATTCAAAATATTCAATTATATCAGAGAATGTTGTTGAGCATTCCAAAATGATCTGGGATTTTCAGGAATGTACTAGAATGTTCAAAACTCCTAAGAATGATTTGGAACGTTTGATGTTAACGTTCTATGAAAATATTAAATGTTCGAACATGATCTTGATAGGGTGCAGTCGCTGATAGTTTATATACAGATGTCATATGGAGTTCATATCAGTTTGCAAAAGTGACAAAAACCTTTATTTTTTAACAAAAAGAATATTATGTAAAAAAAAAATAACAAAAAAAAGTTATATACGCTAAATTAATAAGTTATTAAAAATTGTTTCTTTTACAAAATTATAATAATTATTAATTTTTCTTAAGGAGGTCATCTGGTGATATATATGATATTATGTATTAAATATATCCACTTAAAATGATAAATATTTTGTTATGTCTTGATGATGGTCATTACCTATTTTTCGAAGTTTGGTAATGATGAAACATAACAGCCAACATATACAACACACAGACTCCCAGACAATCATTTTGTACCTATAATTATTTTTAAGGTATATCATGTTAAATATGTGTACATTTTTGTTGAAATTATTGAAGGTTTTTATTTGAAATAAACAAGTTTATATACAAACCATGTATTCAAAAAGTTTATTATTTATAGAATGAAAAATTATTATTGACAATTAAAAATATAACTCATTTTTTTCATTTCCTAATATTAATTTAATTATCAATAAAGTTTAATATTAGTAGGTAAATTACCATGTTTTTATTATTTAAAACTAGTTAAATTTGGGTGTAAACTTTAAAAAATCAAAGATGTATATTATTGCCTATATAAATAAGTATGTTTTAATAAAGGTTAATACGAAATTTTTAGTTAATACTCAAAGTAGTTTCTTACCTATTTAAAACAAAAAACTATTAAAAAAAATGAGACTGATTATTCATAAAGCGTCTATTTACACGTATTTTTTTTTTTTTTTTGGAACATTGAAATTGACGAAAATATGAACAACTTAAGATAACAGAATGCTGTAATACAATTAAAAATGGGTAAGCAACTTATAAAATTCTTAAATTTCTTTTTCATCTTACTAAAAAATTATCCGAGACAGCTACATTTTAGGCAAATCAGAATTCGAAATAATTAATTTTCAAACGTAGGTATAATTTTTCAAGATTAAAAATAGCCATCCTAGAAATATTTTAAATGAGCTTTTTGATATAGTGAATTCAAATCAAACTTTGTATCTTTAAGAACAGTCGCATACCACGAATATCGGTTTACCGACGTTTATATGAGACAGCTATTTAAACTAGCTGTCAAAAAACAGAATAACTTAGACAACTTGCGTTATAACATCTTCTACACTCATCTCACTTGATTGCTTAAACTTTGTTGCTCTAAATTTCAGCTACTTAGAGCAATTATATTTTTCCTTAAAATAAAATTAATATAAAATTATTACCCCACCGATTTAATAATGAAAGGAAAATAAACGTCTTTGTTCTAATTATACACTGAGGGTAAACTAAGTAGCATTTACTTAGTTTTGGTATTAAGCTGTTGAAGTTAGTCATTGGAAAAATCGGATTTAATTCGCTTAGTTAGAGCTGCCGATTAAGCTGGCAAAACAAGCACTAAAAAATAATAATAAACAATTTACCAAAAACAATGTTTTGCATTAATCTAAAAATAAATTATAATTGAAGGTCGATAAATCTCTCTAATTATATGACGTGTGTTATAACTTATTTGAATATACTAACAAATGTAAATTTTATATATTTTTGTTGACTACTGTAATAATAAATACACAAACAAACAATGATCTATCAATGGAGATTTTATGAGATAATATTAATAATAATTATTATAGTATTTTATTCTATAGGCCAAGTAAATCATGTGTGTAGTATTTTATATAGTAGGGGAAAGTGTAATACCTATAATAAAAATTTACAATTATGCGTTTCTAACAGTTTTTTTTAAATATCGTAATGGGCTATAAACTAACTATCGATTAAAAATTGTTCATATATATGAACCATATATGGCTCACACTATAATGTACCATGCCTCACACCCTTATGTAACTAGAATCACCTCCAGCCATTGTACTTGAAGGTGTTCTCTTCAACATGCGATCGTTACAATTCATTCTAAGGAACAGCTTGATAGAATGTTTATTATTAAAACATTGAAAACCCCCATAAAGCATAATATCAGTTGTTAGTTTCAAGGAAGTACATACCTGTGCGTATTTGAAACTTTACATGCTCAAATTAAAGCGTGATGTTTAAAACTGAAATATGGAATAAAACCTTACTCTCTTTACTCCCCACTAACCAGTAAGTTACGTTGAGTATGATTTATAAAACAATATGCATTGACAGCTTTTAAATAGCTAATAGAATCAAAATTATTTACTTTTTATTGTTCATTTAAAAAAATTGAGTTGTGAAAGTTATCAGAAGTTAAAGAAAACAAAGATAATTTAAAGTAAGTACAATGCAATTTTTATGTTATGCCGTAATAAATATCCTGATGAAACCAAACGTATTGTATTCACATATTGGGATGCCTACTAAATCAGAAGTATGTCTTTTTTAAGCTTATACTACAATTATTTCATACAATATAAACATAAAGTAATTAGCTATAAAGTTAAATTCGTTAAAGAATCAATATAATTTACTATTTATATTGTGATAAAATACTCTTTTTCCCTCATGACTCAATGTATGCAACGCTAGGTACTACATCTTACCCTATATATAAAGCATGTGTGAATATAACAGTAAACTATAGATTATATCAGATGGCAAATATCACCATTGCAATTCATAACTATAATAAGTAGAAGTTGATCGGATTGAATTGATGGATTCAAAACAAAGCGAAAAAAACTATTAATTGACAAGTACACGGGATAACTGACCCTTGAAAAATGAAAAAAAAACTCGATAAAAACAGGCAATAAAATTCGTGGAAAACCATAATTAGTAATTCGTGAATAAATATTCCAAGAAAAATTGCAGTCTCCTAATGTAAACTATCAATCCTTGTTAACAGGTATTTAATCTCTCGCGTTCCTTATTTTCACGCCTTTCATGGGATATTTTTCTTAATATAATTTGAAGGCAAGATTACTTTAATAAGAAAAATCTTGAAGTCTCTTTTCTTATACTCTGTATGTATGAAATACAATACCAAGGTGTTCTAATTTAAATCCCAAGTTTTGGCGCTCAGAAATATTGATGCTACAAACAACATTTAGGTATGTGTTCATAAAACAACTTAAGTAGTCCATCTCTATTTGTCCGTCCGTCTAACCTAATGTTCGTTCATGATCATCATAACTCTAAAACGAAACAGATATCAAGCTAAAATTAGCGTACTCAAGACGTAAAAAGTAAGTTGGATTTCGTAAGTGAGCAACATAGGTCAATTGGGTCTTAGGTCCGAAGGACTCATGTAGTTAACTGTTTAAAATAGAACAAAAATTTAAATATAAAAAATGTTCTTTATAAAAGAAAAGGACAATCTTTGGCTTGACATATTTACGTGAAAATAAGACCAAATTTTGGGTGTCTATTTTCTACAAAACTGTAAAACATGGGAGTTAATAATTTGCAGGTAGTTTCTGGTATTGAGAAAGATTCTCAAAAAGAAAACCTAGAAAAACTTTCGAAACTTTCGAAAATCAAAACCATAGTTGTTGGTTTTTCAAATCTTTTAATTTATTAAAAGAAATGCAAGCATTGATATTCCACACTGTCTATACAAGGTATTTCAACAATTAACTAAGTCAATTGTTTGTTTTCTCTTGTTATTAATTAAATTTCGCTTCATATCTGTGTCACAAGCTTCTTCTGTTTCTGTTTCTTTTTTTTTTTTTAGATTGTTCTGAAAGTAGTTTTCGTCTCATGATATTATAGAGAGAATCGTTAGTAAATTGGATTTTGGCAGAGAACTTAACTAAATTCTACCTACTTGTAAGGAAAAACTTTGAATTTTTTAACAGAAAAACTTTAAGCTTGCATTTCCGTATATAAAAACTAAGCCGATTAGGATATTATATTTCCATTTCCCTTTACAAACTCTATACAAGTGCGGGTATAATTCTCTTCACAAATTGTAGCGGTTGTAATCGCACCGCGTACTTATTTACCTATAATTTTCTAGTTTTTTCTTAATTTATTTATTTGATAAAAATAGATCACTTTCAATAAAGTTTTAAAAATTTGAAACGAAAAGGAACTTTATACAAATAGAGTTCTTGAAAAACTATTTAAGATAACGATCAATGTGAATAATTATTGTCTAATCGATACAAGGTCGTAAATATTAGGTGTTAAAACAAACCTAAAACCATTTATTAATCGTAATTCATTTCCAATATATATATTACTTCGATCATTCTGTAAGGTTATGTAAAGTGAGACCACATTTCACTCTTATTATAGTAAAGAGCAAGTGAAATAAAATATTTTGATTTTGAAGTGGCAAGGGTTTTTGATGTTATTATTTATAATAACAATAACAATAAATTAATAAAACATAAATAATTCTTAATAAATAATCTCTTAAAAATATCTATCTATTACAATCTATCTGAATTCAATTCAAAGCTATAAGAAAGAGTAAATAAATATATAAATTTACTTTATTTATTTTATGGGAGTAAACAAAATGCAAATTATTGAAATGAAATCCTCCAGACATCTTTGGTAACAGCCTTCCTTGAAATAAGAAAAAATTATATCAATTTGTAATATGGTAGGGATATTCAAATTTTGTATATAAACGTTGGTCTAATTATTGTTAAATCATACTAATTTACAACTTTGTAATAATAATTTCATCTTGAAATTTCAACAAAAAAACCCAATTTTCAAAATGTTCAAACTTGTAAGTACCTAATTAATTATTTCGTATTTTCATATTTCAAATTTTATAAATTTTTCCTTTCGGTAAAAATTTAAATTACGGAATTCTTAAAATTTTGCTTTATTTTATGATATTTTTTCGAGTATAACCAACTTATCTGTCTTTGACTTAAAACTAAAAACAGATAAGCTGATATATTTTTTAAACGAGCGTTAATATTTCACATTTTGAACACTTAAGGTTCAGAGTGAGTAGGTTAGATTGATACAACATTGATTTTTTCTGAGGATGTTTTCTGAGGATGAATTTTTCGGATTTTTGAAGCTAATAAGTTGAACAAAATCGATTTTAAAGTCTTAAATTTAAAAAAGAGAACGCACTTAGCGATAATATAACCTCTACTATCACGAAAACTTCATTCAAGAATATATGCCAGATCATAAATTAACTAATATGAACGCAATTATTTTTAAGTATTTCTAATTTGTATTGTTTATTTTCAGATCGTAATTGCCGCTATCTTCGGTTTGGCTGCTGCCGCTCCACAACCAGGTTTTGTTGCTGCCGCTCCAGTTGCTGTAGCTCCAGTTGCTGTGGCCCACTCAGTCAGTAGCCATGGAACCGTTGTCCACCACCCATCTCCAGCTGTAGCTGTACATGCTGTACATGCCCCAGTTGTTGCTCGTGTTGCCCATCCAGTAGCAGTAGCACACCCAGTAGCTGTAGCTCACCCAGTAGCTGTAGCTCATACTCCAGTTGTAGCCGCTGTACGCACACACCATGTTGTCGCCGCACCAGCTGTTGTTGCTGTCCATCATTAGGGCCTAACCATGAAAATTTGAGACGTCATATTGTACCTTGATTTTTTATACACTACTGACATCAATTACAATGTAATTGATGTAAAATATTTAAAACATCGCTAAAACTGTTGAAATCGACATTGATATTATCGATAACGATTTTAAATGCCATAAAAAACCATAAAATATAATTTATTTCAAATTAATTGTTCAATTTTGTTATTTGATACCGTTCCTATTAGCTATTTATTTCTCTTTCAGAAACTCTTCACAAAATATACTCAAAATTATGTCCGAACTCGAAGATTTGTAATAGAAAATGGAAATTTTGACGAGATACTAGTGAAAAGTGCTCAGAATAACATATTGGTCAGGGATTGTTTGACGAACGTGAAATAAGTGGTGTTCCTCGGGTTACCTGTTAAACAATCATGAGATAATAATCAGTTGAAATTTTCCATATAGGAACATACCGCAACTGCAAAAGTGAAATTTCTTTTCCAATAAGATTTTTAACGTTTCGAAGGCGGTTTCGCTTAGTTAAAGTGATGAAAGGATAGTTTCTTAATTGAATTTAATGTTTAAAATTCGCAATATAAAAAATTATAATGTGTTTTCAGCAATATAAAAATATTTCCTGTGTTTTTAATTTTGCTTGGCTTTTGGTGTGTCAAAACTTACTTTCTTGTAATGATGTCAAAAGAGTTTTAAAAATTTTCAATTTATTATTACAATAATTATTTAAATTAATAGATTTCCATACAGTTTCAACCTTGTACATTTGGCTAGACATACTAGACATACATAAGTACGTACAGATTTTATATACGATTGAAACTTGGGTTTGGTTTTATTTTGGAGAACTTGATACAATATTTACTTGGGGAAATTTTTTAAAATGTTAATTTACTGAAAATGTTTCTGTTTTCTCTTACAAAAATTTAAAGTTGCAATACAAGATCAAAATTGATTAATATACTTTTTTTGTCGGCTTAATTGTAATGTAAATTGAATAGCAAATGTAAAGTTGGAACCCTTTGAACAAAAACAACTTTTTTGAAATTGTTTGATTGCCATAACGAATTGTGGCCTTTTTATAGCCATCATTTTAAGTCAGGTATAATAAATGCTCATTTGCAGCATATTTTTTTGCATTTTCTATCATGACGATTTGAGGCGTGTATTGTATTGCGCTACGATGCCACAGACAGACATACACACACAAAAAGCGATCAAACGTTTTATAAGTTTGATCGCTATGTGTCGCCTTTTTTTAGTTCGAGGGCTAAAAATGAGGCTTGATTGAAGTCCGTATATTTTCTTCCACCAGCTTATTGGTCAAGTATGTTGCAAATAACGCGTAACATAATATCATTCAATATTTTTATTGGGTAAACAAACACCCTATATATATGGTAAAACTCAATAAGAATATATAAATAGTCGTGAATACACATAAAAATAAAAACACATAAATATTTAAAAAGCTAAGAAAGGAATGTGTCTAAACAATAAAAAGTAATGGGAATGCGGAAAATTTCCAAATATAGAAATAAAATGCTAGACACACATTCCCCAAATACACTTATATTATTGTTATATGGTAACAAAACTAAGAACTATTATAATATAGAAAAACTGTTCATAAATTTCAACAACTCTTTGTGCACTATAACAGTTGTGTAGACAAATAAAATCCTATTACAAATGTAAAAAGACGTGGTGGATACAGTACTTAGATTCCATAGATTCGGGACATAACTTTTTGATTTAGGGGTGGCAGTCTTTTCGAGGATAAGTTCATAGAATATTATATATAGAGAACGCGTGGGATCTACCAGCCTGTAAGTGGATGCAATATGATAAATGAGAGGGGCGACTGTCAGTGAGTTCCCCTGTGCCCCCGTCATAATCATATATATATTTTATTTGAAGTAGCGTTGACTTTTTTATATCTCTATGGTTAGCTTAGATTTTAGCACAAGTTTGAGTAGCACACACTTAGAGTAAAGATCACAATACAGTAATCACTCCTTCAAACCTTGATAGGTCGTCAAAATATAGATTATTCAAGTGGGACACTTTTGAGCAAAAATTCGACTATGTTTGGTCTACCATTAAACAAGCCGAATGAATTCTCTTATAATATGTTATATATTTATTCTTGAATAGTTTTTTTTCTCATGGTTGTTTTCTTATTAAACACTAGCTGTACCCCGTCACACTTCGCTGTTGGGTATTATGGTTACATGGAAATAAATGAGAAGTATCTAGTAAATTTGATTGAAATTCGAACCCCCGATAAAATAGTTTACAGCTTCTAAATTGAACTGATTTTCATGTAACTTACAGTTTTTAATATACACACAAGCCCTTTGGCATCCGCGCAAGATCTTCTGCTTACGATTTAAAAGATGGGCGTCTCAGTTAAATAAAGTTACAAAACTTAGCCGGTTATTAATGAATGGCTGAGAAAAATAGCGCTTCTCGAAAATTCAAATATTAATAAATTTATATTTTTCCAACTTATGTCTAAAATTTAAGATTTATGTCACATACAAACACATATAATTTTAGGAAAAGTTAATAAAAGGTTTTTGTACACTTTATAATGTACAGTTTTCATTAAAGTTTTGATTTCGATTTTCAAATCGAAAACAATAACTTTCTACCAGAAAGTGAATATAATAAATACATTGGGTGTCGTTTACAGTATTTTTGTTCACAGTGTGTTTTCTTCGATCTTATCAAATGGGGACATTGAACTTGAAAAATATTTTCAAAAACGAAATTCGCATTATTTTCTCTGTTAAAGAAGATAACACGAAAAACTTCAAAGACATATAAACTATAGTATTTTCTACTCCTTTTAATAAATTTTGTTTATTTCTGGGAGGAAAAAAACAATAACATATATAATTTTGTGCATATAAATAAAGCTATAACTTGAAAATTCAAAGAATATCCCGTAGATAAATCTTGAGATATAAAAACCGAGCATAAGTTCCCTGAACAATTTTTGTAGTATTTTTTCTATAAATCATTTTGAAAGAATTGTACTCATCCTAATTTTCCGTTATTAGAATCGTTTCCTAAAATTTTTCTTTTTTTTCAATAAATCTAAAAACAAATGTTTAAAAAATGTAATTTTAGATACTTATTACCTCGATTATAAAAACATTTACTGTAGATTTTTAGTCATATTTTTTCCGAAAATATAAACATTTGCATTGTATCGAATTCCAACTGTGAGGTATAAGTGTGTTTAATAAATCCGTTTCATGAGCCCCAGATCACGATTTATAGGTTAGTATATGGTGGCCGAGCATTGCTGGTAATTTTTTGCTTTTTTGATAAATTGTGTTTTTTTTCGATATTAAAGTTTCCGAGATAAAACGACGTTTTCTAATAATGAAACCTAGCTAGATAGATTTTTCACCCCCAAAATCCCCAGCATACTAAATTTCATAAGAGCATCTTTTTCAATATGATTCCTGGTGGGTGATTTACTGAAAATTGCACGTTCTTATGTGTGCTACGTATTTTAATAAATACACATATTTTAATACTAGTTGAAAATAATTAAATACAGTCCGTTTTCATAGGAAGTTTATCAAAAAATCATGTGGGTGAGATGTGTTAGAGTTGGGCATTCCATTCTTGGTGAGATAGTATGGAATGTTGATCATTGGTGGTAGATTATGTAATGTGCTACAATTCGTAAAAAATGTTGAATGGTGATGTAATAAATTGAGCTGTGCTACTCTTCGATGTTGTAATGAATTCTTTAATTTCAAAAGTTGATTTTTCTACAGGTTTCACCTATAATTCAAATAATCGATTACTTGAACTTTACATAAAATTTTTTTTATAAAAAATAAGTTTAACAAATAATTATTGAGTATAGGAAGCTATAATAGTTCTTTTGTTTTTTGGATGAAATCGACACCAAAGTTCGAAATATATAAACAGACGTGTGGGTGTAAATATCATAGTAATAATTCGTTACATTTTGATTATACTTGCGTGATAAACAACTCATTAGGGAAACCATTTTCATAGTCCATTCAGACCAGTTAGGTATTAAAACAGTGATAATGAAACTTTTTATGTTTTTCATAAATATATATACGTCTTGGTGGAAAAAAGTAGAGATCGATTTCCAAACAAACAGTACCCTCGAATACACGCGGACTATTCAAAAGACGATTTTGTCGATGAAATTATCGGATGAAAAATTTTTTATGTTTCACCCGATTGAGAGGGCTATAAATATGCCCTTGAGATTAGTATAAAATTGAATATACGCTCTCTAAAGCGTTTCAGGTTTGAACTCTTATAAGTTTTTAAAACTTATAGTTCTTTTGTATCTGTGGTTCTATATAATCATTAAGAACTATCGAATTCATAGTTTTAGAAATTTGAACTATATAAGAAATATTAGGTTTTTTCTAGCATTATATCATCGAAAGAACTGAGGCTTTATAGCAGGTCTAGCTGTATTTGATAGAATGAACAGAATTGACCGATTATCATAGTGGCTATGTAAGAATTAATTTAAGAAGTAAATTAGGGATGGAAAATTTTTTCTGATCTACAGTTTTAGAACTGCTGTATCCTAACTTTTAACGTACGAAATGAATAGAAAATATAAACAAGCTCACAATATGAATAGAAGTAACTCCCAGTGGAAAGAAATTTATCTAAAAGTATATGGCAGAAGTGTAAATGAAATTCATTTAATACAAACAAATTCTCGTTGCGTTGCGCATTACAACAGTGATACGCATATGCGGTATTTTTTGAACGTCTTTATTTTAGCTTTCTCGGTCATACTTCTTGTATTAATTTTATTGTATATAATAAGCCTAAAAATATAATTCTACCGAAGTATTTAAATTTTCGATTTAGTACGAAAGAAATTGATATATCCTTGATGTTGAAAGAGAACACAGAATCAGTTGATGTCTTTAGACTTTAGGAGATCCCTGAAGAAAGAGAGGATCCCTACAGAATAAAAATTAATTCAGTTAATAAAAAAATGTAATAATTGTCATTTATGGATAATTGGAAGTTGTGCTTACAAAACATTTTGATTTATGATGCTAAAAATGTTTAGCAATTTTTTTCAGCTGTTAGTTATTTTAAAAGTAAAAGCACTCATTTATTGGTATTAAATCCAATCCTATTTGTGAAGGGTTTTGATTAATAATTAAAGGATAAAAGTATGGAAGCTTTGTAAATTGATAAATTTTACTTGAAAGAATAAAAATAATAAGTAATCTCGATGCACCAATATTACTTGGGATAATTTAAATTTTGCACTTGCAATGAAATTTGTATGAACATATGAAATTTATCGACAGTATTAGTTTAAGAGCCGTATTAATATAGACCTTCAGCCATCTGCTTAGCGAAAAAAGTTATTTTTTATGAAATATAAATTAACCAATATCCCTGCAATGGGTTGCCTAAAAAAATCTGGTTCAGACTACCTTTAGTAAAAATACCAAGAGTAAAATTTTTTGAAACTTTACGCTAACTGGCTAGACTACTTCTCGATAGTAAAAAGCATAAAGAATATGCAGCAGTTGAGCTTTGTGCCTCTTTTGTTAATTCATTGAATCGCATTTCAAAATAAAGATAGTTATATTACAAATAGGGTGGTATTTGATTATCTGCGAAATGTTGATAAAAAACGACGTTTGAAGGTCTTTGAAGTTTTGATATTTTTATTAAAAGTAGTCTAGACCATATTTTTGAAGTAACTCATTGCAGGGTACTATTCGTACTTCCGTTTCTAATTTACACTTTATATTCGTTGAAAACAAGCATGATAAAAATAGTTTTTATTCCCGTGTAGCGAGAAGCATAAGTATCTGAACTTTTCATGATTGCTGTTGTTATGTTATATTTCTCATAGAATTATATAATTTTCAACGACAAATTATTTTGTATGCATGTTGAAAGTATACTGTACAGGAGAAAGAGTTGTAACGATCAAGCCACTGCCTAGGTACGTCTGGCGCAATTCTTTAGTTTTCCGACCACCTATATGTTCAATTTGTTATCTTTCAAGCATAGAAAATTTCTCATATCTTTTCATTCCATCGTAAGAACAATTTACTGAAACCACATTGACGTCTCTCTGTAAGCGTGTTCGGCAACATTTTATCGTTCACGTTTTGTCACGAAGGAAAGGTAATAGAGATCTCGAATTTGCGTCAAGTTACGTTGCGTAATATTATCAAGATTTATTTAAAAGATTGCAAAAAAATAAACGTAAAACTTGCATTTTTCTGTTCATATTAAGAAACTGGAAATTTTAATAGCTAGTAAAGTTGTTTCACTGAAATAATAATCTATTCCGTAAAACTTATATTTATAAAAATCATTACGAATAAAATTTATGAATTTGTGTAACGTTACAAAAATAATTTTCGCAGTGCCGGGTCTTGTTCTCAGTACCTTCATCATATATTACACTATAATAATTTATATTGCAGTGTAAAAGGCAGTTATGAAAAGTTATTTTCAGCAGCTAGGAAGTTGTAAGTGTGGACCAGCACTTGTTTGTTTTAAATTTTCTTAAGTCATAATTATTATGCAGTTCTCATGTGGAACTGCAATTCCGAATAATAACGCAATAAAATCAACAAAATTAAGATTTTTATTTCATTCAATCCTTTTTCTACATTATTTCAGCAAATATTTCACAAATTTTAAACCAGAGGCTATTTTACGTGGTAATTACCTTGATAAGTAAATTTCTTAAACGGTTTTTTTGTCTTCTTTCTAATAAATTTGCAATGAGTGTATGTATGATAATGTATGAGAAAAATACTTATTTTTCCATGCATTTGCAGCAAAGTCCTCATAATTTCACTAATAAGGTATTATCGTTAATCTAAAATAAATTATGAAATTTAAAAAAAGCTAAAATTTATGTTAAAATAGACTTAAATATTCTGATTTCGAGTCATAAAAGCACATTTTTCTTTTAAAATATTAAAATTAAAAATCGTAATTTTTAAACTGTATATCACGTGACCTAAAACGCGGGCAAGCCTTGCTGTGATGTCATATCGGTATGAGCCATAGACCATCAATTAGTTCAGTGTAGGCTGGGTATAATATATCCATGGATAATAAGTATTTATATTTATTATAATCAGATGTCTATGAATATATCTGTCAAACTTATTTGTGTTATTTCGTAAAATGATACCGGTATTACGTCATCAAATTGGATGCCCGCGTTTTTGACAGTTTAAAAAAGGTTTAAAATTTAATTTAAGTTTTTGGCAAGAAAGCGTGTGTATTTTTCCGAAATAAAGTTTTTGTGGCTTTTTATTAGCAAAATCAACATTTTCAGGTACTTTTTCAAAAATAGTAGAATACCCTATTTCTCAGAATTTCACTTATTATTTTAAAAAAAGGTCTGGATGTAAGCCAAAAGTATGGCAAACCCTGACAACTTTCCATATAGCATTTTGTAGACATAATACTCAACAAAACTATATACTCATACATTATAAGACAATAAGAATAAACATAAATATATGATGAAATTACTTGAACTGTTGTTTATTTTAATATGTGAATTGAGTAAGTATTATGTATATGCTTTGATGTGTGGCGGATGGTATTTGTACGAGTACAAAGTATACACACAATATTTGAGACTCATTGAGAGCATATAAATGTTTTGAATATTATTAAACATATTCTAAATCTATATTGTGTTGGAAAACAGAAATTTGGTGTATAAAATTGTTAGGTATACGCTGTTCAAAGTGAAATGAGCCCGAATAAGAGAGACAAGATGCATGTATGCACACAAATCTACATTCTCACTCAAATAGTCTCATTTTGTTTGGAACCATCTATATATTTATACTGCTTCAATCAGCAAGAAGTAAAACAATTAATATCAAAATTTTTGTTCAAAAAGGTAGGCTTAAAAATTAGGAAAGAAATGGTTGCATAATGGTTTCTCCTATTAAAATTGGTAACTATATATTTTATAGCAACACGGTTTTATCTCACATTCGTACATTTATTCAAATTTGTTTTCTTCAATGCTTGCGAAAACGGGAACTGAATAAATTAATGATAGTAATATGCTTGTTAAAGGTTTTTCTAGACTCCCCTAAAAATTGATATCAGACCAAGTCACAGCAAAAAGTGGCCTGGTTTAGATAGAATGATAATAATTTCAAATTGTGACTTTTAATTATTCATACTATAATTAATTTAAAAATTAAAAAAAAATAAAATAAAATAAAACAATTACTCCAAAGTTTTTAGCTTTCAGTTCTGTCGGCAGTCCCCATGACTGACTGCTCAACATATTTTTTTGAAAATTTTCTGTGCTTTGAATTGATTGATTTCCTGTATGTTTGGTATCTGTGTTTTGTGGTATCAGTGAAGAATCAGTTAAAAATTAGACTAACATTGTAACCAAGAGTCTGTTATAAATCTTATTTTACAGTGTTGATACTTGGGCAAAATAAGCTCTGTAACACTCATGCCTTAGACGAAATCGATAGAAGATAATTTTTTATGAATTGGTATAAGTACACAAACAAAATATGTATAAATAATGGTGTAGTGTAAGGGCCGAGGCCGAGATCTTCTTTTTTTTGTATGATACTCGTTAAGGATCTGTTTGATTTTATTATTTCGTTTCAAATTTGCAACGTTTACCTGCGATTGTATATTTATCTAGAGAAAATTTTTAGAAAACTTTTCCTATAAACATGAATTAAATCCTATATCTAGTAGTAGTATTAAATGCACGAGTATGTGTGTATACTTTTGAAAGATATAAAATATTGATGAGTACACAAGCTATATAAATATACGGTTTTAATGTTTCATTTTTCTTTTTTCACTCACTAAAATATGTATAAGTTTGTAAAGCTTTAGACGATTTCAATACGAAAAGATAATCTACATTTACCTGTATACGTTTCAATGTCTGGCATACTCATTCATCCTTTAGGTGGAGAGTACTCTAATATTTCCACAATGTAGAGACTAAGTATTTTTCTATGCAATAAATTTTTCAAAACTTATTACTTTTTCTTGTAAAATAGGATCTTTTAATCGCAGGTCAGTACTAAAACTAAAATTATTTCATTCATTTCACGCAAAAAATTTATAAATTATTTAACATTAAAGTCTTAATATACCTATGTTAACACAAGATTAGTACTCCGAGACTCTCTTATATAAACGCAATCTCCGTAGCATCTGACGCTTAACTATTCATTCAGTAGCTCAAAGAGTAACTACGAAAAAGTACCCCCCCCCCACACACACATTTAGTATAGCATTTGGATTTTGGTTAAAATTTGTTGACTGTTTACACAGGACGTTAATATCATCCCGATCAAAAGTACAATCGAGCGGATTCCGTAATCAAAAATTAATTTGTCAAATTGACCCGAGAAAATTATTATTATCTAACTCGGAGAAAAATTTATCGAATTTTTGGAAGGGATTTTATCTGTAACTTTACTGCCGCATTAAAAAAAAAAAACGTCTTTTTTGACTAATTAATTTTGGATTTTGTTAACAAAATATATGTAAATTGAAACTCAGTAACAACACGAGACGTTAAGCAAATGCTAGAGAGTTTGAAAGTAGTTATCAAAAAATTGAGATGTAAATGACTTTCTTTTGATATAAACGACAATATAAACGACAAACAAAAATAATCGTTGATAAATACGACAATCGAAAACCTCGATTTCTATTAACCTGGTACTTTGACCGTTACGCTTTAAACCACAACTATCTTAATGAACAAACCAACCTTCATCAATTCTTCAAAAGGCAGGTAAATTGTTCCTTCATTTGGTAAAAAATAAACCTATATCAAGTCATTCGATGTAATATTCATTCAATTTAAGTGGGCATTGAAAAGTTTGGTAAACTTTTATAACTATTATTTTCCCTGGAAATATAAACCTAAAAACTGTTTCGAAGGTCAATGGAGCGATTTATAGAGAATGTCTGTTATATATATATCATATATATATATATGTATTTGTATTCCCAACGTTTGACCTTCTATACCGGCCAACTTTTCTTCAAATGAGCTGAAAATCGATATGTATAAATTTATATAAGGTGGATTGATGTTATTATGGAGTCTCGTTTTTGCAATTTGAAGGAGGTTTATAGGAGTAAAATAGCTTTTTCGATATGTTTATAACTTCGCACACCTGTAAAGTTTCTTTAAATTTAGGTAGTGGGTTTTAAATTGGTGTTTAGATTCGGCTAGTTTCAAGGAAGTGCTCTTTGGTATCAAATTTGGTATCGTAGTTTTCTACGGACGGATAGACGTGCAGCTGGAAATGGACTAATTAGATGATTTTATGGATACCTATACCAAAATTTTATTCGTAGCATAAATATTCCTAGCCGTTACAAACTTAGGACTAAACTTAGTATACCTTGATATATATATTTCATATATACCCTGTATGTAAATATATATTGAGGGGGAAATATGACTTTAGTGATGGAGCTCGTGCTGCCCACGTGTTTTTTTGTAAGTGGTTGTTGTAACTATGAGAAGTAAATACAAACTAAAGTATAAATGTGGAAAGAAACACAAACACAAACACAAATAGATAGATAATTTCACGGTATCTAACACAAACAGTTAGACAAACGAGTCCAAATGAAGTTAAAATTACTTTTAATTACGTACATAATAAAAATGATGTCAAGTGCGTATACAGAATAATGAATGTAGTTAATACTGCTATAGTAGCAGTGTACCTTTTGCTATAGTTCTTAATATTAAATGTATCTATCTATTATAGTACGGAGGCCAGTTGCGATTCGAAACGTTTTCGTATTCCTTCGTATTGATCTCAAAGTTTGAGAATGAAAAAAGTTAACATTAATTATTTATATCAATTTTTTATAAAAAAAATTGAATTTCTTTATATTAACAATTTGGATTATATGTATTGATTGATATTTTGTTAACGAACAAGTCCACTTTTCCGCTCAAATCGTATCTTCTAAAAAAGTAAGTTTTAACAATTCAAACATTGGTCGATTTATCTAAATTTCAATTTTCTATAAACTTCAATTTATTTTTTAAATTATCCTTATTTGCTAACTTTTTAATGTTCGTAGGTAGCTTTTATAGGAAGGAGCGTGTTTTTCGAATTTTTCGTATATTTGTAAAAAACTTAAGCTTTGGTTATTTTCACTAATGCGAATCTTTCATATTGTTTATTCTGCTTGATACAATTCGGTAAACAATTTCGATAGATTATTCAATTAGGAACCAGAATCATTTCGAAAAATATTGTGTAAAATTATCCTACAATCATATCATCAAAACCGAAAATTTTATAGTAAGCAAGAAAAATAAATTTATATATATATAACAATCAAACATCTGCACCAAATTTAGATTTTTTCCAAATGCTTTTCTATGTACAAAATTGGTTTTGGTGCCCAAAACATTGTGTTAATGTTAATGTAATTAATTTCTAATTTATTCAAAAAAGCATTAAGAAATTTGTTGGGTTAGTGCCGTTTAGCTTTCGACACATTGTTTTAGTATGGCGCAAAACCTACTATAATATTTAAATATAGTTTATAAATATAATAGCCTGTTTTTTTCCGTCTGCATGATATCTTCCTCAATCCAATTTACCTCTCATTTTATAGCTTATCGTGCTGGCTAATAACGAAAAATATACTGACGGTGTAAAAATGTACTGCTTAGGAAAAAAGGCTAGAGAAACAATACTAAGATGTAATTATGTGAGTAATTAGTAATATTAGATCTATTAGATCTGTAGAGCCACCCGGGTCGAGCTAGTTTCATGAATTTCGTTAATCCCATTACGTTGGATTTCTAATGAAAGTTAGAAAGTTGTAGTACATGTATAAAGTATAAAACTATATTTTTTTTCGCCATAACTTTGTACTTATATTCTTCATTCATTAGTCGTTTTGAACATTTTGTTCTCCAAATTCGGAGTCAGCTGGTCGACAAAATACCATTGTTGGCCGTCGTACTATTAGCGTAATGGCCACCGTCTGTCTGTAGTGTAACTCTATTATATATTATGTAATAAAATGAATCTTTCCACTTTTTCTTTCTTTTAACTAGTTTTTATAATTATTTTATACTATTATCGTTGTAATACAGTTAAGTTAGTTCACTGTCTTACCTTTATTATCACAACTTTAATGTGTGTAAAGGTAACACCACAAATGATTAAAATTGTTTTTTACATTATATTATTTTGTGCAGACCTGAACACAAAAAAATTCGGTTTCAAAAAAAAAAAGAACTATTCCAAAACAAATTATTATGCAATAAAAAGTAAAAAATGACGATAATATAATGACGTTACAATTATTGCTATTTTTGGAGTCGGTGTCAGCCAAGGAAAGAACAGTGACAGAACAGTTTGCTACATTGACTTGACTGAAACCGACTCCAAAAATAGCAATAATTGTAACGACGTTATATTATCTTTTTTTTTATACTTTTAGTGCATATTAATTTGTTTTGGAATAGTGTTTTTTTTTTGTTAAAAGTTTGTATTTTGTGATTTTGAGTGAATCTGAAGTACACTAACTAATTTGTCACTAAAGAATAATCGAAATCGGTTGCCGTGATATTGAGTTATTGGTCCATTTGTTGCGCACAAACTTAATGCAAATTTAAGGCTTATATGGTTTTCTCATGGATGCCATTGTCAGAACTGGACCAAATTAAAATGGGACCACATGGGAAGCATCAGGTTTCAAATAAAAGAATAATAAAAATCAGTACACCCAGTCGAAAGTTCTGAGGTAACAAAAAAAACAACTAATTGAGAAGTTTCTCCTTTTTGAAGTTGGTTGAAAATCATTTCGCTTTGTATAAAGACACAGATTTTGATAGTTGTATGATGACAGCGAACAAAACGTTTTGTGTAAATAAAGCTAGGTATATGTATAGCTTATTTTCCAGAGAAAACGGTGATATAAAATAATGGCCGTAACAGGCTATGAAGGTAAAAGCAGGTAATAGTAAGTCATTGAATATAAAGGACAACAATTTCAAGATTTTCAAGGTTATAATTTACAACAAACATTGAAATGAATAATTGAAAGTTATTTTGGGCCTTGAAGGGCTTGAAAGTGTATATGGTCGATATTTTTTATGTACCGAATGTGTTTGTCATCAAATTTCAAATTATAAGGAGCCATAAAAAGAAAGTTTTAGGTAGTATAATGCAAAATAGTTTTAAATAGCCAATAACCAACAAAATATAGATCAAAAATTAGCTATATAGCTCAAAAATTAAATTAGTTTCATAGCTCAAAAATTATACTTCAACAAAAAACAAACTAGTTTAACAGTTCTCAACAGTTTCATTATCCTGATATACATTTTTCACCAAAAATATTCCTTTTTTTTAACTTCCAAATATGCCAATGTCTATAAAGTTAAAATAAAAGCGAGATGATCTCAATCTACTGAGGAAAAATATTATCCCTTTCAACAAATTTTTATTCCCCATCCCAAAAAAACAACAACACGAATATAAACGATTTTCATCGAACAATTGAAATATTAAATAGTCAATTAATAAACATTACTTACGTCAACCAAATTTATACTCCTAGCTGTAGGCCAAATATAAATACACAATGATGCATATGATCCTTAGAAGTGAGATCCAAAATTTTCTGATTCAATTTATTATTTCATACAGCGTAATATTTGTTGAAGTTTTACCCACATGAAACGAAAAAATTGTAGACATTCTTTTGGAGGAAATTATTTCAATTATCCTAAGGTTCTCATTAATTACATTTCAAAATCCTTTTGAGGAATCAAAACAAAACAAGGATTTTTCCGAATAATTCGTTTGATACAAGTGACATTTACAAAATTTAAAAAACCTCCGACAAATTTTCGGTACGGAACCCTAAACTTGCTTTTGAAACATATCTAAGAACATAATCCAACAAAGTACCTTTTTTTTAACCCTTTTCCAAACTGAGCCGGGTTTGAAGAACATCGCTAATCTTTTAGTTTTTTTTACGCTCTCCATTAAATTACGAAACAAAAAAAATCAAAATCGGCTCATCCGTTTAAGCACTACGATGCCACAGACAGGTAAACAGACAGACAGATACACACACATAGCAGTCAAACTTATAACACCCCTTTTTTTAGTTCAGGGGTTAAAAATAGCGATAGACAAACAGCCTTGAATAATAAAAAAACACATACTTATTCAAAAAGTATAACCGAACATAGTCGCTATAAATAAATAATATCTGCTTTTTTTATATAACCTTGTTTTGGGACTAAAAAAATCAGTTTCAAAAATTTTCTAATCCTATAAAAACAGATTTTTAGTTTACTTTTAAATTAATGTTAAGTTAACATGTTTTCTTCGGTCTGACTCCGTTTGTTCCAAATTTTAAAGTGCACAGCTAATTTCAGAGAATCAGATAATTTTGATTTTGATTTTCTCATTGCAAGCAACGGTTTTCAACGAGAAAGCTCATAAATCTAGATATAAATATCCGAAAACTAAGTGTCGAGTAGGTAAACCAAAAATTCAAAAATGTATATGCCAATATAATAAATGATAAACCTGTCTTCATTCATGTGAAAATACATTTCTAAAATTTTATAAAATAAATTAATATTATATTTTATCAATTATAATTTGTTAAAGGATTTTATGGAAAGGCTTTTGTGAAAATAAATTGTTACATTTTAAATTCATTTTAGTTACATCGTTTATAAATAGTACTAATTAAATTTAATAATGAGATAGATATATTTTAGTGATCCATTTTATGTTACCATTAACTATTTTCCCAATGACTAACTATATTCTGAAGCTTTAAAAAATCATTTTGAATTGTAATATGTACTTTTAATACCTACCATGTGTTACAAAAATAATACGATAATCCATTATACGAAATTTTGAGTTCAGTTCTTTGATAGTCATTAATTTTAATCATGTAACAGCTACAATGCATTTGAAACATCACATACGCTTTCGGCTGCTTATAATAAAATTGCCTATTTCTAAACGAAGGTCTTTCTAAAATGCATTCATTCAACGTGATCAAAACTTTCGCAAAACGAACTTTTGATTTAGAGTCCACACATACTTCCATCCATTAGTTCTCTTCAGACTTTTTTGTGTGCCACATTGTATTGTAACTAGCTTTACATTAAATCGTGGTATGAAAAGATCGAAAGGACTGACTCATTAATGATTTTTCGTGAATATGTTTCAAGGGGAAAGATATTTATCTGTAAAATTTGATCAATATATTCAATCATCTGCGCTAAGATTAATGGCAAGTTCCACTATTGTATTTGAAATTATCATGAATATATTTTCGTCTATGAGTAGTCCTATCTGCTTACCGTACCCACCAGCAAAAATTAAGTTTCTTAATGATCAAATCGTCAATCCTAATAACAGTTTTTCCAAGGTTTGTAAGAGAAAAATATTATCTTCATTAAAACCGCATTAAACAATTTCAATGATATAGATTCTCTTATATATTCCTTGTTTTTTCTCATGATTATTTTGTCTTCGAATAAAAAGGAGAAATAATTTTTTTTTAGTTCATCCAAAATAAAAAGAAGCAGATAGAAGTTACTAATACGTTGTTGGAGATAAGAGCAGATAGAAGCTTCCAAAACTTTATGTTTTGAACTGCAGAGTTTTATTTAAAATTAAAACATTTATAGAAACTACTTGGAAAAAAGTTTAAGACCTGTTAAAGTTTGGACAGAATTTGCAATTTTTTGAACAGAATTTGCAACATTTTTTACGCTCAGATATAAAAACTTCTCAAGGGTCTCATCTTGAAGTCAAACAAAATACGTTATTGATTCACTTTCAATTTAGTTTTTGTGTATAAAAACAAATAGTGAGAAGCTGGCTTTACACTTTTATTGCCAAGGAACAAATTGTATAATAAACAATGAGAAGATGGCTTTACAATGTACTTTCGCATGTCAAGGAACAAATTGTATAAGAAAATATAATACTGAAGTATTAACGTAAAATTGCTAGTCCCATTTATATTGTAAATGTAACTCATTTTTAAAACAAATGTACAACGACCACAGTTAATAATCCTGATTAAATCCTTATGCTCAAGAATATATAACAAGCCTAATTTTTCCTACTACATATTAAGTTCAACGAACTTTTTCCTTTCCAATTTTTCCATTTTCGGTTTTTTCGTATACACACAACAAAATAAATGAAATATTGTTTAAGTTGTGGTTATTTGATAGCTAAAGCTAGTCGCAAATGATTAAAATCTCACTAATTTAATTTTCATGTTTATATGAAGAGAAAAAAAATCACAAAAAATAATTGATTGAAGAAAAGTAGATGGTTAGTAACCATCGCGCTAATCAAATTAATACATTTATTTTGTGAGATTCATTAATTTTTTTTCAATTTTCTCTATACCATATTGTCAGCCATGTAATAAATTGAGATTTTTATGATTTTTAAGGTTATTGCCATGATGATTTTATCTAGTTGGTTTTTATAATTTTGCTAATCATGCAAGAAAAAGGGCTTCTAAAAATATAAAAGTTTAGGAAACATGAGCAATTACGAAATTTTCATTACTTCGTGCAACCCAAGAATTCGAATCTCTAACGTTCGGTGAAAATTGATTTTTTGGGTTTGGAAGAGAGGCAATTTAGAAAAATGTTTTTTTTCTTGAAATTGTATTCAAGGGTAAATATTCAATTTTGAATAAAACGGTAACATTTTGTCTAGTCTGTGATATTAAGATTAAGTTTTTTTTTATATAAAGATGTTTTTATTCGACGCATGAAAAATGCAAATTGAATTACTATCCGATAGTTCGATTTAAAAAAAATGGCTCCCGAAAAGCCGAATACCACCTCTTCAAGCGATTCGATCCTCATTATTAACCGCATAAAAGGGTTTACAAAAGGTTTTTCTCTAGTATTTTTAAGACAAAAACCAATTTTCAAAAGTAGTAAATAGTATTCAGTTATCGACGAAGCGTAGGTTTTAGAAGAATTTTCAAGGTAAAGGAATCGGTTTCGTGTATAAGAATTTATTTTATACAATTGCTTTCGGATATCAATTATTCTGACTTTTAAAGTTATTTATACAATCATTAGCATGTTCCAATATTCGTGCACTATTTGTGACGACAGTGTAAAATACTGAGACATTGTATCTACTACATATTATTAATACACACACACACACACACACACCTGCATATTTAAGTTGTTTTTTTTATATTTATCTTAGTAACAACAAGATCAAAAATCGTTTTCGTGGTACCAATTCTCCATAAAATGATATTTAAATACATTATTTTTGAAAAAAATTCCAAGAATCGTTTTTGAGATTCTATATAGACAAGTATCGTTTTTTCGGGAAGTATATTCAATGTCTACTACATCCAATTTTTGACAGGAAAGTATGCATGAAAAGTCAAATAAAGAAGAATCAAGATTGAAGATTGTCAGATTATTTGCCGTTTTCACTTTTGTTTCTCTTCATTTTTTCGGAACAGAAGAGTACATGACAAATTGAACTTACTACTACCGCTAAATGTATAAATAATGTTATTAAAATTATTTTCAAATATATTCATAAATTATAATTCTTCATACAACATACAATGCTTACATATACAGAGTGAGTCAACAGAAAAGCAAGTCTCGTAATTTACGCATTTAATTTTAAAAATTCCAAATGTTGTGTTAAATATAGATTGCGTAATTTACTTTTTTTATACAACTATATATGTCGTCATAGCTTCCAAATAGATTGAGCAGGCTAAATGGTTTTCAAGCATTAGTTTTATTTTTTGGTAAGAAAACACGTAATCCCCATTACCATTTACCAAGAAGTAATCAAGTTTTTTACATGGCCAACATTGTGTTATCATACTTACTGAGGTTTGTTTTATTCTTGACTACTCGAGCTCCGCCTAGGCAAAGTAGTAAAATTACAACTATGTCAAATTATGGCCAGTGAATATAGATCAGATTATTTTTATTTATTATTTAAATAGAAAAATTGATGAATGTCGCGGGACACCAGGTATAAACCTTGGTACATTATAAATGTAGCGCTTACTTTTTTTATTTACAAGATATTTTTCTGATAATTTAACGTAATAGTTTTGGAAGTCAGATACTTGTTTGAAAGAATTAAATTTTATAGCTACTTTTAAATTTTACTGTAAGAATTAATTGTAGTATTAGTTGAAAAAAAAAAACAACTTTTGATTTAGTAGTCAACTCAATAAGTGCGTACGTTGCGGTCGGTTTGATCAGAATATTTATTATGACATAACATAAAAATTTCTAATCTCTATTAGCTTTAACTTCTGATAACTTTCACAACTCAATTTTTTTAAATGATAAAAAATACAATTTTGACAAAAAATACAAATTGACAGTTATACAAATATTTTTGAATTTGCTCCAAATTCATGACCAGCTAAATCGATTGAAAAAAATTTAGTTTCCAAGGTAATTTACATGTCGGCTTTTGGTGTCGTTTTTTTGTTGCCTTTTTTCAAGTTTTACCTCTCAATCAGCAAAAAAATCAGAACGATAACGTGCTATAAGGAACATAGTTCCAAAAACATTTTTAAGCTTTTTTTTTAATGTGCTTCCTTTGTGTTCGCATAATTTCACAGCCCACCTTGTAGAATGTCAATGAACTCAATTGTTTATTTATTATGGTGGAAAGGTTTGGGTTTTGTATATTATAATGCTAAACTGTCAGTTAGATTGGTTTTATATAATACGCTTTTGTGTGACATGTATCAGACATACATTTTGCCAATGTGAATGTATAGGAAAATGGAATTTTTGACGTACATAATACGCCTATTTTGGATATAGGTATTTATTATGATTGTACAGTCACGAAAGCAGAGCTAATTCCACAATGTATTATATAATTATTGTTATGATAATATATTAGGAATATTGAGATGAATTTTATTTCTTTGTTAAAATTTTCTACAGCAGTAGTGTACAAATTTTATCAAATATTTAAGGGTTTAAAGAGCGATCCCCACATATATGGGGAAGTTTGTAGGTTTCTCGACATATTTTTTTTATGAATTACCATATATTCACATAACAGGGAGTTTGGGCCCGTTTGATAGTCAGCAATTATTATAAGTATTATTTTTAGATTATTATCATAGCTGTTATGCGCCAACCTTCGAATTTTACGCGCAACTCTAAAACAATACAACTTACCGAAAAGCGATATCACTATAAAGGTCATAAAATAGCAAAAAGATCACGGAAAAAGTGCTAGAGACAAAATTTTGTAGACTCGCCAAAAGGAAGCCACCATCGAGTTTCAAGTATGAGTTGATTATTTAACAAACAGGCTGCTGTCACGCGGACTATTTCATGTTTTTTGAAAAAAATATTTTTAACTTCCCAGTTTAGGAAGTTATTGTAATGGTTCCGTTTTCGAATTGGAAATTTTCAACATATCTTTACGTTTCATGGTCAGGACAAGGCATTTTAATGCGTGTGTGTGTACGGACATATGTATGTATGTTCGGTGTCTTTTTTTCCGGATCGATAACTCACGAACAAAAAATGATACCGACTTCGTTGAGGTGTTGATCGAAGCCATTAACGGCATAATGATAGATTATCATAACATTCAATCGAGTTGTTTCTAGTCGGACGAAATTTTTATTTTTTATTTTTGTATAACTCTTTGCTTTACTGGAAAGTTAATCGTGTGGTCCTCAATATTCGCACCCGACCCACCCTTTTAAGAAAAAAAATTTTAAGCTCTAAGCTAATTAATTCTCTATTGCTTGTTTAATAATCATTTGTACTAGTTTTGGAATTTTTTTTGTGGATTCGTCATTGTACTGTTCCACCGTAAAACATGATTTATTATTTCGAAAAAAATTTAAATAAAAAATACTTAAATAAGAACAAGCTTTTATTTTACTTTTCTTTTAAGAAGTAGAAAAATTATTTTTTTTAGGGGTCACTCATGCATGACTATTTGTAAGAGCTTGAGGTGCTCAATATAAAGATCAACAATGATTTGGAGCACCTCAATGTTTGTATGTAACTATGTTTTTTTCGGGTGGAATCTTGTAAGTCAATTTTTATATTGAGCGCCTTAAGCTTTTACAAATAGTCATGTATGAGTGACTCTTACAAAAAATTATTATCTACTTATTAGTACAATAAAAGCTTGTCCTTATAAAGTATTTTTTATAAAAATTTTTAATTAACGACTAAAAAAGGCATGTATATAAAATATGGTGGAAGATATGAGAAAATTAGGTCGCTACTTACCTTACCATGCATTGTCATCCAAACTAAGCGTGCATGCAAAATTTCAGATCAACCGAAAACTTGGAAGTCAATCAAATTTGACTTGCAAGATTTGATTACAGACAGACAACAGGACAGGTAAAACTAAATAAAAGCTTGTAAATTATACAATTTATAAGAACCGTATACACTGACATGAACTCAATAATGAATATATCACTATATATTATAAATGTGAAAGTAAGCATTTTGTTTTGTTTTTTGTTTGACTATCTAACTTTGCCTATTAACATAGAACACATGAGGTTAATAGTCCAACTTCGCCTAATGGGAAATTTACACATCAGGCTCCTATTAAGAGGAGTGGTTTACAAGTGGAGCAGCCAGGAGGAGTGTAAAATCTGTAATACCAGGGAAAATGAGACGCTAGAACATTTTATCCTGAAGTGTCCAGTTTTAGCACATTTGAGATGCGCATATTTGGGAGAGGTAGTCAACAAACAATCATTGAATCCACTAGCCGAATTGCTTTCCCACTCTGGACCTAATGAAGTCAACAGATTGTTCTTTTTTTGTATAAATGCCTTAAAGCTTCGAGCTTTTTTTCTAGAAGAATAAGAAACTAGCATCTGTGTTGTTTCAATTGACTTTGTGTTTAATCAGGGTACACGGTGCTGTGATTGTGATAGTGTCTTTTATTGTTATCATTGCTATTATTATTATTATTATTATTTTTATTATTATTATTATTGTTATTGTTGTTATTGTTGTTAATGTTATTATTGCTATTATTGTTATTTTTACTGTTATTTTTGCTGTTATTGTTATTATTATTATTGTTATTGGTATTATTATTATGTTTTTTTTTCTCGGATGATATTCCTTGAATTTAACTTTATACTTGTTATGTTTTATTTTCTTATCAAACTCATAATTCAATAATTCATAATTCAATTCAATCAAATTTTATATTTATTTTTCTATTTAATTTTTAAGATTAATATATGATTGTGTTTATCTTTTTTTTCTTTTTGCTGGTCTTTTTAATCAAGCAATAATAGATCTTTTTTGTATAATAAATGTCATCCCCTGTAATAATCTAATGGATTTAAATACAGTAATTTATTATTATTATTATTATTATTATTATTGTTTTTTGTTTGTATGTTACGCTTTCATGCTAAAACTAGCGAGTGGTTTTTTATGAAACTTTACAGCAATATAGCTGATATATCAGAATAACACATTTACTATCATTTATAAAGATATATTTTAAAATGTTGATTTATGGTTAAAATGCTGATTATAGATGGAGCAGAACTGTGATCATCACTTTTAACCATAAATTAAAAAATTCTGTAAAATTTAAAATTGTAAATATCAAACAAATCATGGCCAACCATATTGATATACTCAATGAATTATAGCTATAACATTTAACAAAATTAAAAACTGTGTATATCAAGAGTGTATGGAGGCTATAAAACGGTGGTTTTTACTTTTAAGGCCAGTGAAGCGGGCGAAGCGGGCGGAATCAATTTAGTATTATATAAAACAAATTGTACTTCAGACAGGTGTCTATTTTCTATTCAAACTAATTTTATTTACAACAATAATAATACCTACTATGTTTACAACAATGCATTGTGAAATGATTTATAAGGCATTTGTAACGAAAATTAGTTTTTATTCTTATAGAAGAATAAAAACTAATTTCGTTTTTCATCATGTATCACGTTCGTAAACAGAGATATGGAATTGTACATATTACAAAATGAAATTAAAAGTTTTATTTACCCATTTTAATTGGAAATAAATATTAAAAAAATCAGATATATCAAAATCGATTCGAAAATGTTATTTAGTAGTAACCATGTAGTTCTGAAATTTTCTTTTTGTAATAGACCGTAAGCCTATAATGAGGAAAAATTTCGAGTCTCTTTGCATGGCAGTTGCAAGATTCATGAAAGTAGTTCTGTTTGTCGAATTTATGGAAATAAATTTCAACAAATTTTTGTAATGTTTTTGATTAGTTTTTGACATTACAAAGCACAGAAACAAATGATAGAAAATTTAAAACTGTCGGAAAGTGTTTCAAAAAAAAAATTGCACTCAATTTTTCAATCCCTACGACGAATTTCGGAAAAAATAGCAACGGAAAAAATAGACCGAAAAAAGTACCCAACTGACAAAAATGCATTCAAGATTACATTATTAAACATTAATAAAATCGTAAATTTCTTTCATTAGATTCGAATTTTTATTCATGAACATATAAATAACTAGCTGGGAACTACCCGCTTTGCTGGGCAATATCCCCACTTGCACCCCTCCCTCCACATTTCCTTGCGTTGGATAATAGTTTTGCAATGTACACGTCATGCTCTTTTATTTGATACCCCACTTAGGTATATTTGTAAATATTCGATATTTCCTTCCCACTTTCTCGCTACACCTTTCTACCCTCCGAAGGTTAAAAAAATCTTCTAAATGTAATTTAAAACATTCTGACCAATTTTTGAACTATTAAAAGCCATAATTGAAAAATATGAATTTTTTATTCATGAACACCCCCGCAACCCTCCTTGTGGGTGGAATTTCGTAAAATCCGTTCTTAGCTGACCTCTACTTGGCAAAAGGAATATTCCTGCCAAATTTCAAGTCTCTAGGTCTTATAGTTCCAGAGATATCGTGATGAGTGACTATCTATCTATATCTATAGAAAGTCTCCTATATATATAAGATTAGCATTTTCATCCAATGAAACTATTTTTCATTTTAACAAAGAAAATATCGGGTGGATATCGTTTACGATAATATCGCCGTTTTTTGTAATAGTGGGATAATTTTTGAACGCAAGGGGTAAAAACTTCAGAATCCAGCCAACCTCTCTATAGTCGACAAACTCAACCCTATCAACTCGTAATTTCAACAATACATAGTTATCAAAAAAAATTTTATTACTCAGATGTGTTTAGTATATATACTTCCGGATCTATTTTTCCGGGTCAATTTTTTTCGTCGCTAGTTTTTACGATCTTTTTTTGGATCTTTTTTTGTCGCTATTTTTCCGGGAATATTTTTTTTGGATTATATCTCCTACGTCATTTTCAAACTTCCTTCCATGTGTTTCAACGAATTATATTGTCAATTGAGTGCAATCTTAACATAAATGAATAAAACAAAAACAAAAATATATTAGAAAAGCACAAATTAAGAAAAAGAAAAAGCAAATTTCTCTCATCTTATTTTTTCATCTCAAAATCTCATTTATTCGTTTTTATTGGACTTAAATAATTAATTTCGCTTCATTATCAACTCACGGTCTATATTCACTTGCAAAAATGATGTTATAAGTTTGAAACTTACCTAATACGACTGTATGATTTATCTGTGGCATAATTTCTCCCAGAATGTTAGTTTCTATATTTTGATTGTTAGGCGTATTTAGCTTTCTAAAAACCTTTACAAAACTTGAAGAATCATAATTTCTATTTATTTTCCCGAAAAGTTTATAGATTTATAGATTGTCTGATACACAGCTATATCTACTGTCAAGATTTTTAATCTTTTTAATATTACCGAAGTGTATAGAATCAATATGTGAGTAAAAGTAAATAAACAATTCGAAGCTGTCCCCAAATTTGCAAGCCTAGTTTTAGTCTTTTGTAATTTAGGAAAGATCTCTAAAAACATAAATTTGAGTAAAGTCGATTCACTTGTTCCAATTTTGAATTCTACGACTTTTGGAATGCAACCAATTAACTTTTATACTGCGATCGGGGTACTGCGAATGAAATTTTTATCGTGTACATATTGGATTAAATAACTTTACGAATTTCTTTTGAAACCTGTATTGCTTTGAATTCGAGTTACAGTTTTTTAAATTCATCCTATAGAAAACAAAAAATGAAACAAAAATGTTATAAATAAAAACTTCCATCTATCCCGTCTGTGGGTATAACCTAACCCGTTTCTACCCAGGGATAGAGTAGATAGATAAATGTGTATATAACATAAAACTGAATCATTATATGAGCATAAATAAATCACGTTTCATTTTTCATTTTGTAGGTTTTTATTTGATCCAGAGTACATATAGTTTTGGGTAGTAAACGGTAGTATTTTTTACTTACTAGTGATATATCTTACAAACCGAAAACATTTAAATTTACTACAAATTTTAAAAGTTAAATATTCCTATTATGTACTATTAGTTTCCTGATAGAAAATCATTATATTCACCTTGAAAATGAATTAAAAATTTATTATTTCTTAACGTTTTGAGATCTAACTGTTGGGCTGATTCAGCCAGCATTTTGAAATATGAGAATATAATCATCTTTGTAATCTTGAAATGTTTAAAATCTGATAATATTATCAGCATAGGCTAATTTTTATCTCGAAAAATGCACGGCTCCTATGGAATAGCATGCAGGAATCGTTTTTTATAGGGTTTGTAATAGTTCGTGAAATGAATTTTAAGCGAATTTTTCTCAAGAAGGGTTGATTATTTTACACAGTAACGATAAAATCTCTCAAAATCTCTTTTAATCGCAAGTAACACCACTCTCTTTTAATCACGGGTAACACCACGGGACTTAGCTAGTTTTATATTATTTTAAATGAATAGAAAATTGTAAAATTTTGTGAAATTCTGCTAAAAATTTAAATACACCATATTATTTTTTAGAAATATCGATTTATATTGCCATCGATGGCCCATGTATAACCGTGCTTTCACATATAACCGTCACTTTTTAAACTTTAAATATTCAACAAAATTAATTCGTCAAGAGTTAGTATTTTTTTAAAATTTCATGGTCAGGATAAGGCATTTACTTCAATTTGGAGAATAAGTATGTACTCAATAGATTGAAGTCATTCCAATTGCCATAAAAAAACCATAACTAATATTTACGATAATTAATTTTATAAATTTTCATATTTTTCCTAGTGTCGGGTATTGATCCTAGAACCTCTTGCATAGAAAGGACGCATTTATTCTCTAAGCTACACATCGATGTTAAAATATTAACTACCGACTGCAGTGGTTTAGGCAGTTATGGAAAGTTACTTTTAACATGTTGGAAGTTGAATGTATAAACAAGGGGTCGTACTTACACGAACGGCCTGTTTGTGTTGCATTTAGACTCAAAAATTGTCTAAATAAATTAAAAATCCTTCCTTGACCTATATTTGTTGACTGTGGTGTAGACATACATCGTTTATAAACTAATTTTGTTTGATAAGTTAAGGTGATATCTCCTACAATAGCAATATGTCGCTGATATATAGTAGCAACCATATCAATCACATTATATAGACAATAATAATAAACTTAGTTCACTAACAACAAACTTCACCAATTATACTAAAATATCTAATAAATCTTATTTCATTGTCTTATTATACGTAGTAGAAGTTTGTATAGGGTAATGGGTAGTACCTCAGTCATTTATATCTAGATACTATTAGATTAGATTTGAGTTAGGAGTGAGTCCTAGAATATCTATTCTACTGCGATCAGTTCGATCTTGTTTACTTTCTTTGATTCGAAGAAGCTCCACAAACCCTACTTCTTATTCCTATTACTGGGCGGCACTTCATTTATTTCACTTGAGAGAAGATCAGTCCATTCCAAAGGACGGTGTCGTTTGAGAGACTTTAGCATTCACACAGAATGTGTATTCAAGTTTCTTCCTCATCCTAATAAAATTTTCAAAAATCGCTCCCAGTAAGAAGACCTGTAAGTATTCTTTGTACGCTTTGAAGTCGTATTCCATTTAAAATTTTATTAGAGCTTTTGCATGGTCTCAGCCATCATTAATTTTCCAGGTGTAGTTAGACTCTTGTACCATCGATTCATTTTATTTATTTTTATTGTGCCACTTAATCGAGCGCGGACATCCACACACCCCTAGCTTAAGCTATCATATTTTCATGGTGTGCCCTTCCACTCCCCATTATAGCAAATATTTAAATACTTTCACATTCCCAATTTTTTCCCATGTATCGACCACTGTTCCTTCACACTTTGCTTAGAGCCTTTACTGATTATAAACATTTTTTTTTTGACTACCCTGTATATTAGAAAAATATTCTAAAATACATGAACGTAAATTTTTATCAGTGATACTACACTCCCCCCTATAGAATATATTATATTTATTATTGACCAGTTCAGTTCAGTTTTGTGTAAGTGTATTATTATTATTCAGGTATTCAGGTCACTTCAATTTGTTGAATTCACCTAAATATTTCCCTATATTTAGAATATTATATATAATATAAACGCTGAATATCTGAAATATTAATATTGGTCAAAAGCTTTTAGTCAAGTTGCTCTCGTTGTCCATATATTTGCCTGCTATCTATTTTTCATTTGAGATTTTGAATTAAATACTATTCTTCTTCAAAATTATTCTTCGAAGAATCAATCGTGGTCATGATCCTCTATTTTTTCGATTCTGATGAAAATAATATTGCTGGAATTGTTTAAAAAAAATTTCAATGACTTTTATCTTTGTGGAAATATTAGGAGTCATAACTTCGCAACAAATGCTATAATTTGCCCTGATTCAAAAAGTTGTTGCAGCTTCCAAATTCCACGTAACTTTATTTCAAAGAAATTTCAAAGTGTTATTTAAAAGTTATTAGAAACAAAATGACACCTAATAGTTTCTTTGGCATGTGGACTAAGAAAATAGTTGCAAGTAATTTACTGGGGATCTTGATGTTCCAATAATAGTCAAAATACTGCGCAAAGCTTATATTTGTCAGTCTGAAATTGAGTTAGAAAAGAAATGAATGGCTAGGTTGAAGATTTATTGACTGAAAAAGAATTTTTTTTGTTTGATACAATTTGGCAAGGAAAATATGCGTTAAATATTGAGTAAATATTTAAGTTTCTAATGATTTTAAGTTTGAAGGAAGTTTTCTCTGAAAATTTTATCACTGCGTTATCTCCACGGCAACATAGGATTCAAGACAACAACAACTCGCACAATTTGGTATAAGTTTCAAAATAAACTAAGGAAAATACTGTTTTTAACACGCTTTTATCACCTTCATACGCATGTTAGTATGTTAGTATGTTAGTGACCCTCTTCAAAACGTCGAATTAACACGAAATTGGGCATACTTATCAAACACCGATGACAATAAAATAACTATATTTGATTATTCTGATCATGATTTTCAGGATTATTGATTCCCATACCTGAAAATATATACATTTATTTGCGCTCCCACCATATTTATACAGAATTTTAAAATAAATAAATAATAGTCTAAAAAATTAAAAAACACAAAATAAATAATAGTTTGAAAAGACTAAAACACGCAGACTGAAAAGGTAGAAAACAATTACATGAAACTCAAAAAAATCATTTTATCCTAAAAAAACGCGGGGTGCTTTTTAAGATATTTTTTTATAATGACTTTACTTTTACAAATATCTGTCTATAAAATATTTACAATAATTGAAATTTAGCACCCCACGCATTTTTACGATAAAATGATTTTTTGAATTTAAAGAAATTATTTTCTACTTTTTACTTCAGCTAGTTACAAAAGCGTGCTTTTTAGTTTTTTTTAAACTATTATTTTTAAGTTCTTTCCAAATCATCTTTTACATTCATAATTTGAAAGAACAATTAATTTTAAATACATGGTTAATGTTATATATAAATGAAATGACAATGAATTTTTATTACTATTTTCAAAAATCAAATCAACTTTAGATTTTTCCTTCGATTTGATGACAATAACGTGATTTATTTTATATGTATTACGTACAGAAAGTTATTGAAGGTCGTGAAATTGTTTAACAGCAAATTTATTTTTATAATGTCGAACATATAGTAAATGTATATCAGTACGGTAGAAAACAATATTCATTATATTGAAACGAATTTAGATTGAATTATAAGTTATTTATCCTTTAACGGATAGATAGATATACGGAGGAATAGAATATATTTACGCGAATACAACATATACCTTCAAAAAGGCTTGACCTACTTTTCTAGTTGTCTTCATCTGTTACAGCTGAATGTTAAGGTCTAAGGCCTGGCGTGGTATTTAGAAACCATTTCCGAATGATTGGAAATTTGAGAAGTTGTTAGTTGTTTTTACCTGAAATTTTGAACATATCTAACTACTTTTCATTTCGGAACAATTTTGGAAGTGAAAACTTCTTTATAATGAATATAATATAATTTTTAGTAAGAAGTAAAACTTCTAGTTTGGTGACGTGATATACATTGAAATCACGTTTAAAACTCATGTTCACGACCGATCACTGAAGTTAAGTAATACTGGACACAATCAGTACTTCGATGTGAGGCCGCTTGAGAACATAGTGTACTGTTGCCTTTTATGATAGTTTTTTATACCCATTTTATTTCGTTTATATACAAATTAGCTTCCGTATGTTAATGGAAGTTCCAAACTCGAAAAGTTTTCTAAAGGTTGACTTGAAATTTTGACAGGTCGTTTCATTTATACTCAACAGTGTTTGTACATACTTTGCATCTAAAAGTTAGTCCGCTAATAATTAATGTCAGATAAAGTTACCTGGCCGGGATAAACTAATATGTTATTAATTTTAATTTTAAAAATAAATATGAAATTTTAGTTATTCATACTATAGATTAGGTTAGGTTATATTGGCTGTCTACAAAGAACACACTTAGGCTATAGAGCCAATTGTGATACCGTATATGTGTACCGTATATTACCAACTCCGTATTGTGATACCGTATATTACCAACTTTCCGCTGATAATTTCATTTATCAGCTCCTCAATTTTAGAGGCTGAGTGCACCTCTTTCATGCATATATACCATACACCAGCCCATCACAACTATTATTTAAAATAATTTTGTTACGACGGCGGTAATCGAACCCGCAACCCTTAGCATACCGCGGACGGTATTCATTACCCCTATTACCAACTGAGTTGCATTTTTTTAGTGTGGGTAAGAAACCAGAGCTCCGGAAAAAATGATGCCACATTTTTTTCAGATCTAATGTTTTTGAAACCTCATGTTTAACCCCTGTCTTCGAAATATCAGCCACATGAAACTTCAAAATAAACCAAAACAAAATTTCTCCCGCAATTAATTCTGGTCTTTCAAAAAAAACCTGGTATGAGAAATTAGTGTAAAAGATTTTTGCATAATAACAATTTTTGAAGACTAATGTGAAAAATAATCTTTTATTGTTTTACAGATACAAATTCAGTTAATCAAAATAAACCAAGGGAGGAATTTGAATGGACTATCACGTCGAAATAAAATTCACCGGCCATTGGTATTTAAAAACTCGACTAATGGATATAATATTCCTATGTTCATGTTCTGACATGACTCTAAAGTACTACGTTGGACCCAGGTCCTAGTAGTATTTATTTGTACTATTTGCAAATTTTAGACATTTGTAACTAAATGTATATAACAATAAACATTCATTTTATGTTCATACAAGCTACTGATCATGCAAATGGTGTTACTAAAAACAATAGATTTGCTGGTGTTGTGAAAAAAAATTCTAGTATACTCCAAATGGATTACCATTAAGGTTGATTTTATGCAGGAAGGGATTTACTAAAAATTTATATGAATTCTTTTAAGGTTTCCATGAAAGATTACTTAATGTATTATAGAGGGGCAGTGTTGATTGAAAAATTTATTTTTGAGTAGAAAATAATGAAAAAACAAGTGAAAACAACATATTGACTGAGTTAATTGTTGAAATACCATGTATAGACAGTGTTGATTACTCTATACATGTCACACATACATACCTGATAATCCCATATTAATACACACTATAAAATTTGCATCTAATGTGTGCACTCGTGAGTAAACAGTGATGTTTATAAAAAAATGTTTCAAACAAAAGTTGTCTATTTTTTTATAGGGAACATTTTTTCATTTGAACTTTTGTTCTATCCTTAATGGTTACCAAGATGGGTTTTACGGTCCCAAGACCCAAATGACCTATGTTGCTCATTTACGAACTCGACCTCACTTTTTACGTCCTAAGCACGCTATAAACATTTCAGCTTATCTCTTAATTATCTTAATATCTCTTTTCGTTTTTGAGTTATCGTGATGACAGACGGACAGGCGACAGACAGACAGACAGACAACCGGGAATGGACTAATAAGGTGACTTTATGAACACCTATATTACCAAAATTTTGTTCATAGTATCAATATTTTTAAGCGTTACAAACTTGGAACTATACTTAGTATACCTTGGAATATTTCATATACAAGGTATAATGGTATTACAAACACACATCCATTTGTCATTTAGCCATTTTGCTTTAAAGTGGGCTTAAATAAAGGCGGGATGAAATGCTTTGCTTTTGTCTACTAAGTCTTTTAAAATTTTAAGAGGCGCGTTTTTAAAACGGTTAAAATTGAGTTCTTCTCCTATATACCTGAATACAAAGCTCACTAAACTAAATTTGAATGAAAGATCAATAATAAAAAAATAATAATGTTTACTTGAGATAAGATATTCCTTGAAATAAGTGAAATGGTCAACATACCCAGCCATTTTTAGTTTTTAAAACTTAAGTATTCGATGAAACTGTTCCACTAAATTACAAAAAATATAACCATTTAAAAATTGGATGTATAATATTAAAAAGGTATAATCGATGTTGGTTGCAAAACTTAAATCCCCGATGTAACATAAATTTTTTACACATTTTCTTGGTTTGTCCCAATTTTCGAACAATACTTAAGGGAAATTCTAAAATAAGTACGATCGACTACAAAACATGGTGTTACGGGTCTTTAAATATCATTAACAGTTCAAATTTAAATTAGTTATAGTCTTACAAACCATTTCCTTGGTTATTATAAACGTATTTTAGAACATAATTTTTAAATCACAAATATAAAAATAAACAATTTCTATTTAAAAGTTTTCGTTCCGAACTCGTATTTATATACCCAAAATATCATTTAATTTTAACAAAAAATGAACTGTTACTTGAAAGTTTAATATTTTGAAATGGATAGGCTTTTGCAAACTGTATCTAGAAGCTAGAACCCAAGAATAAATAGGGGATTGAAAGTTCAATGTTCGATGTTCGACATCCACTGTTTTGTCTGATATAATACTCAGCTGTAAACACCTGCAGCTTTATTCCCGCAAGTACTGGTTTGAGAAAAAACTAGAATTAAAATAGATACCCGGTTGATATTTTTAGTTTTAACACTATTAAACAACTACAAAAACCGGCTGCCTACAATAGAATTGTGATATTAGAAAAATGGTTTTCAGCAGGCAATGAATAAATGGAAGCAATTAAAAATAACTTTTAGGAATTAATAAAAATTTTCAAAATACTCTTAAAATGTATGAACGACGATTTTATGTGCTCAAATATTGCAGATTTGTTAATATAGACGCGGCTCTTAAATTAACCCCACAGAAAGAAATCCAATGGCGTATTCTTGGCTGAACGCACGCACAGTATAGTATTTATATCAACTTTCTCGACAAGAGTCAAGAAACTTAACTGTTTTGTTTTGCATGAAAAGTTGATTTTTGGTGTAGTTAGATAACCACTACATCACAAACAGGTCACTTGAGTTACCTCAACCTCGACCCCCGCCTGTTTTGCAAGCCGCAATTTGTCTGCTCTTACGGATGCATGCAATTAAGTAAGGATTTTTTTTTATATTGAAGGCGAAGGTTTGTGCTTTATTTATTAGTATTTAATGATAATGATTGTATTCGTATACTTTAATATTTGTGGTTCATATTTGCCGTAAAAAAATATAATTTTTTTTCATTAAATTTATCATACTAAAAGCTTTTTGTGACAGGTTTTTTGGTCAAAATTTTGTCTAACAAGCCAATGTTAAGTATTCTTCAATGTGTTTTTAAGATAGCTTAAGGCAAAATTTAAAAAAAGAAGCAGGCAGTTTTCCAATGAAACTTTGTAACATAAGACAAGAAGTGGTTCAGAAGCAGAAAAAGTTAAAAAAATTGAAGTAGAAAATGACATGATTGGGTTTGAAGATAAATATGATGAATAAGAAATAAAGGTTTTTTTTGCATCAAAATAGTCTTTTGATACAATTTTGAGCATAAAAACCCTTTCATTATATTTTGTTCAGAAATTTGATATAAATACTTCACTACAATGATGCGAAAATCTTATTCTGTCTCCAATACCAACAGTTCCTCGCACTATTGCAAAATGATGCCAAGTGTTCGCTCACTTGAACGATTAACTTGGACACAATTTCTTACATTTCTTACAGAATTATTACTTCTATAGAACACCTTTTCTAATACAATTTTTAAAAGTTAACGCACAAAAAATTACGACTCTATAAATTTTTCAGCGGGTTTTCTTTCTCGACCATTGAATAAACATAAATAAGTTACCAGAAAAATGCCAGTAACAAATAAACTAGAATATCTTCTTTATTTACACAAGGAACGATTACACTTGACATTTTGATGTTTTTCCGTAGAGTAGGTATATATATTCGTTACCTATACATCTACGGAAAGTATCAACGGTGTGAACCGTGTTGTGTTCACGTATTAAAATATGAATTTATTCGTAAGGAGTTTGAGTTACATAAATTTTGTAGAAAGAATTGTATAACTTTCAAAGAATTCTTCTTCTTCTAAGTTGTACAAAACTTTTCATTTTTCATAGAAATAGTGAAAGTATTGAATATTTTACTCTGTAGAAATATTATAAATTATAAAAACAATTCTTTTGTGTATAATTGACATTAATAATAATGCCTTTTAAACGCTATTTATTGTGAAAGATATCAACTACACCAATTTTTCAAAACTTTTGGAAAACGTTAAACTCCAGAATATAAACCATTAGTTATATTATGTTAGGAAACATTGCATGAAAAAAAAATTGTCCTATAATGACAACATAATCAATGATATAAAATTGTCCTAATACTGTTTGAAGTGTCGTTGTTACGGCCATTAAATTTGTATTTCGTGACGCGTGGCTATATATTTCGCGATTTGAACAGAAAAAAGGAATGGCAAAATACAGTTAGCCCTTTTGAATACTCTAAATAAGCATAATATTGTAGTTATTTTTATAAAGCAACAAATAAATTTTGTTCAAAACATTTCTGATTTATGGTTTATATTATTGTAAAGTTTCATTAAAATTCATTCTGTAGTTTTCGAAACAACCCAACGTAGCCAGCAGGTAACAGCTAGATCTTAAAAGATTTAGATCTCCCTAAAATGTAATTTAAATCAAAACACTAAGGAGATTAGAAAGAGACATCAACTTCGATGGAAATCACTCCCAAGGTACTTTTTACCTCTTTTTAACCCCTATAGGCGATGAGTTTTAACAACAACAACAACAAAAAAACACATCTTTCATCAATTCTCTTAAAGAATGTTTATGCTAAATTTTACTGTTTTACATCGCCTTGGGAATGCCTGCTTATCGGATGCCTGCGTCATACAAAGAACACACCGTCCAACGATCAGCAGTTTAGGCTGTGCGTTGATCCGTCAGTCAGTCAGTCATTAAGGACCAAGCATTTTATATGTAAAGATTATGTTCCAATATAAATTCTGGCTTTCTCTTTTCAAAAACTCAACTACGAACCTGAGCTATTTTTATAACCCATATACACGTAACACATATAACCGTATAAAAAAATTTCGAACTCACCACCCAATATATTGGCTATATTTTTCATCAAATAAAGAAATACAACCAACCGAATTTGCGCGAATTTAGATGTTTTTTTATAGAATGAAAAGTCGGTAGTAAACATTGCTTTTCTTAGATAACTCCGCGGCTGTAGATACGCTATCTGTGTTTTTTTTTTCTTAATATATATATTCAGAAACATCGTTAAAAAGTTTGAGTGTACGTTTGGAGTATGCAATGAGTTCAAAAAATATTGAAAATTGCTTACTAATACCTTGAAAAATCCTTATTATCCGTTTAATAGAAAAATGTGGTCAAATTAAAGCCAAATTGTGAAAAATAGGGGTAACTTAAATTAATTATTATACAGTTAGTAAAATCTTTAGACAAAACCAAATATCTTTGTATAACACCATTATAGTTTAAAATGATAAAAAATACTTGTGCAGTTAAATTTATTCTTGTTGAAATAATTTATTGAATAAATTGAGTTGATAAAACTACTCAATGGTAATTTTCCAAGAAATACGAAAGCTATGAAAATTCAATCCAACTTGTTTTGATTGGTGAACAAAATATAAATTATACGATAGGTGATTGTTGCAGTTATACAACATTACTTGTTTTTCGAATTTTGTAACTATTTTATGATTTTCGAAACATTGTAAGTAATCAGTTTAAAGATAGTTGACTCGTAAATACATTTTTCTTTAGAAATTGATGAAATCTGGTAAAATGAAACAATTCTAACCAGTGACGAAGAAAGTGCTTAAGCGATTTTTTATGAATATTTATTTACCATGAAAGCACAATTTGTTTTCTTGGGTTTTCTCTAATTTTTACAAGCTTTAATTTGGTTTCACCTCTCCCGTTGTCTGTCTGTAATCAAATCTTGCAAGTCAAATTTGATCCACTTCTCGGTTTCCGATTGAGCTGAAATTTGGTATGCATATTTAATTTGGATGATAATGCATGGTAGTGTTGTCGCGTCCAGATTATCCCACCTTTTCCATCATATTTGATATATTTACATTTGTTTTAGTTTAAATAAAAATTTTTAATAAAAAATACTTTTTAAGGGACAAGCTTGGTTATGTTTAACTTACCTTATTGGTGATTTATTTGCAAAATAATGTAAAAATTTGTATCGATCTACTCTAAAAAGAGTGTTTAAACGCATTGTCGGATACGTAAATGTGTAATTTTTAGTAACCGTTTGATAATCGTTACTGAATTATTATTTAGTGTTAATATTATTTAATGTTAAGAAATAACTGACGACCTTTAGATAAATCTAGAAGTGATATAATTTAAACAACGCTAAAATATGACCAACTTGCCATTTATATAGATACGAATTTATAATTTACATTTTATCACCGATTTTCAAAAGCTAACTACCTTAATACGCTAGAGAATTATTAAGTGAATTCATTCTCTATTTTACCCTTTTCTTGGCATATTTGAAATGATTTTACTAAATACAATATTTTTAAAACATCTATCTGAAAAATGACAGAAACAATTAAATTACTATAAATATGAGCTTATCCACGTGCATAAATCTCATATCTGTTTTCTATCTTGTATTATTATTTTAAACATAAAAATTATTTGTTTTACAATAAATTGTTGCATGTAAAATATTACATAGACAGTAAATAAAACTGTCTGCATGCAAGGATGTAAAAATTGTGCATTGTAGCGAATTATATAATTCAAAATAATAAGTGGATATAACGACTAACAAAATTAAATGATTCAAAACTTAGGTTTCAATAATTTAAATGCAGAAGTGTTAATTGAAAATAATATTTATTTTTGGCGCGGGAGATTCAAATTCAATCAAATTATTTTATCAATTGGAAAAAAACTTAAAAAATATATCAACTATATAATTGTATTTTTTTATTCAACTATCTTCGTATTAGAATGCTATACGCATAAGGAATGTTCTTAAAATACAAAACCTTATTTTAATCGGTATATATTCGATAAAATGCTAGAATGTTTAAGAAGTTTTATACTTTCTATTATTTTGAATATGGGAAAAAAATTAGCTCAGATATAGTCTTAACTTGATTTCCTAATGTATAGTTAAAAAAAAAAGAATACGTTAAAATGTTTTAAGAGAAAATTATGTCAAAAAGCATGTTAATAATTCATTAATTTAAAAAAGACTAAAATAGTCGCCTGTATTTGTCATGAGTTTCAACTAGTTATAATAAGATAAAAATAATTCAGTACTTCATTTAATTTTCACAGGCGCTTGTCTCCTTTTCGCATTTCTATCTTAATCTTGAATAATTTTCTTTAATAAAATGTTGTGACAAAAAAAAAACCAAAAGTTTATAATCTTTTAAATTAAATTTATACTACAAAATACTGGGTAGAACTGTGCGATTTTAAAAACGCTTTAAAACAAGCACCTATTAATTTTTTCGAATTATTTTTTTTCCATTTTAAAATGTATGAAAACATTCTTGATAGTGATTAATAATTTGAATTTTTAAGGTAATTGTATTTGTAATTGCAATTGCAATATTTTTGATTAAATAGTTATTAATTTATTGAATATAACAATTGGGACTTTTACTGTGGTTTTACCGGGAAAGAAGTGTTTCAGGAGATCAACTCTAGAAGGATAGTCACCAACAGAACGAAACACTAAAAGAACGGAACTGACAATAAGTGGTTCAAATTTTGGAGAATGAGACCATTATTGAAGTTATTTTTTAAACTCAGATACATTTAGTTAATTTTCTTGAAGGCTTCTTTTCTTTTAATGTAATTTAATAATTTAAGGAAGTTCCCTCACCAGTAATAGAAAAAAATAAATTAGTAGAAAATGATCCAAATTTTTAGTATGTTGTAGTTAACGATACATATTATTAAATCAAAAAAAAATTTGAGTATCTTATCGATCAATTAAGAGAGTAATTAATTAATTAAAAATACACTAAATAACATAGCATGATATGAGGATGGTATGTTATTTAGTGTATTTTTAATTAATAAAAACTCTCTTAATTGATCGATAAGATACCCAATTTTTTTTTTGATTTAATAATATGTATCGTTAACTACAACATACTAAAAATTCGGATCCTTATCTACTAATTTATTTTTTTCTATTACTGGCGAGGGAACATCCTTAACTTGTTGAAAATACAATTTATAATTCACTTGAAAATATGGTTTTTGTAATTTTCTCAGATGATTTTCTTATGTATTTTGAATGGTTGATAAAAAATATAATTAAAATTCATGAGTTTTTGTATCACAGTGTTTTGAATATCGCACAATTCTCTGCCCCACCCTGTATATACTCTGAATAGTTATAGCTTCTCATTCGAAGTCTTTTCAGAACATCAAATATTAAAAGTTTGTCTTATTAGGTATATTTGTATATAGTTAGAAAGAATATGTACATAAAATGTTAAAATAATCAATTGGAAAAGTTTTCAATACGAAATTTTCTTTTCATTTGGATTTTGTTTAATTAAGGTCGTATATATCATACAAATATTTCAGAAAAAAAGTTGTTTTCAATTTTTTTGTATTTTATATCAAAATTTGGAATATTATTTGAAGTAATTCAACTGAATTAAATATTGTCACCGTAGTTTTTCATTATAATTAATAAAGTGAAATAAAATTGCAGATGATACCAATTTTCTTGTATTTATTGGCTTACGTAGAAGTGTAGTGTCTAAAACGGAGGAGATAATGTTCTAGAAAGTATATTGAGATGGTTACCATTCAGATTTAATACCTCGTGGAAGTATATTATATTTTCAGTTTTATTATTTTTGAAAAAATAAAATTTCCCATACTCCAAATTGATTTTATGTTTCAGTATATACACAGTGGCGGAACTATAAAATTTCCCGAAAAAACAACCAGGAAAATTTATTCAAAATAAATACATTATAGGCTAAACATTTAGATATTTAAATAACTGAGGTTACAATTTTCAACAAACAAAACAAAAACAGTTTTTCACATCTGCATGTTTTTTGAGATAATATCTTAACAATTGTAGCTTGATTTGAAATTTATTTAATTTTTATGACAATGTGGTAGATAATTTAATTTGGTGGAAGTGGTTGGAAAAAAAGACTAAAGTGATATATCTAATAATTGCTAGCTTCAAATTAAAAAACAAAAGTTTTTCTAATTAGGAAAACACGATTTTATTCAATGTAAAAACATAAAAAAACTAAAATGATAATAAGCACATCTTCAATATTTTTAAAAATTATTTTGAACTTTTTCTAGCATGTTGAATTCAGTTGTTTCACTTTAAAAATTTAAAAATCTGATTTGGTTAACATTGAAAAACTTGGTAAAATTTATCCGTTTAAATAATATTTTATGATATAACATGGCTATTATTTGCAAACAAACGCCGACTGGAAATCCTTTTTTACAAACATTTATATATATTTTGAACCCTTATTGAATTGATTCTACATACGGGAAAATGTATTTGATAATATGGTCAGTTTCGATTTTTAATTTTATGATCTGTACATTTTCGGGCTCCGCCTGCTAATGAGATATGTTGGTGACGCCACAGATAGATTTAACAACACTTAATAATTCCTTTCTAGAGGATTTACTACTTTTATTACGATCAAAATTTTAAAATATATAACACAAAAGCAATAAAAAACAGTTTTATTATGTTGTTAATAACTTACCTATCAACAGATACAGCAATTAAACTGTATACAGATGCTGCTACTGAAACCCCTTGAACATAAGGAACCGTTTTACACATTAACCAACCGAGTACCCAAGCTGCAAATAACAAAAAACAAAAAATTTATCAATTTATTATACAAGATACGTATACATAAAAAAAATCAATATCACTTTCATTTAAAATTCATTAAAAAACATTAATTATTTAAATGGGTGTTTACTTAAAATCAATAAAATATGTATGGAAGCTGTGATAATGTGTAATATTTGCATAGGCATTATTATTTTACTTACACACAAGTATTATCCTTACAGTTAAACTTCTTTATAACATTATTTGAATAAAAAATAGAATTGAAACAAGATTTTTCGATATGTTCATCCTCGTAGTTCAGAATGTTCCCTCACTTAAGCTGATGCAGAAGCTTTTCTAACTTAAAATATCAAGTAGCAGTAATTTGGATTTATCCCTGTTTGATAAAAAAAAAAACTTCCGTACATTTTTTTGAAGTAAGTTAAAAATTTGGGATGTAGTCCTTATGTGGTCTAACAATACTGAGCAAGGACATTACAGAGAGAGTTGGACTTTTATGGTCTGGGTTTTACACCTAAGATGTTATAAAAAACTAAATCTTATAATTTTATTTTTATGGCTCTAATCTTTACACAAGTGAAATTTACAAAATTTAAAACCCCCGACAAAAACCCACGCACTCGAAACATATCTAAGAGCACTCTCCATTAAATTACCTTTTTCCTTAGAGCCTTCTCCAAACTAAAAAGATTTTGAGGGTCATTGCATATTACTACTCTACCTAAGTCGCACTTGAAACGAAACCGAAAAATCAAAATTGGCTTATCCGTTTAGGTGCTACGATGCGACAGACAGACAGATAGACACACACACACACACACACACCTGTCAAACTTATAACACTCTTTTTTTGGTTCGGGGATCAATAAAATGAATTAATGGAGTATTTGTTTAAAATAGTGATTTTTATACCATACATATATGAAACATATCAAGGTATACTAAGTTTAGTCCCAAGTTTGTAACACAAAATATTGATGCTACGAACAAAATTTTGGTATAGGTTTTCATAAATCTCCTAAAAAGTCCATTTCTAATTGCCTTTCTGCCTGCCCGCTTGTGATCACGATAACTCAAAAAGCGAAAAGAGACATCAAAGTAATCGACATGTAATAATATCAAGGTATCAATTTTTATAGCATGCATATATAACTTAAAAAGTGAGTAAACAAAAATTTAATTGTAACAATGATCGTTATAAAAAAAAAAAAAAAAAAAAAACCTGAAACATTTTTTCGTAAGCACCAATGTTTACCCGTGAGGGCGCAAATTAAATACGTTAAATTTATACGTTAGGAACATATATTATGTATGTGTTAGTATACTATATGTATACTATACTTATGTATACTATATGTACTGAGGAAGTGAGAAGAAAGATAATCTTATTATTTTGTGTGTAAGAGTAACTATCGTTCTTTACTTACATGACGTAAAAAGGCATACGTATTTCAACAGTTAACTCAGTTAATTGTTTGTTTTCACTTGTTGAAAGATGAGTCCGCGAGTGATTGATAGTTTTAATTCAGAGTAAAGTTGAAGAGGCGCTGCTTATACTTTCAAATTCAAACAAGAACTCATAGAATATCTTTTATATGATTACTCGCCACTTCATAGGTGTAAATAGACACAAAAATGGTGTATAGAGAAAAGGCCGTAAGACGAAAATCTTTGCATGAAGTATATCATAATTTATATACTTTTATTGCTATAAAATTCAAACAATACGATTGTGTTTGACGTTAAAGTTTACTTTCATCATACAAATTGACTCATTCCACTTCCAGATTTGATTGTGTATATAATATATAAGCCCGACAACGACAAGTACATAAATACGCACATATACTTGATAGAGAACGTCGCACGCTAGAATACATTGAAATGGTTCCAGCTTTAACGTAAATTTAAAAAGACAATAAACGTTATGATTCATTTATGCAAATAAAAAAAAAAAAAAAAACAAAAAAAAAAAAAAAACAGGCAATTGGTTTTTATATTCGTATCAAAGAAAAATAAAATACAGAAAGTATAAACTAAAACATATCAAGTAATATGAATCGTTGTGTCTTTTTTTCATGATTACTTCTCATGTGTAGATTTGTATTTAGTTAATGCCATCTCGGAAGTCACACTGTAGCTTTTTTTGTTTTTTCATCTCTTTTAAAAAAGCAAGGTCACCATACCTCCGCAATGAATAGGTTAGGTTAGGTTAGAGTGGCTATCCTGGGGTGGGACATACTTTATACCCTAGGATCCGTTATGATGCTGAAAAAGAGTTGGCCCATCCCCGGCCACTACTCCATGAAATATTTGAAGACATTTAGGATTAACAGGAGTGCTTTAACGTCACCGGACTTCAGGTCGGAGAGATCGTGGGAAGAGCTGGGCAGTGGCAGAGAAGATAAAATATCGTTTCTTCCTCCTTCTCACTGTGACAGCTCCTGCAGTATTTATGATACACTGTCAGGCGTTCAGCGTGCCTACAGCCTAGCCAGTGCCCTGTAATAGCCCCAACAATTTTGCTAATAGAGGCCCTTGGATTATACTCAGACCATATCTGTCTTGTGGTATCACAAGTACGTTTCTCACTCCATCTAAGATTGGCCTTTTTTTTTAAGTCTACAATGAATAAATCCTGTTTGAAATTATTTTCGTTGAAAGTCACAATCGAGTACTAGCGACGAGCGTTATTTTTTTCAGAATTATGAATCAAATGTTTAAAAATTAATATCGGATACTTGGTTTTGAATTGTGGAAACTTTTATCTCGCGAAATGTTCTCGTACGACGAAAATGAATTCGACATTAATTCTTTCATTTTAAAAACTTATAAAACCATTACCCACCCAATACGGGGCGGGGTGCTACAATAAATCATCCCCAACATCTTTGACTAAGCTCGCTCTTTAACTAGATACTTGATGATGTTCGAAATAATTTGCATAGTCTTTATTGAATATTAATATTGTCATTTTTCTCAACTACATAGTTTAAAAGCTTAAACAAAGTGCTGGCAAAAGATTTGGAAAATAGTATTTGGCAATTGTTTTTTATGAGACCGAACGAAAGGGATCAATTTTCTTACAATCGTCCTAGAGCACAAACGCCTGAAATTTATAATTGTTTTTTAGAGAAATAGAATCTATATTATTGTTAATATTCTTCTTATATTCTCCAAATAATTCAACGAAAAAAATATCTGCAATATTCATTCGAAATGTTTTCTCAGCAGCTCTTCTAGCATTTTCTTCAATAAATTAAGCGTCATACGCAAAATCAATTTGTTTTAACTAATATTCACAAGCAGGCGTAATCATAAAATAACCACACGCACATATTGAATAATAAATATTTGGAGTTACATTTTGAATTTTGATTTTCTTACATATCCCCTCTTTATTAGTAATTCATTTCCGGTATTTTCACTGCAACATATGTGAATATTTATATATATTTAAGTACGCATTATAATTTTTGAAATTAGAAACAGTTAAATATAATACGGATTGAAAGTAATTTCCAATAATTCGATTAAAATAAATTTTGTACTTTTTCGGATTCCGAGCGGACTCATCCCTGTCATTTTTTCCCTTGTTAAAAATTTTACTGCTTTAAAATTTAGTTCTATGAAATAATACTTAATCTCGATGCGTCAAACTATTAAAAGAGCTTAATCCGTGGTTACTCAACCCATGTTAACAACCCAACCCAATTTGGAAAATATAGTATCTATGCGAGTATTAAATGACGAAGATCCAAAACTTCTCTCTTTTTGAATTATTCCACAGTTTCGCATATCCGGGAAAATGTGTCGACAATTTCATAATTATATGTACTAAATTCACGTTTTCCTTGTCAATCAACGTATAACTTTCAACATTTATAATACTTACGATATGGAACGAAGCTTTGCCTATGAATTAGCGTAGCCTATGGAAAGTTATCCAATTTCCTTTTGGCCATGGCTTGTGCACAAAATGTAATGTCAAAATAAAACATAAATGTTACTTTTATTGAACCAAATAAAGAAAAGGTTTTTTTTTTGTCGAGTTCACCGATAATATTTTAATGATGACATTAAAGCATTTATGATAATTATTATGAAAAATAAATATGTTATTGAACTAAATATGCAAAGGAAGGATCTTTCCAGCCTTTTTTGTGTAATTAAAAATAATGATCAACAAAAATAAAAAATAAAAGATTTTCAATTGAAATGATGAGTATTATTATTGTATGAATTGCTGGATATTGGTTGCTATATTCGTTTCGTTTTTAGGTATGTATGCCATCATACCATTGTAAATGTACTTGTACATCAATTCAAATGCTATTAAACAATTTTCTTTTAATTCAATTTCAATTTTTCGTGTCAAAAGAAAATACAGACTGATCAACGAAAAGAATATTTTGTCCAAGAAGAGATATTTTTTGCAACTCAAATGTAGAGTTTGCTAAACCGCACTGCCGTTTAACAACTTTAAATTTTGCTCCCCTCCAATACTTGTCTACGACGGTCAGTAGTTTTTAAATTGCTTCTGTTAAAAATCCTACGTGCATTGACGGTAAATATTCGTTTTAGTGGAATTAAAAGTAAATTTGATTATTGTTTTTTTCTGAGGATTGGCTCTAAATATTACGCCAGATATTTTCTCCCAAAGAGACTTATTCTTGCTTAAGTTTGAACTCATTTCTTCCATAAAACTAATCGATGAAAAATAGAACAATCAAACATCGAATAGCTCTTCGATTGTCGTGTTTAATATTTCGTTGAATATTGGTGAATATTTCGAGCCCAAAGTCGTTAATTTTATTTCCGCGTCTTGTTAATAAGAATGCATCCTTATACAAATTTCTTGAAAAATAGAAGGTATCTGAAGTATATATATTAAATCTAAGAATTTCGAAAACATCTACTACAAATTTTCAACTTCTTGTCTGTTATAGTTTTGGACAAAATGGACACCAAAGTTTTGTCCAAATTTGTACCTTCACGGATAAACAGTGATATTTACGAAAACAATGCTCCAAAGAAAAGTTGCTTATTTTTTATAAGTTTGCATTTAAACTTTTGTTCTATCTCAAACGGCTTACAAGATAGCTCCTTTTTTATTTGATTGAATGAAAATGCACAATTTTAAAATTGGTGTATCTCAATCAATTTTAAAGCTAGATGTCGAAAAAAGAAACAAAAATGTTCAAAATTAAATGAGCTGGAACTTTTATTAGTACTTTTTTCATTTGATGCACAGTTTTTTTTGTGATTTGTAAAAAACTGATTAAAGCTCCCAACTACCTCCTAAAAAAGGGGTTTTGCCTCCCTTCTCCTGGGACGTCGATTTTTTTGTACGAAGTTTTTACCTAGTAAACAACCGTGGAAAGTTTCAAAGATGCAACACTTTTACCTTTATTATCATGATTTTTTATTAAATTCTGTTCTGCTATATTCATAAGAAAATTTTACGTAATTTCGTGATAGGAAGTCAAGAACAAGGAATTGATAATTAAAACAAATCAGTATTTTTCACATCTCACAAAATTATAAAGAAAAAACCTGCTAAAAACAAAGAAATCATTATCATCCAATTTATTTTAATATTTGGATGCTATATTTAAAATATTAAGATGATTGCATAATATCAAATAGACGGACTCTCAGTTTTTCAGCATTATTACGGGCCATTGCTTTTACAGAAAATTCTAGATATTCTTGATTAGATATACATTTGTCAACTCCTTGGAGGCGGCAATAATTTTGTTTGCAACCACAACCAGCAAAACAAAATTTACAGATTTTGTTACGTTTTTGCTCCCCACAATACGACTCGCAACGTGTACAACTTACATAATCTTCGTTTGGGTCTTTTAAGGGACAATCTAAAATAACAAAAATAAGAATAGGTATTATGGAAGTTTAATAGATAATAAAGACGTAAACGATTTGGAAAACTATAAAACATGAACGGCTTTACGGTTTTTCATATCGGTTACAAAATACTAGGATGAAAATTTTAAAAAATCATCACCTTCCGCTCAAGAAAATTCCAGTTTAACAAAAAATAATCTATAAGTAAGTGAATATAAACAATTTATTGATTGAATTATTGAAAAGCCCTAAACAGACATCAGTGTTGAATATCAGTGCTTGTATTATTTTTATAAAAATGATAAATTTAAAAAAGAAAATATTGATGAGGGCTAAAATGGCGGCCATTTTGTGAGTGTAGTATATGTATATGATTGTAGTAAATGAATATGATCGATCCGGGCTCAAAAACTGTATTGGTCCAATTTTGCAAAATGAGATGTAAAATATTTGGTAAATTCATACTTGAATTTCCATCATCATATCATTTTTTTGCTTAATCTTATTGTTTTATATACTCACACTTTAGAAGACAAGTTTTCATTTCCCCTGGTACTATATTCTCCTTGAAACCGTGACATTCTGGCGGTTTATTTCTAAGCCTTGTATAATTTTTTGGGTCAAATTCGTCACCGATTGTGGCCGTAGCCATTAACGTAATACATAGACAAAAACGAATCATTGCAAGATTTTTAAGTTCTGAAATAATTTTATTAGAAAAATGTTGGTACTCTATAATCTTGCATAGCTTATATTTATAGAAGTACTATAAACAAAAGTTTTTTATAAATATTATTTAATTAAGAAAAAAACTAATTAATAATAAAATATAATTGTATACGAAATTTATAAATAATTATTTCCAAATAATTCAATAAATTCATTTTGACGATTTGATTAGATCACGATAAAATGATTGATTTAGAAGAAAATTAATAAAATGATTTGTTATGATTTTTGAACTAATTTACTTCTAAATCAATTGAAATGTAACTGCACTAAGTACGCGATATGCCCAGGTTAGGGGATTTGATATCATGGGCATGAGCTGATGTATAGTGCGAGGAATATGCATCAAAGAGGCGTACTTAATCTTTCAAAATAATTGAAGTGCTCAAATAATCAGCAAAAAAGTGGTTAAAGCACATAGGGTAATGTAATTGGATTTAGTCCTCCAAGTGAGCAGAAACTGACGGAAAAGTTCTTCATTCTACATATAATCATTCTACATATATAAATTATTGCACAAATAATGGAATAACAGAATACAGTCTGCCTTTTTGCATGCTGCATAGTGGGTTCATTATGTAACACCTACGAACGCATTAAATTTGCTTTCCACAAAAGGGCTATTTGCTTTCCACAAAAGGACTCTATTGTGCTATGCCATTATTTTTGTTAAATAACTAAATCCATATAGTTTTAGGCATGAATATTACAATTTAAAGTATTGTTATCGAATAGGGAGTCTTTACAAGAAATTTAATCATGTTTTCCCGAGTCCTTACATAAATTGAAAATGTTTCAACATAATATTTTAAATAAAAAGGCAAAATTATCCATTTTTTCAAGAAAACTGTTAATTTGTGTCTTTATAGCAAGTCAAAGGGCTTTCGAAAAGCTTATTACACTTGTGGGTATAATTCTATAAAATTTTTATTGATTTTTTCTCATTTTTGTTGACATTTCGTAATTATGTGGACCTTTTCAGTTTAACACATCCATTCAATTTTTACTAGGTTTTAATTTTGGATAGTAGTCAACTTCTCTGACATCTTCCTTGAATTTTATGGCAGTCACTTCGAGATATAAGTATATTATCAATATGTAGGTTTAAAATCGCCTATAATTACGATCAAATACATTGTGTCTAAAAGCATATAAAACTTTTTAAGTGTTTAAAAGTTTTAGTTTATTTGTTTAAAGATATTTTTTGGTCCTTGATAAAATGCGTTATTGAATCTGCTGCCACTTAAAATTGAAATAGGCAGCCAAATATTTTGATGCAAGGTCAGTAGGTATTATGTAATCATCATTCAGTACATATTTATCATTCTCTTAAAATGGATTTTTAGTACTTTCAAATAAAATACAAATCCTTTCAAACATTCATCAAAAATATTAAATGATTTATTTATGTTCATATGAAATGGTAAATATAATTTGATACTTAATATCCCACATATTTTAATACAAAATAGGAGAATTATTTTAAATATATAAGCACAGAGTTAAAACATTTTTGAATAATTTCAAAAGATATATTATAAGAGTACAAAATTATTTTGTAAAACACTGTGTATTGGGTAATGTGAGTTTGTTAAATATTCAAGTCGAAATAATAAACGAAAGGGACTCTTACACTTATATTTCAATTATTTTAATGGCGTTTGAAATCCTTGAATAGTTTTTTGACATAGTACCAAAGCAAATAAGAATCACTTTTTAACCCTCGAACTAAAAAAGGGATGTTTTAAGTTTGACTGCTATGTGTGTCTGTCTGTCTGGCCTTAGCTATGTTTCAAGCTCGAGTTTAGGGTTCCGAACTCGGAAAAACTAAAAAATTGGCGATGATCTTCAAAATCGGTTAAGTTTGGAAAAGGCTTTATGGAAAAAGGTTATTTAAACTAGAGTGTCCTTAGATACGTCACAAGTACGATTCCGTTCCCGAAAAATTTGTCGAGGGTTCTTAAATTTTGTAAATTTCAGTTGTAACATAAAAGGTCTAAGTGTTTTGTTACGAATTAACTGTGACGATAATCTGTCATCTTAAAATTAACACGAAAGGGCTTGAAAAATTTACGCTGTATTTTAAATCGAAAGGAGAAGGCATTGATACAATTGACACAGAAAACAGTGCGGTGACAGGGCTTCTAATACCCTTTGGAATTTTTATATCCGTTGTTAAGAGAAAGTTAAAAAGAACTCAACTTTTGTTACATATATAGATTTTAATTTACTTATTTTAAACAGTTAGACGGACTTGAATGCGGTTTTGTGCCTTCAATTTGTTATGACGTTAGGAAACTTTGTAAAAATATGCAATTTGCATTAATAATATGCATTTAAATAAAAAAGTAAATTCACAATTCGGTTAATAGTGATCAAAATGATTATAAACTAAGAACGCTGAACATATTGCGACAGAATTTGTCTCCAAGATACTTGGCACCCAGAGTGAACGGTATCCCTGTTGTGTCCTAGATTTACCGTTCACTCAGTGCACACTGTTCACTAGGACGCTAATTTTGAAGCAATATTCGTGTTCAACGACCCCAAAAACCCCCGTGTAATGAATTTGGAATCATTTTCATCGCTATTAACCGAATTGTGAATTTAGTAATTTTATTTATATTTAAAATGCATATTATTTATGCAAATTGCATATTTTTAATTTCTTACAAATCAATTTAGGTCACAAAATTTCCTGACACCCGTAACGAATTGAATGTACAAACGCGCATTCAAATCCGTATTACTGTTAAAATTTCCGAACTTTGGCCGTTTTTAGTGTTTTGTTTTCGCGACTAAATCTTTATATGAACTCTCTGTACAAGATTTCGTCCCACGAAATTTTGCTATGTATAGCTTACTTACATTTCAACCAACCAAAAATGACAGACAATGTGCCATTTAAATGATAAATGATTCCTCAACAACAAACTATATATACCACACATTGAATGTCATAAATAATTCACATGGAATATGTGCTCTCTAGCTAGAGTACGAGAAGCAAGAGAACGATGTAGTATAAGTACTTTACAATTTTATTTTTGTATGTTTTATCATTCTGATGTACCATCTTCTTGTTATTTTGGTACAGTAGGAATAGGTGTAGTACCTGGGATCAAAATTGTCGTTCACGTGTTTATCAAAACCACATTTAAAATATAACAACTAGAAAATATAACAAAATTGAATATAAAATCATGGTAATAAAGAAAATATTCATGAATCTTTGAAATTTTCCACAGTTTTTTATTCGACTTCAATAACTTCCCACCAAAGAGTCGACCTCTTCGGGGCGGCTCTAACCCCCTTTTTTGGGGAGACAGTTGGGAGCTTTAACCACTTTTTACAAGTTACAAAAAAACTATGCATCAAATAAAAAAAAATTTAATAAAAGTTCTAGCTGATTTTATTGTACATATTTTTGACCAAAATTGACCAAGATATGCCAATTTTAAAATGGAAGTTTTTTGCTCCTTCATTCAAATGAAAAATGATCCATCTTGTAAGCCGTTAGAGATAGAACAAAAGTTTAAATGTAAAAGTTATTCCTAATAAAATAATTAATAACTTTTGTTTGAATCATTCTTTCATAAACATCACTGTTTACCCGTGAGGGCGCAAAAACTTTGGGGTTCATTTTCTCGAAAAGTATAAAAATTTTTTATCTTGAAAATTTTCAGCTTTAACTTGTGGTCTTCTGAAACATTCTAGAAGAAATTACTGATTAAAACCCCCAACCGACTACCCTTCCAAGGCGGTTTGACCCATCTCTGAGAGGTCTTTTGGTACCAAGCTACTACAACCTAATAATAATCAACTTTAGAAAATTATAAAGTTGCATAATTTTTTTCCTTTTAGATATTTAGTTTCATTGTACTAAATGGAAATAGTCTCTGTTTATAGTACAATATTAGGCTTTCAGATAACAATGTAATTGTTTAAGAATACTAGTGATCAATGACCCATGATCATAATAAACAATGGGTCATAACCTAATGTACCCAAGATCATCACACATATTTTATTCGAAGGCGTTTTATTTAAAATGAAATCCTAAAAGTTCACTCTAGGGAATAGTATTACAGAACGTTTTTCTTATAGGCATTATCTGCTTTGTTATAATTTAAATTTTTCAAGGTTTTTGGAATAGAGAAAATATCTACTTTTATACGACGGACTACACGGATATTAATCCTGGCAAACCTTTCTTTTTTTGTAAATTGTTGGAAAATCGTTTATTCACCTAATTTTTTGTTTCTATAATTGTGTCTAAAAAGTTCCTAATTTTCATCTAATTCAAATTTTTTTTGTACTTTTTTAATGATTTGAATATTTTAAAAGAAGAATAATCCAAGGTAAAATGATCCTTGGTACTAAGCATTACCTTAATTCTTGTATTAAGGAGGAATGGGTAATATCACAATTTAAACATATTATTTATAAATAATAATTACAATAAAGAATAAATCAAATGGAATGACCTTGAATTACTTAAACAAAAAAACTAGGTCAAATATAAATAATAATATTGACATTAATTACTGTACATCAATGTTGTATTTTATTTTATTTTATTCTATATTTTGTGTCATTTAGGGAAAATATAGGATTTTATCATTTTATCCTGAAAGTATTTATTGAAGTAGTTATTTTCAATACATTGAATTTATTTATTATATTGATGAATATATTTTTAAATCAGTAATGAACCATTTTTAATTTTTATAATTAAGTATGATCGACTTTTTTGATCGATTGAGGAGTTTAATTCGTCATATTATCATCAAAAGTTGAAATATTAAATTAAAAGAAAAAAGTGAAGTGATTTGATTTCAAATTACTATGCTGTATAGCTCTTATTGGAGACTATAGAAAGTTAACTACGATCCCAGACCAAAAAATTAGATTTCCTGGTGTATGCTATGTACAAGTCGAGTTAAAGCTGAGACTTTATAGCACACATGCAAAATTGAAGTCATAAAAGTAGCTGTTTCCAGTTTTTCCCAGAGTTAAATGCGGAAAAACCGTGTACTTTTAACTAGTGGATCAAGAAAAATTTTTTCTTCTAAGCATAAACAAATATCTAAATTTCAATGACATTTATTTGATCTGATTAATTCAAAGATAAGTGAAACACCGATACCCGAAATACTATACCAGATGAAACCATGCGTGGTATTACATACGGTATATATTGTAGAAAAATAGATTAATAAATTCTGGTCGATTAATAAATTAATAAAATTTGAAGTCGTATTCAATTTTAAATTACTTTAATCAGTAGATGCACTAAGTATTAAATAACTAAGGTTTATTTCTTGTTAAATTCAAATTTAAAAAAAAATTGGCCTAGTTTTCACAGCAAGGACAATTTGGTGAATTGATGAATAATTGATTCGATTGAGCGTCAATTCTAAAAAGAATAGACACACAAAAATGGGAACACTCCACTGGAAGAGTTTCTACAGAGGAAAAAGTTGTAGTGTTAAGTGTCTGCTAACGACGCTATATTAACACGAGCATTAGCACTAAAGAATGCTCATTATCGATAGAAAATGTATCATTTCTAAATGAAGAAATTATTGTAAGGATTTGAATTTTTGTAACTTAAACCAAAAATACAAGCCTATTTACCTATCTAAAGATGCCACTTCTGACTCATCTTCGTATGGTGAAAATACGACAAAATAGACCTTTTTCATGAAAAACAGAAATGCTTTTTGTTAATTTTTTATGAAGGTATAGGTCGAGTAGAGCCTGTAACTCGAAAATTACGCATTTTTAACAATAAAAACACTATGAAAATATTGTAAAAACGTCACAATATTTGAAATAATTTAAAACGATTTTTTTTTGGCTCCACCGCACACGTGATCTGTGATGTCAATTCAACAAGCAATGACAATAAAACAGTGTCAACAGTCGTATTAATATATCATTATTATCAACTTTAAATGACGTCAAACCAACCTTTGTGTAACTTCGTGTATTTCCGGATCGTTTTCGCCAATTTGAATTTTAATGATTTTCATTGTCTGTTTTCTCGGTTATATGGCTCTAAAAAAATCGGGGGAAAAAATTAGCCCATTTATCAAGACATTAATTTTCATTTAAAAAAAAGGAAAAGAAAGGGAAATGTGAAAAAGGTCTATTTTTACTCTTTACATCAATTCTAAAAGACTTGAATCGCATCACCAAATCAAATGGTCAAATGTTATTGATTTATCGCAAAACTGGTTCACCGAAACAAGACATATACCTGTAGAAAGAACATGTATAAGAAAAAAAAATGTTACGAAAATGATCGGCTTATGAAAAACGTGATATTAATATAAAAAATAAGGACATTGATGGGAATGTTTAGAAAATATAAATTTAATATATTACCTTTTATTTGATCTATTCGAATAATGTAATACTCGAAAATAGAATACATATTTAGCTAGCGGAATTTGTAATACTCTTCATTCGATGTTCAAATGAAACATCTGACAAACATATCGTTTTTTTCCATTACATAAGAGATTCAATTGACTTCGAAACTACTTCAATTGATATAAATAATAAATAAGCTCTATAAGTAGGTGCTTATATACAGAAATACAGTGTACTTATTTAGACATTTAAAAGAGCTGAGATATCAAATAGATATTGAAATCAAATAGTAATATTTTTTGAGTTCCATGTTGGAAAAAGTATTTGGTGCAACAACCGTTGCCTTAAAGTAGAACGGACATATAGCGAGCTTAAACTGTGTTCAACAAATAGATACTATGAATCCATGGTAATTTACAAAAATACTGTACAAATGTAATGAAATTTCAATTTAAAAAAACCCACTCTTTCCTAAATATCTTAGTTATTCCAAGGATCCTACTTCTGCTTCACGTTATAATATTTTTTCCAAAATTGAGCAAATGCGAATGGAGAAGGTTTTTTATAGTTGGGCAATATCAACAAACTCTCTATGAGTGTTTTTAAATTCATTAATAATATTATAAACTGCATGTTGTTAAGTTTTCATGTTTATCGTTGACTACGTTCGATACTGGATATTTTCTTTATTCTTTCCCGGTCATTAGCTATATCTGACTGTGGCTAATATTTTAAATTGACTAATTGACGGTTTATTTATAATCGTGTAGCTTCTGAACAACTTGACCGATTCAGGTCAATTCACACAATATGATTTTTCAGTTGAATTGATAATAAATAGTAGATTTAGATTGTATTGATTTCATTTAAAACAATGAGTTTTTTTTTTTTTTTTTTTTATTTTTACTTTAACACATATCTATGAAATAGACAAAATCGTTTAATTTGACTAATAAAGATAATTTATAGTTTAGAATTTTAGGTACTTCATTTAAGTACTATTTGTATTCCACATCCTATATTGAGTCGCTTTAAGAGTGATAAAGGGGAAACATTTGTTTTTTAGTATTTCGTGCCGACTATCCTACCTATGGTTTTCTATGATTTTCCATTAGTTTTGCACAAAATTAATACCGGGATAATTCTTAACTAAGCCAGCCAAAGCTGCATACTTCCTCTTTTATTTTTCATATCCCTTTTTTAATAATTATATTTACATTGATTAAAAATGTATACAGGTGGATTTTATTATATATTTTCGTTCTCAGTTGTAATTTAACTGACCCGAATTTAAAGGTATTATCTCCAAAAGATTTGATTAGATCTGTAAGTATACCCAAGAGATTTGTAAGGACTTATCCTAATAGCTGAAAATGCGAAGAGTGCGAAAAAATTCATGGTTTTTTAATTTGAGCATCAGTTAATTAACTTTTTGAAAATTAATTGCATTTTTCAGGGAAACAAAATATTGACGGCTCATGTACAATCCAATATTTTTAACATATTGCAGATGCTTAGCATCTGATGGTTTTCCGAATAGCCTCATACTTGATACAATTTGCATTACGATCTGTTTTCTCTCTATCAATCCCAAAATATCTGTGCTATCTCCTTATGGTAATTTCTTTCATTTGAAAAACACATCCTTTGAAACGGAACCCCATCTAAAGAATACTAATTTGTGAAAGAATCCGACATTAATCACAGTTGTTTGGGAATTTAAAAATAAAAATGTCAAAATTATAAATTTATTTATATTTTTTGTTATTTAATTATTAATTCGTGAAAAGAGCACACAACAAAATACTGAACACAAACAAAACCAAATGAAGTTTTTTTTTCGTTAAACATATTTCAACCAACTAAATACAGGGTAAAAAAAGGGGTTGAAAAAAAGGAAAAACAGTAAACGTAAACATATCACCTCAAATGAAAATATTATCTTCATTAAATTCGAAATATGAATACTGGAAAAAAAAAGAGACAAAAAATAAACAACCAGACAACAACGGTAAATCTTTTTCATTTGTTTGCTCCTAAATGAATGTGACATATTTTTATATTTAATACGCCGACCATGGATGACGTAATAAACTCCTTCTATATATTCATTCCAATTATGTTTCACGGTTTTGTACAGGAAGTTTTTCAGGTATTCATACTGCCATAAGACCTATCAAAATATCCAGGTACTAATTCATAGTTACAAACGATTTGCAGATCAAAGCTTACTACGTCTAAAGCCTGCATTAGCCCAAAATCCAGGGTTTTCCTTACAAAAATAATTAGTCACGCAATTGACTTTAGACCATACAAAAACTTTTCAATAGTAAAGTAACAGTCGCGGAATAATTTCAAAAATAATGCGCATAAATGCTAAATCTCCGTCAATTAATTATATAATTAAACGCGATTTGATAGTCTTGTAGTTCGAATTTGTTGTTGTTAGCTATAGAAGCGTTGTTATAAGCAACTTTGCCGACGCAAATGATTTTTAACGAGTGAAATCAGTTGTATAAGCGGCAAGGTGGATTTTACATTTCATCGACTGAAGTGCTCTTTTGTTTAGTTAATTTTATGAATGAAGAACAACACTCTTTTATACATCTTTCATAAAAAAATAAACTCAAACTTCCCTTTTTACGAAGCAATGTGAGATACTCCTTCGTATTTTTTCGAACATTTATTAAAATATTCCCATTCATCGCCATTGCTCATAAATAATAAACATGAAAATAACATTTTTCGCTGTTAGGGCTAATAATTTATTTCAAAAGACAACATGGTGTGACATATTGACCTTTAAACACTGCCTTTATCAAACATAATTCTTTCAACAAATTTCGTTTCACAATCTTTTGATTTCTTTTTTACAGTTGAAGTTCATGGGCATGAATATTAAATTAGTTTTAGAAAAATAAAATATGTAGTTGTTCTTTATTAAGGTTTTATGATAAAAGATGATGTCGTAAAAGATTCTAATCCTTGCTTTATTTATTTGTCTATTTTTGATAGTTAAAATGATATATACTGGAATAATTTTAAATGAAAATATCGTAAAAATAATTTCTTAATTTAAATTTGTTTATGTAAAATTTACAATGTTTGGTACTTTTTATTGGTGGTTAGAATAACTCAAAAACGTGGAATTTAAAATTTTTTTCGGAAATACTTGCAAAAAAAATAAAATAAAGGTCGAGGCCTCTAGATCCAAAATTATTTTATTTTATACATATTGCAATTGTTGTTTTTTTTCTTGGCTTCTACTAACCATACACAGTATGTTTCTACAAATTTGATACTATTTGTTTGACAACATTATGAGCCTCGCTTGATTAAGGCCTTGAGACAGCAAAGAACCTGTCACCGTAGAACACATCTTGATAACCTGTAAAAATTTCACTAACCAAAGAACTAAAAATAACATAATAGGCCACATCAAAGACATCCTATGCGATAACACCGAAAACACTACGAAAGTACTCAACTTCATTCAAGACACAGGGCTCACAAGCCAAATATAACCAATATGTATTATTGCAATTACTTTATTTATTAAGCTTACTGTATAAATGACATTATCTGTTGGAAATACAGTATAATAAATATATTAAAAAAATTAAAAAAATTTGATCTTCGAATTTTGCACACTCAGTTCTATCTAACGCCTACTCTATTTAAAATAATTTGTTTTTAAACTTTATTTGTATTTGTATTTAAACTCAATCAATATTTTAATTATTATGGTATTAAGTATTTTCGACTAGAACAACCTTTGACCAGAATTCTTGCATCCCTGGCGTGTGTGATTTAAAGGTACACTGTGGTGTGAGTAAAATTTTCTAAAAAAGTTTCTTTAAAAGCTATTTTCGTAGTTTTTTTTTCTTGTGAATGCGTACCAGTATAAACGCAGTAAACTCAACCGTTGTCAAGTACCAGGCATGCAAATTCCTACCGAATAAGAAAAAAAATTTCCAAAAACCAGCATCAAAATTTATGTGACGTTGTTCTAGCTCTTGTACTCGATCCTTGTTAAAGAGAATATATGTAAAAAAATTTATATTCAAAGAATGCTTGATAAGCATATTTTCTCTAAATAATATTTAGCCATTATAATTACTTACTTTTATTTTAATAATAATTTTCCGTACGCCTAATATGGCCTAATATGGAGCACACAAACACACAGACACATACGCACACATGTCGATGCTAAGGTACAAAAACACCCACGCGTAGCAGATAATAATATTGTAAAATTCCGTATATGAAATTAAGCTTTAGCTAGCAGATATATTCATATACTTACCCTTATATGGTATAGTTATTATCCTAAATATTTGGGTCACTAGTATGAAACAGAGAAGACTATCAGATGCTTTATCATTATCGTCATCCAGGTAGATTACAAACACACATACACAGATATGAGTTTTAAGATAATACTTTTTACGTGTTAATCACATTTGTTGAAGGTGAAAGGTGAAATTAAAACGACTTAATATAGCAGAGATGTTATTTGATTGATATCTTGAAAATTCCCCTTTCGCTTTGTCTATAAGCGTTTCCATTGACTCAAATTTGATATATCACACAATTTCATTTATGATATTAAGAAACGCGTTAGTTGTACGTATATTGGATGTTTCAAAAATAGTGTGGCAAACACTCGTTTTTTGTTTGTTTTTGGAACCATGTTCCTTATCGCATGTTTTGTTTACTGGTTGGGAGGTAAAGCCACAAAAAGTGAAACAGACATCAAAATCCGACATGTAGGTTAGCTAGGAATCTTAAACTTTTTTAATCGATTCTGCTTGCCATAAATGAGAATATACAAAAACATTTTACTATCTATCATTTTGTATTTTTTATCAAAATTTATGTCTTTTCATACAAAAATAAGAGTTGGGAGCTATTAGAAGTTAAACATAATAAAAATAATTTAAAGTGAGTACAAGATAATTTTTTGTTATGTCATATTAAATATCCTGATCAAACCCAATGTAGGTAATGTACGCACATATTGGGTTGATTACCAAATTTGGTTTTATTGTAGTACTTTTTTTGATAAAATAATCTGGCAATATTGCAATGTCGAATATCAAGGTTGGCACTACTGTTCAAAATAGGACACAAATCATATAGAGCTAGTTCATTCGACATTACATATACATATCATTCATTCTCTCTGTAATATCTAACACAAATTGAAACAACTCTATAGCAAATTAGTATTTGGAGTGAATGTGTGTACTTGCAGTAAATGTGCGAATGTGAATTAAAAAATTCAACCAAATTTAAAATGGGAAGAAGAAATTGAAATTAGCTCAAAAAAGGTTACTTGTGATAAAACTTTAATTATTTTAGTTTATGAAGTATATTATATTCGGAAACAGAATGATAACTAATACATTTATTATTTGTAAGTGATAATTAATTGTGATAATTAAATATGAAATACAAAGTGTTAAAAGCTGTGATTAGTTTACTAATAAAGATAATTTGTCTTGAAAAAATTTATAATTATCAAGAAACTGATGTTCAATCAATATTTAATTTGATATCGCGGTGTTGCCCTTCTTATGTTATGGCGCAGGCAAGTCAATTTTTCATTATTTTTTTTAACTTTTGAACATCAAAATAAAATGACGTGATTTTAATGACGTTTGGTACAGGTCATCACCAGCGTTTTATCTGTATATCATTGGGTTTTTATAACTTTCTTATCGCTACGTCAATAGCTATTTACGTTTTTCTTCATGATTTTATCTAGTTTCCATATACGCTTATGTTGCTAACTAATGTTGTTAGCTAGTGCTAACTTTGGGAATTTTTTTAGCGAGAACTGTAGTCACGAGTGCATTACAAAAATGTTCATGTTTATAAAATGTTTTCTTATTTTCTTATCGTAAACAAAATGCCCTTACTTCCTTAACAGACACTGTAGAGCATGTAGTGAGATATTTTCAACTGGAATGCAATTAATTTGTGTCTAATAACCTACATATTATAGTATTATATATTATATATATTGATGACAATGCAAGCAGTTTAAGCAACACCTATAATATAATTATATAATATACTTATATGTATGTGTGGGTATAGAGTAAATAATTTGAAATCAGATTAACCTATAAACAGTAGGTCAGGTTTAACTAATTTATGCTTATATAACATATAAAGGCCGTGAGCCCATTATGTTGTAGCAAAATTTCTATGATTCCTTTTGTCTGCCTATTTGATGTTTCATAAAGTTTTTGTCAATAAAGAAAGTTGAAGTAATTAAGAAAAAGTCGATGAAAAGCATGAAAATCGAAAAATACGATATATTCACCACTCGACCCACGATTACAATTTCAAATTTCTTTTATCTTCTTAAAATGGTATACAAAAAGGATAATGGAAACTCTCGATTGTTGCTCGATTGTATGCCCACGGTCTAACATGTATTTTATTTTTGGTAAATTTCATTGTAATATCGAAATATTCATTTATTAAATTTTCAAGAGTCTCTTATATTATTCAGGATAATTTTAATTGTTCAAGGTGTCTCTCTATTGGAATATCAAAAAACACTATGTGCGATAATATTAGACAACATTGCTAGTTCTCAGACCCACACCTATTAAACTGGATGTTATCACCTCTTCGTTAAGTCTTCGCAATTTATTTTTTTCTTTTACCTATGTGGAACATAACATTTTTAATACAAGTTTTACAGAAGCTCGTTACTCTTGTCCATAATACACTAAGTACACTAAGTTACAGGAGATATTTTTTCAAATTTAAATATGTTTAGTCTAAAGCTCTAAAGTAAAAGTTTTAGGATATTTGTAGATTTAAGCGTTAAGTTATTAGCATTTTATTGTTAGCAAATATTAGAAGACATATCGGTCAAATAGTCAATAACTAAATTGTCAAAAGTGATAGGGAATTTAATTATCTATAATAAAGGGTAATTATTATTTTTGGTCTAAAGTGCTCAGTTACGGAGATATAGCCCAAAACGGTTGTTCTTCAAATGTAGGCACTTTGCTCATTCTTTAAGGTAAGGATTTTGTGCATTTACAATCCGTAATTTTTAAACCATTTTTCATTCAATTCGATATTTGACCGACAGAATGTTAGTTTTACGATGCACTTAAGTACATATTTTATTCGAAATTTGTCCATTACAATGAAGATTGAAGATGAATAACAGAAAAACACATAAATTTATAACTTATAAGTACTATAATTTTCCAATGCTATACATATTTTTCGAAAAACTAATGTACCATATAAATTACGGTTCTGTTTTGCCATTTATCATTACATATTTTTCAAAACATTTTTAAATGTACAGCAAAATATATTGAGTAAAAAAAATTGAACGAACAATTGAATGATAACAAAAGAAAATCATTCAGTTAAACTTTCATCGAATTACAACAACAACATTATCAATAAATGAATAGAACCTAGAATTACACACATAGAATCATCGTATAGTTTTTCGTGTTGTTTTTACCATAGATATTTATATCTATCTATATATCTACTGTATTTTTTTATTATTAAATCTTTAAATTATTGATGTCTTATCGAAACTCCCAAAAAGGCCGACTGACTACAGGCACAGGCTCTTCTAATAATTTGATTTATCGTTTATGTCAAGTATGTTCGGTAATGGACATTTATCAAGAAATACATTATATAGGTATATAAACAAACATCTGATAAAATAAAGATAACGGTTTTTTTCTTCGAAAGATACATAGCGTTTCGAAAATTTCAAGATATGCTGTTTTTTTCTCGCTGGTTGGTTATGTTTCAATTCAAACACAAATTTTCGTTTTTGAATCATGCTATAAAGTAGGATTTGAAGAAATAAAACTTCGAATTTTCTTTGTTTAGTCCACTTATATTTTGTTTTATTAAATATTTCAAAAATTTCTAACATGACGTGCTTTGTCTTATATAGTATAATACATTTCCAAGCGGTGAAGTATATTTCAATCATCTTGGTTTATATATCTGAATTCTGATGACGAATACATTAAAATTATTGTTATTTAATTTTTGACAATTTTACGATTTTATATATTTTTTTAAAATTAAAAACAAAACTTGTTGAATTTGGTAGCACATTACTGAAAAATACGTCATCAGAATTAAGATATATAAACCAAGATGATTGATATATACTTCACAGTTGGAAAATGCCTACATTAGACGAAACATGTTATGTTTCAAATTATTAATATAACAAATTTAAAAAAAAAATTAAGTGGACTTAGTAAAGAAAATTTGAAGTTTTATTTCATAAAAGCCTAACTTTTGGAGTTCCACAATTAATGCTTATAATGATTTTAGCCAGGTGTTCCTTGAATTGTTTCATCAAACTTTGTTTATTACACACGAAGACAGAAATTAAAAATTTTTTCAAAAAATAAAACCATTGAAAAATGCACAAAAAGTAATAAATTAAAGTTAAAAATTACTTAAAGTGTACCTAATTGCTCACAATGAAATTATTGATTGTAGTATTTATTCTAAATCTTTTTTAATTTTTTGTGCATTTATCGTAGGTTCTACCGTTTTCAAAAAATATATCGTATCTTGTTAAAAATTTGGTGTATTTCAGCAAATAAAATAATTTTGTTCATAACAATTTTATTGATTAAAGTCTTTATATGAAGAACGATGTACAAATTTTCTATTCTATTTTGTTTTTTTCTATGTATAATTAATGATGAAAACCACATAGTTTACAAACAAAAAATCGGATATAGTGGTGCTTATGTATTTGACATTCGTTTATAACAATTATTAATAACAATACTTAGAGAACTGTAGCTCACAAGATAAAATGTAGATATACACTGAAAGTCGCTTTTATCATATACTAGGCGTTACCCGCCTACATCGCTGAATACTTTCGATTTAAAAAAAATAAACCCTTTCCCAACTTTGTGAGTGACCAGTGTACCACACTTTACCATTGTGATGATTCTCAGAAATGCTGTGTTTTTTGAGCTTGACACCTCTAAAAATGGCAATTTAACCTTGTATTGATTATTTATGAGCACTCCTTACTTACTGTAAATGAAAGATTATGTGGTCTAAAAATTAAGTTAACTTTGTCCGACAAATGTAATAATACAGATTTGGTTGAGTTCATCTTCTGAAATACTTCAATTTTAACAGGGTATTGAATACTGATGATGACTGATTTTTGCGGAAAATTTTTGCTTTGTTTATCCAGATCGATGTTCGAAACATTTCCTGTTAACGGGGTTATGCTTGTTGACTCCCTCATAAGGGACAAACATATGGTGTTCAATAAATAGAATCCCTACTTGTATCGTATTAATAACTATTTGTTTATTCTATTGATATATCATAAATCTCAAAAATAACCATTTGGGTAAGTCCTTTTTCAAATCGTAAACGCAACTCAAAAGTTAGTTGGAAACGGTTTGAATTTTCTCTCTTACTTCAAACTTGTAATCCCATATATCTGTTTGAAAACTTTCTCCCCGATAATTTCAGCTCCTTAAATTATATGGCGGGAATTGAACCCGCTACAATAGTCATGCCGCGTACGGATTTGGCTATGCCTTAGCCAATTGAGCCACTGGAGTTTAATATACTTAAGAAAATAAAGTTTGTTTTTTGATACACTTTACAGAGTTACTTCCATTCAACAAAAATTTATTATTTTTGCATCACCTTGTGCGATAAATAAAATTTGCTATATCATCTATGTGAATATTGTATTTATCTTGAATAAAGAACTACCAGCAAGAACTATTTTTAAAGTTTAAATACCAAAAAAAAAGTTGTAAACGATTGGAGTTGACAAATGATCCACTTATGAAAATTGTTATATGCTTTAAACTCTAAAAATGTAATTTATAGTTTGTCATCATTTTAAATGCTTTTATAAAAACCAAAAAATTCAATTATTATTTATTAAATTATATTCTTATCCGTATGACGATGACGGTCGTATAGTAGAAGATGGATTTAAAATTCTTTTATATTTTGGTACTAGAAGGCAGTGATTCTTAAGCCAGCGCGTATATTTAAAATTTTTTTATTAATAGTACTATGGAATATACCTATTTTAATGTATTAGAGTAGGGAAATTTTTCAAACAAAAATAAATGAAATGAAAAAGGAAATCTTGAATTTGAGCTGGATATGGAGGATAAGCTAAAATTCACGTCGGACTTGTTACCGTGACGAAGATGGATATTTTAAATTAGAAGAAAGTTTTTGTCATAAAAAGCTTACATTTTTGGTTCAAAAAACTTTAAAAAAAATATCAGTTGGATTTTTACAATTGATTTGTTGCTGTTATGGAATTTTTGCAATGTGAGCATCGTATAATTTCAAAATTATTTGTTTCGAATTTTGCACTAAATTTCCAGTAGATTATATAATATGTGACTTCTCTAAAAAAATTATCTAAGCAATTTTTCCGATAAAATCAATAGTGCCAAGGGGTAGCATCGCGCCTTTTCAAATTTAAACTTATCTTTGACCACATTTACCGTAACAAATCGGACTGCTTAAGGATGATTGTACTACAAGTAAATATTTTCTTAGCGCATGAAAATGTGTTCTTGGCTCTAGAATATTTTAAAGAAGAGATAGTGAAAGTTTTTTGAAAGTAGTGAGACCGTTGACTCAATAAATATTTTTTTGTTATTATAATATCAACAAACGTATTTACTTCAGTCCAGTAATTTTTGTTTATTGTGTTAGATAAAATTATATATTATCGTTAATTAAATTTATCTCTCTGTTCATTCCGCCATATTATAGATTCATACGCTTATATTTCTAATTCTAATTATACCGGAAAATCATAAAACTGCTGGCGCTGTAATATTCTAGAATATTTATTATCGGTACCGGCTGTTGAGCTTCTTCCATTATTATTCCATTTTATTATTTACTTTAGTATATTAGTTTCCTATCAGTTCAATTTAATTTGTAATTTTTGAAGTTTATGTTCGATTAATAACAAATTTTATAAATATTAATGATGTAATTTGATAGTTGAAATTCTTAAGTTTATTTATTTTACCAATAAATATAATTGGATATTAAAATTTTCATCAATAATAGCTTTTATTACATAACATGACAATAACCCCGTTGTAACGCGTACAATGCGCTTTCCTTGTATGAAACTTTTTGTGCTAATTAAATATATGAGAAGTCTAGCACAAATAAGGAGCAGACTTAATAAAAAGCAGCTATAATTAATAAGATCCTGAAATCCTTTGATTAAATTTTTTTGGTTTTGTAGTTTCACATTTAAATTTTTGTTCTACCTCTAACGGTTTACAAGATGTCTTCTGGACCCGAGATTCAATTGACTAATTCTGCTCATTTACGAACTCAATCTCACTTTTTACGTGCTTTAAGATCTTATTTTTTACGTGCTTGATATATCCTTTTCGTTTTCGAGGTATCGTGTTTATGGACAGACAGGCAGACAACCGGCAATGAACTAATTAGCTAATTTTATGAACACCAAAATTTTGTTCGTAGCATCAATATTTTTAACCGTGACAAACTTGGGACTAAACTTAGTATACCATGCTACATTTCATATATACATGGTATAAAAATGATAAGTTACGAGTTTTCTTATTATCGAGGAAAATGGAAAAAATGTGTCTAATTTTATTATCCAAGGCAGAAAAGCAATTTTAATTTTATAATGAACTTAAAAAATAATTAAATATAAAGAAAATATAAAATTTAAATAATTTTTTTTCGCTTTAGTCTTATAATTTTATTATAAAAAATAGGGTATAAAATATTCAGCCATCCTTACTTGAAAGCCCAATCTAAACCTAATGAATTTTGCACCCCTTCATTAAAATGACAATCATTATTTTGTTGCGCATTTATTTATGAAATTCACGAAAATTTGAACTATTTTATTAATAATATTATAATGATGATTATGATAAAGATATCATAATAATGATAATCACGAAATATCCTTATATTGATATTTATTTCAATACGCATGCTATTATAATCATTATCTTTATATACTTAAGTTTTGTGTTTAGAAAAGTAAAACTAAAATAAAATCTGCCAAAAACTAATTCAAGGATTCTTATGTTATCATTCAAGGATTTATTTATTCAAATAAATAATAGTTAAAATTGCTGCTTTAATATTAGCATACAACAATATATACATAAAGAATGCTTTTTAAAAAGTTTCCACTCTTATATTTAAAAAACACGTACCAGCACATGTTTAGGGATAATAAATATATAACATTTAGTTTTTTCATACGCAGTCTTGTTGTTCAAGCAAGGGCCAACTTTATCTTGTTATGAAACTACATATTTGTTGTTGCGGGGTCTTGTTCTTTGTCGCAAAAAACACAAATTTTGTTTGAAAAATCTTTCTTCTCAGTGTCAGTTTTTGATACCTGAAATAACGGAATAAAAGGCTAGAAATTAGCATGAAGATGCTAAAAATGAGGTATTAAAATAAATACTGCTAATACATTCTCCCTAAAACAAGACCGATACGTGTTGTCTCGTTTTTTTCTTTTTCATTTCGTTTCTGAAACTTGAAGGTGGAGACTTTAAAAAAATCAACCTGTGAAATATATATGATATCGTACATAGTGGTTTCAATTGAAAAAGATTTAGAAGTGTAATTAAAATGATTGATTACAGTGACCTTATTTATTCTTTGTATAATTTAAAAATATACTTGGTAACTATTTTACATACATCCACGACGATACTCCTTTGTATAAGGATAATACGCGGACTTGGTTTTTTTTGCAGCTATTCTTGAGCTTCAATTGATTACATACTTTACACTTTAAACTGTATATATAATTACCCAACTGTCAAGGAGTGGTTATGTTTTTTGCGCGTATCTTGTATGCATGTATGTATATTTGTTTGTAAATTTCTTTATTACCTCGAAGGTATCCCCCAAACGGCTCAACAGATTTCAACATTTAAGGCATCATTATATTGGCCACGAAAACCTAACTAATCTTAGTAAGGTTTTTTTAAAAAAACAAAATAAAATGGCTAATTTTTGATTCGAAATACGTTAGTAAAAAAAAATTTACAAAACCTATCGAGTAGGGTATCAAAATAAAGGAAATTAAAAGGGACAAGAATAAGTAATATGTTTAAATTGAATTAAAATTTTATTATAGTCTAATAAGAGGGTTTTTTAACGCTGGAAAACCAAAAAGTCTAAAATAAAATAAATAATTAAAAAAAAATAAAAACCCGAGTGTGTAAAATAAAATCTGAAAAGAAAGAAGTTCAGTAGTTTGTATAGCCACTTTAACAGTCGGGGCTCATTAAAATCTAGACCGACAAAAATTTTCCTATTGATGGGTCCCGTCTGTTAAATTAGTTATGCAAACTACTGGACTTGTTTCTTTCTTTTCAGATTTTTTTTAATGCAGTCGGGTTTTTGTATTGTTTTAATTATTAATTTTTGTACATTGTATTTAAACTTTAAAGTGTTATTAATATAGAATGAGATCCACAAAATCGCATAAAGTGTAGTTTGTAAACAAATATTTCCCCGAAAGCTTCTACTACGTTTTATCATGCATCAGATTTCTTAGAAAACGACTTCCTAAATAAAATAGTGGTGCCACATATTCCATTTTTTTTAATTTGGTATGCAAAAGCACATATCGACGTTTTGATATCTCAGTCAATATTTAAGCAATTGAATATTAGAGTATAATAAGCGATGATTATGATGCCTAATTACAGTAAAATATTCAACCAAAAAGTAATAAATTTGATTATTTCGATAGAAAAACATTTAATTATTAAAACATAAATAAATCCATTGAAATAAAAAAATTAATTAAACGTAGTTTTTTTGAAGCTATTGAAGAAACTTTTACGTGACAGGTATAATAACACAGTTACTATATTTATTTCACATAAATTAAAAATTCTGTTTGTTGCATGCTAAAAAGATTTGTTTATAAAGTCAAAGGTCAAGGTGATAGGCTCTACGAAAAAAAAGTAAAAAAAAAAGAAGAACAACATATGTTGCTCTTTGTTTGTTGGCTTTAAATAGAAAATTTTCATTTAAAAATATGAAAAATGTGTAAAGGAAAGAACAAGTAAACTGACTCACACAAAAAGCAGTTGAATTACAATTATAAGGGTTTATTTATATTAAAAGTATTATGAGAATATATGAAAAATATTTTTTATTTTGAATGAATTTTATTTATTTCTTTTATGAATATGATTGTGAAGCCTTTACAAAAAAATAAATGCTCACATGACCTCCGTATAGGAAATATAATTAAAAACTTTTAACAAAAAAAAAAAAAAAAAAACCGACTTCAAAAAAAACAAATTAATATGCACTAAAAAGTAAAAAATAACGAAAATATAATGTAGTTACAATTATTGTTATTTTTGGAGTCGGTGTCTAACTAATTTATCACTAAAAAAATAATCATCGAAATCGATTGGCGTGATACTGAGTTATATTCGTCCTCTTGTCGTGCATACTTAATGTAAATTTAAGACATATAGTTTTCACATGGACCCTATTGTCAGAAATGGAACAAACTGAAATGGGACCACATGGGAAGCACGAGCTTTCAAATAGATAAAGAATCATCAAAATCGGTTCACCCAGTCAAAAATTCTGAGGTAACAAACATTAAAAAAAACAGTCGGATTGAGAACCTCTTTCTTTTTTATTTAAAGTCGGTTAAAAATTAATATTTTAATCATTTATTGGTTATACCTGTAGATTATATACTTTATCAATATTAGGGCTAAGGGCTAAATGGTGCACTTTATACCAAATCAAAATTTCAGAAAATTGGGAGATTATTCCAATAGATTCGACGATAAATATTTATTTTTTGTATATAAAGTAAAGAAAATTTATTTATAAGGAATTAGGTAATTTGTTTCTTTATAAATAATAAAATTTAAAATTTTAATGCATACATGTTTTTATAACGAACTAAAGGGTATAAAATCATTTTTACTTTCGATAACTATGAAAATACTTTTAAAATTGGAAACTGAAAACATGGGGCTCATGTAATTGGTAGAAATCGTTGCTGAAATTATGCTGAACCAGTAGATGCTGATTTTTTATGATGGAACACACCATGTTTTTCGGATCCAATCTTCCAAGTATTTTAATAGATATCAAAAGTAAAAATTATTTTATAGTTGTAAGTCCTTTATAAAAACATGGCCGATTAAAATTTTTTTTCTTTCCCTGTTTTTTTAGGGTTATTTGAATGCATTGTAATCCACTTCGGCGCTATGGTCCAAATTTCAAATCTCTACCTCATCGGCAAGTTAGTTTAAAATCAATTACAAAATCCCACTTGAACAAACATAAGCCAGTTAATGGAAACATGTTCGAAAGATGGATTGATTAATTATTTATGAATATCTATGTTGTATCAATATATACATTTTTGTGTTGGTTTTTTATTTCCGGCTTGCATCGCGTTATATTCTAAACAAATTGCTGCTGCTTTTATTGAGTACAAAGGACATAGAAACCTGAAATAGAAAAAAAATTTAAGAAGGGGTTCACTCAAAATTATTGAAAGAAATAGCAAGAGAAGGCTCTGCATTCAATTAAAATTTTTCAAAATATCTTGAAATGATTATCTTGTTTTCTTTAAAAAGTTTGTCGTAAAATAAAAAAACTGTTTTGTAACTTCCAGTGTACCTATCTCTAAATTTATTGTTTCATAGATTTCTCCTTCAAAAGCAAATTTTTGTAATTTTTGGACATGTAGACCTGCAATTCGAGTTTTGCCTCAGGCACTCCTGTATGTTTGTATTTTGGCGCACGCAAAAATGTTATTTCATGTTGGAGATTTTTTCTTTTGAATAGATTTATATATATGAACTATAACACAATTTGACATTTTTTCTAAGAACAAATCCATACAGACTTACATGCCACCTTTAGTCAAACTAGACCAAATCTCACTCTAATTAGAATAAACCTAGCTGTACCGTATTCGTATCATGATAGTAGCACAGATATTATAAAGAAATTTGAAGTCACAGCTCGTATCTGATAGTTTTTAATGATTAGTTAAATAAACAGTCTATTATTTTAGATAAAGAAAAATAAATAAGGTCCTTTATCTACTCGAAAATTTATCGAATACATGAGGATAAATATTTCCACATCTTATATCGTAACTTGTCGTGTGATAATAATTATTTAAAGTAATTTACAACATCATTAATATTAGGAATTTTATTCTCCTTTTATGTATACAAAACTCAATTATTAAATTTTTTCTTAATGCCAGAACCTCCTATCGAAAAAGGGATACTAAAAATGTTGATCATTAATTGAGTAATTATATGAATGGATGGTGATATAGTGGGTATAAGACCGAATAGGCGGTACACCTTCTGCGTTTTTTATTGCTATATAATGTAAACGTAATGGCAAGTCGTGGTAGATATGAATTCAAGAATTCATATCATTAACTTTCTGATTATTGTTATTGATTATACATTCTTGTTGATAAATTATTGTTTTTGCATAATAATCAATTTTTAAATTGTGGCAAATCAAATTATATTGTGCGTATCAACATATATTAAGATTGTTGGCATTTAAAAATTTTGAGCGCTTGTGCAAGGAAACGTCACTTTCTCTCAAATTTTGCCTGATAAAAAGTGATTTAAGATCCTCGTAATGAATCCAGAAAAAAACTGTCATACTGTATTATTACATTTACAAAAAGTTTTTTTTTGGGAAGACCATTTATTTTACATAAATATAAAAAGGAATACAGGACGTTTCTTTAATTTTAAAATCCGTTGTCCGATTTCAAAAATTTGATGTGGTACTGTTCATATAATCGATCTCTTGGAGGTCTTCCAAAAACAGTGTACGACGATTAGCAACATATCTCTTGTTTAGATTATCTAAAATTAAATCCAGAAAATTTCTTTTCTCGATAGATAAATACAAGTATTAATCCAAGGAATAGCCAAAATTATAATTTTTGCGTTGATTAACGCCTGGGGAAAATATCTATGCAGATTGGGTAAAAATTCGAAACCGATCGTTCGAGCCCTTTCGGAGAAATTTCAATATCATAAAATTAAAAAAGAAATCGAATATTTGTAGCGAATATACAACAACTTACTACCTAAAAAAAACATATATGGCTTGTTCGGCTACAAAACACAATACACACACAACCGCAATAAATTTTTTTTTTAATTCTGCCTATTTATCTTCATTTAAAATTGCCTGTTCCTTTTACGTTGTCACTTTTGCATTTATCTTATTATAGTCGATTTTTAACCTATTTTTGATCATTTATTTAAGAGATGAGTACGTTAAGGGAACCTAAACTAAAATACGATACGATAGAGTATATTATTTATACTCTATCATTAGTTGAAGTACGTCACTACTAAATATTTAAGCAATCCCTTTATATTATAAATGTGAAAGTGAGCGAATGGATTGAATGAAACTGCACAACAATATAGTTCATACCTCAAAATAACACATGAGCTGTAATTTAATAAGATATATTCAAAAAAAAATTAAATTTAATCTGACATTTTACTGCTCCATTTATGATCATCATTTTTGAACCATAAATTAAAAGTATGTAAAAATTAGTATGTAAAACTTTAAAATAGTTAATGTAAAACAATTCATGGCCATCTATTCCGAAATAATCAATAAATTATGACTTTTTTACACCTAAAAAATTGAAAACTGTGCATATATTTTAGCTGTGTAAAACAATTCCTTCGAGTGTTATGGACAGGGGGCAATTGTGATCAAGAGAGGTGGAGGCTATAAAGCGGTGGATTTTACTTTTAACTCCAGTGAAGCAGAAAACAAAATTTTTTTTTGCGTACATGATTTTGCAAAGGACTGTTCATAGGCCATTTCTTTCATTTGAGTAAAGATAGTCCCAGTCAAAAAACTTCACTTGGCTTTTTTAAACAGATAAACTTTTATTTCTGGGCTATATTACTAATGTTTAAAAAACAACCTCAATAAGAAACAGCTGCTATTAGAAAATATACAAACCAACACAAGTATCTTAATAATATTAAAATTTTTTTTAACTCAGTTCTGTTAAGATTGTGGGTCATCATGTCATGTGTCATACAAACACTTTCCAGTGTTCTTCAGCGATAAAATGAAATGTGAAGGTTTCTACAGCACACTTATAGACATACATGTACATTCTGTTAAAATAAAAATATACCTATTTAAAGAGTCTCAGTTATTCGAGAATTTTTTTAAATTAAAAACAAAGTATTACGCAGCGCAGCGCAGTATTTGGATTAACTATTACAATAGCCTCGACAAAATTAGAAAACCGAAAATTTAGATATCAGTAGTTGATATAGGACATCTGAATATAAACTTGTTTCACGACTTGCTGCAAGTTAAGTATGGCAAATCAGTGGGAAAATAAAGAAAAAATATTCATTTGGATTCGAGGATTTCCAATTCGAGAGGCTAAAGCAAACATTAAAAAACTAAATTTTTCATTTCAATCCGATTTTTGTATTTTTTGTGTTTTTTTCGAAGAGATATACCTTAAGAAAGCCGAAAAACAGACGAAAACACTTTTTTGCCTTTAAGTTTCCAATTAAATTTATTTTTAAGGTATTTTTGGTCAGAATTTAATGAAAATCTGCCTGTAAACTTAATCATACATACCGATTAACATATATGACTTTGCATGTTGCAAATTTTGCTCATTTTAAACTTTGATGTAATTAATATTATTTAAGAATGTAGACGAAAAATAAGAATAAAATTTTTCGATACTTGCCTTGGTTTACCAAATATTGAATAATTAAACAAAATTTTCAGTTTCGATATTTTGGAAAATACACCAAATATCGAAAAATTGTATTCTTACTTTTCGTCTTATATCGCAATTGAAAATATCAATTTAGGGGTATAATTTCCAAAAATCCTTTCCTTTGTTATTAATTATCTAGTTAATAAAGGCAACCAACTGTCCAAATTTCATCATTCTAGGTTCAGTGGTTTCATTTCTATGTTGATGAGCCAGTCAGTCAGCCAGATTCTTTCTTTATTCTTGTTATATATGCCTTGTTTACATGAAGTACCATCAAAATATAATGGTACTCGGAATAGCTCACTTCATATGGACGCCGCTATCGACAATTTTAAAAGTAAATTTTTAAATTCTGCGTTTCAGAACCTCTTTAAGACGGTTCTATACATATTTTTCAATGACGAGAAATCATTATTTGATTGGCGGGAAACTTTCCAATTTTTTTAAGACTACTCTTAAATATTTATTGGTGGAAAAAAATATTTATAAAGAAAAGCGGTTTTCCAGATAAAACGGAATGGTTAAAGCTACGTTTTAATTTCAAGCACTGCGATTAAACCCTTTACTCTATCGATTTGAAACTTGGATATGTTATAGATACTCATATTCTACGTGCCTTGATTACTTTTAAAATCCTGTTAATTTTCACAATTTTCATTGTTCACACTTCGGTAGTTTTCCGTATTTCACTATACATGTATGTGAACAATGAAACTTGGAAAAATTAACGGGATTTTCTCAAAATAACCATGGTAAAATATGAGTACCTATAGCATATCCATCCATACTTCAAATCGATAGAGTAAAGGGTATAATCGCAGTACTTGAAATGTAATTTTAACCAATTTTATCTGGAAACCCGCTTTTCTTTATAAATATTTGTTTCCACCAATGAATATTTAAGAGGAGTCTTAAAAAAATTAGAAAGTTTCACGCTATTGAAATAATGATTTCACGCTGTTGAAAAATGTGTATAGAACCGTCTTAAGTTTACATGTTATTTCGTTGGCAACTATTATATTATATGCCTTATAATAATATTTTTAAATGAGCATCATTACTCGTAAAGGCAACTCATTCAAATATTACTTTTAAAGCTTCTCTCATAAATTATACGTTTTTTTTTTCGTATTTAAATTATGAGTTTCATTTTTTTTATTATTATATAGGTCATGTTATGTTTAATGCGTGTACATATATTTATGTGCTGTGTAATCTTGTTATTTGTATACTAATGACGTACATACGTATTATATTGACATTCGATTTTATCGTCATATCTATAATAATATTCAAAAACGTTATTATAGTGACGTTACCTACTATATTTTGAATAGAAAAGATAGTATAAATTATTATTGGAGATTAAAATAACTGTACAGTGTGGATCATTTTCGATGGTTAAAAGTTTTGGGGAAAACTAAAATACAATAAAGTGTCTCAAATAAAAATTGTTGGTCTCAAAGAGAGTTTTCTCCCAAACAATTTAAGTTGGAGGTTGATATTTATTGTCATTCGAAAATCCCCTCGAACTCGATAGGAAAATGGCTTTTTGTGAAACTTTTTCAAACCACCCTCGAAATGTTCTTCATATAGTTCTGTTCAAGAAATCTGACAAAAACTTTTTATTGGATAGTTTTCGAGCTACGGATGAACGAAGCTACACATATATTACTATTTATAGTACCTATAAGATTAGGTATTACTTCTGAGTGAATTTTCGTTTTTCTAGGATTTTTAAATAACTTATATAAATGATTCTTATCGGAATGAATGTTAAAAAAATTTTATCGTTTTTTTTTTTAATATTTCTTAAAGGTTAGCCAAAAATTGTAAAAATTTACTTCTAAAGTTGATTTTAATTACGGTGTAAAAAAACGCTTACATTAAAGTCCTGTACCTAGAGATTAAAACCAATAATAAATGTGCGTGATTTAATATTTTTATAGTTCGAACCTTAGTTAACAAGTAGCTATAGTTCCTTAAAATGCAACTTTTAATACGCCAAGTATATAAGAATATATATCAAGAGAAAGAGTATAAGAATGTATATAAGAGAAAGAAAATGTATCTTATTTTAAGAACCATCGTGTAGTAGATACACTGTTTGTGAAAAGATTCCTAGAAGTCGTTAGTGTATATGGTTGATGTTTTTTTATAAATAAAATGCAATGAAAGTATTTCGATTCAAGAAAAGTTCTCTTTATCAGTGATTATGAATCGTGATAGACACTTAAATATAGGTTTTATCTAGCTTTTTCAAACATTCATATACACCAACAACAAATGAATTGAAGCTGCAAGCGTTCAAATTATTTTTAATAAAGATTATATTACTTTAAGCTTATTTCAAACTGTTAATAAACTTTACCATTTAATGGGCTGGCTACAAGACTCGAAGTTATTTGGTTCACAAAATAATGATATTGCACTTTCTTATTGCAAGAAGAAATTATTTAAAGATATTTTATCACAAGATGTTATAAAAGATATTAGACTAAGTGAAACTGAAGAAATTTGTCCAGACAGATAACTTTCCAATAGATGAAAATATCTTTCTATAACTACCTCAATCACTGACAAAATTAATTACTGTATTTTTATTAAAGTTTTTAATAAAAGTAATAATATTAATTCATTCTGACCAAAAATGGTGGTTGTATGAACTACCCATTATACTTATGTTTTCGTTGTAGGAAGTCCAATTAATTAAAGATCTTCTTGTATCTTCGTCATTGGTCAGATTCTTTAAATAAGCGGACATGATTTTAAAGAACACCGACAGGTGTTTTCTTTTTATCGGGATTTAATGTCTCTAAAATAAGAAAACTTTTGCATTTCTGGAGGCCTTTTTTATAAGGAAAAATATTTGAATTTGATTTGTTTGTTATCTGAATTAAAATTGGATTTCTTTGTTTTCTGCATTAAAATTTGATATCTTTGTTTTCGGAATTAAAATTTGATTTCTTTGTTTTCTGAATTAAAATTTGATTTCTTTGTTTTCTATGTTGCTTTGTTGCTTCAGTTGTTAGTTGCCAAAATACGCACAAATTAAATTATTAGCATAGTAGTTTATAAATATCAAAGGCATTTTTAATTTAAGTTGGTAGCAAAAAATTGGTTTTGTTAAACAAGTTTTTATAGTTATCTTAAAATATACTTGCTTATTTTGGTGGGTAAATTTTATTAATTACTTTTGATTTAATCATATTGGAACTGATAAGGATACATTTGGAAACTGATAAGGACTCAAATAATTATAAAAAAGTTAAGTACTACCCTACCTACTCTTTTCATCGTATAGAGACCAACCGAGCATAGTTTGTGAAATTTACTGTTTGTGTTAAGTGCAATTTATATTACCTGAAAGTTAACGATTTGATTTAATTCATTCTATTTATCGGTCTAATTTGTAAAAAAGCAAAAATTTGAAAACAACATCGTGCTTTATAAATAATTTCCAAACTCAAGATACTCCTGGTAGATAGTTATCATGCTTTGAGCAGTATGGACCATAGGGTCCGTTATAAAATCAGCAATCTATCCAGTATACTAATGCAAAAAAAAATACACTTGTGAGACTGGGAGGGCTTAAGATTTGCAATCAAACTTAGTTAATTTCTCAATTAATAAAATTTTTCGTTATAATATTACGTTTTTTAAACAAACACTGCTACTCTTACACTAATATACAACATTGTAATATAAGATTATGGTTCACTGAAGGACATCATCATTTGATCGTTCTGCCAAAAAAAAAAAACAATGTGCTATTATTATTTCTTAACCACAAGCAATGTAGAATGATATTACTGTGTAACATTTAATACATATGAAAAAAAATTTGGTTTTCCATGTCACACGACGACCTCTATATACAACTAAAAGCCTATTGACAAAAGTCATGTGAAAGGGTCTTACTAGTTCTTTTACGATGTACGATTCTGTCGCGATATTCGAATTAAACGATCCCAAAAACCTCCGGGTAGTGTGTTTGAACTGATTATATAACAAATTACCCTAAAACTCTAACAGGAATACCCTTAATCCTGGGAACTAGATACCTTGAAGACCAATTCTGTTACGATATTCGTGTTCAGCATCAATTAAGGGTACAAAATTTCCAGACGGTCTCACGAATAGAATGTAGAAAACCGCATTCAAATTCGTCTTACTGTTCAAATTTTCGAACTTGAGTACTTCGTTTCTGCGACTATATAGCTGTAACAGATATGGAATCGCTAAAATACGTTTTGTTGTAATATTAACAAAAATAGAGAATACAAAATGATTATGAAGCATCTGAAGCGCCATACTTCATGCTTAGAGACAGACTTTATATGGAGGTTTAAAAAAATTCAAGTGAACTATTAAAAGAAACAATAAACATAAATACTAACTTTTATTTCTTAAAAGGACATTTTCTATACTTACATGAATACAAAATATTAATACACAAAGTATATATTGATATCTTTTTTTGTATGTATAAGAATGTGTAGCCTAAAACTATTATTTTTTGATGAGACAATGAGCCTGCTTTATTTTACTCATTCCTAATTTCTTAGAATACAATTTTGTACAAGTCGTCAACCAAAAAAGTGTATTACAGAATAAAAAAACGGCCGAAAAAATTACACACTAACTAAGTTTTTTAAATGTGCCATAGCCTGTAATAATTCCGACGATCGTTCTACTATTCAACCATAGGCACTCTGCACCTACAGCAGGTTCCTAGCTTTTTACCAGTCAGATTAAGAACTAATTTAGATATCGTATACAACGCCATCACAACATTATTACAAAATTTGACCATAAAACCTTCAAAATAAACATATTAAATATTTATCTCTTTACGCCGTGACCCATTATTGGGAAGGTTTGTGCCAATCTTGAGTCGCTATGTAAACTACTGGACTAAATTTCCTTAATTATATACTTTATTTGAGTCCCGACACTAAAAAAAAACTCTGATTATAACATACCAAAGCTTTTTAAAGCTTTTTTAGTACCAATTTATTATTCTTAAGTAGATTTAAGCATATACCTTATATATATTTTTGTAACCCCATTTTAATTTTCCTTATTTTGATACGCTACGCGATAGATTTGTTGATTAACGTATTACTATATCGATCCAAAAATTCACCAATTTTTTTTCAAACATATATCTAAGGACATTTGGGTTTTAAGACGAATGTGACGATACCTTAACTGTCGAAATCAATCGAGCCGTTTGGAGGATACGAGATAAGAAAGTTTAACATACAAAGCGCAAAAAACATAATGATTCTTTGACAGTCGGGTGACAACAAAGTTAAGAATGGAAGTACAAACTATCTCTAGAATCTGCTCTGAATATCAAAAACGTTTACTGGATCTTCCGGTTCCCGTTCAAATGCATATATTTCATCAGGTATATCAGGTATTCATTTCAGAAATGTTAATAAAATTGTATAAAATATTGAATACCTAAAATTATCGCACAGACCGATGTCACGGCTTATAACTTAATACTGACAAAAATAACACATTCGAAAAGGTCAATAGCATTTTTTAAATTTAATCTATTGTTTTAACGTAATGATGGGTTACATTCTGTATAAAAAAAAGATTATATTATTCGATATTATAATAAAATTCTGAAACTTAATATTCCATAATTGTTATTACGAATATTTTTGGTTACACAGAGCGTAAAGATAAGAATTGTGAAAGCCTATTCAAAAGAATTGATCCAAGAAACATTGACTATATGATAATAGCATTTATAAATAACAAAATATTTTTTTTCAAGTTCATTGCTACTCCAACGTGTTTATATGACGTCATCGTAAAAGGACAACTATATTGACATCATCTACACAAAAGTGAAAATAGTGAAAACAAAACCTTGACGTCATGCAATTCTGTATTAAATATATTTTATTGGTACCTACTATTTATATGCCAAAAGATTTGCCATGGCATCAAAACAAACGTTCATTAAGAAACCATAATTTTTAATTAGGATCTCGTGAAGTGGTTAATTGCGCTATTAACTTAAAATTGATGAACATCGGTTTTGTATCCGACAACAAAAATAGAATATCTTACATCAAGTACGCCAAAAATCGTAATTTTAAGAGTATTTACAAGAGTATAATTGTATTTACAAGAGTATAATAAATTGGTGATTTGTAGATGGATATCGCGAAAAACGGAACAGATTGGATGTAAATCGAATTTTAACAATTATAAAGAAGAATGCCGCCTACATTATAGCTATGTAATCATTAGTTGTTGACTTATAAAGAGTCTTGGTTCTATTTGTTTAATGTGAAAGCACCCAATCCTCATGATTGTCAATTGTTCGCGCAATTTTGAGTGCGAATTTACAAACTTTTTCAGAATGTATATAGTTGGTATTAGCTTTGGTAGCTTGAAAACTTATAAAAATAATTAATCACCACAATCCATTTGGAGTTACAATTACCCTCGTAAAGTGGTCTTCAATGAACTGGTTTTTGTTTCTACTCTTACTTTTTAGAAACAGTCCCAATTCAGCGAAGTATTTTCCCATTAATGAACGTAACGTTTTGGCATACATGCAGATAAAACAAAAGTTGTTGCGTGCGCCGAAATTAGCGCATTCACTTTCGAACACAAAAACTTGTTTAGTAACAAACTCTTCACCAACAGGACTATACTTGTTATACTACAGCACAAAAATTGAAGGTACTTGGAAACCAATATCGTTCGCATCAAGAAAAATAACTGATACCGAACAAAAACAAATGAGCAAATGTTCTCAAAAATTACTAGTGCTTGCTTTTGGTATCAAAAATTTATGTAATTTCGTTAAGAATTGAAATTTTTACAATCAGACCAATTTAAATTCCTTACCCAATGCTACTTATTCTAAAAAAGAATATTTATTAAATCACAACTTTCATTATTTGAATTCTAACGAAAAATATACAATCGATATTTGTTGAAACGAAGAAACATTATCTTCAGTAAATGATTCAAACTCACTATACACCTTACAAAATTACTACTGAATCCTTTCTTAAAACCCACACTTGTTACCTAAGTGTATCCTCTATAAGAAACTTTTTACGTCGCCCCAATCTTTTTTACTATGTTCATTGGAGTTGATTTTTCTAGTTCCTGGATACTTCGATTCATCTCATCGAATTATTTAATATCTAACAACAGTTCATCAACATCACACATCGTCCATCGAGCACCCCTTTCACAGAAATCAACATCAAGGCATCACACAGCATAGGTACTGTTTCGGTGAAATGAGTTATGTATTTTAAAATTGAATTTTGTTGGAAAATAATATTAAAATTTAATTGTTTTAAAAATTATTTTTGATATTATTATCAAAATTGGGCAACAACATTTCTTCAATTGATGTAAATCGGGAAATACATGTCCATTTTTTCTATTGTAAGGAGAAAGTAACGTAACAACCTGGTGATTTACTTCTTTTTATTGATCTTATCGAATGATGAGATCAATTATATCTATAGTTACCATATCGTTCTTGTTTGAAGTCGGTTAAAAATGAACTTTAAACTTCAATGGACTTGTTTTTATTCCATATTTCAGGCCGATATTTCATCATTTTTTTTATGTAGGAACAAGATCCTACAAACTCTATTAACTTATTTGTAACAAAATAACAAATACTCAGCAGTGGACAATTTTTTTTTTAAATATTTATGCGGTATTTTCAGATTTATTTTTATCTCGTACACGAAAATGTTAATTAGAAAATTTCAGTCAGGTTTTTGTTTTTATATTTATCAGAAAATAATCCTTTTAAGGATGAACAAAATATATTTTATCGTTAACTCTCATGTGACAAACCATTTTATGAACATCTAGTTCATTGACCTTTGATTGGAAAATATGTATTTTTCTGTATATGCTAGGATATATTTTTGATAAAGTGTCGACATGTGGCGCATTTAAACATTATTTTTGAGTTATTCATCTCATATTTGGTTGAACTTATTTTGTCGATAAAATACATTATGTATTTTTTTATTTTGTAAAAAGATTTTTGGTATTTGAAGAACAGAATGCTAATATTTATTGCAGAAAAAAAATTAAAACGTATTCTAAACTAATTTTAAATATCTGCATGAGAATAAGGAACAGTAGTAAAAAATTATATTTCCATTATCCTTACATAATATTTTTTCGACCAACATTATATTTTTTCCTTCAACTTCCATTGCCATAACTTTTCTCTAGAACTGGTCATTTTGCCGGTATTTAAGAAAGATTAGAAAAACTTGAAGTTTTCACTTTTTGGAAACAACTTCGATATTTAAAGAGCCATATCTCAGCAACTATTTAAGAAAAACGACATTTGTCTCATTTTATAGCAAATTTGATATAATTTAAAAAAATTAATGATAACACTATTTTGTACGCAAAGAATCCTAATCTGGATTTTGACTCACAGAAATGTTCTAAAATTGATATTCAAAAATCAGTAATACTTCATTTAATGTTCATGCCTTTTTTATGTAGATTCGTTTTGCTTGATGTATAACACTACCAGGGTGGGTTTCAAATATTAGTCATCTAAAAAATTTAGGCGTTGATACCAAAGCTTCCGGCATAGCTAATTTAAGATAAAAACTCAGTAAATATATGAAAGAATCGTAGCATTCCATTAGTTTTCCCGCATTTTCACATTGAAAGAAACATTATTGATTACGAATTAACATATTCTAGACAAATTCATCCTTAAGAACGAAAACATTCGTTTACATAGAAGTTCCATAAACTTGATTAGTTTCTTCGAAGAATAATCAAAATAAAAATTCGCAACGCGGGCATTACAATAATTTTTGCTAAATACATCACCAAAACAAAAGCTCATTTCCAAAGAGAAAAATTTGTTAAATTTTGTTGGAAAATAAAAGTAATATCAAAATGAATACCTTTTCTAATTTTTATTATTAAAATAAAAATAAAAACATGAAGTATTTTAAACTTTCATTTAAGATTTAAATTCACTTTTCATGATATTGTTTTACATAAAACATTTCGTCTCAATGGTTCGTAAAAATAAAACTCATTTTCTTAATTAAATTTAATGAATTAACTTACATAATTTATAAATTTTCTATTAATAAAATGCATATTATATATTAATATTATAATTTCTATTAAAAAAAAATACGAATATTATGTATAATTAATTAAGAAAGAAAACTTTAAAGAAGATACAAGAGAAAAAATGAGAAATGAATGAAAAAAAAATTTACATACAGCGTGTCCAGTCACGAAATAAAGATTTTAAAGTTCTATTTTTAAACGCCGAACTAAATGAAAAGGGTGTTATATATAAGTTTGACCGCTATGTGTGTGTGTGTCTGTCTGTCTGTGGCATCGCAGCGCCTAAACGAATAAATCAATGTTGATTTTGTTGATTTTGTTTGAAAGGAAATTTAATAGAGAGTGTTCTTAACTATGTTTTAAGTGCGAATTGGAAAAAGCATATCCGAAAAACTAAAAATTGGTGATGATCTTCCAAATCAGCACAGTTTGAAAAATGCTCTAAGGATTTAATGGAGAGTGTTCTTAGATACGTTTCAATAGCGAGTTTAGGGTTCCGTATCCAAAAATTTGCCGGGGGTTTTTTAAATTTTGTAAATTTCACTTGTGTTTGATACAAGTGTGTACAATGCAAATGTTTTTCAATGCAACGTCGTTCATTTTTATAACATTTTTTTTGCATAAATGTCAGGCATTAATTGGATTTTACAAATATACAATTGGCTTGTGTCTTGATGTCGATTTTAATGGTGCGAAAGTAGATGATAATATCTGAAATAAAATTAAGATCGATTGATAAACACGAAATATATCAGCAATTTAACAACTTTACCTGTCTTTTTTTTTACAAAACAACTTTTGATATCTAAATAGCAGAAGTCTAAAAAGCAGTCGTAAGTTATGACGTCACCACGTACCATTTCCCTCTCTTTCCATTAAGTATATTAAATCTTTCATATTTTCGTTGTTATTGATGTTATCCAAACATTGCTTTCACACGGCGTTTTTGCTGGAAACGAGCATTGATAGAAAAAAATATTTTAGGACACGAGCCGATTGTAAACATTGATTTATCTTCCTTGATAAACCATAAAAATGATAAAGGAACTGCTCTTATAAAAATATCCTCAACTTACCTGTATTACTGTTCACACTATATTCATGCACAAACGTAGTTAAATTTTCATTTTATATTTATGTAAACATTCTTCTGCTTATTATTCGTCTTACTTCTAAGATTTTGTTTTTATATTAGTAATATTACGAATATTATCTCGTTTAAAAACTTGAACGTGAGTATTATTCTGAATAAATTATATTTTCCTTCATAGTATTACTGATTTACAAACAACTTTTATTTACTTTTAAGTTATTTTTCCTACGAAAATATAGACTAATTTACTGCACTGAAGCTCAACGAGTAATGATTAGTATATATATTTTTTTTACCGGCATACGGCAGTTTAATACCAGCCAGAACAACATTATAAACGGGGCGGTTCAAATTAAGCAATTTCAGAAATCTTTCCGGATTTTTTTCTAAGGAAATATAAATATATGAATTTTTAGACTAATTGAGTTAAAGTGTTCAAAATTTCTATAATAAGTAATTGCGTTGGTGTAAGTGCCTATTTGTAATAGCAACCTGCCAGCTTCCTTTCTTTTATATAAATATGTGTTCAAAAAGCTAAAAATAAAAAAAAACTGTTTTAATAAAAGCATCTCACAACAAAAGTATTTAATAAAAGATAAATATGACTTTAGTGATGGAGTTCTGCTGCCCATGACTTTTTTGTGTTCTTGAATTTTTGTTGTGTATAAGAGAATATTTCAAATATTTTGTTATTTTTACATTTCACATTTTAATAGAATTGAAATACATATCATTTTTACTGCCTAGTTTGCATGTCCTATATAGTCTGATTAACAAGTTCAATTTGGTGAAATATAGAAATAATGGTCGAAAAAATACGGATGATAGCTCTTTGGATTCGGAATGATGTCTAAAAAACTGCAAACAATTAATCTTTTTAAGTTTACAAAGAAAACGAAAATTCTGGAAAATTTTCTTAATAAAAAATTGTCTAACTTGTTGAAAAATTAACTTTAAGATATATTTCCAACCATAATAAAGAGTATTCAGAATAAAATTTTTTGATCCACTTATTCACAGTGAAAGCAAAAATGACATTTGGAATTAAGTTTTTGAAATAAGTTTAAACTTCTAGAAGAACTATCGCACTGAAATTTAATTACTGCCATTCGAAAGCTGAAACTTCGTACTTTCAAACTTTTGCATTTAGGTTTACAAAAGACAATAATGCCTCTTCCACTTTTCTATTTTGAAACTTTTTTGTCTAAAAGACTATTTTTCTTCATTGAGTTTTGGAACATGTAGTGATATCTCTGTTTCTGTTTTTGTTTTTGTTAATAATGTCCCAAAAAACTGTGAGCATATTTCGTAATTTAATTGTACAGCAATTTTAGCAATTTTTGTTAATTTCTAAAGTTCATAAAAATTTAGGAATGACATATTTTACCCCTTAAACCCTCCGCACAAATCGGGATGATTTTTGAACAATATATTTAAAAAGAAGGAATTTCAAGCTTTCGAATGATATTCAGATTCGTCCATTTTTCGCAAAGATTCAGCTGTTCAAAATTTGGGTAACAAGTTATAAGTAGAGACTCATTCTAAAACACCCCCAGACCACGATGTGTAATGTGCCAAGAATCAATTTCTCTCATTGTTTCAAACTCTGTATAATTTAACATTAAAAACAATTGCCAGTGTAGACAATGTAAAAATTAAACGCACACCTTGTAACTACTAACTAGGTTGCACAAAATTTACAATAAAATTATAATGTTGTTGTGCATTTCAGTCGATTGGTTAATATATAGCAACGGTGTGCTGCGTCCAGGATTCAAACAGATTGCAATATAGCATTGTATCTATGTATTGGACTTTGTAGGGGAAAGCAGTTTATATCGTTTCAGTTTTGAGTTAGACTAAAATATTTAGTTTGTAAAGCGGCTTACAGATTTGAGTAAAAATACATATATAGCAAATTTTAAAATCTTGGATATCTTACACAGCGAAATCAGATTTTTACAATTCCGGAGATAATTTTCTATACAGGTATATCGAAAAGAATATAGTCGATTATTTGGATCCACCCAAGTATTGATACAGATGTAATCCTGGCGGCGACCATGCTACCACCTGTCGCATTTTAATGATTTTTCAAATAGAAATCATGGTTGCAACAGAAAAAATTATTCGGACTCCATCATCATAATGTACAATTGTTATATCATTAATAGTTGCAGCTGATTGAAGACGATAGTCACATAAAATTTTTTCTTTTTGCCTAAATCAGATAGTTTATATATTTGTTTTTGGATTTGTTTTTGCTTGCATTAAACTTAATGATACTTGAATAGCAATGAAACGCTTTAGAGAATTGCGACTGATACAATTTGAAAAGTGGGAAATTTTTTAATGAAGAAAAAAGTAGCATAACATTCCTTAAACTTATTTAATAATGAACAACAACACATGTTTAACGCTTTAATTCGGAAGCAGCCACTGTAGCATTACTTAGTGTTGCAATACCTAAGAAAAATACTATTCTACGTCAAATCCAGAAGTGGTACGATATTACGATATAGCCAATTCTCCCCTATTGTATACCTAGAAGTACTTGTAGTTGCATTAATACATATATAAAATAGCTAGGTAATAGTTGAGTTTATAGGGAAAATATCACATCATGGGGTCGTCATAAGTTCATGAACTCCATAGTTTACGCTGTTGTGTCCTTGACCAATGACCTATTTTCTATTATATATTATGCACTGATAATAGTCCATATTATATAATCGTATACCTATATAATACCTATATATATAAATTGTAGGTTAGTCAGTCAACACTATACACAAAACACAAGCAAATGAACACACGAATTTGTGACTGGTTGCATTTTCTATTCTACGCCATATATTTGACCTCAAAAAAACATGTGAAATATAACCTAATTTTCTAGTGAAATATTCATTTGACTTCTCATATATATTAGATATATATATTAGGTATATTTTCACCTGACATGCATTTACATGTTGGTATAGTAATGTTTTAAAACATTGAAGATGGAAATGTCAGAGAGACCCTAAGACTATGAAATGACGCGATATCCCATCTTCTTCTCGATTCTGATGGGACTGTAAAGTAAGTCTCATTTGTGCTAAGAATAAGAAAAATTATTCGAAAAATCCTGTTGTCCATGACTAACAAAAATTCATTATCTATTTTCCGTAATGTTCACGATTTTGTCAGCTCTGGCATGTTAACTACGTTAGTAGCATAATTTGGTTGTAAGTGACAAAATGGTTGAAATAAGTGGCTTGTTTTCTAAGAAAGCATCGTAACTGTAAAGTCAATTTTCGATATTTATAAAATTACTACAGATATCGAAAAATGTTATTCTTACTTTTCGTCTTATATTGTTAAGTTATAAGATAATTTACCATCAAAATTGAAAATATATCATTTTTTTAAATTTGTGTTTCCACTATCGCTCTCATACATCCTTAATTAATCGGGCACAACGGGTATTTTTCCATAATTTATTAAGGTTTAACTTTAGTTTAAATAGTTTTTTTGTTAATTTCCAGCCATTAGTTTTCGAGAAATCTATGAAAACATATCATTCATCTACGATCCCGCTAAAATTTTCAGTATTGATTAAGACTTAGTTCAACTTCATATTAAAAAAAATCAAGCCTGTTATTGAAAATTCCCTTGGCACTCGTACATTCTCGTCAACAAACGAATATTTGTATAATAAACCATCATATCATCACAAAAAGTTTTGTAAAAAACGCACGTTGAAAGGAAGGGGAAAATAGAACTGATTACTCAAAAGGTTCTATGGTCATTCGTAGCCCAGGGTTCCTGTTGATCTTTCTTATTGATGTATTTTATTAAATATTAAAAATATTAATATTAATTGATTATTATAACTATTTTGTTAATATATGGAGAAATCAATACTCTATCATTTGATTTACTCCGTAAATCAGCTTGATGCACTTACTTTTTTACTATTAAGTGGTACGATTTTGGCTACTCTCCTTTTCTATCCTACAGTCTGACAGAGTGATAAATAAATATTGTATACACGTAACTTCACACTTTCAGTGTTTTATAAATTCCCTATTCTAAACGTTTAATTTGTTGGAATAATAACAACATATAAACTCTAATAAATTCTCTAGCACTATATATACTACTCCATTTGTTCATGAATTTAACCAATTAGCTTTATCCATAATAAAAGTAGTAAAACTATTATCTGCACACAAAGGCAGGGCATCCATGTTAATCTCTTATCAGTAAACATAATTTATTTATATGAAATATTATCATACAGAAAACATTTTAAAACATTGATTTAATGTAGATAATGCATTTATTTACCTCGATGATTTTTTTTTTTTGTAGAAAAGTTCATTGCTTTCAACAAGCTTTCGCACAGCTAGGATGAACCATATTAAAATTTTGAATGTAAAAATCAAAGTATAAAATTTTATATAATACAAAATATTTTTACCTTTTATTTTACGAAGGATTTTATTCAAGAGATTCTATAATAAATTTCATTACTTTGGCTTGGATACTGAATATTTAAAGAAAAATCTCCAATTAAATAGATATTGATTAGAAAACATTACTAAAACGTATTCTAGGTATAGGCACTTGTGAAACATTGATATCAATTCCTGACATCCAAAAGAAATTTACTAGGAGCTATGATCACGTTCTGCAAGATGAGTGATTTTAAATCTCAAGCTGTAGGGCTCTTATATATATTTACAGTCCTTTAATTATACCTTTAACACGAAGTTTTTTAGTTCTTCGATATAAAGTTAATTTTTGTGTTATAATTTTGTATATATTATAACAAAAAATTTTTTTTCTCCACTTATAAACACACATAAACCTTTGTTTGACACCTCCAAATAGCCGAAAATCCGTATTTTCATATTTTTAAAGTGCCAGACAACGAACACCCTGGTTTAATCGAGTATCGGACAAAATGTTTTTTGGATTTGTAATAAGACTAACAAGGCATAGTGGACACCTGCGAAAAGGATTAGTCGTAAAAAAATTAGCTTAATACAATTAAAATTAAATCTGGAATTGGATCTTTAATTCTACGATTATGCCCAAATGATCACCGCTGTAAATATACGGTCATCGTATATTTTGACAGGGCCGGATTTAAACGATGGTAACATCGGGGCCTCCACAAAAAAAAGCCTCCAAAAGATACGAACAAAGCTATCCGTATTCAGCATTGAAAGTGATTTACTTCGGGAGCTGGATTGTACCGAAATCATTAATGATTTTTCGACGAAAAAAGCTCGTAAAATTTCATTTGCATAACAATATATAGAGCCTAAATGGCCGAGCGGTCTAAGGCGTTAGTTTTTTGAACGTTGGACTATTTAGACTTAGGTTGCGGATTCTAGTCCAGGCAGCGACAGTGTGAACAATTTATAATTAATGGGAGTGCAGAATTGATCACAGAACGAAGTAACCAATTCCACCCACATCAAAAATATAAATGTAAATATGAATGTAATTTAATAAATTAAGATTAACAAATAATGATATGGGTGGTCTCTGTGATAAGTCGTATGTCATAAAAAAAGAAGTTAAACCACCATTATTTTTTTTTAACAATATAATTTAATTGGGTTGATTTCTTTTATTTTACGATATCCCTTTTGTTGATAGGATTGTGGTTGTTTCTTGTTTGAAAAATAATTAAGGGCCTCCTACTTCTTTTTCGCCCTAGATCTCCTATTGATCACAGATGATAATGTTTTGAATATTTTATTTCAACAAATATAATTTATTTACCTTACCAACTTCCTATTAATTAATTACCTAATCCTAAAATCCACTTATAGTAAATTTCATAGGTAAACGTTGTCGGACAAATATGTATACTTTATAGTAAACTAATAGTATACAGAATGTTTCTTATAAATGCAAATAAAAGAAAAAAAAATACGTTCGACATTTTTAATCTCGATCTTGATTATATTGAGATCATTTGAAATCCAACCAATGATTTTAACTGATTAGTGATGTGCAACCTATTTTAAGAGTTAAAGTATTTAGGAGATATTAAAAGCACAAATTGGATAACACTTTAACTTGGCTCGGTTAGATTTTTAATTTTAGAGTCAGCCTAGCCTTTTAATGTAAACTGTCTCTTCTTAAAGTTCGAAATAATATGACAGAACGACTTCGCAACTTATACTTTATGCCTTGTTTCGCCCAATTCAGTTGAATGTTTAGCAGGAAACAGTTGACATTATTTAACTGCATATTTGCGGTCCACCAGGTAGAATAGAATTTGTTAAATTCTTAGAAAATAAAAGCTTTATTTATATTAAAATTCTAGGTACATGTTTCATTTTTGATTATTCTTTTCGATTATTAGATTCATAACCAACAGTTTTGTAAGCTAAGTTAAGGTTAGGTTACGTTATATTGGCTTTCCAGGAGGAGCTCATTTAGAGAATAGAACCTTAATTTGACAGAGTACACCTCTTTCATGCACTATATACCAGCCAATCAGAACTGTTAATTAAACTAATTTTTGTTGTGACGCTGGGAATTGAGCCCGACACCCTGACATTGGATATGTAGCTACCCTGACGTTACTTCGATTGGTATGTCCATGACGTAAATAAAAAAATAAAACACTTTTATTTGTAAAAAATCAAACGAATACAAGTCGGTCTCATTCAATTTGATTCAACAAGACAGATTTAAAAGCAAATGAGCTTTTTATGAATTAATTTTAATTTTATAATTGATGTAGGCATGCCGGTTTATTTTTTTCTCCAAATATTCTTCCATTGTAAAATCTTTAGTTTCGAAAAAAAAACTTTTATATATGATAAAGTTTTTCCCATTTTTCACCCCACATCCTGTGTTTTCACTATATACTAGAATATTATTGCATTTATGTGCTGAAAGTACAAGGGATAAATATCTAATATTTATATGCATAGAGCAGTGTACACATAAATTTAACGTTGCGTTATATAACAGCTAAATAGTATTTATTCGTTGCTATACATTCAGGGTGATTTTTAAAAGTTTTCCATCCTAATACTTTGAAAACCGCTCATTTTAAGGGAGAAACGAAATTATGTATCTAATTTTTTATTCGTCCGTCCTGAGGTACATTTTTAAAACAGTTTATTCGTTATCCAAGATAAAGTAATTGCTATGTAAACATTTTTTCCTTGCCTCAATTTTATGCACCTGCTTAAAAGTATTTCCAGATTTCAGTTTCCATCCAGAAAAATTTAACACGCAAATACTTTAACTAATGTATTTGTAGCAATTCTCTTTTTAGTAATTTATAGGTGACAAAAATATAAGTTAAGAAAAAGAAAAGTAGCTTTTTTCAATAAAGAGCAAGAATCTAATTCCATTTAAAAAAAATAGCATAGTTGATCTATGTTTGAAATTAAAACAACCTCGTATTAGCAAAATTACTTATGAGGTCCAGTATTCAAAACGGCAGTCATATGTAGGCTTAAAAAAAAGGCATTTGTTTATCAAATGAGTTGATGTAAAAAGAGGTAACTATTTTTTATTAAAAGCCTTGTTGCGAATTACTATAGTTTAAGCCTTTTATTGTAGATCTATTTTAAGGCCAGCTGTAGCATGGCAAAATTATTTTTCCAAAAAAAAAACTTTCTACTGTATTCTTCTTAGAAATGCGTAGAAATATGTTTTTTAAGTTTGTTTTTTTTCATTTCGTTTTCGAAATATGAAGCAGGAAATTTAAAAAAATCACTGTGTATTGTGAGTCCTCTATGTTCCTACTACCATTTCTACAACTACCACTACTAGCATTCTAAACAAACTAACTGCAATATACGAAAGTTCAACGTTCTGTCGACCTGAGAGCTTCACAACATCGCACACAGTTACTGTTACTGCGCCTCCATGACCTCATTTTCATGCCATTGTACATATAATATGCTTGGTGCATAAGCTGCTGTTACTAACACTAAAACACAACCTGCTCTTGCAAGCTCTAACTCTGGCTACCTTATGAATGTATATAAATGTGAAAAAAGGATAGTTATATAGTATTTGCATTCAAACAAAATCACATGTTCTCCTTGCACATGAGAGATATGATGAATTATATTTTACATGCACATTTTTCTCCTTGTCTGTTTTTAATGTACATATATCTTTTTAAATCGATATTTTCTGTTTGGTTTTTTGTATATGTGTTGTTTATTTTTAGCGAATTTCCTCTTCAAGGAAAAGCAGAAATTGGTTTGGAACTGAAAATTTTGCAAGAATAAGCATTAGACATTCTAATGCTCATTGACAAACAAAATTAAAACGTATTCAATAAAAATAATATTAAGAGGTTAGACGAAAGACTATTTTATAAATTTTTGTTGTCAAATTGAAGTATTTGTAAATAAGAAACTTGGATAATATAATTTTACGCGCTTTTTTTATCTGATTATTTTTCCTTTGAAGATACATTTACGTCCATTTTCTCGCTTCGGTCTCGGAAGGAACTGATAAGTGTATAATCATTTTTCACTTCAATGAGAGAAAATGTTTAAGAGTTTTCCGTAGCACACAAACTGAAAATTCGTTTCCTATTTTCCCAAAGAGCTATAATCGTGTACTGAGATCGACCATGTTTCTCGAAGTTTAGTAATAATAACCAAATTTCCTAAGGAAATATAGTAGTTTTTTTGTGTTTAAAAGTAGTATGTCTGTAAAAGTGTTCTGTCAATTGAAGATATTAAAATGGTGTAGCTTGAGGCCTACAAAAAATAATGGTATAAGAGATACAAATAACGAGGTAAGATTGAAGGCCCACCAACACTTCACGATGAGCCACATTAAGCTTTCACTATTTTATAATATAGTAGTTAAATTATCGTCAATCTCACCTTTCACAGCGGATTAGTATTTTTTCTTTAGATGAAATTCGTTTAGTTTACACACCGCCTGTGTAACATATTTTTTTGTTTGAGTATATGATGGGGATGAAGAAAAACTTGCTGTAAATCTACCGTTGGTCTTGTATTTAACGACGACTACATATGCATCCAGATAAAAACGAGTGTATGTATGTTTGTTTATATTATGATAGTGAAATGAATTTATTTAGCTAGGTGTAATTGAGAATAATAGTTTCATTTGTAGGGGAAAAATGTATTCTTGAAAATAAAGAAATCGGAGTCTCCGAAAGCCGGAAAAGTGAGCTTTAATCGTTTTTTACAAGTTTAGACTATTACAACACTGTAGTGAGATTCATGCGGAAAATTTTGGTTTTCAGTATCAGGAGTAGTAATAATTCTATCGTTTTATTCGTAAGAGAATGGGTGGTAGTTTATCGATAGACAAGAAATCCCCACTAAGAATGATACTTGGACTGGTTGCCTTTCCCCGAGAATATACTATATAAAAACAATGCCACATTAAAGTTCTAGAAGTTCGATAACACACAACTTTTGGCTTGTTCCTCTGAAATTAATATTTAACTCGAAAAAGGGGTCGGAATTCTGTTCCTGACGCAACTCACACCGATACATTTCACTTGCGTAACAATCAAAATATGAACTAGTATTTGAATTGTGTTTCATAAAGCTAATCGCCCTTCACAACAATACAAAACTGGAAGTATTAAATAAATGACATGTAGGCTAGTCATTTTTATCCTTGATTTGAACCTAATTTCAAAAGGAGTTTTAAATTTGATCAACGAAGACGACAAATACGGCACCCCCTTCCCAATACTGTTGTATACACCCATCATTGGAATTTTGATTAATTCCATAGTAATGATACTAAAAACTTATTATTAATATTGTTCAACAAGCAACAAAAAACTAATAAATGTCAAGTTATAATAATTATTTACTGAAAGTGTAATTATTAGTTAATAATTAAATTATTGTTCGAACACAAGAATAATAATGAATCATCAAAGGCCATCCACATCATCAAGACAGTCACCACCCTCCAATCAATTAAAATTAATCAATCGTAATTCATATGTGTTAATGTTTACCGTGTGGTATAATTGGTATAATTATTATTTACATAAAATGATTGCAAAATGTGATTTATATAAAATTATTATTGGATTGAGTGTTGTTACAACATTAGTTGCATTTTTCTTGTCCGTTAGTGTTTTTCTTCAAGTAAGTTGGACTTTTAGCTTTCGAATACTTTAGTGAAAAAAGTATACCTTAAACTATGTCTTAGAAAACACTATCTTTTTTTGTAAAAGCGCTAAATCGATTAGCTGTTTCCGACCCATTCCTGCTGAAAGATTCTAGCTTCATAAAGCTGGAGTAGTCATTACTTTTAGGAAAAGTAGGAGCACTTGTATATTTTATACGGACGAGAAATGCTTAGGTTTATTAGCCTCACGAGCGGGCAGGTAGTTAAAAAAATTTTTAAATAGTGATTGAATTTTCATGTAAACAGCTAAAGCAACGATTATTTGTTAGGTTTAAAGTGGGTGTAGCTCGGGTAAAGTGTGTGTAATAAATAAGCTTGAAGTGGGTTGTTGATACATCCCGTATAATGATCTAATAAGATGTCAATTATTTGATAGTTTCTCTTTTTCAAGGCCATTTACAATCACTTCAATACAAATATACAATTGCGTGATGACTTTCACAATCGTATCCATGAAGAAAGTTTAAATATGAAATTAGTGCGTGGCAATGTTAGCCAATGGGTTCCACCAGATGCAGCTGGTGTGCTATACACCGCATACTATGATCCACGGGCGGAAATCGTTAAATTACACAGCTTTAGTCCGATTCGTTTAAAAAAACCACAATTTAATGTAATTGGTACAATACGCATATTTGCAATTTTTCCAAGATCATGGAATGGTATACAATTAATGTGCCATTTAAAATATCCAAATGGTAAAGAACGTATTGTGGAATCATCTGCGGTACATTCCATAAAATGGAATACAGATTATGAATATTTATCATTTTATGTGTTATGTGATGTGGAATATAATCACTATGGCAAATATATTTTACCACAATATGTGGGTTTAAAAGATCCATACACATATGAGTGGATTGGTGGATATATTTTACCTGTTATTTATCCAAAACGTATTAATGCTTATCATTATCCAGAATTAGATATAAGTAATTTAGAGTTTGCTGTATGTATTGGACCAAAAAATAGTATAACAGAATTGGGTACACAACATTTGGATGAATTTTTTCAGTACTATAAAAATTTTGGGGCAAATAAGATTTTTATTTATGGACATGATTTTGAGTAAGTTAGATTACCATCATTCATTAGCTGTTACTCCTCCACTTTGCTGGATAATATAAACTCTAAAAGAGTAGATTATTCTACAATCAATAGGATCTTACAGAAAAATTAAAAAATCCCCTATTATAAGATACGGTGATAGGCTATGATGTGTCATTTTCTCGATTAGCAAAAGCTTCTAATACTCGAAAAATTTACTTGTTCCGTAGCAGTTCATGTCTTTATTTCAATCCTCTTGTCCCTTGCAAATCCCATGCTCATCGTATTTTAATGCAACGTTCTACTTATAAGTCCTTCGATGGACATTGCAGCGCCAAAAAAGTATTTACCTCTTTCGAGAAATGGTTCATTTTGCAAATTTTTATTCATTTAAATCAACAGGAAATACTTTAAGATCTCTCCAAAATAGAAGCAACAAAAATCCTATGTATTGTTGATTTTCTAGGAACGAAATGGTATTAAGCCCTGTGATAAGGAAATGGATCCAGAAAAATCTTGTAGCGGTTGTTAATTGGAACTTAAAAGGTTATACATCCAAAGAATTGTATCATAAAGGCAATATTGCTGCATGGAATGATTGTTTGTATCGTACAGCATTATATTTTGGATACAAATATGTTGCAATATTAGATGTAAATGAATATATTTATCCTAAGCGAGAAAAGAAAACTATTAGTGCATTAATTGATAGGCTAACTAAAAAGTTTCAACGGCATCCGATATACTGTTTATCTTTAGAGGATTATTATGTTAGGCATAATGGTAACCTAAATAGTTTCTATTTTTATGTCCGATAGTGACTGATCGCTATTTAACTGTCTCTATATGGATTGTGTTGAAGCATCCCAAACGTCTCGGAATGAGTCGCTGAAAACTAAATAAAACAGTTCAACGCATGCTATATCTATATATCTCACTTATATATCTCAAATTCAGAGCAATTTCAACACATGGGATCATCTATCCAGTTATATAGAGATCAGTACTGGCAGTGCAAGAAAAAGGTGTGTCAATAGCCACAAATAACTTTTAAATAATCATAATGAATCAAAAAATAAGACTACTAGCAAAATTTGGGTACAGTTTATCTTTAAAAAAGTCATATTGACTTTTTAAATATTCCCTTTGTAAGTAACAGTTCGAGTTTGTACGGGGGCATAACGCCCAATTTACTTAGGCAATTTTAATGAAAATTATCTCTAAAATGCAGAAAACGGGCTTTACAAGAATGTGTTAATATGTAAAATATTCGTTCATCGATTACACTATTACAATTTCCTTGCATGTCCTAGATCATATGGATTTCCTTACAACAGAACACTATTGTTTAGCAAATGAAGTGCATCCTTTTGACTATTTACCAAATCGATATATTTTACGAGGCTTAGAAACTGCTTTAATAACTGATAATGAAGTTGAGAGTATTGATTTATCAAGCAGTAAATATAAAATTTATTTTCATTCAATTGTTTTTGTAAACTAACGTTTCCCATTAAATGCCATCAAGAAATAAGTATATGTTAAAAAAGGCTTTAGTTATTTCAAATATAGGAACGAAACTGGATCAAATGATTTAATTGTTAATAAAAAAATTTAACTACATCGAAAAGAATGTAATAATGATATATTTTACCCAGTCAATTACTAATAAATCATTTTTCATCCCTATATTTGAATTTACTGTTTTACATCATATAATAAAAAAAATGTACTTTTATGGCTCATATTAGTGCGGCTAGCTTTACAACCAATAAATACCTAGACGTTAGTTTAAAAAACCAAATAACTGATAATTTTTCCATACTATAAAGTAAAAATAGCAATATTTTTTTAGCTGAACCACAAGTCGATATACCAGCAAAAATTGCTGTCCTGAAACGGTATCAAAAATGTCATGTACGTATGAGCCACTGCCAATGTAATTTTAACTGGCCAAGATTAAACAAAGAGCGACAGTTCAAAATGCGATTGCATAAAGGTAAACTTCCGCCACTTCCCAAAAACCATTCCGATTATAAATTTAAAGGAGAATATGCAAATTATAAAAAAGTAAAAGATATACCACTGGTTGATGACGACTACGAATAGACTTAATCTTATAATGATTGACTTCGATTCCTGTTTATTTCGATTTTCTACAACTAAATGTTTATTTAACTAATAATTAATATTTATAAAATATGTGAAAAGTATATTTTTTTTAAATATTTTTAAATCTACCCCAAGGTTTCGTGCCACAGTTTGCACCAAATATACATAAAGTAGTATATTACGACTCTAAGCGAGGATGTTTGATTTCCTGACAAGTGTGATATAAAGGCCGATACAAACTTGATGTGTGAAATAAACCACAGTCGAATGATCGATCTAATAATGTGTCTTCTAAAAGTATTGTGTTTTTCAGTTACGATTTTCACGATTACAACTCTTCCAACTTGTTGAATCGTTATATCTCAGAAACAGTTGCTCTTAGGAAGAAAAGTATTGAGGCATTTTTTAGATTTAATTATCTGATCTTCAATTTCGTCCGAACTTCTTTTATGATAAAACTTACTGATTTGCTGAAAATCGCGAAAAACCTGTTTTTGTGACCTTTGAATTAGTCTAAATTTTTTTCCAGGTAACGGATCGTGTATTTTTTTGAGGGTGGTGTTTTCAACAATCCAACCAATTTTGAGCTCGGTGCCAATTTTTGTACCCTCACTCATAATTTTTGGTTTAATTTGACCGGATAACAATATTGGAACCTTACTTGATGAATTGATTCGAATCAAAATGTAGTTAGTACGAAAGATGTTTTAAATTCTTAGTGTACCTAACGGTTTGTTTTACAAAACTGTGACAGAATTCGTAAAGTCGATAATCCAATAGACCCACGAATTATCATACCACAAGCATACAAACATGCTTATAGTAGCTGTATAACCTTATTAGGTTTGCATATAGTATCTCCTCTCCAACAATAATCTTGATAGAATGAATTGAAACTTGAGAAACTTATTGCATCCCACCTTCGTGAAGTTCGTTTAGTAAAGCGTGCTTTCCTTATTACATATTATTTAATGTTAAACATATAATTTGTATACAAATTTAATGCATTTATATTATACAGAGTGATTTTTTAAATGTTTCCAATTTCAAAAAACCCGCAAACAAGTGTCCGCTTATTTTTAATTAGTTTTTATACGGGGTCGCCATCATGGTTAAACAAGGGTCAACTTTGTTTTTGTTTTAAATGAAACTACATTTTGTTGTCGCAGATTCTTCTTCTTTGCCGCAAAAACAACTTTGGCTCAAATTATTTTTTCCTTAACTTCAAGTCGTTTCATATTATTGCAATTATTCTATGTTAAACAGTTTTCAACAAGTTAAATTTCACCACCTAATTCTCATAATAATAAATTTCCGTATTCTTATTAAGGCTATTATTTTTTAGCCTTAACAACCGTAAAATTAATTGCCAAAAAATGATTTACACACAAAGTTGCTTTTTTGCGGTAAAGAACAAGGGTCTATTAAAAAAGTGTATACTTAGTTTTATTTAAAAGAATTTTATTATTTTTTTTTTTTGGAGCTTAACTTTGCATAAAAAACCAAATACAGCATTTCCTTTGCCTCCAAAAATGGATGACGCATGTTGTTTAATTTTCCATTCCATTTTCGAAATATAACAATAGAAAATTTTAAATTAATCATCCTGTAGGCATGCTTGACATATTACAACCCAGTCTGTGAACTGTATATAGTGTAATGTTATTTACACAAATTTAATTTAATTATATTAAGTGAAAAGTAGAAATATACAAATAATGATGTCTATATTATTCACATTCGTTTTGAATAACTTAATTGGAGTGGTTCTGAAATAGAAAAAAAATTGGTTAGCCTTAGAACATCTTTAAAAAGTCTTTAAAGCAAAAAACTGGGAGCTACAAAAAAGACTAAACTGTGTTACCACTTTGTTAAGGGTAGAAATTTGACAAGCTATTATCAAGGTCATAAGGCTATTTCCATTTTACAATTTCTTAGTAAAATATCTCAAAAACTAACAAATTCGGAAGTTTGTAATCAGTGAGCCTTTATTTGACTTTTTAAGGAGTAATATTTCTTCCATTATTAAAAAATTGGGCACCAATCACTTTTTCATTAGGTTAGGTTAGGTTATATTGGCTGTTCACTTAGAGCCCATTGTGATACCATATATATTTGTTTTACCACCTTTTCCATTGATAATTTCATTTTTCAGCTCCTCATTTATTTTGAGAGGCTGAGTGCACCTCCTTCATGCTTATACCATGCACTACAGCAGCCCATCACAACTATTAATTAAATTTTTTCATTAAGAATTGTTTGTGTTTTTATGATTACTCTAGATTTAGAAAAAAGACATTTTTACTTTTTTACTTATTTTTTAATACGCGAACTTACAAAAAAGGAACATCGCACTCAGATTGCTTCGATGAAAAGGTCTATTGAATGCAATGTGAATCGCCTGTAGATATTTTAATTGAAAAGTTAGAAACTATTTCTAATGTTCTATTTCTTAAATAAATAATAATTTGTTGTGCTATGGTAATGATTTTCATTGGAATAACTTAGCTAGTATAGGTTTGTGCCTAATGAACAAATATTTCGACTAATTATTATTATTATTATTACTATAATCAATAATAATACTATTAGTATACTTGACCAATATAACAGAAAATATTTTTAATTTTAATGACTGTACTATAAGAGATGACCTGTTGAAATAAAAGCCAAAATTACAATAAGTTAGTCTTTTAAATCTTTTACCGTGCTGTAAGGTGAAAGAGTTGAACGACTTAGCCAACCAGTGCATCGCAACCATTATTAAAAGAGATATCAAAGTGGGGAGGAGGAAATGATATCTCATCTTCTTTGCTACAATTCAACTCACCATTAGAAGATGGGTTCATTTGAGTCAGTCATTTTATAATGACCTATCAAATCTGAAGTCTTCTGACGTCAAAGCATTGTTGCTGTTCCAAAACAGCTCCAAATAGTGCCTGGAGATGGACCAAGCCACTATTCAATAAACACCCACCAACGGACTCAATTGTTAGGTATGTCTCACTCCAGAAGAGTCACTCTAACTTAATCTAACCTAAGGTGGAGAATAACAAATTCACTTTGGCTGTAAAATAAGGTCATTCTATAAGAAGCTTACGAGCTTAGTTTAATTGTATGTGATATTCCAACTCCCAAGCTGACTCGACGTTTTATAAGTGTGCGAACCAATAGCCCAGGAACTAGTACAGTAATATATACTTTGTAATGAAATCTGTAAAATTTCTTCTTCATGTAAACCGAGATATTTCCCAACATTGACCCAACAACATAGAACTTTCAACATGAATATTGATATGATAATAATTTATTTTTGAAGTTCAAGGTTAAATGTTATTTATACACAAAGCCACCATACGCATTGTTGAGTTTTTTTTTTTATTAATCCGACATAAGCTCAGCTCATCTATGCGATATTGTAAATTTGTGTGGGTTGTGTTTGATAATGTGAAAATCAAGTGCGTTCAATAAAGTGTAATAATCGGCTGCTATAAATGTCAAAGTCTTACGTGTGAAGGAAATAGATAACTTCATAGTCTAGGGTCCTTTAGGCTGATTAGTAAAAAAATGAAAACTATTTATAATAATTTTTATGGTTTTCACATTTTGAAGCATTCATAAATTATCAAGTTGTTGAAAGCTTTTGAGTCAATATACTACATTTAAATACTACTTTATAAAGGAAATTTACACCATTCCATTGTATTTTTATATGACAGAAAATGTTCTTTTACTTTTCTGTTTGCAGAAATATTTTGAGCTAAGATTTTCATGTCAACTCATAACCGGGATTCATTTTAATCATGTTGTCTCAGTAGCCCAAAAACCAAATCAATTTTGAGAATTCCTCCTAAAAACCTTTAGAGCCTACTCAAATAATTCTCAATCACGTTTACTTCGAAAAATAACGATTGTTTTTATGCTACGCAAATTAGATATTTACATCTTTTATATTACCGGAAAAAGAAGCAAAACTGAAACAAAACCCATAAATACTTTCAGAATTTTGGCAAATTTTAGGACGAGGAAGATTTTTAAGAATATTACACTACATCCGCCTAAAATAGTTTTACACGAAAAATGCCAAGGCAGTTATTTTAAATAAATAAAGCTCTAAACAAATTTTAGAACCATTGGATTCTCGTCGAATTTAACATGAAAAAAACAGAAATCCATACTTCTTAGAAGACATTGTTTAAAATTTTTAGTTCGCGGCTTTATATTGAAAATACCTTAAATTTAAGTTAAATAAGTAACCCATATGTGATTTATGAAACACTTTTAGTTTTGTATTGACATAAATGACGCATAGATTAAACAACAAAAATTTTAAATATTTATATTTAAAAGTAAATTTGAATGAAAACTAGGCTAGAAATGTTTTTTGTATGGGAATAAGAAAAAAAAAACTAAGTTCGCAAAGTTTTTCAGGTACGATATAAACAATTAAAAAATAAAGGATGGGAATTGAACAACATAGTTCAAAAAACTAACGGAATCTTAGTACCGTACATTAAAAGAAATGCAGCTATGCAGCTAATAATTGCATCGTAAAAGTATTAAGAATGATAAAGCTTTTCGTAACGTATCCCAAAACTATATAGGTATGTATGGTTTTAATGCCACTGTCTGTTCTATAACTATTGCAATCTTTTAACGAGAGTCATACAAAGTTTATAAGTATAGCTTTTCTGAACCAACAACCTGACTGTGCCCTGGATAAAATGATAATCGTAGCTAATAAGTTTTTAAGTTTTAAAACTGAACAAAAAAAAAAGAGTATTTGGTTAGAAGGGTGTTTACATCGATTTTGTTTAACAAGTTTTTTTTAATGTTTAACAAAGTGTAAAATTTTTAATTTTAAAAATAAAATTTAACTCCTACATTTTTATAACATTGGTCTTAGGAAATTAATTTAATGTGTAGATTATAAAAAATTACTTTAACGGAAAAAACATTTTTTGTAAAAGTTTAGTAATTTTTTCGTTTCATTCAATTCATTCTTTGAAAGCATAAAAAATATCCAATGATCGATAAAATCAATGAAACTCTACGAAGGCAAAAGTACCTACAATTCGAACCCATGAAATAAAATTGAAGAAGACTGATAATAGAAATACGGTATATGTTTGATTTAGAAAAAAATGATACAAAGACAATAACATTAGAATCCTAATACTCGACAAATATTCAAACAATATAATTCTATTTTTATTCTCTATAGATTTTAAATTATATTTACTAAGTTCAAATAATTTTTTCTACTTAAAAACATCGATTAATACAAGGCAGATAAAAACGGAACTTATTATAATTAGATAAGTTTTTATCTACAAATTTCTCGAAAACTATTAAGGAATCGACATTGCTAACAAAGGTTGGCTTAAATTCTTAATCTTTCGCCCGGTAAGAATATATTATTATGCATTGTATGACTGAAGAAGTAACTGTACAAACTACTGAAAGTAAAAAATACGGCTACAAATAATTCAATTCAACGAATTAATTTCACGAGCAAGTATTCAGCTTACATTCACTATATAAGATTTCTGATAATATTTGTTTTCGTATAGGCATATCAAAATTCACTATACCTACGCCCAGTAAATTTAATTTAAATATTTCTTATGTTCAGGAACACCCAAAGCATGTAATTCGAAAGAAAAGTGGATATTTGTATATGTATCCAACGTTTCAAAAGTGGGTCAAATACCGTTACAATTATCATTTCTCAGTTTAAAGTGGGTAGGTATACTAAAAATTCAAAAATTGATAGTTGATCGCTTTATGAGTAAAAACTATAGTTTAGTTATTTCTATATACAATAATTTGTTTGCTACAAAAATATTTTCAAGATAATCCTACAAATAGTTTCAATGAATAGGTTAGGAGAATCCATAGGCGGACATACGGAGAAGTTGACTGGCTGTTTCCCGTCCCTACACGGTTGAAACTGCCATATTTTTTAGTCTAAATCTCCTCCAAAAGTTTACCTCTCTATCAAAATCACCAATGTTGATGCACTTAACACAATGTCAAGCAAAATAGCACACGTCAACAGTTCTTCCAAAATTTGTATAATTTATTTTTGTAAAACTTTTTCATTAAGGTTATTTTATATATTATAAAAATTTTATTACAATATTGTTTAGTATAAATTTGTTCAACACTTTTTCTGTATAATAGATTCACTGCAGATTTAAAAATTACTCTCAATAAAACTAAAATAACGTTGTCTCTGTCAAAAAATAACATTTTATATAAAGATATTAGGCTCATGTGAATACAAGTACAATGATCGTAAAACATTTACGGCAAAAATATTACGAAAATTCGACAGGCGTTTGTTATATAACATCATAAAAGGCTCGTAGATTTTTATCATATTATTAGTTCTAAGTTCATAAGCTTATAAAGAAACAAAGAAACACATTTTTCAGTTTTAAATTTTGATGATGTAAGAAAAACATTTCAAATTTTGAAATCAGACAGGAATTGAAAAGCCATAATTAATCTTGGAAAACACACAATAAAAAATATCTTAAACAGGTAATTAAAATTAGGTAAGTATTGCATGAACTAAAATTGTTTAAGAAATAAAAAATTCTTTTGAATTTTAATTTCAAATACATTATCAATTTCTTTGAAAAATTGTTTTTGTTATGACTATTTACATTGCAAAAGCAATAAAAACGTTAAGATTTTATTTATACCAAAAATAATTGCACAAAGAGGAAGCTACAAATATTGTCTATGTCTAAAAGCATAATTTAAAGATACAACGGAAGAAGAGACGAATTATTAATAATGTTTTCATTTATTTCTTCCTAGAAATAAAGGAAATTACTAAAAATGTATTATTATTAACAAAATTAGTATTTCTACGCAATTTTTCTCTTTTGTTATCTAAATATTTCAAAAAATTATTTCGTGAAAAGTATCTAGTATTTGTAACATTTACTATTACTTATTTTCGTCTTCTCCAACGTGTGCTGTTATCTTTTATCATTCATTTTATCATTTGAATGACTGAGGTCATCTTTCATTCGAATTTCACTTAAATACAAACGTACCTCATATTTTTCAAGATATAAATGCATCATCAATACGTAGTATAAAACAAATAGGTTTTAATAGTTTTGTCTAATTTATTGTTAATTGATCTCAGCAAGCAGTTTAATTTGTAATAAAGAATTTTGAAAATAATGTTTTTTTAAAAATTTCAAAATTTTTCGTGTTACACGAGATATTCGAGAAATCCTGTTTGAGATTTCTCGCCGAGAAACCAGAAACCCTCATGTCTGCTCTATGATGAGATTTCTTAAAAGAATATTCTTGACAATATTTTACGGAATGGATGTTTAGATCAATTTATAAATTCTTCTCAATTTTATGGGTTTGTCATGCCGAGTAAAGTATACTGACCTTTTAAAATGTGTGTGTGCAATTATACTCCCATAAAAAAACAAAAGCTGTTATATTCAAGTACCCAGAGAAAGTTCAAATTTATCTATCTTTTCAAGTGTCATTTATTACGCTCTCTATCACATTTAATATCCATTTAAATTCTGTTTTATGCTTTTAAAAAGACATGTTTTTGTTTTATGTGAAGTTTATTAGGTGATAATGCTAAAAGATTTAATTGATACGTAAACAAATTTTCTACTTAACGTTTTTATACGCACAACAGAATGTGTCAACTTTGTAATAAAAATTGTGCCTATATGAATCTACATAACGTTTTTGATTCGAGAGATTCGACATTAACTGTCCTAGCCTTGTATTAAAAATTTCATTATTAATTCAGTCAGAGTGTCTGCCACTTTCGTAAGCTGAGGGGAATGCACATTTCAACCTATAAATAGACCGTGGGACACCAAGGTTTTTTTTAAAATTATGAATGCATACTTAAAACTTTGAGAGTGGTTTCCTTTTGATGTGTCTACAAAACTTTCCTCAACGATTTTTTTCTTGAAAAGGCTGCGTTTTCTAACTAGCATGATGGCGTCATATTTGAGTTATCGTTTTGAAAAATATACAAGCCCATCAGTGCAGTATTTGTGTCAGGCAAAACATTTTATTGTTTAATAATTGTTAATGTTATCAAGTGATCATATAGTGTCCGACAAGTTCCCTGCTGCGTTTGCTCAAAAGGATAACTAAAAACGCAGCCTTTTCAAGTAAAATTGAAGGGACAGTTTGGTAGACTCAAAGGAGCAGGAAACCACAAAAGAAGTTTGAAGTATGTATTTATTTTTTTTAACCGTCCCCACGGTCTAATTGCTTATAGAATCCGAAGAGCCCATGTTTTTCGCTTAAAATGATGTATGGATTGTCGATATCATATTTGGGAGGTCAACGAGAGGCGTATACCGTGTTGTATGTATGTATTGCTGAATTCGAATTTATAGTTAGATTCATTAGAGTATCTCTCCACAACAAAAGCGAAAAACACATCCAAACTTTCGCATTTTTTTTAATCCTTTATTTATAGCTCGAAATCTATGCATTTTTCGGTATATTTTTAAAGTAGTGAATTATTTTTAAAGAATAATAAATGCTGAGACCTATCTTAATCATAACTACCGGTTATACACGCAGTTTCAAAGCTTTATGCCTGAAGAGTTTCAAAACTTTATGCCCAAAGGGTAAAACGTATTCGTGATTTTGATAAGTACCGGTTCCAATCAAGGCAGACGATTATAAATAATACAAGTAATATTTTTTTTAAACAAATTCATTTTACGTCATCTTGACATCACAAAAAATGACGTCAGAATATTTTTTTCTATTCTTTCGTTATTTTGTTCGAACAATAAAATTGATCTACCCCTATATTACGTATATTTACTAATAATATGAAAAATGATTATTTTTCTTTGATATATTAATAGTTATACAAACGTATATAGAATACAATGAGCTTGTATTAGACCAGAAGCCAATAATTACGCAAAATTTCTATGATATATTTTATTCTGTCATTTAGAAGATTGAGGGAGATAAATTTTTAAAGAAAAAAAAAATGAAGTTTTAATCATGGTTCTTGTGCCGAATTTATGGAAATTGAATTATTTAATTTTTTATCAGTTTTCGTTTTGACAATTTTTTGGATGATCAGCAACTGTCAGAGGGGTTGCAAGATGAAGTGTCATTTTTCCGATTTTTCTGTTATTTTTTGGCGTTTATTGCGTTAACATACGTTTTTTTTACATAATCGGCAAGGCTAAAAAACCATTTGTGCTATCTTCCTCTTTTTAACTGTCTAAATCCTTAATATTTCGGTACGAAAATCGTATATATATTCATTTCTTGGTAAAGAAGTGCCTTTTTAACCGACTTTTAACCGAAAAAAGAGAAGTTTCTCACTTAGACTGCATTTGTTTTTTTTTTTTATGTTTGTTACCTCAGAACTTTTGACTGAGTGATTCGATTTTGATGATTTTTTTTAAAGCTGGTGCTTCCCGCGAGGTCCCATTTCAATTTGGTCCAGTTTTGACAATAGCATTCATGAGAAAACCATACAATTCTTAAATTTTCATTAAGTATGTGTGTGACAAATGGGCGAATAACTCAAAATCACGCTAATCGATTTCGATTATTCATTTTTTAAGTGACAAATTAGTAAGTGAGTGTATTTCAGATTCACTAAAAATCACAAAATAAAAAAACTTTTAACAAAATAAAAACCGACTTCAAACCAAAAACTATTACAAAACGAATTAATATACACCAAAAATTAAAAAGAATAACCATAATATAATGTAGTTACATTTATTGTTATTTTTGGAGTCGGTGTAGGCCAATATAATACAGCTAACTGTCCTGTCACAGTTGTTTCTTGGCTGACACCGACTCCAAAAATAACTATAAATTTAACTACATTATATTATCGGTATTTTTTTTTACTTTTTTTTAGTGCATATTCAATTAGTTTTGGAATAGTTTTTTTTTGAAGTCGGTTTTTTTTTTTGCTAAATTTTTTTTATGACACATTTTCTGTGGTAGAACTTCATCAGTACACTTTACACTATCAATTCCTCAAATGAAAGACAAAATAAATAATTAATATTCGACTTCATTATAGGCATACGGTCTATTTATAATGTGTTATAAATTTATTTTATATAGCTCACTGAATATCAATTACGTAGGTTGGTAGAAAATACATAAATTTATATGTCAAAATGTGTAGTTTTAATAATAAATAATCATATTTCTAATAATGATAATAATAAGTATATTAATGATACTACCACTAGTCTAGGTAGCTATTGGCGTATGAGTGAATAAAAAACTTTTTTATTATCCGGTCAACTTAATAATCCGAAGGTGAGTTCAAAACACCATCATAAAGATCACAAAAACAGGTTTTTCGCGATCTTCAGCAAAACGGTAATTTTTATCATAAAACAAAAATGGTAGATCCGATAATTAAATATAATAAATGTCTCAATACTTCTTCGTAAGAGTTACCGTTTCTCACTTGTTCCTAATAACTACATGAGCCTGCAAGATTTAACTATAGGGGCAGCCTGAAAAAGTTTTAATAGAACGTTTTCAGACTCTTAGTGTATATTCTGGCATATTCTGGTATTGCCAGGTAGTCTTGGCTAATATATTCCGAAGCGTTAAATAATTTTCTTCTCTACCACTTAAAAAATGTTACAGTTATGACATTTTTAAAACTTGTATTCGGGACAAGTCAACTGAAAGACTCAAAAGCAATATTTATAAGAAATAGTTTCTTTACTTACGCGCCAATACATTTTAGACTACACACAGCACTGTTACCATTTCATTTATACCAATGAAATTTTTATTGATATTATCTAAAGGTAAAAAAAAAAAAAAAAAAAAAAAACCTTGACCTAACATTAAAAAACATGTATGTTTGTTAAATTGTATATTATAGTGCCCAGTACATTACGATTAAGACGATTCTCAGAAATGCTGCTTTGCTAGCTTAACGCCTCTAAATATTTCAATTTTAGGTGAATGCCAGTCCTTGTAAATTTTAAAAAGAGAGATTAAAGTGTTGGAAATATGTCAACATTCAGAGCAATCTTGAGGTATGAAAGTTCAGAATCGGTATTTGATGCTCGTACGGCATGCGTTATATTTCTTTGCTGCCTCAATTGTAGCAATCCAGTAAAAATATCAAGTATATCTGAATATTGAAAACCTGATTGAATTACCTCAGGCATTAAAAAGCTCACACAAACACTTAGTCATTTAAAAATTTTTATCTAAAATTACGCATAATTTTGAAACAAAAAGAAAATTTGAAAATTTTTCAAAACCCTATAATAAGGTAATTGAGGCATCCAAAAAACAATGTATATTCGCGAAAGTTCGTTCTGAGAAACGTGATTCTAAGGCCCTTTAAAATATCATTAAAAATAAAGTAGGCAGTAATAAATCTAATGATTTGCAAATTGTAAGCTCGAATGGAGGGGGGGGGGGTCAATGTCGTTTTTTGAATTTTAGCTGCTGTTTACTTTCACGTCTCTATGAAATCGCCTTCTAATTTATTTCAAAACGTAGAGTGAGATCTAATTTTTGCCGTAAAAAACGTATTATTCGCCGTAGAAAACGGATCATATGTTCAACTAATTGAATCAAATTTAATATTTATTCTTGATCGTAAAATTGGGTTTAATACAAGGTTACATTTTATTTTGATAAGTTTTCTATCGATAAAATTGCGAGTCAAGTGAAAAACTCAAACATAGCAGACAAGATAATGTATATTCGAAAAATATATATAATAATAATAAAAATTTACCAAATAAAATTTTTTGATTTATTTGCAAATATGGAAATTACATATAAATATCCATCTACATACATACTGAATACAGTATGTTTATTTATGGATTGCCTATGTTGTTGGAATATTATAGCAATGTTGTTGCCAGACACTAATAAGGTGAACAATTTACGATTATATGTAATAAGCTTAAGATCTGTGTTGGTGATATTATATTCATTTTGGTTGTAAAAAAGGCAACTTTTGTTGTTGTTTTGAATTCTCCTTCGTGTTTGTCTGTAGCTTAAGAGAGTTGTGGATTTGAGGGTAGGTATTTGAGATACCGTGAAAATTTGTGTTGCACTTATTTTTAATGTATCAAAACAAGAAGCAGACTTGAAACATCGAAAAGTATATAAGTCTATTTTCGAGATACTACCCACTAGTAAAATTTCTCCAATTTAAAGCTTCAAGAACAAATATTTACGATGGTAAAGTTACTCAAAATTATACAGTTTTTATCAGCTCTTCAACCGTTATGATGGTGAAATTGGGCAAAAAATTCACTCATTGATTTTTCACTTAAAGTAGTAATCGATGGTAAGTAATATCATACAAAATATAAGTAATTAAGTTACGGAAAAAAAATAGTTGAACCAAATTTTTTATTTCATGAATATTTTCTATTATGAAACTCCCATAGGCTCCTCTTTACATGAAAATATTATGAGCAATCCAAAATTAAACATACTGTTTTGTATATGTGTACATAACGTACGTATTCAGTTTATGTTCTGATCGCTCGTTTTTCTATTTTTACGACCATACGAATAATGCCCTTGTTGACACATTTCACATATACCTTTAAATCATGATAAAAATTCATGTCATTGAAAAAAAAATCATGTTCAATCATAAGATTCGAGAATATTTGTAATACGAATGGAAATTAACACATAAAAAAAGAAAAATTTTTATTTTGAAATATAAGGAAATAATTGGCGCAAGTTCTGTCTTACAGTTACCTACGTCAATAACTGATTTAATTTGTTTATTCAAAAGTATACGAAAAGTCAAATCAAAACTTTTTCTGTCTGTAATTAAGAAGTTTTATCCACTACTATTACATAGTTATTCACTAATATCACTTTAGTACTGCAGCTACATGTTTATAAGTGCTTTTTTTGTTCCATTTATTACCTCATTTACAAGTGTCTAGAACTCGTTTTTCTCTCGAATTAGTCCTTTGTCCTATGAGTTTAAGATGATATAAACCTCAACCTTTTCACGTCAAGGAACAGATTTCCGTCTAAGATTAAATATGCATTGTTAATTGGAAAATTACACTTGGTATATAAAATTTGCACAAAAACGAAGAAATATTAGAAAATGTTAACATTCATTTCTAGAACATCTTACATATTGTAAGATAGTAAATACCGTTGTAAATATTTTACAACGGTAAACAAAAATGCTGTTTGAACGATTTGTAACGTATTTTAATTTTGTGTTTGCTTTGGAATATTTAAAAAAAAAAACGCGCTATATTCCCGATCAATTCTTTAGAGGTGCACATTTCTGAGATTTATCATACCCCTTCAATACTTTCCCAACTTCTAAACACAAGACTGAAGATCTTCTCTGAATTGCATGTTCTTGTCCACTTAAGAATACTACGAAACTATTAAGACAAGCAAAGTAATTGAGATCTTTCCAACCACAAGGTGCTATTTAATAGAAGTATCTTGAGAAAAGTTTCTTATATCTTAAATATTTTCTCCCAATTCGAAAAACCTCTATAGAAAATATATTAGCAGATAATATATCATCATGACTATTTCCCCGTACAATGCAGAGGGAATTGAATTTACCTCCATTGTCACTATCCCGTTCTGGCTTTACGAAATTAACTAATTTTTGGTCAGTGTTTTCTTGTCCTTAGACAACTTCAATATGTGTCCTCTGAAGAGACAATAAATTTCAACCAATTCTCATGTATATCAACATTTCCTCGGGCTATGAAACATTAATTTTGCTTCACTTTGTATAAACAAAATATTTATTTATTTTCGATCCGTATAACTTATCGTTTATTTATGCTTTTCTTTTCCAGTGGACGTAAATAGACTTGATTTGCGAAATGTGAAAAAATATATTTTATTTATATTACTTACGTATAATAATCCCGGTGCCTATCAGCATACATTGTTATTGATAAATAAATCTCTAAAAATTGATATGTAGAGCTAATAGAGAAAATTAATAATTTAAATAAATTAAAATCGAACAAGAAATACGATTGACTGTAACTAGAAATTAAAGATCGGCTATAGTATTAGACGTCAGTTACTGTGCTTATCATAAGAACTCCATTCTTAATTTGGTTTTGCTAGAAAGGGATATAATCAAATATTAAGTGGCTTCTGTCTTGGTAATTGTTATAGTTATTCCCTATTGCGCTTAGATATAATCAAGTCTTTTGTCTGTAAAAAGTCTTATAAGTGGGGCATTCCCTCACAGTCCTTAATTTGGCAAATATTTGCGTTTCTTTTATTTTACTAGAAATATATTAGAAAAACAAATTCAATTTTGTTTTTGCCTTAATTTAACTTAAACGAGATATCCAATGTTCGACAGTTTAAAAATTTCGAATTTCTGCACTTTTATGCAAGTTATCGGAAAATAGATATTGCCTTTTGTTCAGTGTTAGCCTCAATAATTTTTGGAGTTGTTATTCAACTATCCTCCTAATAAAAATTTTTTTTAATTGAAAAGAGACCTTTTCGCTTATAAGAATTTTTGTAGATAAAAAGGTTAAAAGTTATTGCTAATGAAGGTACATTTATATTTTTAGATACCTATTTATCACAGAAATTGTATTCAATGAACGGGCACTGGTGCTATAACAAAAACACACACAAACAAACACACAAACCTTTTCATGTTTGCAAGATATAAATAAATAATTTAAGAAAGAATATATGAATAAAAATCATATCTAAGACACTTACATAATATTCATATATTGTATATTTTTAGGGATTATTATGATATCAACAACTAAATGTAAGAAAATGATTTGATTTTTTTTTATATTACATAAATGACCTTAATACCATGCGTAGTACCATCTCTTAAACTTAAATTTTATTCGTTTTGATAAATAAACGTTTTTCTAGATGTTCAGAAAGTATTTTTAGATGATCAAGAGTGTTATTATTATACCTTTTACATTAAATATCAGAGTATATATTGAGTTCCAAATTTTATATACCCTGAAATAGAATACATTTGACTATATTCAGTATTGTCCCATAAAGTATTGTAACGCTTAAAAATATTGATGCTTCAAATTTTGGTATAGCTGACTGCACAGAAGCGCACAGAAATTCCGCAGTCCGCAGGACCTACCTATTCATTAAACCATAACTAATAGAACGAATATTTAAATAAAAAAGTGTTTCTTATCTAAAAATAAAATTTTTTTAAATCATTTTTCGTATATCTTTGTTTTTCCGTATGAGTGTAAATTAGGAAAAAATTTAAGTGTCTATTTTCCCGAAAAAAATAAAAGATAGAGAGTTTTATAATTTATGGGTAGTATAAAAGTTCAAATTATTATAAAAGAAACTATTGTTTTTATTACTGCATTTGTTATTTACCATACTTTGATTAAAACAATGTCGTTGTAGCAGCTCCAAATATTGAGTTTTTTTTTTAATTTCTGCATTGTGCGTTAGAAATGAACGTGTTTTACTGCTGAGCTTAAATACAATAATAAAAAATTGAACACCAAGAATGATATGAAAAATAGAAAATAGCGACTGTTAAATTGACTTTAAATTGGTTTTAGAGAAAATAAGGAATTTTTAATTTAAAACAGATCTGCAACTCTCTGAAAATTGTTTACCATTTTTGTTTTCTGAAGGTGTCTTTGTCCAGGTGGCTCTACACGTTACATTCGTATAGGGCCATCTTTTAGTTTTCATAATAATTTATCCATTTCAATGGTTGTTGGGGAAACAATATTTTAGATATTTTTAAATAAATAAACAATACGTCTTTCAAAATTCGTTTGCATGTAGTTAAAAATTCGTTAAGTTTTTTCGAGTGTATTCTCAATTGATTGAGTTTATTAACATTTTGTGGACCGTTTGTGTAGTGACTTTATGTTTTTATTGTGCCCCTGTTCATTCATCAATGTAATTTAGGGCTCCCCTAATTTAGTTTAGGTCGTTTAAGGTATGTTTATATTATTTTCTGAATTTTTGATGGTATGTACTGAGTTTATTTTAGTGTTCATGTTGATTACCTTTAGGTCGTGTTTACTTTTGATTATTATTGACTAGTAACGAACTAAAATGTTTAGACATTGCATTAAATGTTAAATTTTAACATACATAAAAGTAGTAAATATTTGTTAGTATGAAATGCTATTTTGTTTCAAATATTTCAATAAATTATTATTTTACTAATACTTGTTATATAATTTAAAAAATTTTACTTTATTTTATAAGAAGACAAATAAATACAAAAAACAAATTTTTAAAAATGATAAACTGAATAGAAATAATTCAAATGGTACATAATTCCCCCCATTTTTTTTTTAAATAGTTCACTTTAAGTGCCTTTCTCCAAGGGGCTTTTTGGACAACATTTGATGTTCAGTAGAGTTGCCTATCTATTTATGTAATAAATTATAATCTGTGTGTTGAACTGTATGTTAAATTTGTTTGAAAACACAGCTTACTTTAACATTTTTATTTCCAAGAGAATACTACTTCATATCAATTTCAAACCACTGTGTTGTTAACTTATTTAATTTGATATTAGCAACCTTTGATGAGGTCATTGGATCTTTTTGAGTTGATCTAAAAAGTAAATAAGATCTGAATAATCCAAAAACAATTGAAGATACAAAAATCAACTTAAATTCAGGCCATTGTACACTTTAATAAATGCAAGATGTTTACTGCTAGTATAGTAGAGAGACATATACTATAATATAACTATGTTACCATAAGTAATATTTCACTTTGAATAGCCCTATCAACCTGAAGTATTGAGGGAATCGCAACCAGTATGGGCCTGATGCCCATACTGCACTGACTCGTCCGCCATTACTATTGCGAATGTTACTAATCCCTCAATACAGTACATATTATGGCGCTCACATCATAGTCATTCAGGCATAGTCATATCCACAAAAAATTTCTTATTTACAGGGTACCAGTATAACAAAAATAATTCCTTTATAATCAAAGTATTTTTTAATTTAAATTTCCACCAAATAATTGTTATTTCGAATTCAAAATATCAGTATTAGGTGGTTCACCTTGATATGTTAGTTGAAGGGGTTCATAATAACAAATTATTTCATTGGTCGACAATTTTTTTGAACCACAATGTGTTAAAAGCAAAAAATAACTAATTCAAAACTATATACAATGTACAACAACAAAAATTATTGATTACTTAAACAATATTTACGATATACATTTTCAGTATTCTTTTGAGAGCCTATCAGTTTTGACTTACGATGTAGATCAATAAAAATACGTAGGTTATACGTCAAACTATACCTCAGTTCGAACATTCTTTAGTACGACCAGTTATACTCTAACAACTGTTCGCACTAAGGAATGTGGTTTTTCGAAAAGGAATAATGAAAATGTATTTCGGTTGTATTTTTCGACACATCAGGTACGATATTATTGCCTCTAAAAATATTTGCATAAGGTTTGTGAAAGGTAAAGCAAAATTAACTCCGACAAAGAGAAGATAAAAATCGTTCAAGTGCGAGTCAATTCATTCATTCACGAAGGGCTCCGTACCACCGGGCAACGTATCTACTTTTGTTAACGATACTTTTGAAAACGAAACAAGGGAGGCGCTATAATAATCAATAATTAATCAAATGTAAAACATATGCTTACTTATGCAGCATACGCTACAAGTATACATTATAAGTAAGCTATCAAATTTTCAAGACGGCCATTCTGAAATTCTCCATTTTTATTATGTTGTTATAGAGGCAATATATTAGTAGGTAATATAAACTCTGTAAACATTTCATTTGCCTTACTATTGCGGTTGCTACCCCAAGGGTAGCCAACGCAACCCTTAATATACTGAGACTGGTAAATCTGTCACTATCTTACGTTCTAAGTGTTTATTTTATTTCTTAATTTGTAATAATTTTTTAGAAATATTTTATTAGTTGTCGATTTTTCAGGAAATTTTAAAATAAAGTAGGTACAAGTCTTCTTTTTTTATATAAAATTTTTTAAGTTATTTTAACGATATTAAAATAATGATCAAACTGTAAATATGATAAATACTTTATCAAAAATAAAACACAAACATGATACATTTTAATACATTTCATTCATTTTTCATTTAAACTTTCATTAATAACATTTTAAATGTTTGCGGGTAAAAGGATTAGACCTTTTCAAATAACTGAATTTTCTCAGAATATGATGTAAGAAAGATTGTTTGTAATTTTATTAAGGTTGTATGGATGTTAAGGTTGTTTGTTTCTCAGATTGGCTTGATATAAAAGGATTGTTTTTTTCAATTTTTTTTACACAGGCTTCGATTGTGTGTGGTGAACAAAAATATGCATAAATTTCATTTTCATTTTAACCAAATTTTTAAAAAGGCATCAAAATTATAAATAAACTCCATGGACAATACATGTATAGGAGACAAACATAAAATTTTTCATGCAAAATCAGATCACTATCCCATTTTAGTACCTATCATGAGCAAAATCCAGAACTAAATTTTACATGTCAATTTCTATAATAACTTCTATAATAAAATAAAAGATTTTAAAACGAAAATTTTTTTTCAAGAACCTATTAATTACTGTGTTCAATTATCTCGTAGATACGCTAAACAAAATTTTTGGCTTATTTTTTGATACTTTGTGTATGACAGACTAAAGAGTAACATGCTATTAAATAAGACCTTAATATTTAAGCATTTCTAACCTTAAAAGACCTTAATATTTAAGCAAGTTAAGTTTGAAACATTATCGGGTATGTATAAAGGTATGACATATAGATATTTTAAATTTATATGTTACATATTTTATGTATACTCAATTGTACAAAAAATGCATCAGATTACATATAATATTATATGTAAAAAGAGCATTTTTGTGACAACCGTTTGTCTACTTAGAACTAGGTTACTGGTTCGAATCCAGACAGCGGCAGTGTGAGCAATTATAATTACTGGTGCGGCAAAATTGGTCACACTGTCGTCGCTTGGATAAGATCGAAGTAACCGACTCCACCCATATCATATATTTAATTGTATATAGTTGTAGATTAATGAATAAAAATATAAACAAATAATGGGTGGCTTCTGTTATGGACGTATATGTCAGTGAAACGGAGGTTAAGCCCTATTATAAATGTTTAATATTTCCACTGAGTAAGTGAGAAGAAAGATACTATTATTAATTTGTGTGTAGGCCGTCTTTCTTTACTTACATAAAGCACCTAGTTGTGGCCGCTCCATCAACCATTTTGTACCAAATACCTTAAAGTGTGCCAACTAAAACACCTTTACCCCTAAAGTTAAAGTGTGTTTGAAGTAGATTTTGAATATATAAGCTGCCATTAACTGATTAAAAGGCAATATTTTATTACATTCAATTCAAAGATTTTATTCACAGAACATTGAATACGATAGATATTTATAAAGTAATCATATCTGTCCAAAAAGGTTTCTATTTATTGCTATGTTAATTTGTTTTATGTGGACATAATCATATCAATTATATTATACTTATAAAATACCTCTATAAAATTATATCGTGATTAGAAACCATTAATTACCTTTTAAGTATTTTCATAAATTATTTGCAGTATAAGTCGTATAAAGATGGCATTGGTTAACTGAAATAAGGTGCGAAACAATTTATTATCCATATACCCAAATCTTCCGTTTTAATCTTCTATATCATTCACAATTCAAAATTATTTTCATTTAAATATCACGTCTCGAAATAAAGAGTGTCTAAATATCAAGCATTAATTGTGATGGAAAATACCTGTTTTTAACCCCTCAACTAAAAAGAGGGGTCTTACGTGTCTGACTATGGCATCACAGCTCCTAAACTGTTTCTGATTTTTCGTTTGTTTGTTTGAGGTAATGTGATCGAAAGCTTTCTTAGCTATATTTGAATAAAATGCCACCAGCTACCACTTTCCGGATCACAATTCAAAATAATTGGGGAACAAAAACTATCATTTCATTAAGGAGAAGCGCAATCTAAATACTTACCATAAACGTAGTGCAACTTTGTTGTGACAAAAAAAGAAAAAAAAATCAAGTGACAAGATGTTACTCAATTACGAACTCTACCTCACATTTACGTCACTAAGCACGCTATAAAAATTTCAGCTTGGTATCTCTTTTCGTTTTTAAGTAATCGTGTTGACAGACGGGCAGACCGAAATGAACTAATTAAGTGTTTTTATGAACACCTATACCCAAATTTTGTTCGTAGCACCAATATTTTTAAGCGTTACAAAGTTGGGGCTAAACTTGGTATCCCTAGATATATTTCATAGATAAATGGAATAATAATTGAGTTGTTCAAGGGAGAGTTAACAGCCTGATTTCATTCAACCATATACAGCCTGATCATATTTCCATAAGACTGAAAGTGACGGCATTGTATTAGGTCCTATGAACAATTCTATAGGAAATATGAAATATTATGTTTATGACATGAAACATTTCAGTACATTGGTATAGTTATTATTTAAAATGAGCTTTGTTATCAGTTATTTGTTACAAAAGTATATTAAATAATTAAAATTGATTTCCAGAAAACAGCTAAGTATCATATTTCATTTGTTGTATTTATTTTAAACTAATAATATTTATCATTTTTAAGCTCATGGTGCTTTTTCTTCAAAACCACCCTTGCTTCAGTACCCTAACAAATTTAGATGCATTGAAAAGTTCCTCGGAAAAAAATGGATTTTTCTTCATAAAATAAATAACTGCTGTGTAAATCCATTTTACTAAACGTTAAATAAATGTTAAATCTAAGAAAAGCTTTTCTAAAATTATTTAATTTCTTATCATTGTTTTGTGAATTGTTTTAAGTCTCAACGACTACCTCATAATAATCCTTTTGACTAGTATTATTGCTACACAATCTTCTCCTAATAATTGTGAGGTATTAACTATTAAAATAGAGAATTTAAATGACGAAAATCATAGTATTAAATAATATTTTGTACTATGTTTTGGAGTATATAAATTACGTATATATACCGGATGATTTATTCAAACGTTTACAGCTAATTTTTCAAAACAGATAAGATGATCAAAAACGTTAACGAATTTTTGAAGAAAAAACTAGAAATGTGTCTAGTTTTATTTTTTAAGGGTTTTCGCCTTCCGGGTTGAACAAGGCTCAGCATCTATTTTGATAAAAAAAACACGGTCAAACTAAATACTTTTTGAGAGGAGTTTCTGTTTCTTTGCCGCAGAGAAAGCAACAATTGTTTGAAAAATATACTATACTATAGTTTTTGGCATTAAAATTATTTGTTCAAAAAAATCAGAATCGTTCTACCTGGGACGTTTTTCGGAAAATAGAAGGAAACTAGACAAATTTTTTTAATTTCCTCCGAAAATAAGAAGACTTGTAATTTTTCGCTTTTTGAAATTCCAGTCAGTTTTCTAAAAGCAATAAACTTTTTTTTAAAAAGTCACCCTGTACTCGAGACAAGAGCTATTCGCGTACTTAAAGCGGAATCATTTAAGAATTTTTAGGAATGTTTTTAATTTGAATCATTTAACTTTTTATGTGTGCAAGCGTCGTCTGATCCAGATCGCGGCAAGTGTGGAAATTGTCCCCAAATGCTCATGTGAGTATGATCCATATCGTCTACACCAGAAACAGATAATTACATAAATTTTCCAAAACTGCCGTAAAGGCAACAACTGTCTTAGATGCTAACAAGTCCTGGTATCAATATCCAGCACTTTCCAATTTTTGTTTGATTATTCAAATTCTAATTCATAACATTAAATATTCATTACTATAATTCAATAAATATAAGTTTTTCAGAAAAAGTCAAGGGAAGATCATAAAAATTTAGTTTGATTTTTTTACTCTGAAGTTTCAATAAATTCTGAAACAAAAATTCATCATTTTCAAAAAAAAAATTAGAAAATTGCAAAAATTCGGGTAAATTTTTTTGTTTCAGGATTGAATAAAAGTAATTTTGTTGAGTCATTTTCAACCAAAAATACTATAAGTGGAACTCTCGAGAATTAGACAAGTCAATTCTCACATATTTACTAAAAGCGTACACGAAGGATGATAACCAGGACCATTTCTTCGAAAATATTGGCAAAAATTCGAAAAAAAAAAAAAAAAAAAAAAAAAAAAAACACTTTAGGTACATTAAAATGTAATGCAAATGATGCCATGCTATGGCTAATCCATTATGTCATTTCATTTGAGATTTCTCTTTCCCGAATATCCCCCACAACATTAGGAATATCATTTCAAATAATATTCTATTATTATTATTTCTATTTGAAATAATAATTTTCAATTGAAAGCTGATATATTAACTTTAAACTTCAGGGAATCTGTATTGTATGTATTTAAAATGATCAATGAAATTTGACAAAATACAAAATATCTTTGTGCTTTGTCACCTATTGTTTTAAACTCAATATGAAACATTTGGCAAAGATGTGTTTATAAACTAACTTTATTAACAATAAAGTTTTAATTAAAAAATATTTCAAACATATTATTTCAAATATAGAATCATATACATTGATTTAAATAATTAACCTAATCCATAATCGGTGTGTAAAAATTTCACTTTATATTTTGCACTTGATACATTTTTCTGGAACATTCGTAAGTTGATAAAGCAAACAATCATTGGTCACGTTTAGACCATAATTCCAATGACCGCTTGCAATGAAATATTCGAATAAGCCCTTAAAAAGGCGAAAATTCTCTGGTTCTCTTTATCTGCACGTTTTCAAGATCCATAAAGTTAAGGCTTGGTAAAAAGAAAGTAGTTAAGCATAAAAAAGCAACTGAATTTCTATCGGGCAAATTAATACTATATATTCTGGAACTGAATCATGTTATCGATATTTATGATACAAGTGGCGTAAGGGCATTACTATCGTACCCATGAGAAATTTGCTCAACGAAGCTTAAGTTGGGCAATCGCAGAAGTATGTTATTAATGCGTTATCACACACATATTATATAAAATTTTATCTACGATGTGAAAATTTTTAAAATGTGAAAATAAACGGTAATTTTAATTTAAATATGTCTTTAATAACTTATTATAAGTTTAGGTTTTCACCGAAATTTGGGTAATTTGATTTGTTAGAAAATGCGTTTGGTAATGAAAATACGTGCAGTAAAAACTATTTATCTCACGCAAAATTAGGGGGGTAAGTAGTTCTTATCTACTAATCATAGATAAAAGTGAAAAAAAAATTGATTGAGTTAATTGTTGAAATACCAAGCATAGACAGTGTTGATTACTCTGTCACATTACACATACATACATGTCACACATACATAACTGATATCCCTATATAATACATTACTATACAATGTACGCCTAATTTGCGCCCTCACGGGTAAACAGTGATGTTTACGAAAAAATGTTTCAGACATGACCTATGTAGCTTATTTACGAAACTCGACTTCACTTTTTTTGTCCTAGGCACGCTATAAAAATTTCAGCTTGATATCTTTTTTCGTTTTTGAGTTATCTTGTTGACATACAGACCGACAGACAACCGAAAATGGACTAATTAGGTGATTTTATAAACACTTATACCAAAATTTTGTTCATAGAATCAATATTTTTAAGCGTTACAAACTTGGTACTAAACTTAGTATACCTTGCATCTTACATATATGCAAGGTATAAAAAATGACAAGCACACTTAAATGACATTTTCTTTTTCTTTTTTATTAAAATAAGTCCGGGGTATATATATATTTTTAGTTTGATTTGATTAACTAGCAAAATGAGCATCAGTAAGCGCAGTACCACACCCGCTTTCTTCCTACTTTCAACAAGAAATGAAATATCAAAGATCCAGCTGTCTTTGAATAAAGTTTTTGGTGACGTTAAGCAGCTCTTAAACTGGTTTAATAGACCTATTAGATACTCCTATATATGACGGTTCTTTTTAAGAGTTTGTATATAAGTGGTCTTCTAAAAATGATATATTGACCCATATTTTTATAGTGTAACAAACTATATACAACATACATACAGCGCACATCCGCCCGCACTTGATACATTTTTGTAAAATTACCTTAATAATATAAAATAGAATGAAGAAAAAAAAATAGAATAAATAAATAAAAATTCAATAAATTTTTTGCCAATTTTATTTAAGTTTTTTTTTTATACCTATAAGAATGTAATACCCTTTTATAACCTACTTTTCAGTTAGTACAGTTTTTTGTCTGTATAATCTATAAGTACTAATATATTATACAACCACAACCTAAAACATTAAGGTATTAAATTTATTGATATCTGAAAACTTACTTCTACCTACCTAGTAGGTACCTACCTACGACACGAAGAATTATTGATTGAAAAAAGTAAATTTTATAAAATAATGTTATGGATAATTGAAAAAAATATTTTTTTTTTTTTCATCAAAAATCCAACATAAATTTGTCAATTATTTTTTCCTCAATACTTTTTATACCTTTTGAAATAAGTCCAATTGAAGTTTTGGATTCAGTCCCAACTAATTCAAAATTTATAAGCAGATTGAATCTTGAATGAGATTGAAACAAAAATTTCATTTAAATTTACATTTGAACAATTTGAGCCTAGGGAAAACTAAACCACTGGTTAAAACTGCTTCATATAATTATTACCACTTTCCAGAAATCTGGTATAGTATAGGTAGAATGAACAGACAACGTCATATATTTATGACAAACAGTGCAGTCAAATTAAATTTTATAACTTTTCGATAAAAATCCTTGGCAAAAGTTCGTAAAAAAATTCTAATTTACAAAAATTTTTTGTTTTAGGCTAACTTGAATATGACGAAAACGATTCCACTGACTAAAATCGGTTCGAAATTATGATTCTTGAGATAACAGCTTCAACACATAATTGAATCAATAAAATAAATTCTCACTTTATTAATTTGGATTTGAAATATCATAGATAATTTTCTACAATCGCGAATACAATTATTTGATACTTCATACTTCTGAACTGGAAAAATTATTCGGCCTGCCTTTAGCTTGAAAGCTTGAATTTTTTATTTAAGTTAAGAACCTAAATAAAATTATTTAATGTAAAATGTATACTGGCGTTTAATTTAATTTGAAGTTGTAAAAATTTCATCAAAATTGGTTTAGTAGTTATGCGTCTAAATGTGACACTGTGATGTGTAAATAAACGGACATGTACTTTTGTAATGTTTGTGAGCGAACAAACTAATATTTTACAGATTTATTAATTTACAAATACACTGTACAAAATCTTGGCCAGGGCGTCATATATTTTGTAAACATTTCTTTTGTAGGAATGCACTATATCGATCATGAGCGGGTTCATACTCCGATTCGCATTTGGCTTCTTTTCGGGTGCTGTGCTGTGCCCATCACCTTTTTGAGGGCTGGATACACGCTTGGCGGATTATAATATGAAGATTGCTGCCCAATAGCTTACAACTATTAAATCTTTAAACTCAAATATGATAAATCATTTTTCAATGCACTTTGTATAATAGAAATGTAGGGCTGACTTTTACTTCCAAGCATAATGGTTTTCAATGTTAAAAGATTCTATAACGTTAAAGTATAATGAAATCACTTTATTGATTTTCTAAATTAAAAAAATACTTCTTCTATATTACGCATTAGCACGCTGTAGATTTTATGCCGGGTGGTCCAAGTTATAATCACATAACTTCAGCAAATGCTCTAGATAACGATAAAATAATGATAATTTCTCAAAACATGTATGTCCGAAAAACCTCCTTTTCTTGATACAGAGTGTAAGGATTTTGGGAAAAAATTTACATTTGTGCGTATTACCAAAACGACTCTTTAGAAAAAATTCAAATTTGGTTCATAGAATCCTTCATCAGTTAAGACTATAGTAATTAATAATGAAAACCAGCGATGCGATTCTCAATTTCAATAAATATTAACGTTTAGCTAATATAAAGCGGACAATGTGTAGATAACCATTATTGATATAGGTATTATTAATTACTTAATAATTATTATTATTAATTAATCAATAAAAATGATATTTTAACATGTTGTGATTAGCAAATGTTGAAAGAATGCATTTTATAGTATGTTCTATAGATTCAAAAGTAAAAGAACTTCTACTTTTATAAACTAAGTCCCTTACATAACGTTAAAATTAAAGAAAAAATAGGCAGGCAAAGAGTTTTTATGTCTTAATTAAAAATTAATTCACTAAAATTTTCGTCCGCATACTCAAAATTACAAAAAAACCATAATTTATTATTGATAGTAATAAATACTTACTTAAATCCGAACAAAAGTGAAAATATAATAATTGATTTTTACATATTAGAACATTTATTTCTGTTAAAAAAGTAAATATTTTATTATGACTTGCGGGGTGCTATTCGATCAACCTTCTTTCTTTTTCAATCAAATCAGCGGTATAAAAAATTTTTTCGAAACACGTTCATGGCACTGCTAATTTTTTACCGCTGGTTTTTCGTTATTGATCACCAAAAGGTGTAAATCATAAAAGATCCTTAGGTCATACAGTGTGCCAAAATTTCAAATTTTTTATGCACCCGGTTTGGTTATTCTCCCAAAAATATCATTTTTTCCAAAATTCCAACATAAGTATTTAAGAAATTATCATTATTTTAACATTATCAACCATTTTCTGTTCTGCTGCTATAACTTTGACCGCACTGTATAGAAGTAAAAATAAATTGAATGTTGTATTCATATCGATGATATTGATATATTTTTTAAATTTTATTATGAAATTCAATTTAAATAATATTATTCAATGAACAATAACAATTTGGTGCTTCAAACTTTGTTAAAATATAACATGTATCTCTGTCTACCATAGCTCTACAGCTCTACACACAAATACAGTATGCTCAATTATCGTTTTTAATACTATATCCTTAGGGAAATTATTGTGTGCCTAAATGCAGGTGTCCATCAGCATGCATTGTCATTTATAAATATACTACTAAAAATTATTATAAAGCTTTATTAAATTTATTCTAACTTTTTCATTTGCGTGTTTGCGTGCATGAGCTTAAAGTTTACGTATTTCCATTTTTTAAGGAAGATAACTGAATAACAAATTGAAAAATCGCCCGACAAAATGAAAATTCTATTATTTTCTGTTATTTTCAAGTTGTTGAAGAACGGTTACCCGTGTTTATTAAGTTTCGGACAACAAAAAAAATTTTTTTAATATTTCTACTTATTAGGATAAAAAAAAAACTGAATATCAATCAAGATAAAGCTTGTGCGTGCGATCCAAAATTTTGCGAGCCACATGAATAATGAATATCAATCTAAATATTTAAAAATTACAATACAGCGGTTCTCATTTCTGACTTAGGCTCAAAAACGGCTTGACCGATTCGGATAATCCTTGTTTTGATATGTTCGTAATAAAAGCAGGAAGGAACCATAACAATAACTCTAAAGCATCTATGAACAAAAGGTAACAAGAAGTCAAATATATCACAATCATTTTTTTGTGATTCTGATCTTTGATAAAAAATACCTTAGTGATAAATATATAAATCACTGAAAAGTCCATATTCCGTAGACTGCTTAGGATTCACTTACACTCAAGTGCTCTAAAGAACTTCACTTTCAATGAAGTGCTCTAGCGAACAAAAAATTGAGAATTTTATTTTTCGGAGCGAAGAATAATATAGCTACAAAATCTTGCAATAATGATTTGGTGAATAGCTATTGTGATGCTATTCGAAATTCACATTTGTCATGATGATCACTGATCTCCGAGAGTACACGACGTTATAAGAAGGCGAATGGTATAGTAAGAGACATATTTAACCGTCAGTTTTTAGAAAACTTATACCTTCTTATGTTAAGATATTTTTCTATTAAAAAAAATTATATATATACAGCCAAACCTGGTTAAGAGACAGTTTTTTCAGAAGTTTATGACTAATTCGTTTCTTGCTAATAGAAGTAAAGGAGAGGTCTGTCTCATTTAAAGAGGTCTATTAATAACATTCAAAATATTGAGCATAAACATAGCAAAGCATAATTTATTGTCAAACATAGCAAATATTAAATTTAGGGTAGGAAAAACGACTCTCACTTATAAAGGTTTTTGTTTCTCACTTTTGGTTTTTGGCAGGTCCAAGTCCGGGACCCGAGAAACATTTTCACTTGTAAAGTTTTCTCGTTTACCCAGTTCTCTCTTAATCAGGTTTAACTGTATATATATTCAGATTTACACTGTGAAATGAAACAAGTACTCTTACAGTGACTTAATTGCTGCATAAAATGCTATATGAGATGTTATTAAATATGAAAAGAAACTCGACACACAATACAATCGTACATAATAAATATATGAGTAAAGTTGAAAAAACCTATATAATAAAAAGTATGATTATTACAGTTTTCTTAATTAAATGAAACACACTTTACATTACCCACGATTATCTTTCTAGTGTATGTAACACAAACAGCTGTAAAAGATATAACAGTTTGTGAATTTTCATATATGAAAACTAGGTCAATTCAAAATATACATCAACCAGTGGTGGTACTGTACAGTATTGTGTTTAACACAAGTTAATATGGTCGCTGTCATTCGAAGGTGAACTCGATTCTTTTGTGGCAATTATTTCTGAATATTCTCCTATACAACATAATTATTTGAACTCAAAATTATAACATTTCTGAGCACCAAGTAAATTTTTCAAGCATCATATCTCAAAAACTATTGGACATACGGAGCTGTGGGTTGGCTTCAATTTTTTCAAATTTAATATACTTTCAAAATGATAGTAGCAACTAAAGCAAAAGCACATTGTTTTTGAATTAAATTGCAAACAATGAAAATAGTCCGAGAAACACTTTTTTTGCTTGCAAAACATAGCTTTCCCTAAGGGATTCAAATAGCATACCAAAAAGCAGCTTTACATTGCGTTTTGCGATTTTAATGTAGAATATGACTGGCGTATCAGTCCTGGTGGTTGAAAAGGATAAACAGATATATCTCCATAGTACTGGTAGGAGCATTGTTTATTTGTCCGAGATATATAACAGTTTTTATGGTTTTTCCGCCCACTTGCACGTTAATGATTCGATTTGCATTCATCATAGTCTGTGTCTTCTCAATGTTAATTTGAAGACCAACTTTTTACTTTCAGAATTTAATTGTTTTAACATGATTTCAAGTTGTTCCACAGTTTCACTTATAAAAAATATGTCGTCTCCAAATCGAAGGTCATTAATTTTCTTTCCGTAAATTGTTAGGCCAAAGCGCTATCAATTTAATTGGTTGAAAATATACTGGAGTACTGCGTTAAACAGTTATTACACTATCAACTTATTCCATGTCTATTATGACAGGGCCAAGACGATCTAGTCTGTTATTAGCGAGGACCAAAATAATATGTACACATACATTCAAGTACACACACAATACGATTCTACGTACGTAGGGCTGTACGTACCTACGATATTACACCATCTGTCTTTCTCATATGCAATATAAATGGAAAGAGATACGTACACATTTTGTAGAAATGCTAATAATAATAATAATAATAATAATATGTACGCATGATTGAGAGAATGAGAAAGGTCCAGAAACCTAGAGAGTTTGTGAAAAACAACGTGTGTTCCCTGTTGTCGTGGATGAACTTCATCCCTTCTTCACCTATATATAATAATAGGAATATTGTAACAACTTGCTGCGAAAAATATAGGTGAAATAGACAGAGAAAGACTGATATTTGTTGTATGTACGCAGCAAACCACTATAAGAAGAAACTCAACTGGTGGAATACAATATGTATGTCTTGGATGTATTGGTTGTTCTGGCAAAATTTCATACGGGAAACATTAAGTATTACTCTTTGAGCAATTGGAGTTTTTTAAAAACAGCCGAATGCATTTGACGTCAACAGATTTTCATTGAGACTAAATTTCAAAAAAACTTAAATACCATCATTCCCAAGGTTAGGTTAGGTTAGAATGGCTGTCCTGGGGTGGGACACATTTAGATCATAGGGTCCGCTGTGATACGTAAAAAGAGTTGACCCTCACTGTGACAGCTCCTGCAGTAGTTCTGATACACTGTCAGACCTAGACGCTCAGCGTGCCTGCCACCTAGCCAGTGTCGTGTAGCAGTCGCAACAATTTTGCTAATAGTAGCCCTTGGAAGTGATATAAGACCTTCGAAACGCCTACGATTGTAATCAGACCACATCTGCCTTGTAGTATCATAAGTACGTTCCTCTCTCCATCTAAGATTGTTCTTTTTTGAGGTATCCTCTTTGAGAAGCAACTTGTATTTCGCAAACGGAACTCCAGAATGTACAAAATTTCATACATTAAGTATTACTCTTTGAGCAATTGGAGCTTTTTAAAAACAGCAGAATACATTTGACGTCAACAGATTTGCATTGAGGTATAGATTTCTAAAATAGGAAATGCCATTCTCATGGTTAAGTTAGGTTAGGCTAGGTTAGAATGGCTGTCCTGGGGTGGGACACACTTAGACCATAGGGTTGCCTGTGACTCCAAAAAAGACCTTTGGAACGCCCTTTTGAGGTATCCTCTTTGAGAACCAACTTGCAGTTCGCAAATGGAACTCCCGGATGTCTATAGATACTTGGACCTGGTAGCAATGTGCCTAATTTAGCAATATAGCCGGTTTCACAATTTCTCGGAAACTCCTTGTGGCAAGGTACCCATACCAGATTTACATTTATTTGTTCCGCCAGCTCGTTTAAGGACATTCAGCGATCCAGTGCTAACTTTGATCCTTCTCGAAGTATTGATAAATAATTGTACTGTGGCCATACTGTGCTGCAGATATGGTTCTCTTTTCTTATCAAAGTTCATTCGAAAATAGCTTAAGGTTCGCTCGTAGATGTCGTCGAGCGACAATATAGCTCAACGCTAAGAACAGTACAAATATTATAAACATTACAATTGAAATTATTATAAACAAATTTATTTTTTATCAGTACATGGTGACATTAACACAGTACCACTTTTTCTAAGGCATTCTATATAAAAGCATTTTGCAACAAAATCTTCTATATATATCCAAATGAAATATTACCATCTTATAGATTTATTTATCTATAGTTCTGTATATCAGTGATCGTTGGTGGGTGCGTTGTTGCATGTGAGAAAAATGTACGAAGAAAAACTAACTTTTTATTTTATTAGACAAAATCAAATAACTCTTTCGACATTTCGAGTCAATAAATTACATTGAGAATATCTCTTTTGAAATTTATTGCATAAACAAACCACGTTTTATTTGCTTTTTTTTGAATTTTTTTTTATTACAACAGTTGGTTGATTCATTCATTTCTGCGGACTATAATTTTCCAAATAGGTTCAAAGGTTGTGTTTAACAAAATTTACTACTATAAAAATTTTCGTGGTCGAAAACTTCTACTTCAGGGGCCATAAAAATCTTTTAATTGCACACCAAGCTTAAAATCGATAAATTTTCATTGATAACGAATGTTGAAATAAGAAGATATCATGAAAACAAATACAAAAATTATTTTATTTGGCACTCGAAATATCGAGGTTTTCGTGGCCTGATTCTTTCAAAATAGCAATTTTCAAGGTATCCGACCGCTTCTCTGAAAAAGTCTCTCAAATGTTGCACACGATATATTTACAATGCCTTTTGCTTCTAACGAATAAAAACTGTTTAATAAACCTTTTATTTGTCTAGCTCCCACCCGCCAAACATGCAAAAATAAACATAGTTCCAAAAAGTCGAAATTACAACGGCTCGGTATATTTTGCTTCTCTTTCATATTAAAGTATGTTATTCGGTTGTAAGGACTTAAATTCGATTCAATATTGTAAGGCCAAATGTTTCAATTAAATAATGTAGAATTTAGTTTTTTAGAATACCATTATTCATTATTATTCATTAAAAAAAATCCCTAGGCAGACATTTTCCCACAATGAATTTCAATGTTCGCCGAGTTGAATATACCATGAATATATTCATGGTATATGAAAAAATAAACATACATTAAAATTATTCCACAAATATTTGTTTGAATGGCTTAATAAAATTGAATGAATAAAATTGTCCAATACAATTCCATTGAATTTACCCGAAAATCCAATAAAAACATCTCATATCATATGACATTATAATTGGTAAATTGGGGAAACAAGTTTAGTGCCTACAGTATACAAATATCGTATATTGGAAGAAACGATAAAAAGAACTAAATCACTGAGGTCATATTTACCCTTCATTAGGTGCTTCTTATTATAAAATGCTTTTTATTCGAATGGGATTTTGGTTTTTCCCCGTTTTCTGAGACAGTAGAGGTGCACAAAGACTTTAACCAGTAAATTCTTGATATTTCAGCATTAAAAAGAGGAAGAGACCAAACGCATCGATAACGATTGTAATTTCGACCTACAATGATGAGTTTATTATACTTTATCGGTTTCTGTGTAAGTTTATTGGGAATGAGTCAGTTTAGTGAGAAATTTACGTTCAGAGCTCTAAAATAAATCTTCAATGATTATATTCTAGAACTCAAAATTCTCTGGAATTAAAAGAACGTAAAATTCTCTGGAATTATTAAGCTTACCGAAAAAATGATCTGATGATGAATTATAGTAAGCATTATGCCCTAAAACTATGCTTATTATAAAAATAAATTATCCATATAAAGGAGTTTTAGAAAATAATTCATGCTTCTCTTAGGACACCCCGTATATAAGACATTCAGAGCTTAGTACCCTTTTAAAGTGTTCTTCTGGCTACAAAACGGATTTATTGTACACCTCCTCTCCAAGTTAACCTTTGATACAGTGTATAAGTCTATACTTTCATGGAAATTTACATGATAGTCTATACTTTTCATGGAAAATAAATGACTAAAAAGTAATATTTAATAATATGTAAAAAATTCTGCAATATTTGTTATTTGGAACAGTTGTAATACAGCCATGACATATAGTGCACCGACCGATTCGAAGGCAAAACCAGGTCAGTAGCCGGTAATGTTACCAATCGGGTCATTACACATGCGCATTCTATTATCCCGGTTCTATTTTACAACTATATAGTATGTACTTATAATATATATATATATATATATATATATATATATATATATATATATATATAGACACTGTGGAGCAAAACGATCTATATATGTGTATTTTAACACAACGTATACTATAAAATATAATAGCATTCGCATGGCACGGCGCGGTGAGACGCGATGACAATATTTAGGATTCACAACACTCATATTATTATATTTATATCTTTATTTGATATATACTATATGTTAATGTGGTTATCTCTTTTTAAACCATATATTGATTATTTATTATTAACTGATGAGACACTCTGTCTTATACAATTTGGTAACGCTAGCCAGCGTGGCTACAATATTTCCACCCAAACCATTATATTCCTTACTATACGTTTTTACTATAAATTATTGTCTATTTCACTCATTTTAATACTTTTATATTATACCTTACGTTATAAATATCCTAGGTATAATAGATCGTGTGCTCATAAATAATGAAGCGAAATTTACATGATTATTTTTGCTCTTTTTGTAAAAAGACTGACACTTTTTGAGGATAGATAAAGTGAAGTTTGGTAGCAAAGAATTTTGATTTTTTAATCGTTGCTCGACTATCGAATTTATGCAAAAACGACAACAGGATATATGAGAAAATATGAAAATAAAAGTGCAACTGCCGAAACCATTCCTCCAGCTCTTTTGAAATTTGCAATTTTCCTGATATTGTTTTATAAATACCTCGTTATTAAATACTTTCTAAACGTTGTCAAAAAGCACGAAAATCGATAAACTCAATGAATAATACTCAGAATGTAGCAAAAAATATGCAAGAAAATTTCGTTTCATTATGGGCTCACGCTCTATACTATTGATATAAGTATAAAATATATATTGTTTTCTTTTTTCATTTGCATACCACTCCACCAATTTTATACTAAATCAGATTTTCATCCTCCGTTATTATTCAAATTATTATACACAAGTTTTTTCTGTTTTGTAAAAAAGTTCAGTTGCAGAGAAAATCGCAAACGTCTATAGGGTTTATATAAAATTAAAAGCGGCATCATTACTACAGTAAGTCACATTTGAATTGTATTATGATCTTAGAAAATTCCCACTTCTAAATTCTAATTTTTCCCTTAAAAGTATATTGAGGAGATAAGTGAAGTCGTGGCCTTAAATATCAAATAGCATAATAATCAGAATGCGACCAAGAGCGCATCTGCAAAAATGTGCTACTTTTACTGCATTCATCCTAAAAAATAAACAAATTTGTGTGAGATTTGAATTTGATGCTGTTAACTGCAAGATGTCTTTGCCCCGGATTGTACATTCAAATTTCTCGCACAATACTCGTTTACCATCTCAAGTTTCTGCCTTATTAAATGAGTTGCCAAAATGTATGCTACAACGACAAGGATATGGAAAGTTTGAAATAATATCTTTCTTTAAATTATCGTTAAAATTTATAGCCTAGACGTACATTCATCTTTCCATATTTTACAAACTTTCTATCTTGTATTATGTATTATGTAAATTTACTGTGCTTATTTTCCATGTTCCCAAATAATTGATATTGTTTGTTATATTGATTTATCATATTAATAATGTAGCTAAGCGAACGAACACAACGTCTTGTGTAAATTTATTTCTTTTCTTTGTGATTAATTGATTCTGAAGTGTAATACAATACTACGTAAATTATTATTTTAAATGCGCAACAGATACTTATTTTTTACAAAAGTTATTTATTAACTTCCCAGTATAAGAAGTTATTGTAATAAGTTCGATTTTCGAAATTGACTCTTTCAATATATATTTATCTTTTATGATAAGGACAAGTCATTAACGGCAATTTGGAGATAAGTATGTGTGTGGTCATTTTCCGAAAGGAATTTCACAGGATTCGGTCAAATCGTTTCGAGTTGGTCGAATTTTTTATGTGGACTTCAAGGTCGCACCTATTTACGGCTTGTTTATATGTATGTGATGGTCCAGGTTATGTAGAAAATTAGGGAGCTGATGTAGCGCCCCAAAATTAAAACAACTCGAGGTTGACTTTTTCGCCAAATGGCTATATATTGAAACACGGGCAAATAGTTACCGATAGACAAAACCTACCACGTTACACCAAATTTCATTGACCTAATTTCAAAAATTGATTATTTTTGGTATAACTTTGAGGTCATATCTCCTCTTTGATTGAAGAGAGGTTAGCAAAACTTTTGCAAAATTATTATCAAATAAATCCATTGCCAGATATTTATTTAGCTTATGCCAGACGTTGCAAGCGATTATTTCAGCCTCTCCGAAGTTAATTCAATGATGTAAGTTTATATCTGCCCTTGATTGGGCCTACGAGCTCCTAAAATCCTGATAAAATCTCGACGCAACCATTCCGTATGGATCTTTTTCATGCATCCCCGGATTCATAAAACATATTTGTAATTGTTTAAAATAATATAATTGTATTCTCTAAAATACACATACAAAAAGTCTTGAAAAGTAATTATTATTGGTGTTTATAATTTTATTATTATCATCAAAGTCATTTGCTCATGTTACTAAGAACATAAATCACACGGCTTTTCAGAAATTTTTCATTAAAAAAATGATTCCAGTGTGTGTTGGAAAACTTGTGAGAAAATTTGCTAGACAGATTTTAAGGGTAGCTATTATTTCAACTTTTGAGAACAGAAATTATTTTAAGACAACGGCAAAATTTTTTAAAAACTTTTAACCCCTAAGTAACAGCTGGAAAGTATGAATTGGACTTTTGAGTTGGACCAATTTTAAAAATTTGTCAGGTAGGTTTTTGTTTGAAATAGAATAGGTGAAAAAAAATTTAAGAATAAAAAGAGCTATGCGTCTGCGAGAAGTTTTGATCTACTCATCACGAACTATTCGAATCCATTGTTACCACTTTGAATAAAACTTAATTAACTTAAAAGGTCCTGGTGGCAGGTTGAATATATAAAATATCGAAGGACAATTTATGGTTAACCATGTACACTGTTAATTGATTAGAAAATTAATATGAAATTTATTGGCGCGACCGTTTGAGGATCAAGTATAAATATTATTGTATCTATTGTTTCATTTAAAAACAACGGAACTAGTTCCGTTGCAACATTGTAATGCAGTAAATTATAACATAAATAGTCTTTTAAATATATTACAGAATACAAAACGCGGAAAATAATATGACTTATTCCAATAATTTTGGCAAAGCATGGTTCTCAATAAATTATTTTGTAGAAAATCGTAAAAGAAAGTTGACAATGTAATTTAAATCTATTTATGCAAAGGGTGCAAAGTAAATGTAAAATGAAATGATTTTAAACAATTAATATTGTAACAATGCATGTTTCTAAGATAAGGGTGTTCTCCATACACTACCACAGTAAGAAACATAAGTTTTAGTTTTGGAACAATATTATATTATACGTTCTACTCGTTACTAAAACAAACAAACATATGCTAGAAGGGATTATTAAGATCAAAATGTCAAATAGTAACTAAGCTACCCAAAAGTTGTACGATTAGGTTGACAATCATGTCCAAAAAACTAACTGGATTGTTTATTACCTCCTGTTTTTTTTTACATACTTTTATTTAACGTTGCATATTGAGAGAAGATATTATTTAATTTTCTGATTGAAAGTTGTTATTTTAATCCGGAAAAACTTTATAACTTTATATTGACTGTGTGAGATGTTATAAATATAGGCTAATGGTTATGTTATGTAGAAAGGAATTCAGGCGTTCATGGATTTTTATTGCAGGAAAGAATAGAAGATGTGCTCTCAGAGTGCTATTAAATTAGAGGGTAGAAATTGAAGATAGGGGGTGAAAAAGCACCCCCTTTGGTATTTTCCAAATATCTTGTTAACTAAGGGAAATTTCAAGAAATAAGCAAATTCCCTCAGAGATTGAAAATTAACACATTTTTCTTAAAATCGAATATTGCATTTTTAACTTTTAATGAATTTTTATTTCGAAAACTAAGCCTTTAGAAAAAAAATTCTCAAAAGTACTATTTTGCTTAAAACTGGTAAAAAAATACAAAAATATTTTGTATAATTTTGTACTTTGCGCATCCCCCACCCCTTGTCGATTTTTCTCATTAACGAACTTGACCTTTCAAATACCCTCACATACCATTACCCTTCTTGATACCAAATTTTATTCAAATCGACCTAAAATTGCGACCGCTACAGTGTTTTCTTTTCAGACACATAAACGTTTAGATACATATATATATATATATATATATATATATATATATATATATATATATATATATATATATATATATATATATATATATATATATATATATAAATTTTAACGATGGCCATTTTTAACATCTATTATATAAGAGCGATGAAGAAATTTTTCAAAATTCCAACATCAGTACAAAAGCAATAGCTCCATTTCCTTCGGCCATTCGCTAAAAATTGATTCATGTCAAAACAGTTGAAAGAAACAAGAAAAAAAAGAAAAAATTTCGAATTTTTGTGGTTTTTTTGCTTTTTCGCCTGTATTTTTTTTTTTTTTTTTTTTGAGCAGAGATAGATATAGGCATTACTACAGAGAAAAGACATTACATTAAATTTCATTTTAAATGGTATGCTGAAAAATTTGGTTAATAATTGACTAAAGATGATTTAGTTAAAGATATAGCCATTTCAATTCGGCTTTTCTTGTGAAACAATGCGCGTTTTTTTATTATTTTTTATATGTATAAATTTTTGTTTGATGCTTAATAACGGATGTTACATGATGTATGTTTTTATAGCATAAAATAAATTTTTTGTATACGTAAACTTACCTATTATACATGGTTAATGTTTATGTATGTTAATGCATTACAATATACGCTTATGTATGTTAATGTATTGTATAGATAACCTACTAATACATATACCTATAGCTATAGATAATATACGCTTTTGATATGATTTGAAGTAAAGTAATTAAATGTAAACTTTTATTAATATATACGGGATGATTTACAAATATTTCTTCACACCTCCGTGCAGAAATTGCCAACTTTGGCCCGCTGTGCAAAACGAAGTTGCCGCTTTCTGCCTCCATCGGGGAGCAAAATATTATACACTTCAGGCATGCTTTACTTTTACTCCCTAGATGTGTAATATACTATTACAAGCTCCTGATTTGGCCATGGGTAACTTAATATTTTTTAGTTTAAAACCCCGCACCCACATGTACGGTTGCCTTCCATACGTTTCCAAAACGTTTGGAATACGTTTCCAAACGTTTGGAATAAATCCATCCGTTTGCATTCGTTCACACTACATTTTATCAGAAAAACCTAACTTTTCACGTTAGTTGAACCACTATTTCAATTTCACTATGTTCTATTAGGTAAAAATCAAGATAGGCTTGTGAGCTTTCAGGTTAAACTTGTAAAATATAAGTGTAAAAACAGTAAAAAAAAATTTTTTTTATTAAATTACTTTTTTCTTAAAATTTTGTCGGCAAGTAAAATTAACAAAATTAAAAAAGCCAACGACAAAAATGGTTTTTCCTTGTAACTCACTTCAAATTGAACATTCTCCATGAAATTACCATTAAAAAACTGCTCTTTTTACGTCAAGGATTTCAAAATTAATTTTATAGGATAAAAAACTTTTTTAGGATTATTTGCTTAGTCAATAAGGAGGCGGCATCTAACACTTTTACTTTTTTTAAGTACGTGGCTTGATAAATTTTCGATTGCGCTGAGATATTACAAGTGAAATTTAAAAAAAATTTAAAAACCCTCGAGAAATTCTTTGGGTACGGAAAACTATCATCTCGCATTTGAAACGTATCTTAGAACACTGTTCATTCAATTACTTTTTTCACAGAGTCTTCTCCAAACTGAATCGATTTTAAGGATCATGGTCTATTTTTTGGTTTTTCCGGGTACGGAACGCTAAACTCGTACTTGAAACATAGCTAAAAACACTCCCCATTAAGTTACTTTTCAAACGAAACAAAAAATCCATATCGGTTCGTTGATGGCGCTACGATGGCACAGACAGACACACAGACTGACATACAGACACACATAGCGGTCAAACATACCTTTTACTTATTTTAAGTACGAGATTTTAAAATTGATGTGTATTCTCTCTTTTTTCTTTAAAAAAAATAAAAGCAAATTCGAAAAATTTTTCTGTACCCATAATTAAAAATCTCGACTTTTTGACTTATTAAACCTTTGAATTGTTATAAATAATCCAACAAAATGTGAAATCGAGAACGAAATATAACAGCAAAATTAGCTTTTTAAACAGAGAAAGAATAATAATATTGAAGTTTCCATTATAAGTCACGAAAAAGTCAAATTAAATCATTAAATACAAAGCTCTAATAACAAAATTGTTTGTCATTTACCGAAACATGTATTATGTAAAAAAATTAAACAACTTGCGTGAACCATAACAATCGATATTATTTTATTATGTTCAATACATAACCAAACTTTCAAAGTTCAATCTTAAGCTTTTTAATTAGCTAATACAACAATATTAAAAAACAGGAACAAAGTTTTTATAATTAGAGACTTTTGTTGTCGGTTAAGTACACCTCTAAAGGAAATAACAACAAATTTTTTTTTATCTGTTTTTTCGCATTACTGTAGTAGTACCTATATCCAACCTACAACATTTCTATTTGGTAAATTCTGAATAAGGGAAGATTTCTTTCGAGGGATTCAAAAATTTCACCTGCTTTGCATATGACCCTTTTCTCAGTTGAGAGTTTTTAAAATTATCTTCCCAATAAATGTTATTTTCAAGATAGTTGTTTGGAAAAAAAAAAACTTTGAAAAAGGCATAAATATATTTCCTGTTCACATAAAAACTTTCAGCATTATATTTTTTAATAGAAAAATATCAAATCGATACTATTCGCTTTAGAAACTACACAGAGAATCCTTCAAACATGATCACCAGAAGTAGTTATTTTCCGATATCTTGGCCCATATTCTTTTGTTTATAGGACATTGCAGCCTTCACTTTCACCAACAAGTATTTTTCAATATCTTCATATTTGTTTTACTTTCTTTTCGCTGAATTAAAAAAGATAAATTTGGTAATGAGAATAATTGAAATTTTAATCGCGGCTCTTGTGTCGAATTCATGAAATCCGATTTTTGACAGCATCGTTCCAATACATAATGGTTGTGAGTTTGAAACAGAAGCAGTGTTGAAAAATGTATTGTTTATAATTGCAATTCATTTTCATTTTGTGTTGTGTTGTAAATAAGTTTCTTAATGTCAGATTAAAAAATCGTCAAAAACTGATATATCCAATATCCATAAACTCGACCGGCTAGGAACGTAAAACTCTAATATTCTTTATTTCCAAACTTTAATTTATTAATTTTTCAGAAATCATGTAAGATCACAGAATTTACGTGTCATTAAGGGCTCAGTTAAAAAAAAGATTCCTACAGTTGAATAGGATCGTCGATCGGATTATTATCCAAAAAATACATTATTTTGTTCATTCATACAAAATTTGTTTTGACGTTACTCACAAGTGGGAGAAGATAACATGATAATATTTATTCGAAATAATAATAGCTTTACAATTATTTTAATTTGAAATGTTAATTAATTTCGATACCACCAGAGGAATTTCAGACATAGAAGTTATATCGACTCCTACATCAAGCTAAAGAGTTTTAAATGAATAAATTACCATATGATATATAAACATACAACCAAACTAACTTGGTTGGTATAGGTTAACAAAAGTGTAAGCACAACCTCCTCCATTCAACACACATTGATTGTTTTTCTCGAAACTGGCTGGATAGCTATGTAAGCATAGCGCATGAATTGTAAAGTTTGCGAACATGCCGAAAATATACTACACAGGTAACACAAGAATTTATTATAATACACAGTAGTCTCGACGTGATTACCGAGACTGGAACTTAAATGTGTATCATTGTTATATTGTTTGACGGTAGGTGGGTAAATGAAGAGACGCGGAGGTCAGGGGAATGCTTTATTCGTTTTAATTTCCATCTGAATACATTTATTTTGTATTTTAAAAACACTCTCATTTTTATCCAGGGACTAGTAAGGGTTCAGTGTAGAATATATTTTTGATGGTTTCAGACACGTCTGATGGGTCCTACCGACCCACATACTTGTAAATGTACTTTGTTAAGCCAAAAACAACTTGAAGAAGCTCTTCCTTAACTAAGTCATTATCAAGTTATTTAAACAATTTTAATGAAAGGTTTCGATTAATTAAAAACAAAAAAAAAATCGCAAAAACCTCATACACAGAACAACTTCCAGTTTTAAGATGCCGTGGATGAGCTCAGATATATGATTATCAAATGGTTGAAACAATGGTTATTTAATGATAAGTTGATAAATTGGCGAGGAATTTGTCAGCTAGAATTTTTCTCGATGCCATTCCATCCAAGATACGCATCGGCCATTCCAGAATATTTTCAGAATGTTCCATCATGTAAATGTATCATTTCATTATAAATAAATATTTAATTTAAAAAATGCAAGCACAAAGTATTTCGAAAGTTACTAATAAAAAAATTTTAACACTTTAAGAAGAATTTATATTATGATGTAGATAAAGTCAAATGAAATTTATATTTGAATGATTTTGCTATTAATCAAAAGTTCAATGTTGACATCAGAATTTTAAGATAAAAATTCTTTATACATAGCAAATGTTGTTTACCAGTCGTTGTGTGTAAAACCGAATTTAAAGCCGCTTCGCTTTGTGGAAATATTTATATCGTGTCACAATTAATTCATTCTATATTCTTTATTTGTGTAATATTCCATTACCTTTAAGGTTTAATTACTCGTATATTATTTATACTAGATTTATAGGAACTTCAACAAGAAATAGGAAAATCACAAAAATGTGATTTTCAAAATTGAATTGTTGAATGTTTGACCCGTGGGCACCTCTCCGATCCAACGATGGTCAACGTGGTTTTTTTCTAAACGGAACTAAGTTTTTGAAGCAGATTCTGATTCTTTACCCAAAAAAATGAACATTTAATTTTACCGTTTTTTATGGCTAAGAACTGAAGGAATATTATAGGAAAAAATTTTTTGTAGGCAAAAATTATTCATTTTGCGATAAAAATAACAATTCTACAAAAAAATAATATTTTGATCATTTTTTGGTAAAACATGTTCTTGATTTAGTAACTTAATTAGTTCCAGAGAACAAAATTTTCAGACAAAAGTTTCTTTTTTGCGGCAAAGATTGAGAATCTGCAACACTGAAAAAAAAATTAAAATAATGACAATCTCATCCCGAAGTTGGCAGTTTCATATTGAAATAAACTAAAAAACTTTCAAACAATTTTTTGAAATAAACTTGATTGATCATTTTTATAATATATAGCATGTTTGCGTACATATATATATATCAACCATCAGTAGCGCAGTCGACACAGCAGTGGACTTAAGACACTAAAATCAATAGCAATTCATATGTCGCTGGTCAAATTCGACTCGAAGTAATCAATTTTTTTTAAATAAACCTAATAGCCTGCTCATGTGGTTGTGACAATTACACCAGTATTTTTTTATAATATTTATAAGTGGAAGAACCAATCACCAATCAAAAAAAGATTGTTTAAAAATATGTTGCATTTCAAAACAACAATATTTGTTTGTTAGACAGTATATTACTTTCATACAAACAACTCATGCATTTGTGTCAACTTCACCAGTCAGGACCGTACGGTAGTTGTATCGCATTCGTCGTCCTATTTGCCATATTTGAACTCGCGATGAGGTTGAGGCAATTTCATATCGGTTTGTAGTAAGAATTTTTTGTCAGGGTACAAACAGTTTGTAGTTCCAGTTTTTAAAATTACCCAGTAAGTATAAATCTATATTTTAAAAACATTGAATAAAAAGTAATCTTTATATATATTCGCGAAATGTCACTGACTGATTGAGTGACTCAGCTCGAGATCTCTGAAATTATACTCCCGATTGACTTGAAATTAAGCATAGTTTCTCATTTCGTAATATAAACACCACTCACTATGAGGAAAGATTTTTGGAAATTTAAGGTAGCGGAAAAAAGAATGGAAAATTGCATGAAAATCCGTTGTTTTGAATCCAATATTAAACCAATTTTAAAAATTATTTTAACTAGAAAGCTACATTGCATACAAATGTGGCAATGCGTGCTGGCGAATCAAGTGAAGATTAAAACGTCAATATGGTTTTTGTATTTAAAATTGTAGATGCCCAGCGCAACAGGAGGATATAATATCAACTTACTTTTAGTTAGTTTATTAACCCCCGAACTAAAAAAGGGGTGTTACAAGTTTGACCGCTATGTATGCGTGTCTTTCTGTCTGTGGCATCGTAGCGCCTAAACAGATGAACCGATTTTGATTGTTTTGGTTTTGTGTGAAAGGTAATTTAATAGATAGTGTTCTTAGCTATGTATTAAATGCCAGTTTCGGATTCCTATTTCACTTGCAAAGTGTGAAATTAGTACATTTGCTACTTGTGGCGCTAACTCTATTCTGCACTCAACGAATAACAAAAATATCTGGTGGCTTCTTGTTCTTGTTCTTGTATATATACATCATATGTTAAACGTGACATACATTGTGTATAATTGATAAAGTTTAATATCAGCTTTACTGGGAAATTATCAATTTTCTTATTTCCTGATAGAAAATTATTTTTTGCACCTTGAAAATAGAAAAATTTAGAATTTCTTTATGTTTATAGGTATTATAATGGCATTGTATGTATATACATTCTATAGATGTAAATATGTAGGTATATGCATTCGATAGATGCGAATTTGTTGAATTTTTATCGAAAATAAAAACAACTTGATTGATATTTTGAAGTCCACTTTCTGACGATAATTTGTTATTAGCGTTACCCAAGTAATATATTGCGAGCTAGTAACCATGGATCATTGATCTTGTATAAAATCCAAAATAAATAAGAGACACCAGATCGTTACGGTATCTCTACTGCGAAAATACAATTGAATAAAATTTTGCGTTAGTTCCTACTTTTCTTTGCCCATTGTACTTTTTAATTTCTGTTCCCCATTGTACTTTTTAATTTCTTAAAAAGAAAAACTATGAATATTTGGATCATTTGATGATTTACTGATTGAGTTTCTATATTTATTTCTTAAAATAGTTCGAACTGAACTTCACCAAACAAAAATTATTAAAATAGTTTTTTTTTTCATACTTAGATTAATATTTGTAGCAACGGCAAAACTGTTTGGAAATTGTAATTAATAATGCTAATAAGTGAAATTTACAAAATTTAAAAAACCTCCGACAAATTTTTCGGGTACGGAACCCAAGACTCGCACTTGAAACATATCTAAGAAGACTCTTCAGTAAAATACATCTCAAATGAAACCAAAAAAATCTAAAACGGTTCATCCGTTTGCGCGCTGCGATGCCACAGACAGACAGACAGACAGACACACAAACAGACACGCACACATAGCGGTCAAACTTTTAACGCTCCTGTTTTATAATTCGGGGTTTTAAAAGGATATGAAAAAACGATTTTTGAAAAAACTGGCTAAAAACTGAAATTTAAGCAATATTTTCGGAAATTCGCTCTAATAAATGCAACCGCTCTTGAGTGCCAGGCGTACAAGAAAACAAATATTCAAAATCCAACCGTCTTAAAATCATATTTTTCCCAAAAATGCACGCTCCAATAGTATACGCTACAATACTTTCGTTAAAATTCAGAATATATCTCAAGAAACCGCAATATTGTTTTTCATACTTGTTTATAATCAAAACAGTACATTTTTATGGAATTGAAATTTGCTCATGCCTTATTTTCATCAAATTACAATTTATTAAACATATTTTAGTATATATGTTAAAGTTTAGATGCTCAAACATTGATAAAATTCATCCTCGGGCATAAAATAACTTGAAACTGTGTACATTTGTAATAGTAATCCAAAAACCATACACCCATATAGATATAATGTTCACACATTATAGAAGACTAGGGAGGATGTAAAAGTAAGCAAAATTATGGTGTCCTACAAAACATTTTCCAAATTTTGAAGGTTCTCTCTTCTGAAAATTTCACGCATTGAATGCGCTGTTATTCGCTGCTATTTGATATTAGATGATTGTTTTCAAACAGATCGGTCGTTAGCCAAATGGGAGGTGGAACGGGGGAGTCGTTATCTCGAAAATTTTTTGTGTATAACATGAAAGCTGTTTCTTATGTGTTTTGTTTCCAAACTGCTTACATCCAAATGATTTGAAAGAAAGTTTTTGACTTAATAAACAATTTTTACACGGGAGGAAAAAATAGTCCAATCCCTTGGTTTAAGTCTCAATTGATGTATAAAATGATTTAAGTATTTTTATAAGCTGAATCAAATTCTTTTAACTTTGCCCGGTTGGTAAACAGCGAGACAAACTTCGAAATGATCTGAAAACGTTAGAGAGAATCGAATAGATGGATTTACTTCAATTCTACTGGGACACTCAAATTTATGCCCAGAAAGAAAATTAGTATTTACCAACCTAAACAGATTGATTTTAATAGCGTTGGGTCGCATTCACATGGTTGCTTGATCTTTTTTGCATGGATTCATTCAATACGTGCTTTTGAATGATTTGAACATCAATTAAAAATATTTCTGTGAATTAAAAAAAATTGTTTTGCTTCTGTTTGCACGAATACTACTAAGCTAAACCTGACATTAGATTGGAAATTTTTCTCATTTCCTTTAGTAGAGGAAACAATAGTCTTCGTTGTCACCTGCAACTGTCAACTTATCAACTAATCAACCGACAGTTATGATTTTTAAGCAGGTCAACTTCTAAACTATATGACTATGATCTATTATAATAATATGAAACTATTTATTTCGCTTTTAATTTAAAACCGTGTCTGAAAACTAATGAAAATTCCCTTGATGTAAATATTTTTTTGTTTATAATGTCAGTCTATAATATATTAAGAAAATTTTTTAGGAGGTACTATTTACTTAATAATTTATGAATTTTTATATTACGTTTGTCAATTTTTATTAATAGATATGTAATCAAAGATTATCTAATCACTTACGATGCCAAATGTCGTGAAGAATCATCCAAAAATAGAAAGAAATTCGAGTAAAAACATAAACATTTAATTAAATTAGTCAAAAAAATTATAAGGATACCGAAATAATACATTCTTACTTTACTTTATAATTATAATTGGATGAAAATTGGTTTTGTTGTAAATATATTTTCTTCCTGTAATATTTGCCAAACTATCTATACGTATATAATATTTGATATGTGTTTGATAATGTGTAAAATTTATAATCAAACAATAAACGTTCAATGAAGAAGAAGCAAGATTAATATTTATTATCTGTGTTATAATTATTGATGATGAATAAATATTATAGATACAGAAATTAAGAACATATTCGACATACCTTTTATTACTATTCACCTAATTAATGAATTTATTAATACACACTAGTAATAAATGTATAAAGTATGATATCCTGCATGTGCAAACATTTTTTGCATTATGAACTCTACTTCTATGGTTTAAAAATTTTTCAAGAAATCATCAATTTTTATTTTTCGGCCTTTCATATTTCAGAGCGTTACAAACTTCAGACTGAATTTAATATACCCCATGCATTCACGGTATAAAAATATGTGTTACATCTAGTAAGGTTTTATCAATAAAGGATCTTGGTTTTTACTCCCAACCAGCACACAAGTATCGTGCGATAAGGAACATAGTTTAGAAAATGAACTTAAGCTTTGTTATAACAATAACTTCGCGTAAACTAAATGGTTCTAGATCTTGTTAAGTTTAGAATTATGCTGTCCACTTCGAAATCTGCATCAACAAAATTGACAACACCCCGTATTTCTTTTTATACCATGTATATATGAAATATAGCAAGGTATACTAAGTTTAGTCCCAAGTTTGTAACGGTTAAAAATATTGATGCTACGAACAAAATTTTGATATAGGTGTTTATAAAATCACCTAACTAGTTCATTTCCTGTTGTCTGCCTGTCTATAAGCACGATAACTCATAAACGAAAACAGAAATCAAGCTGAAATTTTTATAGCATGATCATGATGTAAAAAGTGAGGTCGAGTTCGTAAGTGAGCATTATAGGTCAAGTTCCTGTAAACCGTTAGAGATAGAACAAAAGTTTAAATTTAAAAATGTTTCTTATAAAAAAATCAACAACTTTTGTTTGAAATATTTAGTATGTGTGGCTTTCTTTCTTTATTTACATGACGGAAAGAAACAAACGATTGCGTAATCAACACTGTCTATACATGATATTTCAACAAGTAACTCAGTCAATTGTTTGTGTTCACTTGTTTTTATTACCTATGATGTGTGTTTTTAGAGAGCTATCAAGAAGTATGGGGACAAAGGGTGTTTATTGATTTAAATAATGTTGTGTCCCACTTTTACTTACTAATAATAATATATATTAAATGTCAATGACCAAACCATTATAATAGTACAAAATTATCAGTTCATTTTTTTATTTTTATTAATATTAAGGTCAAATCGATTGTGAGTAAATTTAACACTAGTTATTGAATAGGTAGGTATATAAGAGTATAAAATCAATCATTTTTATTTGAATTGCTACAATTTAACAATTCATGTGTAAATCAAATCAAAATTTATTGCCGTTAAACTTGATTGCACATATAAACGAAATTATTTTAAAATTTGAATAAGAGCATATTTTTTCAATATGATTCCTGGTGGGTTATTTCACACGAAAAATTTTTGCATGCATTTCCATTCCTACTAATTATCTATCAACACTTTGTAAATATAACAATGACAGCTTTGTAAATATAACTGTGTTCTTAGGGCAATGTTTTGCAGAATTTTTTTAGCTAAAATCAAGAAATTTTTCTACATTTTTTTATTTTCAAAAAAGGAAAAAAATATAGCTTCCTTGGTTAGTTTTAAAAATGGCTTCTTGAAATATTGTTGCTTGTTGATGTATTCGAAATTGATTTTATTAAATATTTCATATGCCTGATAAAATATTGAATATTTTATAGTTTCTGTTATTGTATAAAATCGATTTTGACTATATATGCGCAAGTTTATTAGAAATACAAAAAGCTTTTAAAATATTAAAATTTTAAGAATATATTTTCATATGTGTATGAATATTTTACTTATTTCTTCCTCAAAATGTTAGGATATTTCACCTACAAATGTTTCTTTCATTTCATTAAGGATAAAATTTGCACTCATCAGAAATTCTTTCCATTTAATGATTTATGAAATTTGTTCTGGTTTTACTTACAGGACGACTCGGCACGAAAAATTAGAAGAACAACCTCTATTGGCTGTCATGCACTTATGATAAGAACTCGGAATTTTATCTGAATCATATTTATTTATTATTTCATAATTTTAAAAAAACTTTTAAATGCAGTGCCACTCTTATCACGCGATTGACAAATGTATGCTGAACAATTAACACATCATATGGTATAGACTGGGCAAGAAGACAGGACCGACATTACTACTTGACTATAAATATGCAAATACCACGAAATAATTTTTTCAATTTTTCGGTCTTTTTGTCATTGCAGTACACCTTTTTTTAACATTTATCGAAAGTAGGCATAGTAAATATACCAACGAGTAAGTGAGCCAAAATAGAACTCTTTAGGACGTGTAGTTTTAAGATAAATCACAGTTAAAAACTTAGCTTCTTTTTACTTAAATTAAATTTAACAAAAACTGTTTTCCGCGTTTTGTCTAAACCAAATTTGCAAATATTTTTATTTCCTACAAGTTTTACATTTAACTCTTTTCGATAGGATACACAGTTTAGACAGAAATCGCGAAATGCATCCCATTCCAATAAATCAAACCGACTGCATTCTTCGACAACATTCCGCTGCATTAGTACTGTAACGAACTTTTTTTCTTCTCATTTTTACACCTATTTTTAGATCTACATCCAAATCCAAAGGAGTGGACGAAAACATTTTGTGTTAATTAGGAATTATAATAAAAATTTTCACAGCCAAAACACTAAACTACGATTTTCGATGAAATGTCGCGATTTTTGATCGCTGTGATATAAATTTAATTTTATTCTCTAAAACTTTTTTTGTACATTTCCTTATTTTTTTTAATAGAAAAGAAAAACAATTTTTTTCGATTTTTTTCGTTTTTTTAGTTTATGTTCTGCACCAGCTGGAAAAAAGCAAAAAACCGCAAACTTTTTTCTTCTACCAGACCAAATTTTGTTTCGTGCATTCCCTGAAGTAACTGAACATTATTTCAGCACATACTGTGGTTATGGTATATCAACGAACCAACCACACTATAATAAAAATAAATTTTCGTGAGAGTAATTACATAAAAATCATAATTATACAATAATTTTATTACAAACATAAAAAGTTCTATAATACACACGCCTATACCTTAAAAAAAAACATCGTTTGCTTTTCTATACATCATATGAATACCTATTAGGTCTAGGGCAGGGTGTCGAAGATGCAACATATGAGACTCAAATTCAAGTTAAATGAATAACTGAATTAATATTTTATAACAAACAAGTAACGACACCCCCGATCAGCAATTGAACCTTAAAGAACAAGTACTACAACTTAATATATTCCCCGTCCTCCTTCTTAAATTCAAAGTATAGCCATTGCCTACTTTAAAAAGATAGAGAGGTGTCGTGGGACACCCGGTAGGAACTATATTTCTTTCGTACCTTGGTACATTATAAATGTAGCGCTTAATTTTTTTAATTACAAGATATTTTTCTGAAAATTTATGGTATTAATTTTAAAGTCAAATACTTGTTTGAAAAAAAAAAACTTAATTTTATAGCTATTTTTAGTTTTTACCGTATGAAATAATTGTAATATTAGTTTAAAAAAGACATACTTCTGATTTCGTAGTCAACCCAATATATAAGTAAATTACGTTTGGTTTGATTAGGACATTCATTATGACATAACATAAAAATTACCTTACTTACATTAAATTATCTCTGTTTTCTTTAACTTCTGAAAACTTTCACAATTCAATTTTTTTAAATGATAATACATAAAATTTGGACAAAAAATACAAATTGACAGTTATAAAACGATTTTAGCATTTTCTCAAAATTCAAGGCAACTGAATCGTTTCAAAAAGTTTTAGTTTCCTAGGTAACCTAGATGCCGGTTTTTGATGTAACCTAGATATTGATTTTTTTTGGTTTTATTTCCCAACCAGCAAACAAATATCTTGCGACAAGGAACATAGTTACAAAAACAAATATCACTACAGAATATTCTTCATAACCTTCATTGCCTTCAGCCTAAGATTGAGCATCAATTTGCAGCCGTTCTGAAATGCATGTCATGTATTATGTCTAGCTTTAGACTTATTGATGTGTACATATAATAATTATGTTCATGCATAGACGGATTTAGATGTGTTTTATAACAACACATTACTACAAACAATTTACTTTATGATATTGTTTTCCATATTATATTACAGTGTCATGCGCACAGTTGTGAAATTGTAAACAGGGCTGAGGAAAATTTTATATGCATTAGAATCAAACTTTAAAAAAAATATGTACATGGATTATTTTCCCAATGCATATCGGATCATAACTACACTATTTAAAGGACAACTCACTTTTCATATAGTTAATAAATGCGCCTTAATGGAATGAATCATTCTGGGAGGATGACTTTATTTCCAATATATTTCCTTGGCATTTTAAATTGATCGCCTTCAGATTTTACAAATAGTCATGTATGAGTGACACATTATTTTCTACTAACAAAAATTTGTTTTCTACTTTTGAGTACATGAAGAACTTGTCCCTAAAAAATATTTTTTGTTTAAATTTTTGTAAATAATTTTAAATGAATAATTGGACGGGTGTAAATACAATAAAAATAACTACAAAGAAACTACGAGTCGTAACATTTTGAAAAATAAAAAGGAAACTTTAGCTTCGCTCATAGTTTAAAGCAAAATTTGGTATATAGTAAAACGAATGTAGTCTTTCTGAAAATAGTTCTAAGATAAAATAAATTTTACCCCACTATTATTTTTCAAGAGATATTTTGTTCCCCCCGAGATCAAATAGAACACTTAAAAATGTATTTCGTTACCTACTTTTGAATTGCTTTAATATCAGTAATATGGTATGGTACTTTTAAGATTTTTCATAACCTGGCATTTTTGCCAACCCTGAAGAAATATTTTTTTTCACGAATAAGTTTATTAAAATAACTGTCGATTTTAATGTTTGCAGAATAAACTCAATACGGAGAAAATGTAAATTTTTCAAATGTTTTTTCACTCTGCTTTCGTTCCCAGTTTTACCTAAGGAGTTGAACAAATAATGAGCCGGCACGCACCCATGCTTTTTAAGTACGAGGCTCGGGAAACTTTTAACTCAATCCAATTGATTAACAAATTAAAAAATATAAGTCTGATAATCCACAAACTTTTTTAAGGCGTCAAGTTACGTGTAAATTCGAGGTCACAAACAAACGCTCACTGTTTATTGCCCAAGAAGACAGTTGAGTATAGTGGTATTAGTTTTTAAATTAGGTGTAGTACTTATTTTTAACCGACTTCAAACAAAAAAAGGAGAAGGTTCTCCATTCGACTGTATTTTTTCTAATGTTTGTTACTTCAGAACTTTCGCCTGGGTGAACCGATTTTTATTTTTCGATTTTCTATTTGAAAGCTAGTGGTTCCCATGTTGTCCCATTTCAATTTGGTCCAGTTCTGACAGTGACATCCAAGAGAAAATCACAAGTCCTAAATTTGCATTAAGTATGTGTATGACAAATGGACTAATAACTCAATATCACGCTAACCGATTTCGATGATTCTTTTTTTAGTGACAATTTAGTTAGTGTACTTCTTATTCACTAAAAAGCACAAAATAAACCGACTTCGAAAGAAAAACTATTCCAAAACAAATTAATATGCACTAAAAGTAAAAAAATAAAAATAAAATAATGTCGTTAGAATTATAGTTATTTTTTGAGTCGATGTCAGCCAAGTTAATGTAGCAAACTGTTCTGTCACAGTTGTTTCCTTGGCTGATCCCGACTCCAAAAATAACATGATTGTTATTTTTTTACTTATTAATGCATATTAATTTGGTTTGAAGTAGTTTTTCCTTTTGAAGTCAGTTTTTTGTTTGCTAAAAGTTTTTTTCATTGCTGTGTGAATTGCGAAGACAGCGTGTGGTGGATGGTTTCAGATAAAAAAATGATTTAATTAATAATTTTATTTGAATATCACTACAGACTCATTTGTTGCATATTCCTGTAAAAATATTTCTATGTATTGTTTTACCTCTTTCGGTATGAAAAAAAAAATGTTCTCATTAAAGCAGTAATTAAATTAATTAATTAAATTTTAAAAACTGAATTTTTATTCCTATAAAAATTTATTTCATTTTTTTAACAACACACCACAGGAATTTAAATTATTTTTACGAATAGATTAATTAATTAATATCTTCCTAGGAATCTTTACCAGGTTTAATGACATTTTCAAAATCCTCTGTTTAGAACGCTTTCCGTTGAATTAAAATTATTAAAGTGTGCAAATAGTAAACATTTAAAGATCCATAAAGACAAGCAAATTTTCGCATTACTGTTGATCCTAGTTTGTAATAATATTTGGATGAAGTAATAGAGCTAGGTGAACAGGTCACAATAGTATGGGAGAGTAGAGCAATTACGAACAGGATAAGGTTAAGAAGGAAAATTTGAAAATGTGCTTATGCTTGTGCTTATCCCATTGGTAGCCGGGCTATTATATAAAAAAAGATAACTTTTGAAATAATAGCAATGCTTCTTTTGAAATAGTTGTAATATATATATTTATGTTCGTGATAACCCCTTATCGATTCAAATAAAAAATGCACTGTTCGCAATTATTTCTAAAACATTTAAGCAAAAAGTTTTACGAAATAATTTGTGCTCAAAATTTCGGTTTGGCTTTTCGGATCGATTAGTAGAACTTCAACATATACTGGGAAGTTAATTATTGAAAAATTTCGAAACTCATTCAACAAATATATTTACTAACACAAAGTTAAAAATTAGTATAAGGATTATTGTTATTAGGTTTGAAATTGAAAATAAAAATTAATTATATGTACAAATTACAAGAAAAGGTATTACACATGTATTGTTTTTCACTGTGTGGAGAAAATAGCTTCATTCATGCAGAGCTATGTTCACTTAAACCTTATAACGGTTAAACGAACGCCGGAAAGCAGGTCTGGTCTGGCTATATATACATAGAAACCCATACACACTAATAAAAGGTTTTTCATACAAAATGATTGAATTTTCAACTTAAATAAAACAACATGAGATATCAAAAAAATTATTTTGTCCGAATGTGTGATATTTGTTACCCACATATCACGAAACTTCATTGAGAGATGCATAATTGTCCGAAAAATACAATTTTAAAGTTTTTTTGGCATTTTGAGCACTTTTTTGGGTGAACAAAAGTCATTGATCCCGCGTCATCGTGACCGAACGTGTCATCGTCACCGAATGCTCCATACATAGCACATTGACAACAACGTTTCTCGCCCGATCACTGAAGTAAAGCAGCATTAAGCACACTTAGTTATAGGTTGGGTGACCGTTTGAAAACACTGTGTGTTGTTACCTTTTATTATTTATAATAGTTTTTTATACACACGTTAAAAATTTTCATTTACAAATTATCAATTTTTAATTATTCGTTAAAACTAATGAAATTTTTTTTAAAAAACCAGTTATTAATAAGTTTTTGGTTTTCACTTTCGTCGACAGTCTCCATGACTGACTATCTTATTAACCATGAGATGGCTGGCCTATGACTGACTATATATTATCTCACAAACTCTCATTACCCAATCCTTACTTTTCGACGACGTTCGCATGTTGTGCGATTATTTACTGAACCGATTGATTGAAAGTTTCTGACCGAAAGATAAATTTTAGACTCATTTTGACGATATTAGCCAATGAAAATCATGTGGTGTATGGTAAGTAGCTCAACCTAAATACTCATTTCGGTAAAAGAGCTCAATGATTTGAATGCGTTGTTCCGTATTTCATTTTCCTCAAGTTTCTAATATAAATTACCTATATTGCCCTGCCCAGCGAAGCTACTGGTTACATTTGGCTGTTATCATACATCACACAAAATATTCTTTCAAGTAAAATAAAAAATTTTGCGATATACATGAAGCTGTTTAGTTAAAATTTAAATTTCTATAATTTTAGATGAAAAACCCTTTATATTTGCAAACCTATATAGGCATTTTCAAATATACTTTGAATTTATTTAATAGAGAGATTTGTATGACAAATTTACATAAACCCTTGTTTCAGTTTGCCTTAGAAAAGGTATAAATTATGGATTACTACATATTTTTTATGTTATTGTACACTTTTTTTTTTTGTTTTATTTCTTGTATATGAATCGATGTTCATGTTCTCTCTTTTCTATTAAATTGTGTTGGGCAAGGAGTTATACCCTTACGGACTTCAGGCAAAATTTCTACTTTTCTCACTTTTTTACTAAAATACGTTTGCAACAAACCTCGATTTCCCTAATGTAAGTAGAAATTGTAATTCACTTATTATTTTAATAGTTATGATTAATTATACATAGTTAACTACACAAAAAATCCTACACACATTAACGAAATCCTGTTTTTTATACATGAATTTCTTGCAGATTGTTCAAGTTTTTGCATTTTCTGAGAACGGAGAGTTTGCTTATGATCTTGTACCAAAGGAGATACAGGGCACTTATGGATATCGAACTAAAAATTATTTCATGTTTCGAGGTGCACTCAAAAACTATCTATCAGAAAGTTAAAAATAGAATTCCCCATACGATAAAACCAAAAATATTTACCTTCAAGAAATAAATATTAGTCTAAGAGCCACTAGAAGAAACTAGTTTAAAACCAATCCGTTCCCGTAGTTATTTTTTTAGAAATTTAACCAAGTATATTTTTACCCGATTGTAAAGGAGCGATTATGTTTTTCTAGCGTATTGGGTGTATGTATATTTGTTAGTAAATTTCTTTGTTACCTCGAATCCTTCAAAAGGCTTTATGGATTTCGACAGTTATGGTTTCGTTTTACTCGTCTTAAAAACCCAAGTGTCCTTAGATGGGTGTTTGAATAAAAATACAAAATGGCGACTTTTTGGGGAGAAATAGTAGTTCCTTAATTAAACAAAATTAACCAATCCTATAGAGTAGGGCATCAAAATAAAGGAAATTAAAAGGGGCTTACAATAGTAATAATGTATTGTAATAATAATAATAAAGTGTATTGTAATAATAATATATGTTATATGCCAAAATTTCATTAGAAATAATAAATTAGTTTAAAAGTTTTGCTAAAGTATAACAAAAGGAGAGAATAAAATATATAATAATTTAAAAAATCCAAAACCCGAATGCGCTAAATATTATCTGAAAAGAAAGAAACAAGTCCATTAGTTTACATAGTGACTTTAACAGTCGGGGCTCATTATTGAGAAGATTGGAGTGTGGCTGTTAAAGTCGCTATGTAATCTACTGGACTTTTTTTATGATTTTTGTTCGCCCAAAGTGCTCAACTTGCCATAAGTTTTCACTTCAATAATATTCCAAACTTTTAGCATTTTACTATGATGTAAGACTGGGTAGACTCGAGTTTTTCACTTTTCTAGCTTGCTTATTTGGTCATATTAAGAACGTCCGATCAGAATTCTAAATCCCCATCTTAATTAAAGAGTAAATGTTGAAAACAGACTTGCTCTCAAATCATACATGTATAACGCATAGAATCATATTAGACGATTTGAATGAATGTGTAAATATTATGTTATACTTGTAAAGCTGACAGGAAAAAAAATATGATATAAAAAAATTTAACGAGAGTGAGAGAGCACGATGAACATGATGCTAGAACTAACTTTTAAGCGATGGTTGACATACTATTCCCTTAAGTGGGAATAAGATCCTTTTTTAAATTCAACAGAAAAGTGTAAGAATTAGATTGGAAACAGCTTAAGTGTTTGTCATGTTATATATAATGTTAATTTTAGAAAATAAAATTTCTAAAGAGATATGTAGTTAATAGAAAAAATTTTTCATAAAAATAAAATTTTACTGAATTTGATTTTTAAGGAATATAAGAGAATAGACAATGAAATTTTGCATGGATATAGATCGGTTGTTATTTACAAGAATTTTATGCCAATTGAACAACTATTTATATCTTTCAGGATTTTTGAAGTGAAACCTTCTTTTGGCACGTTGAGCACTTTGTAATTGAAAAAATTACGGCTTTCGCGTCATCGCCACTCTCCGTGCATGCCACAAAAAAAAAAAAGTTTGTTTCAATTGTAGTATGTCTATGAATTTTTTTTCATATTTCTCTAATATGAGGCGTTTGAAAAGAGAGACCGTATATGTAAGTAAATAAAAATGTTTTCACATAAACTAAAAAACAAAAAATTACTTTCTATAATGGCCGTGAAAGACGAAGTGCAAGTGTCTTTTTTATGTGGGCAGTAAAGTAACAGACTATGAGTAAGGAAAAAAGTTCGAGGCAGGAAATAATTTATTTTAAGAAATTATTTACATAAACCAACTCTATTGTTAAAAAATTAAATATTTTCTAATCAAAAAATTCAAGACATATAATAATTTGAAAACTCGAAAAAAAAAGATTAAATGGAATGAGACTTCATAATTATCACATTGTGTTATCTCACCATGAAAGCCATGAAAAATATTTGCGTATAATGCTTATAACACTTGGATAATACAAAAAATAACATATTCAATGTAATAAATATCCTTTTTAACCGACTTCAAGGAGATACATGGCAGAAAATGAAACAGAAGGTATCTGTTCTCTCGTATTAATTTTGATGCCAAATTTTTGGAAACTTGCATATCTACAGATTGCTTCTTTCTTTCGTCAAACAAAGATACGTTTCTTTAAGTATGATCTGTTTAATAAATTTTTATTTTGTTATAAGAATATAAATAAAAAGTCATTGTGTCTGGCACACGACGAAACAGACGTCCAACAGACGTTTTTCTAAAGTGTACGACTGTAAAGTGTACAGTCGTACACTTTAGAAAATGAACATAATGACTACCGGTGACTTTAACAGGCGTTGAATTTACAGAAGTATACAGATGTATATAGTGAAACCATAGTAATTTACAATAAAACTCTTCTTATGTATATGAATATACTGTCTAATGAAAAACCGTCGATTTTTTAATGGTCTGGACATACCATAGACCACTGCTGCTTTTTATAAGATTCAAAGATACTTACGACGATACTGGCAGCATGTATTTATGTTCGCACAATTGGTACATGTGATCAATTTTAAGAAGGCAAAATTCCTAAATAATTCCAAAAAAACTTGCCAGTAACATTATATATTCAAAAAGTTTAGAAGTGTCCCATTGAAAAACTTTTGCAAATTTTCTTTTCGTGTCAGTTGTTTTCTTATTTTAATTTTTAAATGGTTGTTTTTTTTTTCAAGAATAGGTATATAAACGCCTGAAAACATTTTAATATAAATTACCCAGGTAAGGTATATAATTATCAAAGATACTATGCATACTAATTAACAAAACAGAAAATTGGAGAAACGTAAGAAGAAACAAGAAGTAGATAATATATAAATATATTTTTAGTGATTTCCTCTCGAAAATATAGACTTATGTACTGTATTGAAGTTGTACTGTATTGAAGGTTAACGGAAAGGGTTAAGAACCATTTCCCCCTTTTTTATACAACTCTTTTGGTGCGGGATTTAAAAGCTTTGTCCATCTTCACGGCCTTTAGAAGTGCAGTTAGAAGGTTAAAAATTTATATGTATATTTTTATTATTTTACTAAAAAAACATCTACCATTAATAAACATTAAAGATGTAGGTGCGCCAGGGCAATTTTGGATAAAATTTCAGAGAGAGAGGGGGTGGGGGAGGTTGCCATCCACAAGTGAATTTTTACATGTGAATTTGATCTTAGACGAAAATTGTTGAAGATGTTGAAAAAATTTTACACTTTTGAATTTCACAAACATATTCTCAATCAAACGTGCAAGCGCTGGTTCAATTTTTGATTAATGGCTTTTTTTTCATATGAAGTAGAGCTTAGTATCAATCAATTATGAAAAGTAGGCATATTTAACATTGTACTTATGGAAAACGGTAGATGGATGATATGTTTTCATAGATTTTTAGTAAACCAAAACTAGTTGGTGAAAATTAAAAAAAATAATTTAATTAAAGTTAAAACCATAAAAAAACCCGTTGTGTCCGACTAATTAAGGTATGAGCACGGTAGTATATAAGATGAAAAGTCAGAATATAATTTTTCAATATCTGCAGTAATTTTCAAAATATCGAATTTGTTTAATTATTCTTATTTTTCATCTACATTCATGAAATTGTAACAAAATTCATCCTCAAAGTTTAATATAAAGTACAAATAATAAGTCCCAACTTGCCTTCATACTACCTTAAATAGGCAAATATGACTTTAGTGATTGAGCTCTGAAGTTCAGGAGTTTTTTATATCTTATACAAATAACTGAATTTATATGAGAGATAATATGATAATTTAAGGATAATACACTCTTTAAAACGTTTAAAATTAAAAATAGGTAATATAAAAAAAACTGAAAAGGAAAAATCATGTTTTTGTTTTTACAAAAACTAATTCGTGATTTAATTTTAGTTTTACAGGTTTTATTTTTTGTTATAGATATTGATTTTTAATGTTGTTTTTTTGTGTGTTATTTTCTAAAATTAAAAAGTGAAAATGGGTTGCTAATGTATATTTAATAATTTATTCAACCGTACATTTATAAAAAGAAAATATATAGGGTGATTCAAGCTGTTTGTTAGTTCATTGGTTTCGCTCTGATTATTTCTCATCACTTTTTTTTTAAATAATGTGAAACGTGATTTTTTAAATCCTCAAAATTTTCTAGCAAACGATGGAGATTTTTGGCATTTGGTAATACAAAGAATTACTTCCTATGTAATAAGAAGTAATCTTAAATGTGGGCTACAATTGATAGTGGATCACAAATCTGGTACTGCAGATTTGTACTTTTTGGGAGACTAAATACTAAACTTTAATTTAGGAATTCGTAAACAAAAATTTATTTAAGGGATTCGTATAATAAAGTTTTAGATGGGAAATACATTTTTGCTAATATTCGAAGGAAAAATAAAAATGATAACAGAAATTGAACAATAATTTCTTTGATAAAATAAAATAATTTTCTAAGAATTAAGGTAGATAATAATTTTTAATAGGCTCCGATGGATCTGAACATTTTCATAAGTATAAATCCAACATAAACGGAAACAGAGTGTTCAGCTAAACCCTCCAATTCTCTACGATAAATCATTATAAATTACTGTTTTGGAAATTAACTTGAGCTTGTAAAAAAAAATACAATAAAACTTAATTTTTTTTAAAATTATTTACAAACGAAAAGAGAAATCAAGCTGAAAATTTTGTAGCGTGCCCATAACGTAAATGAGCAACATCGATTGGGCCTTGGGTCTGTAGTACCCATTTTGTAAACTGTTGGATATGGAATAAAAATTTCAATGTAAGAAATGTTCCTTTAAAAAAAGCATCACTATTTAACCGTGATGACAATTAAGTTATTAACATTTTATATTCGCAACACAATCGTGTGATGTATAAGTCTGTGGCTTTCTAAGAGTGACTATCTTTCTTTACTTATATGACGTAACAAAAAACGATTGCGTAATCATCACTGACTATACATGATATTTCAACAACTTACTCAGTCAATTGTTTGTTTTCACTTGTTTCATTAGTTTTGAAACGCACTTTAGTTGAAAGAGTTGCTTGAGAAACCCATACATTTTAAACTATTAAAAGTGATTTTCGATGTATTTTAAGAAACTAATAATTTAAAAAATACATTCGACGAAAATTTTAATGTAAATTTTAGCCCTTACAAAAAACTTGCAGAGATATATTGATAATTATGCATCTTATGATTTGAACATCATTTTTAAATTATAAAATTATATTTAATCAACATCCTTAACTTATCATTAACTTATCATATTAGATCCTTGACTTATTGTCCTTAACTTATCAGATTAAATCAGTATCCTTAATAAATGAAACTTCAAATTTAAACATGTGATGCAAAATTTGCAAGAAACATTATAGAAATTTGAAAAGTTGTTTTTGAAAACCTCCACAATTAAATAGAAAATTTAAAAATAGTTTGCGTGTACTTGTAATTGTTCATCTCACCCAGACATTGTTTTATGTACATATTATTTATTATTATCATGTAATATTTTTAATCAATTTACATTCTAATAAATATATTTTAAATAAATAAAATTATACATATTATAAAGAAACAAAAAGTGAAATAAAAATCAATTTCATTTTCAAGAAATATGGTAACAGAGAGTTATTCGCACACACAAAACATGGCTAAACGCATACTCATACACCATCTCTGGTGCGTCGTCGTGGGTAAAAGGAACCATTAACATTTTCATTTAAGTATAGAACTATGCGCAGTCAAATAAATTAACATTTCCTTGTATGTTTCGCAGGAAAAAATTTATTCTTATGACACATGTATCTGTCCTTGAGTATCAAGTTAAAAAATGTTATCCATTTCATGATTTCACGTGAATTATAATGATTTTGGTGTGTTATAGCCTAAAATTATTTATTTAGCTAACATAAATTTGATCGTTTTTCACTCCAAGAATAACTTATCTTTTTGGGTAAGGATCAATCATTGCATTTTTGTATATTAAGTACCTATATATATATATAGACTTTCGACAGGAAGCAGTTGATATGTCCCGCTAATTTGAATTTTACGAGTGCTAGGGAAATTCTGGATAAAAGGTTTGTTTTTTTTTTTATATGAAATGGACTAAGTCTAAATCAATTTTAAAAACTTTAGGTGGGGAGGGGGATGTTGCCCGATTAACATTGGTCTTATGGTAATACGGTAGATGGATGATATGTTTCCATAGATTTCTCCAAAACTAGGCGATGGAAATAAAAAAAAAATTATTTAAATTAAAGTAAAAATCTTAATAAAATATTGAAAAAAAAAAAAAACCGTTGTGCCTGGCAAATTATAAATGTATGAGAACGGTAGTGGGGATACAAATTTAAAAAATATATTTTTTCGTTTTTGATGGTGAATTATGTTATAACTTAACAAGATAAGGCGAAAAGTAATATTACAAATTTTCAATATCTGGAGAATTTTCAAAATAAATTACCTCAGAAAAGAAAACCAAGGCTGATTCTTACTTTTCGTCTATACCTATTCATGAAATTGTAAAAAAAATTCATCATCAAAGTTGAAAATAAGATACAATTGGCGCTCGTTCTACCTTAACACGGCCATTTTTTCTCGTTTTAGACGAAAAACAAATCATGGTGGATAAAATACTTGTGTGTTTGTAATTTTTCAAAGCTCACACGATGACTAAAAGAAATTCTTTCTCTTGTTCATAACAGAAAATCGCACATATATATATTTTGGAAAATATTTGAACTTATCAAACTACACAAAATTTCTACAGAACGTATAAATTAACGGTTATATGAAAATGTATGTTCTAACAATCTTTGTACCGAATTTCATTTTGAAAACATAATCCGCTTACTTTTTATAATCATAAAGATTATAAGATAGAACATTAACTAAAGCAGAGGAAGATACTTCCATGAACGTATATCAACTAAATTATTAAGTAACAGAGTGGCTACTAAAAAAAATCACTTGTGATTTTCAAATGCCACATTGTCCAATACAGAGAGGTATTGGAAGGAGCAATCTTTTTCTTTTGATAAATTTGGAAAATATTTAAATATGAATTTATATTTTGGTAAAACAATCCCTTACAACTGCATGTAAGAAGTACCTTTTTCATCCAAATAAAAATGTGATTTTTTGAGAAAATAGTAACGACACACTATTTTCCTCAAAAACTTTTGAAGAAAAAAAAGGAGTTCACTTTCCTTTTTTTTTTCAAATTACTCCGAATTTAATTCGAAAGCGGCGAACTTGTATGCCATTAAGAACATTTTTGTCTAAAGTAAGTTAGGACACATTTTTTAAGCGACGAAAAAAGAAAACGGAAGAGTTGACGCGTATTGTTTTTTCAATGTATACCCTTAACTTTTGACATAGTCTTCTTTTATGGAATAGGGTATCCTCGAAGTTGGTTCCATATAAATTGGGAATAAAAATTCTAAGGGTGGGAAATGGGTGTGATTTATATGGTTCACTCACAGATTTTAATGCTGAGTTGTTACAAAAATTCACTTCAAAATTCAGAAGTATAAAATAAAAATTTGTTGCAAAAAATAGAGCCGGCGAAAATTATACAAAAAAGTAATAAATAATTTTATAATGAACCTGCTCAAATTAATAATTTCTTAATGAGCAATTATACGTTTTCAAATCGACGCTAGCCATTCCTTTAGCTAAAAATTGATTCATTCGCCTCGATTTCAAAGCGTAATTGCTCACAAAGAAATTATTGATTTGAATCAGTACTCTATTAAAATTATTGTTAATTTTTTTTCTTCGGTTATATTTTTGGAAAATTTTTTATATAGATATATTACAGTCAGTATAAAAGACATGAGTCATGGTCTGAGAAAACGGGGGTTAAACCCTATTATTTTTATGAAAGACATGGATATCAATAAGAGAAAGAATTACTTATTTCAGTGAATTCTAAATAATTATTGAAGATAATAAATTTAAAGGCTATAAAATCGAATACGATTCGTTGCGCTTGTTGGGTCGCTTAAATTTTGTATGAAACTAAAATTTTAATTTATTATGAAAATAATAATACTATGGCTATTAGGGGGGATATCAGCCATCATCAAAATTCTCTTAAATAATTATTCCCCGCTAAGGTAGGTACACCATTATTTTCTTCCCAATTTTGAAAACCTTTGGCAATAAAACGAATATTTTGAACTTGTGTTTACATAATTTATATCTGTTTGATTAAAATAAAAAATGTCTTTACTTACGAACAAAAATATTGGACATTAATGTTGCTGGTAGACAAAACACAATGACCAATATATCAGCAACAGCTAAATTAACAATAAAAAAGTTTGTAACGGTTCGCATACGGGGTGTACGAAATACAACAGCGATTACAAAACAATTACCAACCAAACCGAGAGCAAACACAAACAAATATGCAACACAATATAATATTGTTAAACCCATCGAATGTCGATACAATAAATCAGGCATTAATTGCTGTTCAGTTTGATTCATTGTTGTTGTATTTAAAATTAACGTTGCACTATTTGTTTTAATACCATATTCAATAACGGCGGCAACACCACCTTTATGATTCGATTGTTCATGCATTGGTATTATTTCATTTGTATCGGCGGCTGTTAATACCGGATTTATATTCACCATATCCAATATTGAATTACCAATCATTTCGACAAATCGATTATTATTTATATTATTGTTAAAATTATTATTATTTAAATGATTATTAATATGATGATGATTTGTGGTTAAATTTTTTCTAACTCTTGTAAAATCTGTAACACTTGATGTAACTATTTCATTATTAATACGTTGATGATAATTATTGTTATATTCTTCAGAATCCGGCATACGAAGTGATGCCATACTATCCAATAATTTTTGTTTTTAGTATTTAATCCGCGCTGTGGAACAATCACACGGATTTTTATTATTTATTAATTACAAAAAACATTTAAAAGTTTTATTACATTTATAGAAAATTAAATTCACATTTAAAATATTACACTAAAGTTTTTTTTTTTTTTTTAATTTTTTATTGTTAAATTAATTAATTTATTTATAATCACTAATTAATTTTGTTTTTTTTGCATGTTGTTTGTGTCTGTGTGTGTATGTTTTTTTTTTGGCGTTTGTGTATCGCACGGTACGGCGTTCAAACGTTAAATGATATGATGCAGCCAACAATTGCTATCACAAGGAAACGCGACCAGCTGGTGGTAGTCGAAACCTATGGTAGGTATAGTAAAATCGTATATATGGTATATATGTATGTAGTATTTTAGAGGGTTGTACGATAGTAGCGTATAGCAGCGTCGCTATCTCCAACTGTTTGCGTGGGTGGTTTAGTGTGTTTGGATCGACGTTTGTTTGATACATTACGGAACACTGTATATACGCTATATACAGTGTGAACCAAGTTATAATTACAGGACTTCAGCTAATGGTAGAAAACGATAAAATTGTGATAGCTTCTCAAAATACTTATAGTCGGAAAAGCCTTGTTTTCGAGATACAGAATGCTGAAATTTTAGAAAAAAATCACATTTTTGAAAGTATTTTCCAAAATGGGTGCTTAGAAAAAAATTAAAATTTTGCGCACAGTATGACCTAAGAATCGTAATGATTTAAAGCATATGGTGATAAATTACGAAACCAACAATGAAGACTTTTAAGATCCAAAACGCTATTTCGAAAATATTAACTTACGCCACATGACTTCATTGAAAATTAAAGAACACTTAACGATATTGGATAATGGAACACAATTAAATCATTAGTGATTCCCAGTTCATACTTTTTATCAAATTTCTTACAGCCGTTTAGACAATACTAATAAAAAAGACATTTTTTTCAAAATTACAATATCCTGTAAAATTTTTTTCTATTTTCACATATCTACCATTTCTTAAGGTCATGATGTTAAAACTTGTATTATCCTGTTCTGATGATGACAGGGTGGGTCATTTTAATCTATAAACGCTAATAGCTCGTTTTGTAGTTAATCAATCAAAAAATAACTTCAACAAAAGTTGTACAGTTTGATGGGGGACATCTTTCTGTACAATTTTTGTACTAGTTCTGACACATTGGACCTAGTTCTTCGGGTTGCTTTAGTAGCCAATTTAGTTTCTAAACCTTAAGAGATAGAATAACACTTTTAATTATAAAGTTGATCATCACTAAAAAACTAACAATTTTTGTTTAAAACATTTTTTCGAAAAACGTTAGCTTTCGGAGGAAATGAGATTTAAAAATTTGTCATTATTGCGTTTAACCGAAAGAAAATACGCTTAAAGTTTATCGATAATTGTAGGTGAAAGTCATCGACAAAGGAGATAGTCCTCTGTTGCCCTTGAAAATTTTTGGATAAAGCAATTTTCCTTAATTAACGTGTTTTCTTTCGATTAAATGCAATTATGGCATATTTCCTCCGAAACCAGACGATTTTCGAAAATATGGTTGAGAATAAAAATGCTCTTAATCAGGAGAATCAACTTTCTCATCAAAAGTGTTATTCTATCTGTTACCGTTTAGGACCTAAATTGGCTATTAAAGCAACCCGAAGACCTCGGTGTCAGAACATGATATCCCCCATCAAACTGTACAATTTTTGTTGAAAATTATTTTATTTTTGGATTGGTTAACTACAAAAATAGCTATTAGCCGTTATAGATTAAAATGACCCACCCTGTGTGGACCGGGTGTCTTCGAACTCCCATACACCACACTTAAAATCCAAAAAATGTTGCGTAATAGGAAACTGAGAATCTCAAAATAGTATACGATTGGGCATATTTTCTGCATTTCCTTTTAACCGGGAGTGGGTTATTCAAAAACTTATTTTTTTAGTTGATAAAATATCAGCTAATTAGAAAGTTTTTCTTAACATTAATAAGAAACTTTTTTTCATAAACGACAACATATTAGAAATCGATTATATGTAAAAGTATGAAAAAATATTTTTACTCTCAATCATGTCGAATGTATTGTTGTTTCGTAAAAAATACATTTTCGATTATATTGTGAAGAACAAATTCTATTTAAAGGCTCTATAAAATTCTTGGTTTGAAAAATTTTTGGTTTAATTTTAAATTTTTTTATGGAATTCTTTATTGAAGTTTTCCTAGATTTGAAAAAAAAATTTTATCCTTCTTGAAGTTAAGAAATATTACACTTTTTTTTAAAAGAAAGGCGGAATACGGTTTTGCTAAGTCGTAATCGAAAAAAGTATGCTGTAGATTTTTTACTTATTTTTATGTGTAGAATTCTGTATACCCTTTTACGTATGTTTGAAACATTCTGTATTTATAATTGTAACAATTACATTGTAATATAATTATTTTTTGTTTTACAAGCAATAACCATTTATCACAACCATCATTTTATAATCCAACAACCTATAAAAATTTGTTTCTAAGCTTTTTTTCTCAAATAGAATGCAACTATTGTAGTTGATCATGACTAGTTAGAAGCTTTCGACCCCGATTTTAGGAAGGATAATCAAAAAAAATTCAAGTAGGTTCCTTTTTCTAACATGTACCCAATTCCACAAAAGTCATCAGCAGTTAAAATAAGCGATACTAGGGAGCTTAATTTAAGTCCACTTCTTTCAATTTTGTTACACTTCATTAGCTGTCTCTACTTTCTTGTCGCAGAATGTGAAACTTTAAATGTCTTATGAATAAATCGGGCATGACATATCGATTGGACCCATTTTCAGCTTCCTCCGCGACACGCGTGCATGTGTAAATCAGATGCAAATACAATGTGATGACGTAAATAATAGGACATAAGGCTGGAGCGCTAGTTGTAAAACTACTTATTTCTCCCGTTTGGTTTTGTATCCTTTATTTGATATACATTCGCTTTTTAGCTTTTAAATTTAAAAAAAGACTGTTTAAAGCTGTGCATGAGCTTTTTCAAATGTTATATCGGTTCTCTTTATAAAGTTTACAAATGGAAGGTATCAATTGGCAATTATCAGAAATAAGACGACTGTTGAGGTCACACGCAACAGGTAGAGAATCGTTTTAAAAAATTACTCATAAAGATAACGTCCATATGAATAATTACTGTTGTTTATATCTTATTTTTATCTAAAAAATATCTGAAACAAATGCTAATAATTTTTGAAACTTAATTTTTGTCTCAATCTTGCCGCAACCAAAGATTAAAATTGCAAATTTTGAGCAAACCATGAAATAATCGATGTTTATAACGAACACCTTTTTCGTAATAAACTTTTTTATAAAATCCTGTACCTCCATGGGTGTAAAATTATGGGGATTTTAGCTACAAAAAACCCTACATTTTACACCTATGAATTGTTTAACTTATAAAAGTCACTTCACCATCCAAATCGCGATTTATCTAAATCGTGCTATCCGTTCTAAAGTAATGGAAGAAAATTGATGTCAAAATTGTAAATTCAATAGCGCAAACCGCGAAACGGAGCAACTTTTACTTCGGCATGTTTAGCTAAATCGACTTCTAGCAACACCCTGTATAAAGTAATTTTGACCCAAAAAATGCAAAAACTTGGGATCTTTTGGGAAATAAAGAAAACGTTGGATCGATAAAAGCATGATTTACATACATCTATTTAACTGTTGAGTCTTCCCTTTTTTTGCTGCGGCCAGACACGAAATCAAACACCAAACAATAACGAAAATAAAAAATTAAAAGAGTTATTGTTTGGTGTTCGCCTTTGTACCTGCGACCAATACCAGCATTATATTTAAAATAGCAGCCTATACAATAAAGATTTTTTTTCGTGTGTTTTAGTGTGAAATGTAGAATCTTCTTCTAAAGTTTTCCTTACCCAAGAAATTTTTACTTGGGTTGAGCAAAAAAAAAATTTTTATTTTATTAAAATATTTTTCATCTAACTTAAAACGTGTTCAGAACATTCAATATGTTGACCTATTAGAAATACGATAATTTAAGTTTTTAAACAGTTTTTTTTTTAATAAAATTTCGAAAACTAGGTTACTGTTTAAAAAAAATTGTATACAAGCAATACTAATGTTTATATCAAAACTTGATGTTAGGTTAGTTTTGTTGTGATATAATAATTTGTTCGTTATAGCATATGTATATATATATATAATACTCCTCCTACATGGCCAGTTAAGAGAGAACAGCCCGACGTAATCGGAAGAGTGACAATTATCATTACTTTTTGTTTTTGTTTACTTTTAATCATGAATACGATATTTATCATGGTCATAATATGATACATACAGCGTAAACTAAATATTGACAAATATCTTGGCTAGTAATCTTAATTAAAGAGAATTGAGAAAATACACTCGAACCAGGATTCGAACCCGGACTTCTTGGATTAATGTCAAGCGCCCTACCAATTACGCTATTCGACTGCTAGAAACGAATGCAATTTTTTCAACTCATTGAATTTTTTTACTTTGTTTATCCTCTTATTTATTATTATTACTTTTTGTTTTTGTTTACTTTTAATCATGCATACGATATTTATCGTGCTTATCATTATTATTCATTATTTACTTTTCGTAGTTTTTGATATGTCGTGTGTTTATATTACAAACTTTACTTGATTTATAGTATTTGGGATCGTAAAATGTAAAAAAGAATGCCCTTTAATTTTTATGTGAACTCGACCAACGACAAGCTGAATAAGATTAATTTGCATAAGAAAGTACTGCTATTTGTGAATAGGGCTATATTCTTGTTATAGATTAATTATCGTTCAATATATACATATGTTGTTGCGCAAATCAGAAAAATGGAACTGTTTGCATTTTATTCTCAAGAAGTCTTATATTAAGAGTATTATATTAATCAATGGGTCCAAATATAGTGCGCTGGCCATGTAGTAGGAGTATTATTATATATATGGTTTATAGGAACAATGTAATAACATAAGCACTATTACTAAGCTACATTTAATAGCTTTGTCAATATAAATATTTATTTGTACAAAAACTAAGTTTTGAAATGTGATAATTGAACCGAGTTGGGCGAAAATCTTTTGAAAAGTAGATGTGCAAAAACATCAATAAATATACGTGTTCAAACATTAAAGGTATATGTTACTAGCCTAATCCATCCGCTTCGTTGGACAAAATCCATTTTAGCAACAACTTCTACATTCGATAACAGAAACACTAACTAACAACCGCAAATGAAACCTCCGACAATCAACCTCTGTTTTTTTAGACAAACAAAAAAATCGAAAAATCAAACTTATTAAAAATAGTTCTAAATGCACACTAACAATCTAATTAACCGTGAACTAATTCAAGCGAAGTTTCGATTCTTTTTGTCTAATTTTCATAGCATAAAGTTAAGATTTTCAAAAAAATAATCTGGCAACAATGATGGGATAAATCTACGGGATTTTGATAATAAATTTTGGGATAAGGCTAATTTTTTAAATAGGTTTTTTTCACGCTTTTTATCTCTATATTGTTTTCTTTTGTGACGCTTTCTTGAATGTCCCTGCTTCTATTGGTCGAATTGAGAGGAATAAAAAACAGGAATTGTTTGTTAAAAATTTATGCATCGACCTTGTTTGCTATCGAAGCCTGAACATAACAGAATAACCTCAAATCTGAAGAAAACCGCAGTAACCTCATATTTTCAACTTTCTCTGGTAACTTTGAAAAAAATGAAGGAATTGAGTTTCCGTTCTGGAAAAAGACGTAACTTATGATCATAGAAAAGGTTGGTAAATTTTTGTCCGATACATAACCTATTTTTGAGAAAAAGGAATTTTTCTGAAAAATTTCAACAGCTCACACAGTTCTGGCAAATTATCGGATTATTTTGTTTTTTTTTTTGTTTTTTTTTTTTTAATTTGATTGTTATGTAATTTTGGATAGTGCCAACGGTTTTTTCAAAACCTAATTATGAGCCGAAACATTACAAAACACAAATGCAAAAAACTCGGAAAAATGCATCATCATACTCAAAAAGGCTGACAATCAATAAATATCATGTAAATTTTGATTCTTTGCTTTATTATGGGCTCACGGTCTATGAAGTAGCACTTTAAAATGAAATTAATTGTATTCTCTACACTATTATTACGTACTTAATATTACTATAGTTTACTATTTTATCTGGCCTTTAATAAAATGTACATATATTAAATTGCGTAGAATTTAAATCTAATTTAATTAAAGTTTAATTACATATTAATTTAATCATCAAGTTTCACTTATGAAGAAAATATTAAAATATTTACAGGCCACACAAATTGTTTCTTTATTCAAGATAAATTAAAGTAAATACTTCTCACACAAGCTGTGGTGAGTATGACCATCAGTTATCTACCTGTGTATCAATGTTATATTTCATCAGACTTTTGAAAACAAAAACTAGGCAGGTAAAGCGTATCGTAATTATCGTATAGAAAGAAATAAAAGACTGAGAGAGAGCGTTACTTAGTTTCCACTTCTTCCTATTCTTATTTTGCTCTTGTATAAAGAACAAATTTTTCAATATATAGATATTGTCTACATCCACAATTGTCTTTTTATAAAAATTGGACCAAGGCAAATTCAAATGAAATGGAAAAGTATGTGTCATCGTGATCATGTATTTTAACTAAATACAAAAGTTTTTTTCCAAAAGGCTTTACAAAAGCTTTTAACCACAATAAATTTTTTTTTTAATAAAGTAAAGAAAATTTTTTTTTGCTTCATTGACAAATAGATAGTAAATAACAAATAAAAATGTATTATGGACGTTACACGACCTCTATGTAGAGTTATACTCTTTTATATTTTCGATACATCTATAAATGTAGGTACATTTAACAATTTTGAGTAGATACTATAAACGCACAAACAAGACTAAAAAGCAAATCCAACCAGGTAGAAGTATTGCAACGCAACTTTGATGACGAAATTATCTACTAAAGCGTGGTTTTCTTAAGAAAGTGATGATAAAATCTAGAGAACTATAATATATCCGGTACGCCAATTATGTCACTAAAACTTTGCCATCAACTACTTCACGATTTATTTTGCTCGCTACCTAAGTCATTGATTTCTTTTTAGAACCAAATTATTAAACGAATTTTTAGAAATTCAACTCGTAAAAACATATCTTAGTAGAGTAAATCTGTAAACATTCATCTTCAGGCAATTATCAGAAACGAAACTGATTAAAATCTCCACACACTAAAAAAACGAAGTAGTCGGTTATGCTTATATATTGATGGACGGATGCCTTCAATGTATGTTCCGAGGTTCATACTTAGTCGCGGACACAAAACACTAAAAACAGTCAAAGTTCGAAAAATTTGAATAGTAAGACAGATTTGACTGCGGTTTTCTGCATTCGATTCGTTAGAGCGTCAGGAAGTTTTGTGACCTAAATTGATTTATAAGAAATTAAAAATATGCAATTTACATAAATAATATGCATTTTTATACCATGTATATATGAAATATACATAGTATATTAAGTTTAGTTCCAAGTTTGTAACGCTTAAAAATAATGATGCCAGGAAAAAAATTTTGTCATAGGTGTTCATAAAATCACCTAATTAGTCCATTTCCGCTTGTCCGTCCGTCCGTCCGTCTGTGGACACGATAATTCAAAAACGAAAGAAGTTATCGAGCTGAAATTTTTACAGCGTACTCAGGACGTAAAAAGTGAGATCAAGTTCGTAAATGAGCATCATAATTGAGTCTTGGGTCCGTAGGACCCATCTTGTAAACCATTAGAGATAGAACAATAGTTTAAATGTAAAAAATGTTTCTTATCAAAAATTAAATAACTTTTGTTTGAAACATTTTTTCGTAAACATCACTGTTTACCCGTGAAGGCGCCAATAAGGCGGAAATTTTATAATATGTATTATACTTGATTACCAGTTATGTATGTGTCACATGTTTGTATGTGTAATGTGATAAAGAAATCAACACTGACTATGCATGGTATTTCAACAATTAACTCAGTCAATTGTTTGTTTTCACTTGTATACTTGCATTTTAAATTATCTGTAAATATGCTAAATTCATAATTCGGTTAATAGTGTTGAAAATGATTCCAAACTTGTTACTCGAGGGTTTTTGGGGTCGCTTAACACGAATATCACAAAGTCGATCTGCGAGGTACCTGTTGCCCAGGGTAAACGGTATCTCGTCGTATCCTAGATTTTTCGGGAAATTCGTTATATAGTAAGTCCAAACTCTGAACATGAACGACGCTGAACACGAATATCGCGGCAGAATCAAGCACCAGGTACCTGGTGCCCGGGGTGCTCAAATTTTTCTAGGTACACTGGTCACCAAGTATCTCGTAGACCAATTCTGTCAAAAACCCTCGATTAACGAGTTTGTACTGAAATAACGAATTTCCCCAAGAGGCGACGAGAATACCGTTCACTCTGGGCACTATGAGGATAATGATCAAAGTGATCTCTATTATTCTTTGAAGAACGGAGGTAAAACCCTATTATTATCACCATTATTATTTTCTGTATACATATGTATGGATGTAAAAATTAGTATAGTATTTTAGAATAATAATTGTACAAGTTAATTTAAACTTTTATATGTATTCAATTGTTAATTTTTATGGAGTATGTTACTGGGTTAAGGCCAGTTATTACCGCCAAACAATAAATTCTATCTCTAAATAACTAAACAAGTGAACATACAATATATAATATCGTTATATAACATTTATCTATCTCTATATTCTATAAATGTGTTATGTTATAACCAAACATATATTATACAATATATGTGTGTTATAGACCGAGCGACTTTACCAGAAATAATAGAATGGTAGAATATAGTCTGCAGTTTTAAATATTAAAAACTCGTGAACAGAAGAGCTTCAACAATAAGGTCATATTTTTAGGATTAATGTTTTTACAGATATTCGAACACATTTACAAAGAAAAGTACAAACAGAGTTGAAAGTTGACTATATTAAAATGCAAAGTCATTTAACAAACTCAACTCGTTTCCAAAATTTTAACCATCTAGCAATTTTGATTCTAAAAAGCCACAAAAACATTATATTTCGATATAAAAGACGGATAAGGAGACTGAGAATTTGATAGTTACACAAGTGACATTTACAAAATTTAAAAATACCAGACAAATTTTTCGGATTCGGAATCCTAACCTGGCGCTTAAACATAGCTAAGGACACTCTCCATTAAATTACCTTTCAAACAAAACAAAAGAAATCAAAATCGATTCACCCGGTTAGGCGCTACAATACTACAGACAGATAGACTGACAGAATAACTGACAGACAGACACAAAATAGTGGTAAAACTTATAACACCCCTTTTTTGTTCGGGGGTTAAAAAAAGTCATGCTTGACACTAACTTTCCTAACTAACCAACGTACCAATTTTCAACCTGCTAGTTTAATTTTGAATAAAAAAAAACATCGAAAAACAGCTGTTTTCCGGGGATATCAACACCAAATTGCTGAAATCAGCCAACTCTTTTATAGTATTTTCATCTGATAAACAACTCTGAGCACTAGAACTGGTCAATTGTAGTGGAATAAAAATATATAAATATATAAAATTTATATATAAATAAAGGCTTTCTATAGATAGGAAAATATAACTTGAAATTTACGAAACTGAAAATTTTCACCCGACATATAACAATTTATTTTATGAATTTGTATAACGTATAACAAATAATTTTCCTAGTTCCGGGTATTTAACGCCTCTCTGTATAATACTAATTAATACTACAGTATTTTAAGTAGTTAAGGACAGTTATTTTCGTCATCGAGGAAATTGTGTGTGTATACCAAAAGTGTCGCACTCAAATAAACACCTCATATTTATTAGTGTCATTTATAATCGCTTGTTAGAAAATTGGCTCGTTTTACCGTAATTTTCTGAAAACCTTAGCGGTTATACAAAAAAAAAATTATGAATATTTTAAAAAGTTACTATAACGCAAGAAACTTTTTTCTTGTATAGTATTATAATAGTACCTACTTTTTTTCTAGTATAGTATAAGCCACGGAATCATGAATAATAATTAGAAATAAGGTCTTCATAGCTAAAAATTTAAATATTTGAAATGAAAATGAAATAAGGAAGTACTAGATTTAATCGATAAAAATGAACGGTAGTATGAATTTCAATACATTCAGCCTGAGCTACTCTATGACACTCTTAAGAATGAATACAGACATGGGTAATTTATGTTACATATAACATACGTATACGTAATATCTATCTTCGCCTACAAACAGTATCTGGCCACTCTTTCTGAGACTCTACCCTACTTCATCAACTTCAATAAATTGCAACAGAGTTTCAAAAAATAAAGCCCTCTACAACAAAAAACATTGATAATTTACTTTTGTGTAAGTACAATTTGTAATAGAAGCGAATAGTAAAAAATAACAACTATGTAATAGTATAAATTTCACTTTCGATATTATCTTCGAAATAAATGTTATAAACTGAAATCAAACATTTTTACTATTTTTACTTTCGGAATGTTGATATTTACATTTTATAACTATATGTTATAGATTTAGTCGATTTGGTTTTTTTGTTATTGTTGCTAAAATCATTTTGTTACTGAAAAATCGTTGGCAAATATTATATCAATTAGTCTGGGTGCCCATTAGCTATATTTACATTGATAAATAAACTATAAAAACTATCTTATATCAAAATATATACGTGGAGCATTCTCTTTCATATGGCTCGGAAGGTTTGTCGATTGTTCCCAAAGGCGTGAATAACAAATTAAAAAAATCTTGCCCAACATCAACTTACATTGCATGTCTGTTGCCGTAAAATTTATAAGTTGTCATCTTCTTTTATCTAGTGTTCGACAAAACGACATTTTTCAGCGTCTCCCCAATGGAATCATAAAATCGAAAACGTATTCGTCGAATTGAAACCTGCGGCAGCGATTGAGATCTTTCCAAGTGGCGTGAAACATACTGTCCCACTTACAAGAATTATCGGAAATATAAAACTTGTTAGGCTAAGAATAATTAAAGGATAAACTGATTTCCAGGGATGTATTTATCAATGGCAATGTATACTGATGGGCACTGAGACTAATTTTGATAACGTCAGACCAGAATTTTATATGTATAATATGGGAAAATAGGATGTGGGCAGTACACATGACTTCCTTATATGCTTATAAATTAGTCCAAAAGCAGATTTCTATTGAAATTCGGTATTCAAAAATTTCTTATGTTGCTACATACCAGAAAGTTTTAAAGAGGAAGTAGGCAGCTGTTCCCAATCCAAAACTTCTAAGCCTAAACATTTTTGAGTTTTACAAAGACTCGATAATACCTACTGAGAAGGTGCAAGAAGGTTTTTGACTTTATGAATAATGATATATAAAGAAAATTTTCGATAACTCTACGTTCAAGGAAGTACACAAGAGGAGGTGCACTGATATCCGAAACTAAGATAATATAAAAAGAGGTATTCTAATCCCGCAATGCATGATGGGAAATATGTCCAGCGTTTGACATATTAACTGTCAACTAATGTACTTTCATACTAACTCCCATAACAATAATAAATAAATTTTATAGATTTTTAAAGTATTCTTAATACTGAGCATAAGTAAATTAGTAATGTAAAATCAAAATTAATGTACGCATATGTGCACTTCGAGAACTAAAAACCAGAAGATTTTGGATCTCTAGTTGCACCGTTATGTCTTTAGCAAGAATGTGAAGCCGTAAAGAAATGAATTTCCCCAAAATGCGTATTTTGTGGCATGCAGAAAAAATAAATGACTGTTTTAGAAGTTGTTGAGAAGTTAAGTTTTTTCAGAAATTGATAACTGCCTCACTAGAGTGTTTTAAGTAAGCACAATTTATTGCATCTGTGCATTAGATAAAGGTACTAGAGAATTAATTGCTCTTTCACATACTTCGCAATCAGAGGACGAAACAAATACTGCCCCACCACAAAGATAATACAGTCCGTATTTTTAATTTCTATTATTTCACAATTATCAGGTATTTCAATGATATATTGTGTTTCATCCACTAAACAATAAAGCTCTTTAACTTTTTTGACACAGAAGTTCGAATATATTTCTGCTATTATTATATACATTCGAATATTAGAATATACGTTTATCAATCTTATGTTAATTTGTTTTTCTTCGCTAATTATTAAAAAATATATTTATCATAATGCGAGTTAGTATGATTAAAATACCTGTCTTTATATTATTTTATCCGAAACTAGCTAAAATTGATAACAAGTTATCCAATACTTAGTACAAGGTAGTAGACAAATATAAAAAGAACGATATTTTTATGTAACAGAATTAAATTGCAAAATGTTGATACTGAAGAACACATTTGAAGATGAACATTGCGCGGATATGATGGTGGTTGTAGTAAGCATATAACAGTATATTGAACACATAATATAATGTTCCAATATATATTTTTCTATTTAGTTTTCTATCTATAAACTTATACTACTGCATTTATACTTTCAACTTACCCATTGTAAATGTTTCATTCAATTTCCTTACAAAGGGTGCACCTAAACATGATAAAAAGTACGGACATTTCTTAATAATATTCGAACAAATATATTCTTCTCAAAACATTTTCGAATCAAATGAAAGAAAATGGAATATGTTAGACGAATATTTGTATATCTTACTATAAATTTTGGGCAAGTTATTAAAGTACAGGTTATTGATTCAAGGGATTAGTATGCCAAAATTTGACTATTTAGATGTGCTACACGAATATATGGATATCTCACCATAAATTTTGGGCAAGTTATAAAATCCAAAATCAAACTGACCAAATTCTTTGCTGTTTTTGGATTTAAGAACGGAAATTGAGGGAAATCAATTTTTCTTTTATAAAAGTGAATGATATAATTTGAAAGTAAAAGAATCGAGGTACAGATGAAAAGGGTAAATAGAACAGAACAAGTTTTCCAGTGGTAATATTGTATTGATTAAAAAATGATTTTTCACTTCCGGTCACGCTTTTTTAATTCTAAAAGACTAAGGAAACATTTTTGGATCAAAGAATGCTAAAACGAATCAACGACAAAGTTTCGAGGGTTTGAATATAACACATTTTATAAAGAAAAAAATGTTCGTTTAATTGTTAATATTTTTGCTTCCATTTTGATAATTTTACTGGCAATAGAACTAAAATTTTTAAATTAATAATTTCGTTTTTTATTAATTATTAATAAAAAAAGAGTTATATTTTTGAATAAAAAAAACGGTAGTGACGTATTTACATCCGTGGAGGCTGTGAGCCAATCGGAATGCTTGTTATTTTATCATTTTTCCGTGCGGTGGTGTTGCTAAAACGATGTGTTGACGTCACTGGCGCTTAAATTTATAGTTTAGAAAAACCATGTTCAATTAAAAATTACATGAAAAATCAATTTTTCAACATTTTTTTTTTTTAATTTTTTCTAGTAAACTTTGGAAAAAAGTTCTCTATTGTTTAGAAATATATTGTAACTGGGCCTTACCCTTAAAAATAAATAAATAAATATTTGAATTGTACACCATGAATACGAACAAAACCCCTTATTTTTTATATATAATCACTCTACATACGTATTTTTAAACATAAAATAAAAGATACTATCTTTTACAAGTAACATTCAGAATAGTTGACTATTGAAATTTTTCTATTCAACACCAAAAAGTTCGATACAACTAAAACCTATTCAAGTTTTAGAGTAATGACAACATAAACACACATTCATACTATTTATTAGTGACTATTCGCACATAACATATTCACTGCACATTTACAGATCGATAGTGTTATTACAGATCGATAGCACAGAATTTCAGTAAAGGATCGATAGTTTGAAGTTTTCGAAGTTTGGGGTTTAATTGGGTGTAACCTACGTTTTTCAGAAATCCTTCTATAACAGATTCATCCCACTTTATTATTTTTAATTATTATTTTATTATTCTAACTACATCCATATAGAGAATTAACTTTTATGATGTGGGTGGAGTCGGTTACTTCGGTTGTCCCAACGACGACAGTGTGATCATTTTACCGCCTCATTAATTATAATTATAACTAATCAGACTACCGCTGCCTAAATCCGAGCCCACAATCCCCCAGTCAGTAGCCAAATAAGTGAAGTCGATTGGACTTTAACTCGCACGGCCACTGAGCCGGTTAGAATCGATAAGTTTTCAGAATGTATTAGTAGATTTAGTTGACAGGCTATCATTTAAGGCGGTTACAATGGGAAGTGTGATATAATTATGATATCAGTCAAATCTGGGTAACACTATATAAATTTATATTGGGAAAATCATAATGCAACATTACATGCAATTTTGACTAACGTTATAAATAATTGAACTTTTTTGTCAAAATAAGTGTTCAGTTTGAGCTATTTCCTGTGCACTACATCATTTTTATTGGCTTTCATCGTCAATACAAGACGGTTATGTTTATCGTTTGGCAAAAGGCATTTAAAATCAGTCGGTACAGAAAATAATCAAACAAAATTCGAATGTCAACAAAACATGTAGCTTAATCGAATGCCTTTAAAATTACGCAACAACAATGCCAGCGATGATATCGAATTGAATCTATGCGGTCCAGTAATCGAAAAATTATATTTAATGCATTCGCATACGCTCCTCCCAGCTAAGCTATGGTTGATAAACAAAAATGCTATAAAATATTTTTTTGAATAAACAAAAATTTTAGTTTACCTCGAACACAAACTGTTTAATTTTGGTTTAACGTTCTAACATTTTAATTCGAAAACACTACTTTATCTGCTCAAGATTCTTATAGAAAAATGCGAATAATAGCCCATAGCACAGTGGAGTATTTATACCAAATTTCCGGACAATTTATAATTGAAGGGATTTTTATGCCAAAAATTGATAAAAAAGACTATTTAGATGAAAAAGTACCTATTAGTCATTTTCGTCTTCAAACCCAATTATTTAATTTTTTTTTTTTTTTTTTGCTTCTGAGCCACTTTTTTTCTTATCAATGCTTGCTTTTGTTTCCACGTGCGGTGATTTATGAATTATTAGTTACAAATTTTCTGCGGAAAAATGGAAATTTTTCAATGGAAAACTGCTTGCTTTTTTTTTTTTGCTTTAAGTTATGTTAGTCCTTATCCTTTTCATGGTTTTAAAAGAAAAAGCGCAAGATTTTTTTCATATACATTTTAAAGAATACTTAAACTTTTCCCTGTTAGAAAAAAATTTGCGCGAAAAAACCTGACTCATAAACAATAAGCTTTGAGTATCATAAATTTATTATTAATTGCACCAACAAACCCAGTAAACGTAAATTGAATGGCACGGTAAATTGAGAGGGACAACAATAATAACATGCATCCGTAAAAGCAGGTAAATTGCGGCTTACAAAAGAGGCGGGGCGAGATTGAGGTAACTCAAGCTACCTATTTGTGATGGAGTAGTTATCTAAATATACTAAAAAACAACTTTTAATGCAAAACAAAAGAGATGTTTATTCTGACTTTTGTTCGGAAATTATGTATAAATACTCCACTGTGCATAAGTTACGTTAGCTATGTTCTGAAAATCATGAAATATTTTACCAGTAATCATTCTTACAATAAAAATATAGTAAATAACTTTGCAAAATAATATGATCGTTGACAGCTTCTAATAAAATGACGGAAATAATAAAATGCTTGTCGAGTGACAATAATTATTGAAATATAAACATCATGAATAGAAATCTATTGGATTTACACAAATTATTTCAGTTGAATTCACTTGACACTCTCTACTGTTTGATTTTCACACATAAGTCTGTTACAGTACCTAGGTGTACATTCAACCCAACCAAATTTCCTTTTATCGTATGTAAAATAAATATGAACATATATAAAAAGTTTAATGCCCTTTTCATACATATGTCGTAATCGCAGAGTAAATGGAGTTATTTCTAATCTAACTAATCAGATTATAGCCTTACTGCCACATTATGTAAAGTATTTTCAGTTCTTGCTTAATGGAAAACTTTTGAACAAAGAGTGTAAAAGAGAGAAGCACCCTATACGATCAAATTTAAAATAGTAGTATACGAAATTCAGCGCCTCTACTGAGTAAGGTTTTCAAACATAATTGTTAAAATAGTTGACCCTCACAAAGTAACCAAACTTAATATGGCCCCTCAAAGGTCAACAAGCTTAAAATTTGAACGCCAATAGTTGAAAATTATTTAATATACTCTTCTAATTTGATAAAAATAATGCAAGCATTGGCACTTTCTATACAGGGTATTTTAACAACTAACTCACTTGTTTAAAATTATTTTGAATACTTTTTGAAGTAAAAATTTCTGTAGGTGTGTTGGGCACCTTTGGGATGGAGAAAAATCCTTGAAGACACGTGGCGGGAACGCGTGACAGTAACGGTTGATATTGAACGCTAAAAATTCAATTTAGATTCAACCTATATGGTGAATTAGTGGTATCGCTGCTGGACTGTGAACCAAAGAACCTGCGTTCGAAACCAAATCCTATCAAAATAAGTTTATTTATTTAATGGTATTAAAAAAAACAACAGCTATTCCAAAGTTTTAAGTTACACTTTTGTCTACAGTCCCATGACTTTTTAGTTTCTTTTAAAAATTTGTTTAGGTATAAGAGAAAATTTTCATGTGTGAAATTTGAAAATTTATTTTCCTTTTTCTGAAAAAAGTTTTACTCGCATAGGACCCTAGAATTGAATAAATATTAACACTTGTTTCAAGAGGTCAATGGTTCGAAAACATAAGCTCGTTTTCACCAGTCTAAAGTATGAAGGATGATATCGTAAGTATGCGAATAAATTCGGGTAGCGAGATTATACACTGATCATATTTAACTTCGGCAGCACACGAAAACCAGATAAATACAGCATTAAGTATATTGCATGCACGTATAAGTTATCGTTAATGTATATGAAAAGCAAGAAATATATATATATATTACAGTTAATTTTATACTTTCTAAAGTGATAATTTTATTCTTTTCACTTAAAGCTGGTAAGGAGGTAAAAAAGATAGCGAGCTAGTGTTGCTTCTTAGTACGTATACATTTTACAACTCATCCTCCTGAAAGAGTATCATATGTTTTTTATTTCCTTTTCATATAAATAATGATTACAAGTATTATACATTTTGTATAAGAATGTAACATTAAAATATTACATGCTCATAAATTATAAATTATTCCTATAATGGTATTATTCTTTATGAAATTAATACATCTCATACAGGTGTACAATATGAAAGGTTTCTGAACCTGGGTCAAATAATTTAATTTCGGATTGCTTAAAATGCTTTTTCTGTCATAATTCATGATAAGGAACATGCACTTATTTATTTTCAATGAAGATAAAAGTGACAAGTATACAGGGTGAGTCATTTTAATCTATAATCTAATAGAAAAAATTTAATGAATTGTTATTATTCAATAATTAACTTCCCAGTATGGTAAGTTATTGTAATGAGTCCGATTTTCGAAATAGAAATTTTCAACATATCTTAACATTTCAAAAAATGATATCGACTTCGTTGATGTGTCGATCGAAGTGTATTAGCGATAATATGCTCTGAAAAGAATTTCATAACATTCGGTCGAGTTTTCATTTTTTTTTTCTTCAATTTTTTTATTTATAATGCTGGGAAGTTGCGGATCTCAAGGATCGCACCTGACACTACCTACGGCTTGTTTTTATTTGACATTCACTATCCGTTTGTGCGTCGTCATGATACGGACAATCTAATAGAAGCCAGCGCTTCCAGCGGTCAATTTTGGCGTTAAGGTGGCTTTATTGCTAATTTTCAATTTTTATATATTAATTGTAATACAAATGTAAAATTAAAATTATTGAAAAATAACAATCAATTAATCTTTTTGCATTAGAAATTGTGAAAATAAGAAATGAAATTGCAAAAATAATATCTATTTGTAGAATGTAAATTAACCCAATCACTTATTTAAATTTGATAGAAAATATTATTAAATTTTCAATGTAAACCGTATATACAAACCAGTGAGTTATATACCCATCTATACAATTATACATATAAATAAAGTAGTGTATCGTTACCAAGAAAACAACTCGCGCACGGTACGAATACCAATTTTCATGTAAACAATTGAAGAATGGTCATATTTTAAATTAAATGTGTGATTTATTGAATATTTCATAAAAGAGTAATGCATGTGCACACAATATTATGTCTCAAGTGATTGGACTATATAAATATGATTACGATACATACCATAACCATAGAGACCAGTCATAACAGAATTATTGAACAATTTTTTTAATATATAACATTTTTTTTGCCTTCAAATAATTTGCAATGCTAGGATTTGAAGGAGAAGATGGTGAAGAAGGAGGCTATCCTTATGGAGTAAATTTTCAAAATTATGTAAAAATTTAATATATTAATCTTATATTGTAAACTAGGAATATGAAGGAGGTCGTGATGAAAATTTAGATCGACATGGTTGGGGTAGTGCTTTACTTCCAAACAAAGACATTTACGAAGGTAATTACTTCCATGGAATGCGCCAAGGTCAAGGTCTATATGTATTCCGAAATGGAGCAAGATATAACGGCGAATGGCGTAAAGGAAAAAAAAGTGGCTTAGGTGAATTTATATATCCAGATGGTACTCGTTATTTTGGCGATTGGAAAAAAGATTTAAAACATGGATTTGGAGCTTATTATTATATTAATGGTGATACGTATGAAGGTGCTTGGTATAAAGGCAAACGTGATGGCTTAGGTACATATACATGGGCCAAAGATGGTACAAAATTTATTGGCACTTGGAAGGCAGGTCGAATGATCGGTCCAGCTAAAGTTATGCATCCCAGGCATGTATATCATGGACCTTTTAATTTGAATTTACAAAAAGGATTTGGTTGTTTTACATTTGATTTAAAAATAATGCAACATGGCTATTATATTAATATAAAAGATCCAGCTTTTGATTATTTGGGCGGTAGTGAAGAAGAAGAACTACGTTATGAAGAGGAATGTTATGGCGAAGAAGAGGATGGTATGGTGCCATTGCCAAAAGGTTTAATTCCAGTATGGCGTGTGAAATCAATTACAGAATATAAACCAGAATTATTACCACCAGAACCTGTTCCTGTACCTGTAGATGAATCGGTTGAATCTTTAATAGAAGTTCCGGAAGTTGAACCACAATTGGTAACTCCGCCTGGCTTTGATGTTGATTCAGGAGGCGAAGAAGGAGCTCATCATATTTACGATGATCCATTTGGTACTGCTAGAGGCTTGTTACCAGAAACCTTCTTTTGCCCTGATGACGCTGCTGCCACCATTAAATAAAAGTGCTTTTTTTAATAATATTTAGAGTTGTGTTTAATAAATGGCTAAAAATAAAAATTACCTATGTGATTATTTATTTACTGTTTTCACCATGGGTAAAGGAAGTTTTGAAATATTTAGAGCTACAAAAATTATGGTTAAAAGAACTGTTAAAAACTTGTCGACAACTCCAAATGCCAGTAAATATATAATTTTGTTTACCATGGTTAGCGTTACCACCTTTTTTGAAATAGTTAAGTACAAGCATAAGGGCAATTTTAGATTTGGGGTTGAAAATATTTGTACCTCATTTTCAACTTTGATGATGAATTTTGTAATAACTTCATGAATGTAGATGAAATGTGCCTTGTTTTTCGAAATATCGAAAACTAAATAAACAAAATTTTCAATTTTTGATATTTTGAAAATTATTTCAGATATCGAAAAATTTTACTCTTACTTTTCATCTTATATTGTCATGTTATAATATAAATCGCCATCAAATTTGAAAATGTATTTTTTTTTTTTAATTTTGTGTCCCATTACCGTTTTTACATCCTTACTTAGTCGGGCAGTTTGTTTTCAATAATTTATTAATGTTTTAACTTTAAATAATTTTTTTTTTTAATTTTCACTGACTAGTTTAGGAGAAATCTATGAAAACAACCCAACTAGCGTTTTACCATAAAACCAATGTTAATTAAATTTGCCTATTTTTGAAATCATTTATTTATTTAAATAATCGAGCAATCCCCTCTAAAATTTACAGACTTGATTTAGACTTAGTCCAACTTCATATAAAAAAATCAATCTTTTTTTTATTTATAATTGTCTTGGTGCTCGTACATCCTGAAAAAAAGTAAATAGGTATTTGTTGGTACTAAGTAAAAAAGTACTAAGTAAACCTTAGTAGGAAACTATTTAAATAAACTTTGTGCTAGCAGTCACATTTGATCCAGCCCAAAACATAAATTACGCTTCAATGTAAATAACAAAGGCGTATCGAATTATTAGTGCGGTTGGCAAAATAGATAAATAATATAACTGACGTCTTATACTTTTGCGTTTGCAAGACCTTTGAATTTTAGAATCCAATTTCATTCAGTGAAAAACCAATGTTTCATTATAAAACTTATTTAACCCATGTGTTATTCTAACTTTTCTCCGGAATATTTTCAGGGTGTCATACAAATAATGTTTTACGTAATTTACACGGGAATTACGTATATCGAAGCTCGTTTTTAAGTGGACAAAAAAGCAAATTCAGGGAAGTTCGATCACAAAGATACCGGAATTGTGATATTATTATCTTCAATATAATACACAACAATGAACTTTTTTAATTAAAAACTATGGTGTTTATATAGTAGACAGAGTTACTTCTTGCTTAATTTATTATTTATAATAAAATTTACTTAATTTATAATTGTAATTTACTGTAATGTATCCGTACGTATATTCTTCAAACATCAGGTAAATCTTTAAAATTATTAGTGAATGAACACAATCATAGGGTTGGCCAAAAAGCCGAAAAACCCCAATGACCGTGTTAAATCGACAACATTAAAGGCATGACCGACCTGTGGATCAGTAAATCAACGTAGTTACAGGTTTACTTAAAAAATGAAAAAACTGCAGGCAGGCTCGTGCAAGCACGGCCCCTTTAATGGCATGAGCATTAAGTTCGAACATGTTTTGTTTTGGAAACATTTGGTCGAGGGAATATAAATCGAGAGACATATTCGAAGATGTTTTGTTGTGGTTATAACGGTGGGGTTGTTATATAACGACCTGTCAAACTTTCAAGTCAATTCATCGACTGTTTTGCAAGTTTTGCGGCAAGAAACAAATGAAAGCTAATTTTTTATTTATAAAAAGATAATTATTTGACACAAGATTATGAAGGCCCTCTAGTATACTATACTGAGGCTTGTCTTTCGCCCTAAGGCTCCTGCTCATCGAGCACCAGTGCTAAGTTTTTAACGCAATCATAATTATCGTTGGTACTTCATGATGAGCTTTCTTATCTCTCTGACCTTATGTAGTGTGATTTGATTTCTTTTTCCAGATCAAGATCCAACTAAAAAGACAACGATTTCCGAACGATGACAAGTTATAGAACGCCTGCACCAATATCATCAAGTTTTTGGAAGACTGATGGAAGATTCAGATACATTATTTCATATTCATGTTAACGTGTAAATAGTAGGGGCCTTTATAAATTAGAATTTTCTATAGATATATATATATCTAATTAGCTTCATGAGAATGGATACTTTATATTGACTACAGACCATTACCTACCAAGCTAAAACTATAATGATAAGTTTTTGGTGGGTATTAAAGCATAATAATTCATATATAGAATATCTCTCTGTCTCTTGAAAACTCCTTCAACAAAAGACAACATTCATTTGTCGCTAAATATCAAAAGCTGTTGATATAGGCAAATAAATGTGAACACCCTTAGGGCACAACATTTTCTATTCTATATAAACATTATTCTATACAAGTTTTACTACACAATAAAATAGCACAAGGTCAACTTCTACTAACAACCCTACTAAAACTATTGTCTTTGACTACTAGTAAGTAGAATGAGTTTAAGATGTATTATGAAACAAAGTCATACATCTTCTTAAACTGTTCAAATTGTTTATAAAAAATGACATTCTCACAAAACTTCATGTATAACAATGTTACTCTTAACAATTTGACACTTTCCTTGTGTGTATAAAAGCAATAGATGGAGAGCTAACAACAGATTTCTTCGTACAATATAACATATTTTCTTCTCCCTTTTCTTTTTGGTTGCTTCTTCCCATCGACGAGAAAACGTTTTGTGTCCTAAAGGGGAAAATACATTATAATTTATTTATTATCGTTACAAATCTACGAGCGGGTAAAATCAGAAGGATTGGCTCAGAGTATACACATTATCTTCATATGGGCTGCATCAACCTAAAACTGCTGCAGTAATGAATTATGCAGTCCCCAAACAATCTTACCAACCGCGATATTGAAAAATTTTGCAAAATTAAGTATAGTATGTCGGCAGCTTAAAATTGATGTCGGCAGTTGAAATTTGAATACTCATTTCGTTTTGCTGTTCTGATAAAATGATAAATCGAAAAGAAAGGACAAAAACTCATTTTTTCTGTTTCCTTAAACCCTTAAAATTGAAATTTTTCGTGTGTCAGGTTACGTTACGGGCATGCTTTTTTAGCATATTTAGATCAAAAATTTTATTTGTATCTTATTTATTTACTCGTAAGGATAATTAAAAAATGCAATATCACTAATAACATTGAAAGTTAATACTCGTGACCTATTAAGAAAAAACATAATTAAGTTTAAACTTCATTTTTTTTTAAATTTCGTGCTGCTGCAATAACTCTTTTTGAAACCCTTTTATCTTAAATCCGGTTACTATGCCTACCATACAGGGAAATACTCATGCAATATTGAAAATCTATCAAGATACTCCACCAAAACAGATCAAATAAAATTTTAAAACCGATTGAGTTTTTTGTGAACAGTAAAAGTATTTATTTCGACCAACTTAATTTGAAGACCTTTTCTTCTGCTATTGATTACCAAATTTCATTTTTCTTGTTAAAAATGTATACAAAATCTATTTTCTATATTTTTATGTGGGTAGATATATTTTTTAAGCTTTTGAAATTATCTCGAAATTCGTTGCTGACTCTTATTCTATTATAAAGTATAATAATATTTCATATAAATATTTTGATTTCGTGTTTTAGTTTGGGTCTGTATCATGTGTTTTAGAGCTTTTTATACTTTGATTTGCTAACAGTAGTAGTCACCCTTTTGAGAAATTGATTAACTGACAACTTCAACTTGCTCGTTAGAATTAATATCAATCGAAAGTTTATATTAAGGTCATGGACGAAACATCAGTACAGTGTAAATAAAATTTGCGTTAATACCTCGTGGTCCCGTTTCTTATGATATCTTGATTAGATAGCGTTTGCAGAATATCAAATCGGGCTGTATTCGAAAATTAATTTATAAGATATAAGAGCTTTAAAATGGGAAGAAAGTTTACTAAAATATTTATTTTTTATTTTACATAGTATTTTTTATATACAAATTTCATACATTTTGGCGTAAAAAAATAATTAATAAAACTTAATATAATAACAAGTTTCATCAAAATTAAATAAACTTAACGGAATATTATATTAGGCTTTATTAACTTTTAAAATGACTAAAAATCATTAAATATTATTTAAACAAAAAAATTATCCATAAAAATCTTAAATAATAAAACCAAAAAAGTTTTTTTAAATAAAACGTTTAAAAAATTAAATTTATATTTTTAAAATGGTAACTTTTTAATACAAAATTTTTCACAGATAAATTATTTTTTCTCTGTTTGAATTCTTGGTATAAACAAACATTTATCGAACATTAATAAATTAAGCGTGCAAATTATTTATTTTATTCGACAATTTAAAATTAATTTATCGTCAAAAAACAATTTTTTTTAATTTTATTCGAAATATGTCAAATCCATTCGATTATGTGAAAAATATTCCGAATAATATTTGGTTGCTATGAACATATAATTTCTGTAATGAATATCAATCTGAAAACATAATGCATTCAACAGAAATCATGTTAAAATCTTGAAACTTCACGCTTTTTTAATGCTATATTAAATCATGTTTAATACCACAAGTATAACTACACAACTCCTCTTTAGATTGTCCAGTATTTCTATTTACAAGTGTCTCAATTTTGAAATTTAAAACAAAAATTTCGCATTTTTTTTCGCATGTGTTTTTTTAAATTCTCTTTTAAGGAGTATTTTTTTTTTTTTGCTTTTGTAATTAAATGATTCTCTAAGAGAGAACTTATTACAAACATGTAAGAAAAAATATTAATAAATATTTTTCTTAATAATTACATATAAACAAACAATTAAAGTTTATAACAATTGATTTCGCTAGAATTTTTGAAAATTTAAAAAAATACATTCCACCTAAGCATCGAACTAAATTTCAATTATTTCCAAAAACTAAGCCTCGTCTCCCCTACCGTCGAAAATTCTCTTTTTAACCATCTACGTAAAATAGATTCTGAGAAAAAGTCTTAACAGGCGGACTCTATGGTGATTTTACAAACATTCTTTGAGAACACAAAACGCACGTGATTAAGAATAGACGTTGATTTTTAAGCATGTTTGTTAGAATTGTAATAAATAACCCTCTATAATGTTAAAATTGACAACAGCAATTTAATGTTAAGAAACCTACGTTAAAATTCCGATTAAATCGATATGTCTCCTAACCTTAAAAGAAAATAATAATTATATTTTAAATTCCAAAATTGACACTCTTTCACCGATGAGAAAGTAATTCTCGAAAAGCAAATTTAATTTCTCAGGCTTCTGTCATAAAAAGCGATTTACTTTAAATGTTCTTAAAATCGTCGATGGCAGGCCTAGATTTACATATTGGACCACATGGGCGATGGCCCTAGGCAGCAAATTGATCAAAAGGTCAAAATATTTTTGCGGACAAGTGAATTTGATCTTAGACATGACGAAAAATGTTAAGATGTTGAAAAAAAATAAAAATATATAACAAGTCTAAACTTGCCTTGACACTCGTACTGTATTAGAAATAACTGAAAAAAAATCGTCTTTTTTTTTACAATTGCCCAAGGGGGCTCTTTATGTAAATCCGACCTTGATCGATGATAATAGAATTTCAATAATTAATTCAATTATACTTTACAACGTTTCAAAACTAATTATTGCACAAATAAAATGTATAATTTTTGGTTTAGGTTACATTTAGGTTTGTCTATTTTAAAATTAATTTTTTAACTTTTAAAACATTTCTATTAGTTTGGTGGTACAGGACATGCAAGAAGTACTCGTTCACTATGCCGTCTTGGTATGGCCACTGTACCCGTTGGACCTGTTGCCAATAACATTGTTGATCTACCACCGTTACTATGATGACCTGAATGTATAATTGGCATACGATGTATCATTGGCGTTGAACGCATAATATCATCCCGAAATGATTGATGTATCCTCTCAAAATGATGATCATTTGGTGGTAAACTAAATCGCCGCCCAGACGATGAATACGACCTGTGATGTTGTGTCATTGGACATAAATCACGGTGCATTGATTGTAATGAATCTTCATAGCTGCTAAAATAGGAAACATTAGTTAAGTTTAACGCAAAGATGTATTGATTGAGAGTAGGGAATTATTTCACGGTGACAGGTATTTTCATTTTGTTCGAACAAACATAACTTGATCGATTGCGAATTAATCCAATCAAAAATCCATATCCTAACTGAAAAGGAGATAGAGCAAAGGATATTTTGCCAATAACATCGTATAAAACTGAAGTTAGAGCTGAATAATAATTCTTTGTCAGCTTTTATTTTTCCAAAATTTTGTTAATTTTCTCAATTTTTTACTATTCAAATTTAGATAAAGTGGAATAAGAAAGAATACCTAGTGTGAACAATGTTAATTTAAAAAAATTAACATGATTTTCGAAAAATAAATTATCTTCACTTTTTATGGAAGAAATATTATAAAATACTAGAGTACAGCAATCTCAGAATGTCTTTGTTCAAAATAGAAGCATCATTTTTGAGAGAAATTGAAAAAGGAAGAAATATCGTTCGTTAATACAATTAAAAGTACTTACTTAGAACTTTCCTCCGATGAGTGTGACGTCGATTGTCCACAATGACAAAGATGTTGTGCATTATGATGATCATGTGCTCCGTCTACGATCCCAGAATCCTTTCCACTAGAATGTAGCGATGCAATTGATGTTTCCATACCAATATGTTGACCAGCGCGTACAGCACGATCTATAGCACTAAGGCTACTACGACGTCCGGCTGTTGGTATATTACCTCTGATAATACCACCATACTGACCCCTATATTTATTACTATTGTAAAAATGTATATCAGTATTGGAAGATTCATTAAATCGTTGATGATGTGCAGGTGTTTGTAATAGTCTTGGTTTACCACTACCAGGACTATTAGAATGGTGGGATTCAATAATGTATGAAGGATCGGTTTTGGTCGGAGTTGTATATTCCGATAGCATTTCACCATACCGAAGTGGATAAAGAGAATTGGTTGAAGGTGGTTTTATCAAAGTACCAGAATCTCCACCAGGTGCTCCCAAAGAATATCCCAAAGTTGTAGAAACAGGTCGGTGATGATGGCTATTTCCAAAATATTGTCCAGATGCTTTTCTATAAGGATTGTCATAAAAACGAAAAAAAAGGACTTTGTACCATAAGCTTGAAATATAATTTACAAAAGCAAGTGTCTTTTGAATAATATGGTGCTTTGTACCATAAATCAAAAAGTGCTTTTTTTAAATAAAATTGTGAATTTGTAAATCTTATTTTTAATGATGTGTGAGTTTTAAGAAATCTTTTAAGCGCATGTTATTTTAAGCATGTCCCTTTCAATTTTATATGTTGGTAAATTGGTTGCCATTGTTAAAAAGGCAATAATTTTTGGCTTAACAAAAACCTTACAATGAAAGATGATAACAGATGTAACTATGATTTTCTAGTTTATACCGAAAGTATTAAAACATATGAAATATTTAACAAAATTTGTGGAAATTTTTACTAACAGTGACGAATATCTGGAAAATTTTATAAAAGTACCTATACTAGATTAATTTGTTTGCGTTGTCTTATGCATTAATGAATTTCTACACGCTAAGAAATGTTTTTACCACAGTGTTGGTATGGTATATATAATGGTAGAGATAGCTGATAGATACTTCAGTATCTATGTGTTATCATAAGTATTATTTCAGTATTTGAATAGGGCTATCCACTAGAAGTATTGTGTGTATCGCCAACCAGTTATTAGTTGATCACAAATAAGTGAAGAAAAAAAAATTCTATACTTCCTTTCCGCGCCCGTAATAGCTAAATACGAATAACCGGAGACAATGTTTTTAAAACATTAATGATTAGCTTCTTGCTTTATATCTAGATTCTATGAACAATTATTGTTAAATCGAGAATCGAGAACAGAAATAGAAAATCGATTCTCATCAATAGAAAATCGAATAGTAGAGAAAATCTTATCACAAAAAGATAGTGGAAAACGATCACTCATAAAATCTGTCATTAAAAATGAGTCTAGGCGTATAAATATAATTAATTTGGAGAAATTTATTTGCCACATTTTTAAAATTCAAACAATATACAAACGTACTAGTGATGCGACGAATATTCGCATGATTTTAAACATTACCATTCGCAAGAAACGCGATGCGAATTTTTTTCAAATGTTTTTGACAAAAAATATTAAATGCTTTACTCATATTTTTCTATCACTTTTTAATCACAGTTAAAGCTGTTGGACAAATGCACTTATAGCAAGCTATCTTCAAATAAAAACTAACTGAAATTTGCTTTTAATGAACTTATACGGTGTGTTTTTAATGGACTTATACGACGGACTCTTTTATGCTAATGAAGAATTATACCTAGCAAGTTAATACATAACAATTTTTGAATGTTTTTTTTTTTTTTTCTTTTAAAGTAAACATCCGCATACGCTCTTGTACGAAGTACAACATTCGTCCCATCACTAATACCTACATACAAACTATTATTGAATAAAAATGCGAAAGAGGATTTATCTAGAAGACATTTTTTAACAAAAATAATAATGAGCTTTGAATTATTCAAATCACTATTATAACATTTATATTCATAGAAAACTTTTTCTTCACTTTTTCTTTTCAGAAATGTACTCAACTAAATGTTTCTTAACTGGATTAAAACTTCTATATGTGCGTCTTTGTGTGTGTTTTTTACGTTAGTTTACCAGTGTTTTTTCTCCATTTTGTGTATACAAAACCACAACTGATTACACAGACAGTATTATATAAATGTGCATTCAAAGAAGTTTAATTTTCATTAAATTTTTTCTTCAAAAAATATAAAAAACGACATTATTTTGTACCTTTTACATAACCAAGAGTATTTTGATTTTTTGTGAGTAAATTAAGATAATATACATCAACCCAGATTCGAAGTGCGGACGTTCAATTGCTAGACCTATGGCTACGGATTACACAGCTTAATTTGTAACATCGATTATTTACAAAACAAGGTCATATGCAGTCAAACTTTCACTCCGAATGGTGGTGACTCCTTCAAGGGGAGTAGGTGAAATTCTTTCCAATGAACTTTATACAGTCATACAGCCACGACAAATGCGTCTCAAAACGAGAGTTTTATACATATGCTTCCTTGAACATTTTAATCATATCGGTCGCTTAGCAAGAAGAATTTTGTCTTTGTGTGAAATTTTATAACATAACTTTAAGTTTAAGTTAACTTTTAACTTATTGAAATATTAGAGTGACATTTTAATGAAATATTAGAGTGAGATATAAAAAACAAAATACATTTTAATTAAGTGATAAAGTTGTGGAATCATAATTGGTTCGATTGTCGTCTCTAATTTTTTTTTAACAAAATGCGTACAATAAGAATTTCTCTACAGTGAGAATTCTCATAAACCTTATTCAAAAATTGTTTTAAATTTTATTAGTGCTCGTACAAAATTAAGAAATGTTATTTTTCTCAATAAAAAGGCTTGGTGTAGTTATTTAGCCAACTAAATATCAAAGTAAGTAATCACTGGTTTATTCGTTACTAAAGTAAAAGGTTTACGAGTGATAAAATTAATTTAAACAATTGGTGTCTGAGATGCCATTTTTTTGAGATAGTACCTATTTTAACAGTATAAATTTTTTATTTGTCGAATTGTTCGGTTTGACCCGCGAAGAGAAAACTTTGACTAGCATAGAAACCCTTTTGTAACCTTATGGACGGCTTTGAATATGTTATGGGTATTTATAACACATAAAATCAATAGATGACCTCAGTTTTTTTTGTTGGTTTGTCTTAAAATTTAAATAAATTTTTACTATACAAAAAGCTCTTCAATTATAAGCACAGCAACATAATATTTATTAATAATTTATGTTAAACAAAATAATAAAAGTATTTTAATTGCTGTGTTATAATTAAATCGCAAAGCGTGAATAATGTACAGTGTTTTATGACTAATTTAAAGCTTGTAATATGAATTAAATTACATAAATGATAATTAACCTTCGCGTTAAGAAAGGATTATAGCTATATGGATATTTTAGTGGAAACAAAATCAAATCCTTTCAACATAATCAAATTCTTGAATCAAAATTTATTTATTGTTTAAAAATTTATTTATTGTTTAAATGCTCAAAGGTCTAAAAACGTATTTTTTAAAGATATTGGAATAAAAAAAATATCTTCGATTTTTTCCAATTTTTTAAAGAGGATAGAAAAGTCATAAAAAATCTCAAAAGAAACGCGAACAACACTAAGTGTGGACTTTAGGGAAGGTTAAAACCTTTAAGTAAAAATAAGGAATATCATGTAACATGCAAACTCACCTCTCTTCGCGTTTAATCCCAAGGGTAAACAGATTTTTATTATTTTACTAATAACTTATCAAAGGTACTTAATGAAAAGTCTAGAAATATTAAATAGATTTGTAAATCCGTGATTCTTCGAGGCAGTACTGCATCTTAGTCACTAGACGATGAGTAATTGTCGTAGAATTCTTCGTTACCGAGCGCGCGAGGCTTTTCCGAAGCACCTATTTTTGCATTTTCGCAAATTTTAAGGACCTTGTATTATCATATACTTTTTTTACAAATATATACCATTAAAAGCTATAATTTGAGAACCAAACGAGTTTTCTACAAGTCATAGACACCGAGAAAATAAATGGCGAAGAATGCGATAAATTCGAGTTTTCTCTTGAAATTTCGAATGGACTTTAACTTGTCTCATTTTTTTCGTTTTTCTAGCGTTACAACCACTTTTTTTTTAATTAAAAAACTTTTTTCGTCTTGTTTTTTTGGCAAAAAAAACAAAGTATTATTTCTTAAAAACTACAATTTTAATTGTCCGGCGAGGGCATGTTTTTATAAATTAATCGAAGGTTAATCATCATTTTTGTTTAGTGAAAATGTGAGATGAATTAGCTGATGAAATAAAAAAAGCTGCCATTCTATGATGCACCAAGTTTTATTATTAATACAATGAATATTTGAATACAATAAATATATTTAATGAGTTTTACGGTAGTGATATGAGTTTTTGTAAATGATAATAAAAAATTAATATAATTAATATAATTATAGTTAGTGTATCTATATCAAATGCAATGAATTCAGCTAATTAAAGGGTTAGTTTTGAAATATAACTACTAAGTACGATTTGAAATTATCGAAATTGTTTCATGGCTTCAAGCAAAATATCATGAATACACTTATCTATTAATAATAATACGCAGTCCCACGCCTAAAAAATTTATTGATTAAATCACCGTTGAGATTTTGTATTTGCGTTCTTTATGCCCTTGTGGCCAGCGCCTTTCATAAGAAATTCGAGGTAACAGAATATTATTTTTTTAGATGATCGGAAAATTTTTGAATACAACCCCCCTCCCCAAACTTAAATTTAAAGATGTCCTTTTTATGGGTATTTTAAGAGAAAGATAAACGAATAACAATTGCAAAATCTGTGTGCTCAACCTGCAATAAAATGGGGTATCCATTAACGGGCATTGCAATTTTCTGAGTACCGAGTACCCTGTTATGTTGAAGGACCAAATGATTTTTCAATTCTTATTCCATTGCTTTTCTATTAGAATAACAAAAAAACCAATATCTTTAAATTTAAAAATGGAGGCAAATCATCAAATTTTAAAAGCTGTGAAAAGGAATCGCGCTACAAATACAGTGGAACCCCGGTAACCCGGCCCCGGCGGGTCCGGCGCCCTCTGTAATCCAAATTTTACTCTTTTGTAAAAAATTTCGGGCTATAATCCGAAAAATTCGATAGTTCGACACTGCTCTATAAAACGTTTGTCGAATTACCGGGGTTCTGCTGTTATTTTTTTTTATGTAAAACGCTGACCGTAAGGGCATTAAGAGCACGTGTACAAAGTCTCAACGGTGGTGATATAATCAGTAAGTTTTTTCGGTGTTGACCTGCAGGCTAAAAAGATATATGGCATTTTATCGTGTTGGAAATAATTTTATATTTAGTATTGGAAACTTTTTAATGTTATTAAGTGATTATAATTAAATTCGCTGTTTTTTTTCTGGTTATAAAATTGAGCAGATGGTTAATAAAGATTATAAAAAATGATCATAATATTTCTTGGTTGTTCGAATGCAAGTATTTATTAATATAGGTCTATTTCAATAGAAATGGGGCTTAACTGAACCTATCGTTTGGGACAGTTTTTGTCCAGGATATTATGAATTGTAATTTAAAATCTGGAACCATAAAGAAAGAAAACTGATTAATAATAGTTATTGTTAAAAAAATTAATATCAAAGAATTTTAATTATATTAACAGAAACAAAAATATGAATAAACTACGTTTAAAATGAACATTTATAAATTTTACGCATTTATAAAAGTGGGAGGTGTAATCGTGTTTTATTTCGAGGATATTCCCATGAGATTGATGGTTTTGTGGTTTTTATAAACGCCTCCTAACTTATACCTATGTACGTAATTTATTATTTTTATAAAATTTCAAAAATAGATATTTTTCTGATTATATTATTAAAACGAATTGTATCACTATAATACGGAAGTTGTATTTTCAAAATTTTCTTGCAAAATTTTTAGATCTTTTCAACGATTCTAATATCTTACTGGTTGTGAACTACCCGCTTCGATGGGTATCACTTACCCTACTTTTGTTCACAATTTCCTTTGACCAGTGTTTCTCTACTATATTATGTAGAGATGTATTATACATAAAAATCTTCCTCTTGAATGAATCATTCTAAAAACCGTATCAAAATCCTTTGCGTAGTTTTAAAGATCTATAAGTATACATAGAGACAGACAGCGGGAAGCGACTTGGTTTTATGGTATGTATTATGGCGTGAGGGTTCAAACTAAAAAGTTCCTCTTTAAACCATAAAGACTTTTTTAGGATAATTTTCTGAAGACAATGCAAAAAATCGCAAGTTCGATACACCCAGGTTCGTTTATTATATATTAAGTTTATATGCTAAGGTCTAATTCTACCTGTTCTATTTTTTATAATCCTTGTTAAACTTCTGATTGATTTTATAATCTTATGGGAAAGGGTGGAATTAACCACCACACCTCCTTTATAGTTTTTATCTCTTAATAAAAAGAATAAATGCAACATTTCCAATAAAACGATTTCTTATTTTACAAATTAAAAAATATGGCAATTGAAAAATGATATTCTTACCTACGTTTATGACGTGTACAACTTATACACAATGCTGCAATAAGTGCAACAACAAATATAACACATCCTAAAATAATAACAATTACTTCTAATGTTGATAAAATGAATCGTTGATTCTTTATTTGACTATTTGATTGGACACCCATACCAATATCAAGTACTTTATATGGTTTTAATTGACGTTTAATATCCACTTGCTTTTCATGTAAAACACTAAAAAAACAAAATCATAAAAAAATTGGTACTTACAGAAAATTCATTAATTATCGAAGGATAAAACGAAATGTTTATCGTCTTAATTCCGGCATTACAAAAATATACCCTCATCTACTAATACGGAATTCATGTATTTTTTTTCAAATTCATTGCTTACACCGTAATAATATAGTAAAAAGTATAAATACTGTTCATTAAGTGAAAAAATATTTCAAATAGAGAATAATTTAGAGATTTTTAAACGTAATCCCTTTGGCGCACTCTGTTGATAACGTATTAATATGTGATCTGTCAGTTGGTGACATTTCATTCTATTGTTTACTACAGGTGTAATACCCACGTATATAGTAATTATAGTATATATTCATGGTAATACCATACAAAATATAAGCAATTAATACCATACAATATGGCAAGCCACATACTATGACGTCACGTCCGTTTTAAAATTTCATTTTCCGTTTTATAAATTTGAATTTCTCTCACTGAATTTGTACTTTTATTAATTAATTTTCACCAATTAAATTAGATATAAATTACTAAAATGCCCATCCAACAAACTTACGGGAAAAAAAAACTTAAAACTTGTGACCAAACTTATTCGTAGTATCAATATTTTTAAATATTACAAACTTGGGACTAAACTTAGTATACCTTGATATATATTACATATATACAGGGTATAAAATGTTGGGAGACGTAAATGGTGAGAAACAGTGAAAGATTTATCGCTAAATGAACGGCCAAAGACAACATTAGCTGGAGGGCTAGTTAAGGACAAAATTTTGCATTCTACGTATTCGGCGTACTGCTCAAAATCTACTTTCTCAATTATCAACGACATTCAATAAAAATATTTTTTTTAAAGCCGTCAAATTAAAGTGAAAAATCAAAGCCACGCAAAATTTACGTTAAATTTGAATAGTTAAACAGTATTTTATGCAATAAAGGCTTAAATTAAGCGATTGCAATATTACATAGGTATGAATTACATTGACGGTGTAACTCAAATCAGTGATATATTTGCATCACGTTATTATGATTCCCTCACAAAATAGTGTCAGTTTCTCCAATCCTGCAGATAAGGAATTTTAATAAAAAATATGACTTGCTAAAAGTTTTTAGAAATAAAATTAATTAGCTGCAAATTAGTATCAATTTGCCAAAAACATTCAATAAAATCTAAACTATTGAAAATTATTACACTCTTCAGTACAATTACGAATATTTTATCATTAATAAAGGTTTATAACAATGGGACTAGCACTAATGGCCCCTAATGGGTATGTGCGTCATTTTATATATGTATGAGATGAGTAGATAGTACTTACCTTTCGAGTTGATTCATATCAATTATCACATTTAACAATGGATCGACAGCGTACAAAAACATATCAGTTCTAAATAAATTTAAAACAAATTATATTTAATCTCCAAACAAAATTAATTTTTTTAAATATGGAAGTAGTAAAACTTACGCAGAACTATCAACCAGATTATGTTCTGTGTGTGGTTCCAATTTTCGGATTCGAACATCGTAGCCAGTAACATTATATAAAGCCCTGAAATGAAAAACGATTGAATAATAAATGATGTAAATGTCAAAAGCCTTTTATAAATACACTCTTTTCGAACATGTTGTCTTCCTACAATATTGTAAAAAAGTTTTGGATTAAATGCACGGTAAGTATATAAGCTTGCAGTAAAATAATGTGTAATTTGTATCTCTACTGCACCACTCAACTGTTTCTCATATAATATATAGTGTACGAAGAGTTGTTTAAAATTTTGTTAGTATACTTATGTTTCTTTAACCACAAAAATCTAACTACAGTCGTTTCTGTTCAACAATAAAATTGATTAAGTGTTATTGTATCTCAACAATGAAACGGTCAATAATTTTTCTTTTTTAACTCAGAACACAAAAATGTTCAGTAAGGTTTTATTTAAATTTGTTGTTAAAAGAACGACATTTCTTGTACTATCCTTGTTAATGATCCGAGCTTTAATAAAGTTTATCTCGAGCTAGAGGCAGTCAAATTTTAGTAGCATTAGTATTATAATACCCTTAATAAGTATAAAAATATTAAAAAAATTTTTGCACTATCCCCATAGCGAGGCAACCTTAAATAAATGCTGTAATTTTTCCAGTTTCCAATTAATTAAAACAAACCGAAAATATTTATTAAAATTCCATTGACTTACAAAGTAATGTTATCCATACTTTTTTCAACATCCATTGGTTGACTTCCCATAACCATTATTAATTGTTTTTCTTCATCCAATACGTAAACCTACGAAAACGGTTATTGAATCAAAATTCAAATTTCATATTATTTGTGCTTCAATCACACGAGTTCCATACTAACAGTTACGCAAAAAATTAAAAGCAACCAATAGTCTTAAACTTACACACTTTACAACTTTATTTTACACTATGAAATTCTAAATCGACCCTCGTGTGATTAAATCCTCAATAAGATAAACTTACAAAAACATTTGCAATTGATGATTTTCCATCATCTGCACCTCGACGATCAGTGGCTTTAACATCAAATCCAAAAACTCTGCCAGCGTCACGTGCAAAACTTACAACTGAACGCACTTGACCAGTTAAGGGATCAATTGCAAATCGCCGTGTTTGATCATCACTTCGTCCAAGTATTTGGTATCGTATTTCTCCGTTTAATCCAGAATCGGCATCGGTTGCCTGTAATCTCAAAATCTGGTATCCAAAATTAGCACTAGATGGTATTGCTGCAACTATTGGCCGTCCATTTGTTTCAAATTTTGGAAAATTATCATTTAAATCTAATATTCTTACAATAACTTTTGCTTCATTTGGATCTAAAAGGAACAATTAACATTATACCTTATTTTAAGACTGATAGTGAGAGAAATATATTTATAGACTACTTAAAATATTGCCTGACCTAAATTACTTTTTTCATAGTTGGAAACCCTAAAAATGATATCGAATAAAACATAACTTACGTATTTCTGATAAACGCTCAGGGCCAATTGGATATACCATTTCCATTAATCCTCGTCCAGCTTTATTTGATTTATCAACACGAACAATAATTTCATATTTATCAATTTGTTCACGATCTGGACTTTTTATTAAATATAATGTACCATTTTGTGAATCAATTTTGAACATTTTTAATATATTTTTATTATCATCAGATGGTACTACAATATTATATTGTAAATTCATATCTTTATACTCCTCCGTGATATTCAATGTTAACAACTTCAAGGGTACTTGAATATTTTCTTCAACTTCTACTTCATAATATCTATGCGAGAATACGGGTCGATCAATGTTACGTATCAGAACAGCTTGTTCTTCGTCTGGGATATCAATAACTGATATAATCAATAAACATGTTGAACTTAGACTGGGTGATCCTAAATCAGAAGCAATAATCGTAATATTATATGTATTTTGTAATTCATAATCTAACTTTCCAATTGTGGTCACTACTCCTTCTTTGGAATCAATTGCAAATAAATTTTCATGATTCTTTCGATGTGGAATATCAAATAGTAATAAACCATTACCATTTCCAGGAAAATCAGAATCATTTGCAAATATTTTTGTTACAACTGTTCCAATTTGACTATTCTCTACCACAGTGGCAAAATATATTGGAGTTAATTGTACAGCTTCAAAATTATGATTCGGAATAGTTGAAGATTCAGGATGAGGAGTTGAAATCAATTTATCATAACCATAAAATTGTGGCGCATTATCATTTACATCTAGAACATTTACTTCTACATCAACAAAACTTCGTAATTTTGATTCGCCTGGAGCATTATCTTCAGCGACACATGTAAATGTAAATCGATCATTTATTTCTCGATCTAACTCGCCATTGATTGTTAAAACGCCACTTCTGGCATTTATACTGAATGGTAAATTTTCATAATCGGAAATTGAATATGAAATATTTGCATTTTCACCAAAATCACTGTCTACGGCTTCAATTGTACCCAAAATTTTATTTGTATAACGCGCTTCTAATGCATCAAAACTATACCATGGTTGTTTAAAAGTGGGTGCATGATCATTAATGTCTTTAACAGTTAATCGTATTGTCACATTATCAGATAATCCACCATGATCTGTAGCAGAGATATTTAAACGAAATTCGGTTTCAGCTGGTAAAGTTCTTGCGACAATTACTTCACCAGTAGTAGGTTGTATCATAAAGAATTGTGTAAGAATTCGTGGTCCAATTTTTACCGTAGCATGAGATTGTTTTATTGTTTCTGATAATATATTATATGTTAAATGGGCATTATCACCAAAATCTCGATCGTTTGCTAATAAACGAACAATTGGTGTCCCAATTTGTATATTTTCTGGTAAACTTATTAATGGAGCAAAATACATGACTTGATTATTTGAATTCATTGTTAAAATATCAGTGAAATTATTTTTCGCTGTTGTTAAATTCGCATGCATTTCATCGTATTCAACTAATTTCACACCTTGATCCGGTAAAATAACCATTTGTAAGAATGTAGGAGCATTATCATTTTCGTCTTCAATATTTATAGTTAATTTCACTTCAGAACTTAAACTACCCTTATCACGTGCAATTAATCGAAAATTATACACAGGTTTTGATTCTCGATCTAATCCGTCTTTGGTGCCCTTATAAATTATTTTACCAGATGTTTGATTCACTTGGAATAAATCTTGCCCATCGCCAAACAATGTCAACGTAAATTGAGCATTAACTCCTTTATCCTTATCCGTTGCATTGATTAAATGTGACATCTGTACTTCAGTATATCGTGGTGAATTTTCTTTAATTTTACCTTCATAAAATGATTGAGTGAAAATGGGGGCGTTATCATTTTCATCATCAACATGTACAGTAACCTTTAAAGAAAAAAACAATTTCCTTAGAAATTAATTATATTTAAAATGAAATAATTTATATGCAGTGTTTTATATTTGTTCTTCCACAGCAGAACGTATCGAAGCTTCCTGATTTAGGAAATTGTTTTATGAAAATTTATATAACGAGTTTAAACTGAAAATAAAATATACAGGGTGTTTTATATTTGTTCTTCGGTAAAAGAACGTATCGAAAGCTTCCTGATTTAGGAAATTGTTTTATGAAAATTTATATAACGAGTTTAAACTGAAAATAAAATATACAGGGTATGTCAGAATGACCGCATACGGATAATATTAGGTTTTCCAGCTAAGAGATACTCTATATCTATTGTTTTTATTGAGAATCCTCATCTACGATAAACAATCTGTTGTTCATAACAACATCAATGCACATCAGTAGTTTTTAGACACTTTCGTGGCATACGCAAGTGTCAAAAAATTAATTATGTCTCAATTTGGTAAAAAAAACAGCTGTTTTATCGGAGATGAAGGTTGATATTTGCGACACTATGGTACTGAAATCTTAATTCTAAACCCAATAGTGTTCCTACTTTGGTCATAACTTTGACGAAATTGTTTTTTTGTTCTCAATTGTGTTCTATTGTGAAAATAATAGTTTCATACTTTTCTAAAATATTTTTAAAAGAATTCGTAATTCATGTATTTAGAATTTAGACAACTTGAATGAAAACTTACTTGATAAATACCAGCTCCACTTAAAAATCCTTTGTTATATTCAGCAATTACAGTTAAGCGATATGTATCCCTTTCTTCACGATCAAGTCCTTTTTTAGTATACAATGTACCATCTTGGGATATCGCAATATAGTCAGTCACATCGGGTTGATTTGCAATTACAAATCGTAACGATTTTGATGTTGTGTTTTTGGTCATATTTTGATAAAATAATCGTCCAATTAGTGCTCCAGACATATTTTCACGTACTCGAAATTCAATTGGTGCTCCGCTTGTGCCTCTACAAACACATTAAAAATTATATCATAAAATCTTACTTTCTGTTTAGACAGAAAATTAAATATCAAATTCAAGCTGCCTAGATAAAGAAGCTGCGTTCTCGAAAACTAAACTATTAATCGTCATTTGAGCTCCCTTTTTTGAGTTTACAGTATAAATTATAGTACCAAAATTGTATGTTACTTTTCGATTTTTTCCATAGGTACTTATCTTTAAAAAAGAGCAAAAATTTTTTATTTCGGATTATGTTAAAACCCCGAATACAATGTAATTTTCACTCGTAAAATACGAATATCTTATTAAAATGAAAATTGGACGAGTTCCTGAGATGCAATTTTGGATTGGATTATAATCTCGATTAAAAGATAATTTTCAACCACAATATACGAAAATCTGATGCATGTGATAGTTAGACGAGTAATTTCCGATATATAGCCATAAATCGAATACTGACACACTACCTCGGTGCGAGTTAAGGCTACGTCTCGAAAACTTTAAGTCAATTCATCAAATGATCCTGATTTTTATATTTTTGGGTTAAATTTGCCATATAGAATGCGAGGTTCATCAAATTCTGATTTACTTCCTTAAAAAAATTAATTATTTATTTCCAATTTCGATGAATTTAATTTGATGATTTGACATGCAATTTCTGATAAAGAGAGAGTTTATGCGATATCCTGATAACTAGAAATCTAAACAAAACAGTAATCTCATTGAAGCAGTAATCAAATCTAATTATATCCTTTTTTATGAAATGTATCGTTTTTGACCATGTGGTAAATCGTAAAATCTGACTAGATAAAATAGATAATGTACGACTAATGGCCACCGAGATGGTTGTGGTAATATCTTAGTCGTGAGGGTATATCTATCCACACATTATGGCGAAGAGCTTTGCCCGACAAGTGAGATGATAAGTAGAAAATGAACCAATTATTCAACTAAACTACAAAATTTATTTATATTAAACTGAAGAAACAAATAATGACGTTCCTACATATATATGTCTCCTAAATTTATTTACAAGCATAACAATGTATTTCTAGACCATTAATGGATTCAACCAATCCATATTCAGAAGTTTGTAAACAGAATGTCATCTATGAGAGAATTCTGAAAGCAAATGAACCGACATTGCTCAAATAAGCATCACTATCGTCGTTTTACTACGCAGAGACTGGTTACAAATTTATGAAATCAATAAAACTTGTGATAGTCTCATGATAATGTATACGTAAGTATAAAATTATTCGTATAGATGACGCCGTTGTGTCTCTGTATCTTTTTCAAGCAATCATATAGTTGAAAAACTGTTCTCAATTTGCATAATGTATACAACCGTTTTTAGCCGTATAAACCGAGCATACAGCTTCAACTTCTTTCTATTATTAGATAAAACTATTCTAATTCAATCTTTCAAATTCATTGTATCCGCGAGATAAAGTTAATTTTGAACATTAAAATATGTTATCATTCCTTACTTCATTAATATTCCTCGTTCATCATCGGGATCCACAACATGGATGGTAACATTTGTAACCAAAGTTAAATCTTTTTCGTTTGTAATAACCGCTTCAAAATCATAAAGTTGTCTATGAAAACGGTCCAATTCACTTATAACGGTAATCGTTCCAGAACGTTCTTCCACAGCAAAGGGTACTGAAATGATCAAAATTATTTATTAAATATCACTTCCTGAATTATGAAATTCATTTGAGATTTCATATTAGTGAATAGAAAAATTCCGATTAATTAAATCATTTTTACTAGGGACTAATGTAAAATTATTAATTTAAATTCTTTACCTCCATCATGGTAACTGTGCAAGAGATCATATACCACATTACTTTTACGAGCAGCTTCATTAATTCGAATCTGACCTACACTGGTACCAATACCTACATTACCACCGACCCAAAATTCATACGGCGCTCCAACGAAGTCTGGTAAATCATCCTCAGCACGAAAGCCTGGACGTATAACATCAACAGTTACGACTGCCAAAGAAAAACGACGCTCACTTGGATTGGCTGGTTGATCTGATGCTTCGACAAATAATGCATGACGTCCTTCAATTAATGGTACATCCGTTACGGTTATTCTTCCAGTTTGTGCATCGATACCAAATGGTAATGGGCCTGTTTTATTTGATGTCTTTTGTAAGTCATACAATACCATCCCATTTCGTCCTAAATCTGGATCAACAGCTTTAACTGCACCCACAGTGTAACCCAATTTAACATCATTATTGATTGAAAATTCATATAAATTACTTGGAATAAACATTGGATTATTATCATTGGCATCAAGTAATGTTACATGCACAGTGACTGAAGAGGAAGCATTTCCGTTAGTAATTACACTTTCCTCTTTTTCTTTTGCATAAACTTTCATTGATAGGGTTTGTTGTTTTTCACGATCAAGAACGGATTGATCGCGTACCTAAAAATTGCAATAAAAACATTAGTATCATTAAAATTATTTCAATATAGCGATATTGGCGAAATTTTTGAAAGTTCCGTATTAGAAAATTTGTTTTTAAATTTTAGAAGCAGCTATGACTCTCTATCAGTCAATCTGTTGGCATTGCCTAAATGAATTATATGATCGAATTTTTCATCGGTAAACGATGAGTATAAGGATTGTACTTGGCGAAAGGATTGAAATATGACTATATTAAAAGAAATATGATGATTTTAAAAGTGTTCTGTTAATCGAAATTATGCAAGAAGATGCAATAAGGCTCACGAAAATGTATAGATTATGGCTATGAGTGGTCAAGTAACAATTAAGGTTCTAAAACTGGATAACGAATTTTTCGATTAGTTATTCACACAAATCTTTTATTTGATTAAACATTAGCTTCTTCTCATTTTAGTGAACACTAAAATACTTTTTCATCTTTTTACTGCTTTTCATGAATAGTAGCTTGAATTACATATCCCATTGAGTCGAGGAAACTTGATATTCGTGTTTTTACTTTATTTTATTGCGAGCTAATTAAAAGAGTTTGCGATTAAAGTATAGGGAAGTAATATTAGTTGAAGTATTTTTCTTAAATATTCATTTTTTTTCAGATATAAGCAAAGTGGATTGTTTTGGACTTTTCATATTATAATAAAAACAGCTTATTCAAGTTTTATTTCATTTTTCAAATCCATAAAACTCATATGAATAATTAAAAACATTGCGCCGATGAATTAATTAGCAATTGTTATATCTTTTTTTTCTACGCAAAATCTAACAGTTTAATGCAAATGACTAAACAATATAAAATATTTTAATAAATATTTGAATTAATTAATTAATGTAACACAATATCTATCTATAATTCTTTATAAATGCACATGCAAAGTTATGTTTGATAGGATCCTTACTAATTCTATAAATGCGAAAGTATCTTTGGCTGTCTGTCTGTCAATATTTTGGACATGAAAATAGGCTACTTAAGTTTTAAAAAAATTAATGTCTGAAGTGGTGAAAAATAAGAAGCAATTTTTGCCGTGTTTACAGTTGAGGCTTGGTTATTGAAAAAAAAAACACGATACTCGAAATAGGTTTGTCTTGAAAAAATCGTATTAATTACGTTAAAAAACTTTAGATTGTACTAATCTATAAGAATTCTAGATTTTGCTAATCATTATTTTCAATTATGCACTGTGCCCTATTTGAGTTTTATTTATTTTTATTTTAAGGGGTCGCTATATAATTTAGGTTCTCAAACTTAATTTACCCATGGCTCACTTTTAGAATAATTTCTTCGCCCATCACTACTCTCCCCCGCACTATGTACTAACCAGGTCTATATTTAGTAATTTTGTACCTGTGGGTAGTTGAAGAATTTACTTGGTACGCAGTGTTTTTCCATACCATACTTTTCCTACACACTGTTTAAATTTAAATGTATCCCCACGTAAGCTCCCTCAAGTATTTATCTATTTGATGAATATTCGCCGAACTTTTTCACCGCTTCGATCAAAGTCTTCGCGTCCGCAAGAGAGCGTCATCTCTTCTAACGTCCCCTAGAAACATTCCCGCGCCCACAAGATTGACCACTTTGAGGAGAACTACTATATACAGCAAGCTAAACCATCTCTCAGACTGAAGGTTTCGCAAGGAACTAAGAGGATTAACCGAGTCAAAAATGTGGATTGAGGGATTGTATATTAGATAAGAGGGCTTAGGAGGTCCTGGGTATTTTGAGTTGTAATAGAATTGGAGGGTCAAGGACAATGGGCAAAGTTTATTTATTTGTATAGTTTTGTATTTCTAAACATCTTTGATATTAATTTTAGAATAATTTTGAAGAAAAATGTTACCGTCCAGCGAAGTAGGTAGATAACGGCTAGTTCATTATAAAAGTAAAACATTTTTGCATTATAATAAAAATAATATAAATAAAAGTAAAAAATATTTATGAAAATATAAATTGTACATTTCTAATAAAGTAAAAATATTTTAATTGTTCAAAGGATATATGGTTGACCAGCTTAAATAAAACTCTTTCACTTCTAATTATAATTACTTACAATTATAATTAAATTAAATTACTTTATTAAATATGTGAGAAAATAAATAACATGTAATAAAAATATATACGCAAGTTATTTTTTCAATAATTTTTATCATTATAAGCGAACAAAATTTAATTGAAAGCTTTGGCCTACTTTATTCATGATTTAGAGTGGAAAAAGGATATATTATATTCTCTCATACACAGTTAAAATAACAACACACACGAATTCCTGTGAACAGAAGGTATAAATATAAGATATAAGAAGGTATAGATACAGAAAAACGCATGTTGTTTGGATTCAAGTTCGAAAAAGATCTGAAAAAAATATTGAATTTGACCTTCAAAGCTATTTAAAAGTCGATTAAAGCTCGATACTGATGCGAGATCGAAAACCACTATAACTTTTACCAAAAAAATAACTAAAAATTTTTGTTTTTTTTTTCGAAATATGGATAGATTTAATGCCAAAATTTTCTTAACAAACAATTTCTACCAAATCTGTTTTAATGATGAAAAATGTATAAAAAAAACTGTTGGCACTTTTATAACGAACAACTTTATAATTTAGAGTGTTACTCAATCTCTTATCAGTTACGCAATCTAGTTGACATTGCGCATCAAATTCAAATTCAAGGTCGTTTTAAGATGGCTCTAAACTTCTGCAACGTATACAGCAAATTAGAAACCTCCCAAATTAGCAGTGTTTCTCTACTATATTATGCATGTATTATACATATAAACCTTCTTCTTGAATCACTCTACCTATTAAAAATACCGCATCAAAATCCGTAGTTTTAAATATCTAAACATACATAGGGACAGACGGATAGTGAGAAGCGACTTTGATTTATGCTGGATTCTTTCAAATGTACTTATATAGTTTTATCTAATGATTGCACGTTATTGAGTCCAATCCCGGCAGTTCAATAAAATATAATAGACCCACAAGTGCCACCCACAATAATTATTTACATGTAAAGATGTTAAACTAGTTTAAAATATTTTTATAAAAATTTCATAAAAGAATGTTTCCGTTGAAAGTGGTACTTCCCTAATAGTATTTATTGATTCACTTCTAGACATAATAAATATTATAAAAACATCGTTATTAATACCGATGTATAGTGCTGCAGATAGATCCAAATTACTTGGGAAGTATAATCAAAATTCAAATTACTTAGGGAGTATTCTCTTATCACTGTCTTTAAAAAATCTCCACTAATCGAATAAAATATAATCACATAAAAATTCTGGACCATTTGAATTACCACTTTGAGTGCGCACCGAACGCAGAGGCTCAGTAGCTAATATGTTAGTTTAGAAGTTATAAGCCTGCTTCGTTTTACCTGCTGAGGTCGTTTTACCCTCCTTATAATCAAAGACATCACTACAGTAAAATTATTGAGAGGGCACAAAAATGAGGCCAAACAGATGAGATACTACTGGGCGCTATTAAAGATTAATATTATTACTTTACTATTTTCGTGAATTGACATTTTGGATTTCTAGCCGCAGTACTATACTATTACAAAGGAAGTGACTTATTTTTAGATTCAAATGCTCTTGAATATATTTTAAATCGAAAGTGCGTTAGAAACTATTCGTTTGTACATTTGATATCAACGGGGGTGTAGCTCAAATGGTAGAGCGCTCGCTTAGCATGCGAGAGGTACCGGGATCGATACCCGGCACCTCCAATGTTTATTTTAAATCAATTATTTTGTACACATTTATTATATAGTTAATGATGTGAGTTATTTGATGCATTCGTTTGAAAAATTTGTTTCTGCTCATAAAATGAAAATTGTTAATCACCTAGATAGTAAGCAATGGTTTGGAGATGAGAAATGTTGAAATTTTTCTTGATGCTTTAGAGAAATATGGATATAAATTTTAATATTTCTATTCCGATGTATCTATACTGTTTAGGAAATATCGATTTGAGTATTATTAATAGTGACCAAAAAAGCGTCGGTAATCAAGACGGAATTTATCGGTAGGTGATTTCCTACTTTGTTTTATCGAATATAAAGTTATATTTAGTTTTAAATACATACCGTTAACCATCCAGTTCTTGAATCCAAATTAAATGCACCACTACGATCACTTAGTACAAATGCAAATTCACCATTTTCACCTTGATCACGATCATTTGCTACAACTTGTAAAACACTAAAACCATTTGGTAAATTCTCTACAATTGATATATTATAAAAATCAACTTCAAATTCCGGTAGATTATCATTAATATCAATAACTTCAATTTCAACTCGCGCTAATGCTGTTTTTAATAAATTATCGATTTGTGATGCTTGTAATTGTAATATGAATGTATTTCCAGGAAGTCGTGTTTCCATATCTAAATCAATTTCTTTTTCTAGAAAAAGTGTGCCATTCTTTGGGTCTAATGCAAATAAACGTCGTTCATTTCCTGCCACAATATCATAACGTATTGGTGCATCCAATGCAATGTCTTGATCGTATGCAAATATAGGTGGTTTAAATTTTAATTCTTGGTGTATTTGATTTCCCTATAAAAAAATAAAAGAAAAGTTTAAATATAATTGTTTAATTGTTTAATTTAAAAAATTTATTTAGTGTACAATCTTTTGAGTCCACAATTAATTGTGTAGCTTTTAAAGTAAATGCCAATTTATGGGATGTTTATGGGTCTTAAATATTTCAAGATTTGGTCGTGCAAATGCAAAGTCTGTTTGTAAGTGTTTCTTTGATATTACTTAAGGATGTACGAGCACCAAGGCAATTTAAAATAAAGCTTGATTTGTTTTTTATATATAATTGGACTAAGTCTAAATCTATTCTGAATATTTTAGGTGGACGGGGGGGGGTTGCCTGATTATTTAAATAAATAAATGACTTCAAAAGTAGGCATATTTAACATTGGTTTTATAGTAAAACGGTATATGGATGATATGTTTTCATAGATTTTTCGAAAACTAGTCGGTGGAAATTTAAAAAAACTAGTTAAAGCTAAAACATTAGTAAATTATTGAAACAAAAAAAACCCACTGTGCCGGACTAATTAAGGATGTACAAGCACGGTAGTAAGGACAAAATTAAAAAAAATATTTTTTTTCTAGTTTGTTAGTGAATTATGTTATAACTTGGCAATATAAGACGAAAACTAAGAATAAAATTTCTCGATATCAGGAGTAATTTTCAAAATATCGAAAATTTGTTTAATTATTTTGCTGTCAATATTTCGAAAACCGGCGCAGATATAGAAAAATTTTAGTCCTATTATAACAAAATTCATCATCAAAGTTGAAAATAAGGGAAAAATAATTTCAACCCTAAGTCTAAAATTGCCTCGTACTAACATCATTCATTTCAAAATATCTAGTCTGTCATGACAACAAAGCTGCACTCCAAAAAGGTAGTTTTAAAAATACTTGACAAATACAACTTTTTGTCTTGACAAAATGGACATTATTTGTCAAAAAATGACGAAGATTTACGTATGCTTTATATATATATCTCTTTACATGTACTACCATTAGCATAAAATATTTAATCTCAACAAAAAAGCCCAAAAAATGTAACCTATGTTTTACTTTGTTGAAAATATTATCAGAATTTAAAGATAAGGAAGGACCGACAGATCGCAATGAAAAAGTGACTTAAAACCAATCAACATAAAAAAGCATATTATTGAAATTTCTCAGTTTGAACTTTGACTAATCAGAGAGGCTAATAAAGGCTCAAAAACCATATCATGGAGTTCCATAAATTAAAGCTCAAAATGGTGTCAATATCTTTTAAATGCCACAGCACTTTTGTACAGAACATTTTTTTCATTTTTGAACATCAAAATCATTGTTTATTTTTTCATTGAGTCATAAATTTTGTTTTAATAAAGATGTTGAATGTTGATTGAGAGCGTGAACTAATTTTTTTTTGTAATTATCCATGTAAAATAAATGTAAAAATATTTAATATATCTAATAATAAAGAATTAATAATTGTTTATGTTTATTTCTAAATATATTATCATTTTCATAAGTAAAGAGTAGGTACATGTACACTAAGTAATTATTATTTAAAATAATAATACTAATTAAATAAATAAAAAATTATTTTTTAATTATTAAACTGATCATCATATTAATAACTTTAGAAATAAATATCATGTTACAGTCTAAGTGTTCATTCATTGTTTTATTAAAAATAATACTTTTTAAGGTGGTTGATGCATTACTTAACTATTCCATCAGACGTAGATTATGATTAGCTATATAAGTTTTTCAATCCAATGACAATTAGTTATTATAAACTAATTTCTAAACATTTTAGTTTGTGAGTACTAAACTTTACTAAATACTATTGAATACTACAAGTGAAATTAACAAAATTTTAAAAACCCCCGAGACATTTTTTGGGTATGGAAATCTAAACCCACACTTGAAACATAGCTAAGAATATTCCCTATTAAATTACTTTCAAACGAAACAAAAAATTCAAACTGGTTCATCCATTTAGGTGCTACGATGCCACAGACAAATGCACAGACACACAGATAGACAGACACACATACCGTCCCAACTAATAATGACCTTTTTTTGAGGGTTAATAAACATTAATTTTCATTAATTACTCTTTCATTAAATTAATAATATTTTCATTTTAATGAAATAAATAACGTACAATATTTAGACAAACAGTTCAATAAATGTTTCATCAAGTCTTATAATAAAATAAAAACCCGACTGCCTTAGTTAAAATCTGAAAAGAAAGATACATGTCCAGTAGCTTACACAGCGACTTTAACAATCGTGGCCTATTTAAATCTAAACTGGTTCTAATCTTCTCAATAGTGGGACCCGACTGTTAAAGTTGCTATGTAAACTACTGGACTTGCTTTTTTCTTTTCAGACTTTATTTAACGTAGGCGGGTTTTTGAAAAAAACCCTCTTATTATTCTATATTAAAACTTTAATTATTCTTTATTAAATCTCGCAATATTAGATAGGAAAATGGTTTTCTGTGAAACCTTTTCTAACCCATCCTAAATTGTTCTTTGAATCATTCTGATCAAAAGCTCTCACGACCAGAAATATTTTTAATGAGTAGTTTTCGAGCTATTTTAGAAAGGGTTAGAAAAAGTTTCACAGAAAGCCATTTTCCTATCTAATATCCCGGGATCCTTTGCCTATTGTATTAATATAATGATAAAATTACGATATTATAAATATTTCCACGAAGTGGTTTTAAATTCGATTCTACATGTAACAAGTAGTAATTTATAACACCAACAACCTAAGTATGTAATGATATAGAATTTAAAAGTTTCATAGTAATTTGAAACTCTTAGTGGTTTATAATTTGAGAATAGGGTCAAAGTTACTTTGATACATATAATTCAAAATGTATATTAATGTATATAAATGTATATCAAATAGGTATTAATGTCTCTATTGTTGCGGGTAATAGTAATAAATATTTTCAGGTAAGGTTCAATTCAATAATATATACTAGAACAAGGCGCCGGTGGCATATCTGACTGGTTCGGATTACGCAAATAACTGATACGCAAGATACTTAACAAAGTATTACAAAATACCAACGTGAAACACATTGTTTATTACTTCAATATAAATGTAATTGTTTTTTAAAGCTATTCAGGGCTAACTCGCACGAGAATAAAATAAACAACTACAGGCTTCACAGGCTAAATTTGTCTTTAAATAATCATTTAGGAACCACCGAGAAGTTTCATTAATTTTTTTTTTTGTCATAAATTCATATATAAATGAAACAATAATTTATCTCAAGTATAATTTTCTTTTAAATTAGTAATTCCTTTTTTTATTAATTATTAATAAAAAATAATTATATTTTTGAATAAATAAAACGGTAGTGGCGTATTAACCTCCGTTGAAGCTGGGAGCCAATCAGCTGAGAAACAAATTATTTATCATTATTCATGTTATTTTATCGTTTCTCCGTTCGATGGAGTTACGAAAGCGAGGTGTTGACGTCACTGCTGTTTAAATTTATAGTTAAGAAAAACATTTTCAATTGTAAAATTACATGAAAAATCCATAAAATAATTTTTTTTATTTTTCTTAATAATTAATAAAGTAATCTTTCGAAAAAAATAAATATAAAAAATAAAAAAACATGTAACTTCTCTACAAAAATGATCATATCATACTTTTTCGTGAATGATTACTGTACTTTTAATCATCTTTTGATAACTATCTGATGACCAGCGTTGTGACCAACATTTCTAGCTTTTAATGACATTTTTATAAGCAGCGTGAAAACTTTCAGCTATTTTCCGAGGTATAAACTCTAATATAATAAAATTATGAATACAATTCAATATACAGTTTTCAAAACTTTGAAATTTTATTTCTTTTGGATATAATAATAATAATAATAATAATATTTATTTATTCTTAAATTTTTTACAAAGTACATAGAATATAATCGAGCCCTTGAAATCAAAAATAAAACACACTTATTAAAGAGGTAGATAACATAAGTTTAAATTCAGAATAATAATTTCAGTCCTTTTTTTCACCCTTTCAAATATTTTCATATCTTAATCCTAAGACGTCGCTAAGGAAGTGAGGGGCACTTGCCCCTTTTTCCTCTATGACTCGAATAAATTAACAAAATGCGAATAATGTATTTTCCCATGCATAATTTCCATCCGCAAGATCGAGTTTTGCGTCTGCGTGATACTATATCAGTTTTTGCCCTTGCGAATCTTTTGAATTTGATTTGATTTCTTTTAAAATGTTTAGTTCTTCATTTTACAGCTATAAATGTTATCTGGTCACCATTCCTACCCTCTCAACTCTGGCCAACTTGTTTTATATGCTTCTTTTGCTTTCCTTTTTTTTTGGGAGATGATTGATTTTATATAAAGATTTGAGACTAAATAAAACCCGTCGGAGAACTAAATCAATTAAGACTTCGCACAATATTCATTTAACACCACCGTGTTCCACATAAGTAGAGACAATATCTATTAATAATAAAGAAGTGAGTATACACGTCAATATTTGTGGCATTTATTACCTCGATATTTATGATATATGATTTACTAGAGTGATATCCATCCGCTTCGCTGGGTTTAGAAGTAGAGATTGATAAAGATTGCTCAACATTTCTCTCGCTTATCCCCTTTCTATAACACTCAAAATAATGGTAAAGATTGTTTTACACTGCAGGAAATATATATGTATGGTTTTTTATTTTTTTTTTAAATGTATAATAGTTGTAATTATTCATTTAGTATATTAGAAAGATGGCCGTGAAATATTTTATATTGACTATTTTTACAGAAATCTGTAATTTATGGTAATGCCAAAATAATATTTTTTTTTTTTTTTTTTTAATTAATATATCTTTATAAAATTTATGTCATGTGTTATTCTGAAGTATGGGCTATATTGCTGTACAGTTTCATTAAAAATCCTTCGCTAGTTTTAGCGTGAAAGCGTAACAAACAAACAAACATGCTTACTTTTGCATTTATAATATATAGAGATGAGGAGAATGCCATCATAATTGATATGTGTCAATTAGGTAGATACCTATATATCAACCGCAATAAAATTGTATTGTAAAATCATCGTATCGATAAATTTTAAAAAATTAATTAATAATAAAGTTAATATGTAATTAAATATAATTATTGTCAATATATAATAATATCTTATTACAAATTTATTCAAGTCAATATAAAAATTAATTACAAAAAAATAATAATTTTATATTATAATCATTTGTGTTTCTTAAACAAAAAATGCTAATTAACCTTTTGTGCTTGAGTAATGGTTAATTTTCATCTTTATGTATCTTTTTGGGTTTGTTTATCTCTAGATAGTAGTTTCCAACTTCCATCTACTCTACTAAAGAGTAAAACACTTAAAACCTGTCTAATGATACTAGTACGAAATTGAAACAAGTGAAAATAAACAATTGACTATGTTAACTGTTGAAATACCTTGTATAGACGCTTTTGATTACGCAATCGTTTGTTTTTTGACATCGTGTAAGTAAAGAATGATAGTTTCTCTTCAAATAAAAAGTTGTTTATTTATTTATAAGGAACAGTTTTACATATAAACAAACTTTGTTCTCTCGGTTCTCTCTAACGGATATAACTAGATTGGTCCTGCGGATCCAAGATCCAATTGGCATATATTGCTCGTTTACGAACTGAACCTCACTTTTTACGTCCTGACCAGGCTATAAAAAGTTGAGCTTGGTATCTCTTTTCATTTTTGAGTTTTCGTGGTCAAAGACGGACAGTCGGCAATGAACTCTTTAGGGTGATTTTTTGAACACCCATTTTATGAATAGTTTTTTATACTCATTGTATCTTAAATATAATTTATGCCCAAGAATGGGTGAATAATCCGAAAAATAGACCGAAAATTTTATAGGCCTGAATTATTTTTTGTTTAATTCTGAAGTTTTTAGCCCTTGCTTTAAAAAATGGTATTACACAAATTTTTTTCGGTCTATTCTTTCCGGATCTATTTTTTTCGATCTTTTTTTCCTAAATCCAATGTTTATACATGCGTTGCATGACGAAATTCTCACGAGAACGAATATTTAAAAACAATTGAAAAAGCAATGAAATTCATACAAAGGACGTCGCAATATTAGGTTGGAAAATGGCTTTTTGTGAAACTTCTTTTAATCCACCCTAAAATGTCACTTGGGTCATTCTGATCATAAGCTCTCACGACCGCAACAATTTTTAACGAGTAGCTTTCGAGCTACGGGCGTTCAAAGCTACGAATATATTATAGTTTTAGAATATGACTAGGAAAATTGCTTTCAGCGAAACTTTTTCAAACCGCCCCCAAATCGTTATGATCAAAAACTCTCATGACCACCAACTGATTAACGAGTAGTTTTCTAACCACGGGCTATATAACTATAATATATGTGAAGCATTGATCGCTCGTGGCTCGAAAACTACCTTTTGATCAGAACTATTCGAAGATCATTTCGGGGGGGGGGGGGTTTGAAAAGTTTCACAGAAAGCCCTTTTCCTAGTCGTATAGGTACTATAAATATTATATATGTGTAGCTTTGATCGTCCGTATTTCAAAAACTACTCGTTAAGTAGTTTTGTGGACACTAGAGTTTTTGATCAGAACCATCTAAAGTATTTTTATTTACCCTCCTAATAATTAATATCAGACAAAGCTGCAGCGAAAGTGTCCGGGTTTAGCTAGTATGTTAATAAACTCAATTTTCAAATTTTGAAATTTTAATTATTCATTTTTTAAATTTATTTAAAATTAAAAAAAGTACAGCCATTCCAAATTTGTATTTCTCTCAGTAGTCTCCATGCCTGCCTATCATTTTTTTGTGAAATTCTATTTCGCTTAGTCCTTACAGGTCGTCTAATTTAACATTATTTTTTCAATGTTAATTATTTGTTACTTTAGCTTGATACTTACAAGTCATGGCGTTAAATAATATAAAATTACATTATAAAACTAAACTCTTAGATTATATAATATAGTTGTTTTTACATAACATTCTGGTACTTACACCGTTAAATGGTGAATCAACTTTATTCACTAGAAATGTATGTTTACCGTAAGCAGTGTATGTCTGTCTATGTATAATGGCCAATGCAGGTATATACCTATAATGTAGTATATCGACAACTAGAAGTGAGAAGGTGGTGAACCATTTATTATAATCTTGTAAGATTTTACTTCCTTACTTGATACTATAAAGTTGCTTTTCTGGTTTTATTCACTGTCATTAACATAGGTGAATGCATGCAAAATATACAGGATGTTCAGAATTGTATTACGAAGAAGTTAATATTAAATGGCCACCACTATTTCCCCATTTACCCTCTTTAGCTTATTTATTCCACGTCTGTTGCCATGCAAGAAGAGCTTAGGAATCGGATCGTGGTCTAGTATAATCTTATCTATAGTGATAGCTTCAACAACAGTTACTCTGAATCTTTGAATAGTCCAATAAAATGAAGATTTAAACTACAATCAAAATGGAAGCCTGAATTTTTGAATGTAAGTTCGTTTGGACATAAATTAAGTAAAAAAATCTTGTTTCGGTATCAGTTTTACTTTGGACAGAAACCTTGAAAATATCGCGCATTGTTCGGCTGACTTCGGGTGAGTTGTGACTCGAATGTGATCCGACATCGTTAACTGAATTGGCCACTCGGTCCAGTGTGATCCATCCAAAAAACTACCTGCTAAGATTTAGTTGAGCGAATGAAGTAGTCAGTTCATACTTTTTTCCGCTTACCGAGCGAGGAGTTTAGTCCATTCGGACAGGTAGTACAGGGTGGTAGCAAGTTTACAATTTCAAAATCAATTAAAAACGAAACTTTCAGGAATGTACATTTAATCCAAACTGCGTTTTAATTTAATCACAAGTAGGATTTTATTTTCAATAGTTATTTTGTAGATATAATTCATAATAGAATAATAATTGGTAATTAATTTATGTTAACATTGACATTCTCTCTTAACATTTTATGCATTTTAAATTGTATGAATATCCTTAATTGTTTTATTTTTATTTGATTTTTAAATTGTGTGTCAACTGCCAGACTTTCATTACATGTAAAACGTGTTAACTATTTGTATAATTATAAAATTTTTTCAGTAAAAAAAAAATTTTTAACATATTTGACAAAAAATTTGGTTTTGACCAATACTGAGATAGGTACCGAAGTTTCGATTTTAGTAGAAAGCGCTGATTCAGTCGGACACTAATTAATATCTTTGGGTCCCGCTATCTCGATATTAAAAGTGAATTTGAAACATTTATGAACATATATGTTTATTTTGTGCTAGAGAACACATACTTTAAATAGTGCCGTGCAATTTTGAAACACCCGACATTTGACTAATAATTGCAAAAATTGTGTATATAACTTAACAAAATAAATTGAATATTAAACTCGTTTGTTTATTATAAAGCGCTACGAAATTTTATAAGAGTGAAGTTCAAAACTGTAATACAATTTTTGTTCGGTTACCGATTATTGAAGTAAAAATAAAAAAAATATTTCAAAATTTTATTTAGAAATTAAATAACTTAAATGCTACCTAAAAAACTATTTCTATACATTAATAAATAAATTCATTGATTCTTCGATAATAATAAACATGCAATCAAAATAAAGCGTTATAATCAATAAAAATGATTCATAATTTCCGTATATTATTTACCAATTTACAGTATTATTAATTGTTTTGAAATATCGATCTTACAAATAATTATTAGCTTTTATCGAAAAAAATATAAATATATAGGAAATAAATTAATGTTCAACTACCATTTAAATATACATTTCTATAATATTTTTAATATTCAGGATTCCGTAGCCATTTAATGGTCAACTATATTATAATTAGTTTCCAAAATTTACAATACTGTTATTCTGGGAAGTATAAATATTTTGAGGGCTTCAAAAAAAAAAAAAAAAAACGATGTAGGGGAAATTGGCCTAAAATGATCGCTCTAAGAAAAAATTTAATTTATAGGCAAACTATTCGATATATATACAACGTCGAAATATTTTTGGTTTCTTTAATCAAGTATTACAATATAGACATGTCAATTACTTTTATGTTTAAATTTTTAGAACTATTTAATATTTAACATAATGGATTGTTTTGACCTACCTTGTAAAAACAGTGGGTAAAATGAGTTGTATTTTTTCCAGTTCATATGAAATATTAACTGTTCTTTTACATTACATCAAAGATTAGTATGAAAACAAAAATCACTGGTAAAATCATCTAAATTATCACATTTAACACCCGTTACTGAGGGGGGATAATTTTATCAATTGTAATTTAACACACAAAATAATGATTTTAGCATATATAAAGGGGATCATTTTACCCGCAACGACATAATTGAATATCGTCATAAAAATTGACCTTAAGATTTATTATACGCCTATCAAATTTGTTCTAATATTAATAAAAGTCAACAGTAAAGTAACCATCCGGCAAAAACTAACACAAAAAAAGAAATTTTAGGCTTAAAATTTTCCTTACCATTGATCATAAGCAGTAAAGTTAATATTTTTGCTATAAAACACAATAGCTTATACATCGCCATAAGTCTTTGTTGGACGGTTAATTTGATCTTGCGGAAGCCATCTATCGATAAATATACTAGATGGCTTTAATGGATCACTTAAAACAACGAATATGCACCACTTTCCCCTAATAACGGTTTTAACGACAAACTGTATTTGTTCTATAGTTTCTTTCTGTCTTTCTATTTATTCATTTTTTATCCAGGAAAATACAAGACGATTCCCAGTGAACCACGGCACTGGGCCAGGGGGGGGGTTACAAGTTACAAATATTGTTCATTAATTAACCGTTTTAAATTATTTATAATATCATATAATTCGTATTTAACATAAGGGCCGCACTCACATGAACAGCCTGTTATTTCTATTTCCAATTGAAATAAAAAACACTTTTTACAAGTGAAAACAAACAATTGACTATGTTAATTGTTGAAATACCCTGCATAGACAGTTTTTATTACGAAATCGTAATATAAGGAACATTTTTTTACATTTAACCTTTTGTTCTATCTCTAAAGACTTAAAAGATTGGTCCCACGGACCTAAGACCCAATTAACCTATGTTGCTCATTTACGAACTCGACCTCACTTTTTACGTCCTGAACACGTTGTAAAAATTTCAACTTGATCTTTTTTTCTTTTTTGAGTTATCTTGTCAGACGAACAGGCAGACACACAGATAACCGTAAACGGACTAATTAGGGTATTTTATGAACACCTATACCAAAATTATGTTCATAGCATCAATATTTTTAAGCGTTTCAAACTTGGGACTAAACTTAGTAAACTTGATAAATTTCATATACATAGTATAAAAATTATTTATCGAAATTAAACAGCACTCTTGAAGTATAAAGACGGTACACGTTTGCCTATAATTAAATAAAATTATATAGACACAAAGACTGAAATATAAGTATTCAATTATTACCAATTGATAAACCCATAGTATACATTATAGTAAAAAATATATATTTTGTGATTCAATAATAGAATAATATCCTGTTAGTAATAACTTAAATAATTACAATTATTAGACTATAGCTAAGAAAGAAAGTATTAAATTATTTATTATTCAAACTATCAATTATTAAAAACTAAAAATATTATGTCATATCAAAATATTAATATATATATTTCTTTTTTATAATATTATTTAAAATAATAAATATTTGTTAATAATATTATTATTTGTTATAATTATTTTAATTGCTTACTTGTGTCATCGATATACCTAGCTAATAATTGTCACCTCTACATGTCAGTACTCGGCTTTAGGAGTCTTTTAGAAATACTTATTGATTCGTAACCAAGAAAGTTCTCAACCATTTTTATATACCGAAAACATATAGATTAGCCAACTAAAGTATATTCTTAAAAAATAACTGAAAGGAATGTTTTGATTTAAAAATGCCTTTTCTTCTATTGCTAAAATAAAAATGAAATAGAAATCGACACACAATTAAATGGCGTCAACACTGTATTGATCTTGCAAATAAAATTGTCTTTAAGACTAATCACAAGATACAAAGATCGCGAAATAAACTTAAAATATAAGTATTCGACTACTCTCTAGCCAGAAAAATGGGTCTGGGAACCACTCGCACCACTCGCATCAATTGTTATAGAATTCCTCCAAAAAAATGTCTAGCCTTGTCTGATAATATTCCTTCACGTTTACATCGAAACATAAAAATTTTAAATTTTTTTCGTAAATCTCACCGTCAGTATAAAATTGAAAGTGTTCGATATATCGTTATTTAAGGCGTTTCGATAACAAAGCAATATGTTATCAAAAATCTGTAATTTGAATACGTCTTCTGAATAAATTTCAAGTTAGTTCTCTGTACAGTTTACCAAATATTAATTATTAAAAACTGCCGATTTGACATAATAAATGTTGGTTTTCCGTCAATAAATGCTTTTTAAAATGTTACCATTTACATAAATAAACTTTGATCAATATTCCTCAATTAGTCAAGTCTCATTATTTAATAATTGAAATAAAAGTGTGTACCTATAAAAGTAAAAAATCGATGTATACTCAGTCAAAAATAAACGTAAAACTTAAACCATTCTGAGTGTTATGACAATAACAATATATGTGATTCTAAATAGTTATACAACTTAGAATGGTAAAACCCTTTTTTGCAGAGAATCAATATGCATTTTTATCAAAAGAATTTTAAATATTTTTATCATTTTCATTTTTACGGTATTGAAATACCTTAACTTATATTTAAAATTGATTCAGCGAATAAAGATCAAGAATTTCATAAACATGTACAGTCTTCTTTGCCCTAAAAACTGTTTAGATAAGTTTTGTTTTGCATCCTTTAAGCGAAGTGCAAATAGCGTAAAACCGAATAATCGGAGAAGATTATAAAGGTATTCTAGCAATTATTGTGGATGGCGTCCAGTTTTTTTTTTGGGCTAGGAACTGGCCTATACCTACAGCACCTTGCCTACAGTTAGAAAAATAAATGTTACTTTTCAAAATTTATTTGTCTGTTATTATGAATAGCAATAAAAACAGTCTGTACATGGAGGTTTCTGATTGTCTATAACAGATTTTTAATAGAAAGATGAATGAGCAAGTGCATTGACTGACATTAATAATAATCTAGATTGATTACATTTACATTTAAGTGTTTTGCAAATAATTTAGATTAATTCATAAGCAATTCTTCAAAACTAAAAGTTTATTGACAAATAATAAATGCATCATTTACTTCAAAAATTTGTAACTTAGTTATTTACTTAAAATATGTATTCAAATTTTCATCGGTAGGTATATATACAGGGTGATTTGAAACGGTAGGTATATAGGGTGGGTTATTTTAATCTATAATGGCTAATAGCTCGTTTTGTCGTTAACCAATCAAAAAATAAGTTAAACGAAAATTGCTGAGTTTCTTGTGGGACATCATTTTCTGACATCAGATTTGACGCAGTTCTTCGGGTTTCTTTAATAGCCAATTTATATCCTAAACGGTAAGAGATAGACAATCACTTTAAATTAAAAAGTGCATCCTCATAGAAAAACTAACATTTTTTATCAAAATCATTTTCTTCGAAAATCGTCAAAATAAATCATTATTGCATTTAATCGTAAGAAACACGCTAAATACGGAAAAATGCTTTAACCAAAATTTGCCAAGGGCAATAGAGGACATTCGTCTGTGTCCATGACTTTGATCTACAATTATCGATAAACTTTAAGTGTATTTGCTTTCGATTAATTGCAATAATGGTATATTTTTAAGTCGCATTTACTCCGAAAGCTAACGTTTTTCAAAAAAATGTTTTTAACAAAAATTGTTGGTTTTTTTTATGAGTATCAACTTTTTAATTTAAAGTTTTATTATATCTTCTACCGTTTAGAATCTAAATTGACTATTAAAGTAATCCAAATAACTGGATCCCCCATTAAAATTTAACGAGCTATATGGAGCTGTTAGCCATTATAGATTAAAATAACTCACCCTGTATATGAAATAATTCTTCAAATTGGTGATAGAAAATTCTGCTTGGTACGTTTTAATGAATTTACTGTCAAAATTAAAGCTCGTGTAAGGAACCGATGCATTAAGCTGTGCAAACAACAAACATTCAAGCTCCTGAGCTTGCCTCGGAGGGAGGAATTTATTGTCTTCAGGAGCAGCCGTGGTACATAATATGTGAGTGATTCCTTGGTGGTAGAGGCTTGGTACCGGCCGCGAAAAGCTGAATTGTTTTTAAAATTTTGTTGAATGAATTGCCTCCGATAGATTGCCCTGTATTCAGATTACTGTATGGAATATCTGGTGGGTGAAACAAGAAGAAAAATGGAAAAGTATTATGATAATGAATTTTGAAGAATATTTTAGGTATTTCAAGATAGGATAAATCACTTTAAATTAATCGAGTCGTCAAACCGAAAGTTTAACATATTCTAGACAGACAGAATTTTATGTTTAAACCCTACTCTTATTATATAAAAAAACTTATTTCCTTTTTTACTTTCTTTATTCTTATCAGTCACAAACTGTCATAGATTCTAAAAGAAAGTATTTTGATATTGATAAAAAATATAATAATAATTCATCCGCCCAACATTAGTTATGTTGAACCATTATATCATTTGATTCACTTGTTAATTACAATTTCTAACTACTAAACACTAATTATAATTTATAAATAATAGTAACCGTAGTAAGTCTTGGTCTTATGTTACAAAATAGAGTGTTGTACCTTGATGATAATGTACCATGTAGAAACATCTTAATTTATTTATTACCAGGTGGCAAGCACCCCAGAATGCTTAGCCATGTGCTCTTGTTTTCAAGCTAAGTAGAACTTTTGGACAAAAAGTAAAATTTTCTGATTTAACTGATTATTTATTTATAAGTTTGTTGAGGAGTTAATGCCTGACCAAAAATACATTAATGTAATTTGGATAAAACGAACTTCCTTTATTAGTTAGTAATTAACGGAGTTGCTTAATGCTACAAATATTTTGGCCTTTGAGATACGTTAGCATTCCTCGTATTCCGGAGCCACATACAGACAAATTAAAACTGTTACATGACTCTCAGAGATATGGTTGCCTAAAAAGGTTCCCTAGAGTTTATTGTAATGATTTCCTAGTGAAGAAAGTATACCCGGATACACACGATGGGTGTGAGCACGAAGGTGTGACTCATGGTAAATTATGATCGTGTGACATGAATCGCATACTTTTGAAATTAAGATATACTAGTTTTTAACGAGAGTTATTCAATATTTACATTCTTGAAAATAGTGTTTGTAGGAATAAAAAAGGTGTATTTCATAGTCTCGCCATATATGTGTGAACTGTACGAAATTAACAGAGAACTTAGTCGGGTGTAAGTAAAAAAAAATTTTCTTGTTTGGATAGACACATTTATTTGAATGTGTGGGTAAAAATAAATATGTATATGTTATAAAGACTTTTTTGAACTTTTGTTTTCTTTTTTATATATTTTTTAACTAAATAATAAAAATTTAAAAACGTGAGAATTTTTTCTAAAGTAATTCTTGAAATTCTTAATTTCAATAATCTCGTACTTTTTCTTTTTGAAATAAAAGCAAAACTGTTTTGAGAGTCAAAATTATTCTATCAGGCTATGAAAGTTTAGAAAGATACTATAACTATAATTGCGATATTCTTTTGCAGGAAACTTAAACGATTTATTTAGAAGGTGGTGATAAACTGATGACAATTTATTTCTAATGCAATATACAAATAAATGAATATAAATTATGATAAAAGGTACAACACTCTCTCGTAACGTAAGTCTTTAGATGAACCAAAACTTTATAGTTTGACAACAAAGCGAAAGTCATAACTAAAATATAACTATTTGATATTAATGATAAATGAACTGATATAGTAAAAAAATAAATAAATTATTAATTTTTTAATTTCACTTTTTTTCTTTCAAATCAGTAATTTTATTTTGATTTGGTAGACAATTTTTTATTTATTAATAAATAATTTATATTTTATATAACATTATAAATAATATAATATGTTGAATTATTAATTATAATTATATTTATCACTGTTGCTTTCATTTAATAAGCATTTTGGATTAAAAATTATTTAACGGAAATTATTATTTAGATGATTTGGCCATATGGCTGTTCTTACTTTAATTTTAATTGAAATATTTGTATCATAAGTTAAAGAGATTTGCTTGTTATTTATTACATATGAAATAATTTTAATTAATTCTCGGAAGTTGAAATTTTTTTACCTCGTAATGTTCAAATAAAATCTGTATTTATAAATCTATATTTTATATCAGATATTTGTTAATGTTACGATCAGAAATTGATAATTTCGAAAAATAATTAAAAGCCATTGGGTCTTGGAAATTTGAATGAAGATTTTTTTTTTTAACTGTGTATTTTAAAAAATTATGGTGACACGCAGTAACACAGTAACACACATAAAAAATGGATAAAAACGTCAATAACGTATGACAATGTTCGAGGTCTTGTTGAATTTTTCACAGTCATAAGCAGGCATATTGCCCTAATAATAATAATACAATATCAAAATCACTAATCAATAAAATAATAAGCAGATGAATTATGTGTTAATAGATTTTAAAATGCCTAAGGTTCATAAAAAATACTTCCTTATAAACAGTAGGAACGATTTAACTAACTGTAATATCTCCCTTCAGGGATGTAAATAACAAAATAAAAAATTAAATCACTTTCTTCTAACACAACATTTAATACTAATATAAAGTAACTTTCATTTAAAAAGAAATTAATGTGTGCAATTATACAAAAATATGTGCTTCGTAGACTTTAAAATTGTTTTCTTAAAAATATAATTTTTATAAAAATGCATATTATTATCATTTTTATAAATACCACCACATATTTAAATATTAATTCAATTTAATTATTGTACTAAAGACCATGTTTCGTTTGGTGTCTTTTTATAATAATAATAGAAAAAGTCATTATTTGTGAATTAGACCTTTAATAATTTAATTCGAAACAATTTTATTTTTGTAAATTTTTTCATGTAAGGTCTATCAAGTTAGCAAAATTAAAGATGACTAAATATGCACCGCTATAAAAAGGCTAAAAATAGTTTAAAAAAGTTTTTGACGGTATCACAAAAATTCAATGACATCCAATCTTGCAGGTAATTTTTATACCATGCATATATGTAATATGCAAGGTATACTAAGTTTAGTCCCAAGTTTGTAACGCTTAAAAATATTGATGCTATGAACAAAATTTTGGTATAGGTGTTCATAAAATCACATAATTAGTCCATTTCCGGTTGTCCGTCCGTCCGCCCGCCTGTGGGCACGATAGCTCAAAAACGAAAAAAGATATCGAGCTGAAATTTTTACAGCGTACTCAAGACGTAAAAGTGAGGTCGAGTTCGTAAATGAGCAACATAGGTCATTTGGTTCTTGACCTATGGGTCCGTAGGACCCATCTTGTAAACCGTTTGAAATAGAACAAAAGTTAAAAAAGGTTCCTTATCAAAAAATAAACAATTTGTTTGAAAAATTTTTTCGTAAACATCACTGTTTACCCGTGAGGGTTCAAATTAGGCGTAAATTGTATAGTATGTATTATATATATACATTAAAGGGTGTGCCAGGAGCAACGGACATTCTTATTCAATGTAATTACTTAAAAAACAAAAGACCAAGCCATGAAAAAATTAGGCAATCTATTAATCTGTAACTGAAACTGAAAAATTTACCGCTTTAAAAGTCGGCTTATGGTGAGCTCTTTTTCATAGCTTATTAAAAATTGCAACATAAGTTAACGTATAAACATTTTCTTTGCTAACTTGAGAGATTTTTAAAACAACATAAAGTTTAAACAAGATCATTTGCATATGTTTAAAATTAAAAGTAAACAAGTGAAAACAAACAATTGACTGAGTTAATTGTTGAAATACCATGTATAGGCAGTGTTGATAACTCTGTCACATTTCACATACATACATATCTGACATATTTAACTGATATTCTCATATAATGCGCAAGTGTTGATGCGCAATCGTTTGTTTTTTTTGACGTCATGTAAATAACAAAAGATATTCACTTTGATATTCCTATATTAATACATACTATAAAATTTGTACCTAATTAACGCCCTCGTGAGTAAACAGTGATGTTTACAAAAAAATGTTTCAAACAAAAGTTGTTTATTTTTTTGTAAGGAACATTTTTTACATTTAAACTTTTATTCTATCTCTAACGGTTTACAAGATGGGTACTACGGACCCATGACCCAATTGACCCATGTTGCTCATTTACGAAATTGACCTCACTTTTTACGTCCTAAGCACGCTGTAAAAATTTCAGCTTGATATCTCTTTTCGTTTTTGAGTAATCGTGACCACAGACGGACGGCCGGACGGACGGACAACCGGAAATGGATTAATTAGGTGATTTTATGAACACCTATACCAATTTTTTTTTTGTAGCATCAATATTTTTAGGCGTTACAAACTTTGGACTAAACTTATAATACTATGTATATTTTATATAAACATGGTATAATACTATGTATATTTCATATATACATGGTATAATAAGTATTTAATAAAAAGTATATGTATAAAATTTGTAATATAAAATAAAATTTGGAAAAGTGTAAATTAATTGTTTACAACTTTTATTATACGTATCAAAGTAATTTATAATACAAAAATTTTTGGGAATTTTTCGGGATAATATTTAAATCTCCGCAATATTATACCTAAAAAACGTATGTTGGTTGACACTCAACTACCAACACATGTTAAAGAGAAAAAATACCTTGATTTATACAATACCGTAAAGTTCGATAAAAGTCAAACATTTAGACGAATTCAAAAATCATTTTTGAAATCTCAAATGAATTTACTATATAAAAATGGAACTTACACTTATATTACTTAGCTTTAATTTAAATTTCGATTATTTATATGTAAACTGGCACGAATGGATCCATTCGTCGAATTAATTTCTGTTTATTCGGAGGTATTAAACTCCGGTAGGAAAATAAATTATAGTTAAAATAAGTATGATTAAACATATATTTTTTGTTTAGAGCCAGTGACCCTAACACTAGTAAGGAAATTATTTTTATGGGATGCTTTTTTGCTTAAATTACCAAAAAGTTAAATGTTATATAAGGTGTCTCATAACGACTGCATTCTGACGAAATACTGATATTGATAATACAATTCTGAGCAAAAATATCCTTAGATGTTTTATAATTAAGAAGATCAACGATAGTGATAATCGATATATAATTCAGATAAAGGAACGTTAAAAATGTTACATTTAAAAGAAAAATCACTCACCGTAATGGGATAAAACTCCAAAATTTGTGTTTTGTAAATATCTTGAGTGAATTTCGGATTTAAATCATCATTATCCAAAATTGTAATCGTCATTGTTGTATTCGTACTCTTCGAAGGTGAACCTCGATCCTACACAAAAGTAAAACACCTATAGAAAATCAAATTGAAGTAAACCAAGGGAAATTTATAAAATTTAAAAAAAAACCCGACAAAATTTTAGAGTACGGAACCCTAAACTTGCACTTGAAATATAGGTAAGAACACTGTTCATTAAATTACCTTTCAACACAAATAAAAAAAATTAAAATTGATTCATCCGCTTAGGCACTACGATGTTACAGACAGACAGACAGGCACACACACATAGACGTCAAACTTATAACACCCCTTGTTTTTAAGTTCGGGTGTTAAAAATGCATTATAAGTATCAGAAGGTCTTATAAATATGAAAACTTATTTTAGTTTTTTCGTTTTCAAGTGTTTTTTTTCCTTGTGCTCAATTTGTCAAGGAATGAACTAATTGGGATATAAACTTATTTGGCAAAAAACCTTAAGTTGAAAAATATTATGCACGAACTATGCATGTCCCAAAATTTCACCTTCAAGTAATGGCACGTTCAAAATCTACTGTTTTCATTTGAAACATGGAAGGAAATTAACTGCATCTAAAAAATCTAAAAAAATTACGATTCCAATGTCTTTTTATTTTGAAAAAAAAATTTTCAACAAAAGTTTCAATTATTCAAAAGATGATTCATTCCTAAGTTTAAAATAACAATTTGTTGTGGAGAATGTAAATTGCAAGGGTATCTACGACCTTAAAACGTTTTGTTTTTTCTTTTGATTTCAAAACAAATATTTTAGTGTATTCACTTAAACTCGTCAACAAATTGAGTTCATATTACCTAATTAGGTTCGGGCGTGACTATATAAACATCCTAAATTTTTGGATAAAGAAAAAACCTTGAAATAAAATAAAACATAACCCATATGTAAAACACTTAGCATATAACATAATTATTTAAATATTTCGTCAATCATCATAATTAATAATTAATTAGCAGTATTAAAAATAATTAAAAAACATCATAATTTTTGTGAAGTTCTATGTAGGGTAAAGTGTAGTACCTCGTTCACAATGTAAGTATCATATTTCTTATTTTTGTGGGTTAGGCAGGAATAAATATAGATAAGCGTGAAATAAGTACAGAAAAGAAGTTTCATTCACTTAGAATCATACAGTACCAGTTGAAGGCGTTACTTTACGCTTAGAGTAGTGAATGCCTGTTAGAAAAACTTAAAAGATTTTCGATGTTTCAATCGCATGCATGATTATACGAAGATGTTGCATAGAGGCAAATGTAAACATTAAATGAAAAGAGCGCCTTCAAGTATAATAGGTGGGGTTGATTCTAGATTCATTAAGATGTGATCAATGGTACCTTATGGTTGTATACCATTAATAAGAAGTTTTTATCCATTCATCGGTAGATATTTAACATTTAAAATCTCAAAAACTCAAATTGTACCTATGGGAATAATAGTGTTATAAATAGAGACTATTCCATAGTTATATGGCAAGAAATGGACATCAAAATAGGCAAAATCACTGGTACTACATTCTACTCCATATAATAATTATATTTTATAAGTTGACATAATTTTTTTTAAAGTTTATGCTAAAATGCATATCATAATTAATAAAGATAAATAAATAATATTATAAAGGATATCCTCTATAATGAAATCAAAAATTATTCAAAAATTTTGTGTAATTACTTAAACAATAACTTTTTAAGTGTGTAATTGTATAATAAAAACAAAAAGTCATACTGTTGCTGTAATTGTTAAACGAAATTCACGATCTCCACTATCATAATCCAATGGTTTCTTCACCACAAGTAATGCACGGTGGCTGCTTTCAAGTGCAAATCGGCCTCGAGTATCACCTGCTGTAATACTATATTGTACATCTGAATTTGGTGTATTTGGTTTATCACGATCAAATGCTTGAATGCCCCGAAATATTGTTAAACCTGTGTAGGTACAAGTGTTGAAATTAAAAATGTTATTTAAAACAATAATTATTTACTTAAAACAATCAGAATCATTATTTAATTCTTATACATAATACTAAGAATAATTAAATGATTCTCGAGCCATTCTAAATGTATGTGAATTAATTTTAAACTTAGAAGGACTAAATTCAGTCATAGTCTAGTCGATGAATTCAAATTGGTGAAATATAGAAATACTGGTCGTAAAAATACGTGTGATTGCTTGTTGGATTCGGAATGATGTCTAGAAAAAAGTGTAAGAAGCGTTTTTTGGCACAAAAAAAATTGCAAGTTATAAACAATTAAAGATGAAAAAAAGGTATTTCGTTGTTCACCAATATTTCCTAAAACATTAAGATTCTTATAGAGAAGGTAATTTCAAATCAAAAACTCCTATTTCCGAAAATCTATCTCAGTGCACGTTATTGAATTCGCTTAATTTCCACTTTTACATCTTTTACGAATTTTAGCTCTTTATTTCATTGATATGTTAATTTCTGAATGAAACACCCAAACAGGCATAGGAAGGAATTTAAATAAAAGCTTGTTTTCTTGAATATTTTTTTCATTTCGTTGAAGCATTATTTGTTCATCCTCTATTTTGATTTAAAATTCCCGTTCATCCGTTTTTCTAGTATCGTAGAATCTCGATAAATAACGCGAAATAGACTCCTTAAGTCATGTAAGAAATACTTTTCTTTAAAATATATAAAAATTATTAAAAAAATATAACAGGTTTAAATATGAATGCTGTATTTTTCAACCGGTACCAAATTAATGGTCTTAACTATCTCTTGAAGGACGTTACATTTGACTTTCACTGCAGTTCGATTTGAATAAAATATTTATAATTTTTTTTAATAATTCGCAAATTATACAATCTGATAAGTATCTGATTATTAAATAAAAGATTATTCCAAAGGTACATACCGACTGGTGTTAATTCATCGACGGTGATATGATACGGAGCGTCAATAAATGTTGGTGCATGGTCGTTAATATCTTCTACATAAACAGTCACCGATAAATACGAGGAAATCTATAATTAAAAACTGTAATATTAGTATCTACCTACCATTAATATAAAGAAAAGAAATTATCTATAAATACAAAAAAAAATTAGCAATAATAATTAAATCAATTGATTTATAATTTAATAATGGTAAATATATTGCAGATCACTGAATTTTATAAATGCAATTATTATTATTTATAAAAAGCATGATTAGTAATGTAATGTTGTAAATAAATCATGCGAAATATTTGAAGAAGAAATATTTTACTTTCATCTATGAGCGTAGTTATCAGGCTTTAAGAGGGAGATTCATAGCATAAGACCTTCATGAATTAAAAAATAAAAACTTCCTTTCCTGCAGAACTTAAGATACGAATGAACGTAAAATCGATGATTAACTGAATAAAATGCCAACTTTATTTTAAAAATTCCAGAATCTTAATTGGTGAAATATCGCTGATTTGTCATGTTTCCAGAGGCACATAATAGTATGACTTGTCCGCAAAAAGATTGATCATAGAATTCCGCCTAGCTTTTATAATTAGCTAGAAATTGATATAATTAATTTAATATTATTGCATATGTAAAAATATTAAGTAAATTGAATTTTGCGACTCTATTGGCCAGCAAAGTCAGATTGTACTTGTTTGTAGTAACTATTCAGAACACAGGACTGTATAGTTCCTTTATAGAAGGTTCTGAACTTCAAATTGCAGTTCATAATTTTCTCAAAAATTATGAACTTGCAACATAATTTTTGAGATGCTTAATTGTGCAACCAAAGTAATAACATCAAATTGTTTTTTAATTTTTTCTACATTTCTAGAACTAGATAACAAGTGAAAACAAATCATTGATTGAGTTAACTGTTGAAATACCACGTATAAACAGTGTTCATTACGTAATCGTTTGTATTTTTACGTCCTGTAAGTAAAGTTGTTTATATATAGCAGGACTGTGGTGTCACACCCACATAACTGATATTTCCATATAAAACATAATACATAGGTACATTATTTCCATATAATGTTCAAATTTATTTTGCGCCCTCGCAGGTAAACAGTGATGTTTACGAAAAAATTTTTCAAACTAAAGTTGTCTATTTATTATAAGAAAAAATTATTACATTTAAACTTTTGCTCTATCTTTTACAAGATAGATACAATTAATGAAGTTCTTTCGTGAAAGCTTATTCCAAAATTTTGTTGATATCATCAATATTTTACGCGTTACAAACTTGGGTCTAAACTTAGCATGCCTTGATTTCTTTCATATATCCATGCTATAAAAATAATATTAATATAAAATTTTTAAACTCACAAAAAAAGTTAACTACGCTCATGTTTATTCATTATGCAATTGATTTTGAATTAATTATAATATTTACCGTATCATCACCATCGTTATGCTCACAAACAAGGCGAAATTTTAACACATTTTGTGGATTATCCCTATCTACTAATTCTTCTAGCGTATGCGCTAATCGAACTGAAATTGTTGTTTTATTTACATTATGATATGTAAAATATTGAATATCTTCTTTCTGCAAATCATTAAAATACATAAAATCAAAAACTTTTCCTTTTGGTGTATAAATTTAATACAATTTTACCTTATCTATTGGCTGTATCGTTAAATTTTGTTTTGGATATACTTGTACTTGTAATACTTCTCCACCAACTTGTAAATTTTCAGGTACTCGAACAAAGCGTAAATATTCACCTACTGGATAAAATTGGCAACCTGAAACAAACAAAAACAATGGCTATCATAAATAAATTTATCAAAGTAATATTAGTTTAAACTCATAAATATTTTTTAATTTTCACCTGCACGATATAAAATAAATTTGCAACCTCTCCAATTAAAGTAAGAAAATTTAAACTTTGCATGTAGATTAGATATAACGGTTGAAAATTTTCAACCGAAGCCTAGTATGAACAGTTTTTCTGTATAGTTAAATGAAAATTTCCGGGATGGTCGGACTCAATCACTTCAGGTGAAGAATTTCACTGGACATGCAGAAAAGTTGGATTTAAAAAATATTTACTAGTATGCAAGATATGAACGTTTCAAATTCGAAATAAAACAAAGAGGAAGATACCCACTAGTGGTATCATACATGGGTATCGCCATAGGGATTACATATAAAACTTTCTCAATAGGGATTACATTAAAAGGAGATGGGAAACCTTTGAATGCAACCTTTGATTGCTTATTCGTTTTATAATCAATTTTAATTTCACTTTCAAATTTTGTCATTTCACTTTCAAATGGAATCAAGTCTAGTTTTATATTTTTATGGGTAATATTGCCAATTCGACATCAGGATTATTCTCTATTGTAAGTATTGTTTAGAAGCTTACGTTTCGACATACAAGCATTAATTTTTAAATTAGAGAACGTAAACACCTTTAAGAATTTGCTTTAAAAATTTTTTTTTTATTCATTAAAGAACACATGGTTTTGACTGGGCATAATTCCCAAAAAAATTGACAAACGGAAACCTGAATTTGTTTTAACGTAGGTACTAAAGCGATATTTAACGATTTCCTTTCAAATTTTTTTTAATCTATAAACTAAACAATCAAATTTTTCATGAGAGCTTTCTATTTTCAAAGATTTAAATGTGACGTTAGGTCATTAAGTTCCTACATAGACTGAGCATCGCCTATTTTTCCGTACAGTTAGAGGTGTGCCAACATCTGAGGTAATTCCTTGAATCAGTTAGGGATATTTATTAAAAAACACATTTAATAAAAGAATATAGGGATATTTACCAAAAAAAATATACATTGAATGTCAAATTTTCATATCACAAAATGTTTTTAATAAAACATCGCGATTTTACAGAACTTTTTCGCTTTTTGACAACAACACTTTGTTTTGACATTTTCACACCAAGATGCCCGCCAAGATGGAATTGGCCCAAGCAATTACCTCAGATGTTGGCACACTTTAAATCGTTTGCGATCAGTCCATGTTCTTAATGGTCTAAGAATGTAACTTAAGGGCAGCGTTAAAAAGACTTAGATTAACGCAGAAAACCCTTTTTAAGTCAAATTCTATCTAGATTATGAAAAATTCAAAACAAAAAATAACTTTTATTTTGTCATTTCTCAGTACAATTTCATGGAAATGCATTAGTAACTTTCAGAATATGCTCGCTTCTAAAAATTAAAACAAATGGCAGTGTAAAGCCATAGTTACTGGAACTATTTGATATATTTTCTTGTTCATCCATACAAATTCCTAGTATTCGACTTACAGTTACCATATTCTTCCATATTCTTACCTTTAAAGTTCATTGTATTCTATTTTATATATAAAAAAATGAATATAAAATACAATTTTTTGTTTTGCTATAAAGTTATATTAAAATATACTTTTGTTATTAATCTCTTCAATTGAACTAAACTGGATGGACGTACGCGCATTAATTTAACGCTCTGGTTAATGTTTACAATTTTCACTGAGCATCGTAATGTAAGTCTTCTGTAGAATAAATAGTACAGTACTGAACATAAAAATCGTTTAAACAAGAAAGAAATTCGTAACAATATCATTACAATAATAGTCCTGATGTCGAATTGGGCATATTACCCACAAAAAAGTAAAATTAGACTTGATACCATGACAAAATTTGGAAGTGAAATTAAAATTGATTAAAAAACGAAGCAGTTATAAGCATTCAAAGATTGCCCATCTCCTTGCTAGGAAAACAAAGTTTTATATGAAATCTTTATGGCGATACCCACATAGGACGTGACTAGTACCTTCTTTGTTTAGTTACGAATTTTAAAAATTCCTATCTTGCATACTAGTAAAGATTTTTAAAAACCAACTTCACTTTTAAAATATTGTAGTTGGTAAAATTTACTCTTCGGCTTTTTTTTTACAATTACAAAAGCTTTAACGTGAAATAAGGACTTGTTAATACTAATTGTGTTATTAGAAAGAAAGACGTTTTTTGTGAGATTTGATTTGTTATAATTATCAATATCAAGGTTGTGCATCGGGTATTTACACCAGAAGTAATTTTAAAGTAGTAAGAGTAAGTTTGGAATATTATATGAATCAAACGGTCATATCAAAGGCTTGGAGGCATAGATGTCAGAGCCCTTGTGCTTTGGATGTAGGTATGTTTTTCTTGATCTTGACCACTATCAAAGTTTCTATATGTCGAGAAACTACACTTTCTAATATCAAACAAACATTCAACGCGTTATTCTTGGAACTGCACTTTCCCTATAATATAAGACAAAATTTCATTTACATGATAAGGTTTGTTAAAAAACGCGATAATCCTTTCGTGACCCTGTAACATCCTTTTATTTTTGGTAAATCACCAAATCAAAATATTATCGAAGGTAAAAAAATAATTTGATAATCAATTCAACTTATTTAATTTAATAATAAAAAACATAACGGAATAATTGACCCATGTAATTCAAATATCATTACTAAATTGATTTAAGTAACATCATCAGACATTTTTTATTTAAATTTATATCCAAGAAATTTAATAAAATTTATTATAGGCTTCTGGCTTCTCATAACCTCCATGTGCACATCTCCATATAAAGATTGAAATCTGCATTGAGAGTTAATAAAAGTGAAATATTTTGTGTTTATTATGAAAATTTGGTTTACAAAAACGATCTTAACGTAAAAATGAAAAAAAAAATCGTGCTTGGATAAAAGACAAACCAAATTCGAAATGTAAAAAAGACTTTCTTTCAAATATTAGTTCATGATTTACCTAATTTTTTTGATACAGAAAAATTTTCTTTTAGTTTTACAAAATTAGATTTTACATGTCATTAGACACAAATGTTTACAAATATGAAATTCTCAAAAAGGCATATTTAGATAAAAAAGTTAAAAATAATTCTATTTTAATTTTTTCACAATGAAAACTCTTATTGAAGATGTAAAGACAAAAAATAATTGAATCTATCTTGTAGGAAAAATTATTTTGCTCTGCAACAACTGGAGGATTAAAAAAGAAATACGAATAGGCCAAAACGGGGTTTCAACAGGCGTTGCATAAATAGATATTAAGAGACCACACTAACTTACAACAATACTACTAAAATGTATGGATAAAATAGTTGTCATTCACAACTAAGTTTTTTTAATCTTCTTTTTATTAATTATATTCTTTTTTCACACCCGAACCAAAAAGAGGAGTGTTATAAGTTTGACCGCTATGTGTTTGGTGTTTGTGTCTGTCCGATTCAAATAGATTTTGCTTTTTTTCATTGCGAAGGTGAATTTAATGAAGAGTGTTCTTAGCTAAGTTTCAAATGTAAGTTTAGGGTTCCGAACCTGAAACAACTAAAAAAGCGGCGATGTTTCAAAATAGCTTGACTTTTGAGAGATATGCAAGAAAAAACCGCATATGTCGAAAGTTTTTTAAATTTTATAAATTTCACTTATTTAAGATTGAAGTCTGATAATATTGATTGTTTGACGTCACCAGTGATATTCTTAATGTAGAAGCTATCTTATATTAAAGAAGAATTATATACGAAAATACGGGCCTATGCTCGTTTACTTATTTTTTCGTTATCGTAACGAGCATTCGAGTAGGCAAACCGCATTTTTTATCTTGTTTCAATGGCGCAATTCTATTTCGTCTTATTTGTGTCGTAATTTTTTTACATATAATATAGTAACAGTTTTAAAATGTCTAGGAGTTATACAAAAATTAATACTGTTCTGATACATAATATTTATTATACTAGTAAACTGTAATATGCCAGCTACATATTCAGTTACCTAGCTGCATTATGAACGCACGTGAAGTAATTTTTATTGTAACAAGTAATTAAAATATTTAAAAGAAATATAATTCTAACAAAACCAAAATTTTTCTTAAAAACCATATTCTAATGAACAGTTAGGTAAACTTATCATATTTCATAGTTCTGTATTTTTGCTGTTTTAACAAATGAAAATAAAAACAGTTTTTTAAAAAAAATTCTTAAAAATTTTAATTGAAATGAAATTATTTGAATAGAATTTTGTCCGACCTAAAAAGGATATTTCGGTATTATTTTTAGAATTATATTAAAATACTATCTCAAAAATAGCTTGTATGACACTATCACAACACAACGTTTTCACGCTGGATGACTGACATAATTTCAATGAGCGTACGCACATAAGGGCGATACGTGTCAATGCGCTTCGCCACGCATCAAGCCACTTATTGGGCGTGCCATTTTGTTGCATAAAATTAAATAAGTGAAATTTAATTTAAATAAAAACCGAAGCAAACAGTAAATCTTTAATTACATTCAATTTCTTTTATTTTTAATTGAAAGGGCACCGTGTTGATTTTTTTCTTCATTAATTAATTAAAAACACCCTGTTAAGCAAGGTTGTTCAGTTATTTCGCCCTTAAACAAATATTATTTGAAGCTATGCCACCTGATTTTAAAAACTTTTAATGTGAATTAAAGAATTTATTCTTGGTCTGATCGATTCGTTTGGGCATATTGAAAGATTATTTGATCGAAAGTACCCTTAGCTATGCTTTAAGAAAATTTAGCCAGCCGTTTGAAGAGCATCGCTACTTTTCTAAATGTTTTAGGATCGGAGCCCTAAACTCGTACTTAGAACACTTTCAAACAAATTACCTTTCAATCAAAAACATCATCGGTTCATTCGTTTAGGAGCTACGATGCCACACACAGAGATACACAGATTCACACATTGAACCTATAACACCCCTCTTTTTAGTCGGGGGCCAGAAAGTGTAATCAAATATTGAATGAAACGAGCTGAAAAATGGATCGGAGTAACAATTATGATTGGGATTCCTTTCTTCAATACTTTCAATTGCTACTCTCATAATTTCCAATCACCTTACTTCGAAAAATAACGATTTAACGATCAACTAATTTATAACAACGACAAATTAAATAAGTCAAAAAAAAACAATTGACTGAGTTAATTGTTGAAATACTATATATAGATAGTGTTGATTACGCAATCGTTTGCTTTGTTAAATCGTGTGAGTTAAGAAAGATAGCCACTCTCAGAAAGCCACACATACATACATGTCACACGCACATAACTGATGTTTACAAAAAACGTTTAAAACAAAAGTTGTTTTATAGAAGGAACTTTTTTTACCTTTAATCTTTTGTTCTATCTCTAATATGTTGCTCATTTACGAATTCGAGCTCACCTTTTATATCCTTATAAAAAAATTTAGCACGATATACAAATTTCAGCTTGATATATCTTTTCGTTTTTGGTTATCGTGTCCACAGATAGACAGACAGACAACCGGAAATGGATTGACTAAGTACTTTTTATGAACACATATAGCAAAATTTTGTTTATAGCATCAATATTTTTAAGCGTTACAAACTTGAAACTAACTTAAGCATACCTTGAAATATTTCATATATTCATGGTATAAAAAAAAAATTGTGAGATAGTGTCTATTAGACAAAAATCATCGTAGATCAAATTGCAAATCCTTTGTCAAATGAATTTCGAAATTGAAACCAATAATATCTTTATATTTCGAAGTAAATGCAAATCGAAATAAAGTTTTATAATTAATTATTACCAATATATGAGATATTATTGAAGCAATTTGTTTTCAAACAGGATGATAATTTTTAGTCAATGATTCTGTTTATTTAAAAAAAATAAATAAATATGCATACACAATTATTATTGTAAACGGATTTTAATTTAAATTATTGTGTATTTATAAAACCACAATAAACTATTGTGAGTGAAACGTACTCAACCATAACAAAATGATACTGCAATTTTTTTCCATAAATTCTTTAAGAATATGCAGAGGATGATAACATATTATTTTACGATCATAACTATACCATAGCTTAAACAATCATGGGTTTTATAACATTATATGGTAATATTTACTGACGATAAAAATAATAATTACGCACATTAAAACTTGAGGGCAATTTTTGTAAAGTAATTTTTATGCTTAACGACCGTATTATTTCATCTGAATATTTATTGTTGATTGTTGGTATTTAATCAGTTAATAAGACAATTTCTTAAAAAAATAGACTAGAGCTTCTAGACAAATAATTTTTGCAGACGCTATAACCGATCGATAATACAATCAAAATCAATAGGATATACCAACGAACTGGCTGTGACTGAATTTTATGAAAATGAAAGATCCCGACTGAATCCTTATATAAACACATACCTACATGAATAAATCGACAATAACGACCAACTCATATTAACTAAAATATCGGTTATAGCGACCAATCTTCATTGGAATTAGTCAGCAATAGCAACAATATTCACATAATTTCCCTTAAATACAGTGTGTTGCATTTAGGATGAAGACATCTTCATATTTTCGTTATTTATAAGAACATAAATTTGAAATTTTGCACTGTCATACAGAGCGATGGGTCACATTTTTAAAAATATTTGACCGACATCAGAACTTTAAACTCAACCTACTACAAATTGACAAATAAGGCCGATTCTTAATATTTTGTCTAATGTCAGAGTTAGAGATATCGAAAAAAAACATTTTATTTCATAATTTTGGTCCACACTCATAATTAATTATTACAAGTTGATTGGAATATTTGAATGCATAACACTTTGAAATTATGAATTTTCCCAGTTTTTACATTCCATAGCACTATTTACAAAAGTTTATTTTTTAATTTTATAACTAGTGTGTTATGGAATGAAAAAAATTGGACAAATTGATAATTTAATAGTGTTATGTATTAAAATATTTCAATCAACTTGTAATAATTATTAGTGTGGACCAAAATAATGAAAAAATTAAAAATGCGAATTTTGTCTTGAAATTCGATATATTATGGGTAAAAAAAAAAACTTTTTCTAATAACTTTTTCGATATCTCTAACTATCTGGCAAAATATTAAGAATCAGCTATATTTGTCAATTTGTAGTAGGTTAAGTTTATATTTCAGATTTCGGTTAAGTATATCTTAAAAAAATGGGATCCATCACCTGAGTATGACTGTGCAAAATTTCAAATCGACATTCCTATAAAAAATGAAAATATGAGGGTGTCTACTTCTTAAATGCAATACACTGTATAAAAATGTACATATCGCTTAATCGATGAAATTTGTTGGTCTCTCACGGTCGCTCTAATCGATTTTGACTTTATACTGTTAGCAATTTTTCACCATCAGTATTTCAAAGAAAGTGGACTTAAAGTCTGTGGGTTGTTTAAGCCCCGTTTAGCCATTTGTACCCAAAATTTTTTGAATATATTTGCAGACATTCTTTATAACAGGATGGAGGATGCTCCCTAAAATTTTCAAATATTGTTTCTAATAAAATTCATAGTACACATTTAGTAGATGAGGGTAGATATATATAGACATAGTTTAAAATGTACTTCGTTTCTACCGGGTATCCTACGACATCCCCAAAGTGCTTTTTTAACAGGCATACGATTGTGTTAATTAAATTGAAATAATAAAAATTCTTATATTATAGTTTTTAAAAACTTTCTTCTAAATAATTAAAATGTATACTGAAATTATGATATGATATAATAATTATTTTGTCAATAATAATAATTATTAGTACTAATAACAGTGATGACAACTTTTAAATTTCATTTTTAATGTTTAGTTACAAAATTGTTGCAAAACTGAGATAAAAAACATTCTACTATAAGATTTGAACCGTAAGATTTGAACCGTATAAGATTTGAAACTGGGCCAATGAAAATAAAATAAGTTAAAAGGATCAATTTTTAATTAATTTCTGTCAAATTGTAAGCGTTCGGAAGCTTTTCTTAGCAGAAGCATAAAATAAGACCTTTTGAAGAATGGTTTTGGAGAATAATATTTTTCAAAGGATTTTCTTATGTTATTTATTTTATTGTTTACATTATCTATTATTAAACGACGCTTTATTATTAAAAATTTTTTTTGTGATTTCTCAGAAGACTTTTTTACGTTTATCCACAGATTTGTTCATCTGTAGGTGTTGAGAAACTCAGTGATGACCTCAAGCACTTTAAAAAAACCAGCAATTGCTTATGGATCGATTAGACCGTTAATATACAATGAAATGGAATAACTAGACTATATAATAGATAATAGTTTAAAAACACGCTTTTGAAACTAGCTGAACTAAAAAGTAGAAAATAAATTCTTTAAATTCAAAAAAATAATTTTAAAAACGTGGGGTACTAAATTTTAATTATTGTAATAATTTTATAGGCAGATACTGGTAAAAGTAGTCATCATAAAATGTCTTAAAAAGCACGATCTGCTTTTTTACGATAAAGTGATTTTTTTGAATTTAAAAAAATTATTTTCTACTTGTCAGTTCAGCTAGTTACAAAAGCGTGTTTTTTAGCTTTTTTAAATTATTAATTATTTTGTGTTTTTTCATTTTTTAGACTATTATTTGTTTAACAAATATTCAGTATAAATATGGTGGGAGCGCAAATAAATGTATATATTTTCAGATATGGAAATCTTTAATCCTGAAAATCCTGATCAGGATAATCAAATAAACTTAGTAAATTATTATATTGTTATCGGTTTTTGATAAGTATGTCAAATTTCGAGTTAAACCTCCGACGTTTTCAAAGGGGTAAAAATCATGTTCAAAGTTAACATACTCACATACGTATGAAGCTAATAAAAGCGTGTTAAAATAGTGGGTTATTTTTTATTAGACAGTTCATCCATGTATTGGAACAGCATTGTTGCAAATTACTATGGTTTCTTAATATGCAACCGGTTTTCGCATGGAAAATGATTTTCCCAATATCAGATTTTTTATTGATTATTGAAAGAGTAGCTATAGCGATCTGGAATTTATTTTCTTCTCTACTCTCAGGTTGGTTTGAGGTGATTAATTCACGATAATAAACTTATTCTCCTTTCTTAAACAGAAGATTGCTACTTTTACAGTCACAAGAGAAGCGTCTAGCTAGAGGAACTATGTAATTAGTGATACCATTAACCTGACATCCATGATATACGCTCGAATTTGTCAGAAATAAATGTCTAAAATTAAATTTATTGTTCTCAACAGGAAGACATGTTTTGCAATTTTTATAAGTAAGTATTCTAATTTTGCGAGATGACTGTTACATCATATCATTTAATAATTTGCAATTATTTAAATGAAGTAGCCAATAAATAATAATTAATCTGTTTAATATTTACATGATAAAATAGGATCTTTCTTGTGTTGTATTACCCACCTAGGTCATGGGACTTTGTAAGCTAGCTTTTTCACAGGGCCATTATTATTCTTGTTGTATGGTTTTAGTTGTTGCCACCTTTATACCTTCAATTGTTGTTTGGTTCTTTCAGTATAATATTATATATTTATTTTTCCTTTAAAGATTATAATCTTCAACAATTTATGTACATTCGACAATGCATTATTGTTTTAACATAAACATTATTTATAATCATAATAATATAATTTAAAATAATTATTTTTGTTATAATTATTCATCATTTTTTTGCATAAATCATTAGGAACTGACATTTTAGATAGGTCAGATGCTGTGATGTGTTCATGAACCTTTGCTTGTGCTAAAATTCTAAGGCGTAATTTTAGCATTTATGAATTATCGTGTAGTTTTTAAAAAATCGTATTCACATTTTTTTTAAACAACATTTTTTTGATAAACTAATAAGATATACATCAATAATTTTAACCGATATTACTCATTGTACCCTGTATACATGAAATATATATCAAGGTACACTAAGTTTAGATCCAAGCTTCTAACGCTAACAAAATTTTGCTATAAGTGTTCATAAAAACACTTAATTAGTCCATTTCAGGTTGCTCGTCTGATGTCCATCTGTGATCACGGTAACTCAAAAACGAAAAAAGATGTCGAGCTGATATTTTTATAGGGTGCTCAGGACGTTGAAAGTAAAGTTGAGTTTGTAAATGACCAATATAGGTCAATTGGATTTTGGGCCTGTAGGACCCATCTTGTGAACTACTAGAGATAGAACAAAATTTGAAATATAAAAAATGTTCTTTATAAAAAATTAACAACTTTTGTCCCAAAAATTTTTTTGTTAACATCACTGCTGATCCGTGAAAGGTAAAGAGTTGAAATTTATGAAAGATAGACAGTTGAAAATTTGCAGGTGTAATTGTGTTGGTTTTTTAAACTTCTCGTTTAAAAAAAATAATGCAAGCACTGATATTCAACACTTTCTATACAGGGTATTTCAACAATTAACTCAGTCAGTTGTTTGTTTTCATTTGTTTATTAATAAATTGTGTATTCAATTTTTACAAATATTCATGATTACATAAAAGAAAATCTCGCATTTTCTTGGATTTATCCAAGTAATAAATCTAACAAAATCGAAGTCGCATACGTTTCAAAACTACAACAATCAATAAAAACTTCCATGTACTAAATTCACGTATTAGTGATCAATAAAACGAATCTTTTTTACTTCAATTTATTTATTTAAAATTGGGTTGATGATTATCTATCATTATAGGCAACTATGAAATTTGAATTAGAGAATAAATAGAGGATTTTTCTGAAACTGTTAATCTTTTCTCGATAAGATCTTTTGAATTAAAAAATATTTACAAATAATTTATTTTTAAATTTAAACTACACCGTATTCTAAAGGTTGTACGGCCCATGTAATGATAAGAATATGAATTTTTATTATCTGAATCAATTGATAAAATTAAAGTTTTGTTATAAGTTTGAAATGCCTCAAAATATTGATTTTACGAACAATATTTTGGTATAGGTGTTTATAAAATCACCTATTAAGTCCATTTCCGTTTGTCCATCTGTTTGTCCGTCTGCTTGTCCGTCTGTGGATACGATATCTCAAAAACAAAAAGAAATATCAAGCTGAAGTTTTAGTGTGCTAAGAATATAAAAAGTGAGGTAAGTTCGTAAATGAGCAACACCGGTCAATTGGGTCTTGAGTTCGTAAGACCCATCTTATAAACCATTAGAGATAGAACAAAAGTTTAAATTTAAAAAAAGTTCCTAAATAAAAAAATAAACAACTTTTGATGGAAACGTATTATTGTAAACGTCACTGTTTATCCGTGATGGCGCAAATACGGACACAACTTTGGTGTTTTCCCCGAAACTAAAGGAGATAGAAAGTTGAATTTTCAGGTAGCCTCAACAAGTGGTTCTCGAAAAACGAAAAAAAAAATTTAGATGATGCTTTCGAAAGTTTTTGAAATTTAAAAAAAAAAACAGAATAAATGGCTATAATTGTGTTGGTTTACAAACTTTTCTAATTTATAAAAGAAAAATAATGCAGGCTCCATTATTCAACACAGAATATTTTAACAATTAACTCAGAAAATTATTTGTTTTCACTTATTTAAATATATATTTAAATGACTATATTTTAGTAAAAATTATTTATTAAAAATTGATTGCTTATGTTTTTGATAAGGTATAAAATTTAGACGATCATTAGATCGATCACACAATATTTATTCATCTCCAACTGAAAAATTGTCTTAGTTTTATCTGTTTGTGTATCTGGTTAATCTTAAAGATATGTTCGATGATAATTAAATTCACAATGGAAGCGGTTGGAGAAGTAAAATATATAATTTTTCTGCATTTCCATACTAAAATTATAATAATTTATATCATTTGATTTATAAAGATTTACCGTTTTATTTATATAAATGAAAAAAAAAGAAAAAGCAATTTCAAGTATTTTGTCACAACGTAAAGATCAAAATTTCACTGTCTATGTGTCAATTAGCTTTCTTTTCTAATATCGTGGATTACACAAGATAAATTTTCATTTCAATATTTCAATAAAATAAATGCATCTCTCTTCACAATAAAACAGATATAAACACTTTTGTCATAATATAAAAATGAAAACAACTTTATTGTACATATTATTAAGCGCTTTTACTTTTACTATTATAAATAAATCCATCGTATTATCATATATCATACACATGTATTTTATAGGTGACAACAGATCATAGGTATTGTAGGTATAAATCATAAAGTTCACAGTTGAATTACTAATTATTATAATTTATCTATCGATATTTTATGAAAATTATCAGTGGCGGATTTAAGAAAATAGACCCGAGTGGATTACCTGGGTTTCAGTGTAAAACTATTAGTCTAAGATATGAATTAGGAATGTTACTTTTTATGAAGTATAAAATGTTAACAAATATCCCTGCAAATGGGTTGCCTAAAGAAATGTGGTCAAAACTAATTTTAGTGAAAATATCAAGAAAAAATCTTGAAATTGAAATTTTTCTCTGACTTGCATATCATCTATTATCACTATTCTCGCATATCTATAAGTTGAAAATATTGGCCATAATAAAGTTTACAATCTTTCCAAGTTTTGATATTTATATTAAAAATAGTCTTGACCATATTTTTTTAAGCAACCCATTACAGGAATATTTGTTAATATTTTACATTTCATTAAAAATAACTTTCATTCGGTAAACAGATGGGTGAAGGTCGTACCTAATTCGGATCTTGTACTATATACTTTCTATAGAAAAACTGAAATAATTCGATCAAAATTCAAATTATTTGAAATAAACTTAAATTATAGTAAATATTTCACTCATTTAAAACAATGGATTGAGGAAAAAATAGACACAAAAAAATATAAACCGAGAAAAAAAAGACCCAAAAAAATTTCTGTAATAGTGCCCCATTTGTGAACGCAAAAGCTAAAAACTTCAGAACCCAACGAAGACTCCTCTATAGTCGACAAACTCAACCCAACCAATTCGTAATTACAACAATACTCCGGGCCTATAAAAATTGATATATATTTCCGATTAAACAACTAAAACGACTATTAAAGGGATTGTTTAGTTATAGTCGCTATATATGTTATATTTTAAGCGATATGAAAAATGTCGCTTGGATCTTATTTAGTGATTCTTTCACTGAAATCATTCTTCTTAGAAGTTAAATGAAAGCGGTCGTTGAAAGATAAACAATAACATCAAAGATACGTGTTAAAACACCTTAACCTGAACTTAAAAAAGCCACCAAATGAGCCTTTAGAAACATAATAATTACCGTTAACTAAATTATACTAATACATATTTAATAAATTATTTACGAAAATGAAGAATCACCAATCATTAAAAATACTTCCAACCTCAAAAAAGGGTGGCAGCCTCTATAGTTAGTGAAATAAATACCACGATACTCGAAATAAAATTGTATAGTAAGAAATTCTATTTAAATAATACACTTAAAAAACATACAACAGACTGACATTTCGCTAAATATCGATATTGTGATTGCAACGCAATCATCGTTAGTAGCAAAATTTATTTAGATAACACACATTACAAACATTTTAAACAAAATTAAAAAAGGCTTAAAGTTAATACGACTTAAAATTGAGTTAACAATATCGTTACCGAAAACTAACCCTAGGTGGAATAATCACATAAATATTTATATTTGCGTACTATCAGGACATTGCAAATTTGGCGCAATAGACAATTCGTCGTTACAAGCAATGTCGGTATAACTCACTACGATTTTACTCGTACACGAAAAATACTTAATTAATCAAGGAAATTTTTTATTTTAAGGCAATGCACATAATTATGCAAAATTTTACTGCCGTGATAACTTTAAACTGTAATTGGAATCTAAAGGATAATTATCAATGGTTTTAATCTGCCACTGAAAATAACTTTTACTTAACGGGATTTACGATACTATAGATATTTTTGTTCTACATGAAAATAAGTGTGTCACTCATTAGAATTGGATAAGTTAACAAAAGTTGTAGTGTTAAAGGTAGCTGTAGCACATCTTGCGTTTGTTTAAAAAAAACTTGTTTTAAGTATATTTTATTGATTGTATTCATTTATCTACTAATGTACAATACTATCATAATATGTATAAGTAACGCTCAAAATGTTGTTGTTTTTACCATAGAGTATTCATTACAAATATAGAGATTTAATTTTTTCAACATGGATTTTATTAAGCTGATTTTTATATCATTTATTTGTATATGCAATGTATCAAGGTATACTAAGTTTAGTCCCAAGTTTGTAACGCTTAAAAATATTGATACTATATGAACAAAATTTTGGTGTAGGTGTTCATAAAATCACCTAATTAGAACATTTTCGGTTGTATGTCCGCCTATCTGTCAACACGATAACACGAAAACGAAATAAATATCAAGCTGAAATTTTTATAGCGTGCTCAGGACATGAAAAGTGAGGTCGAGTTTGTAAATAAGCAACATAGTTCAATTGTGTGACATAGTTAACAACAATACTGAATGTAAATACACAAAATCCATACAAATTTGGAGGGCGGGAGTGCCGCTATTATGAGCCTATCATCATTAGGCCACAAACTAGGCGTATTAGGCGTAATAACTTCAGATATATTAATTTTAGAAAAAAGTTATTAATAAAAGCTATAGGAAATTGGTATATTTAAGTTAAGAAAAGTTATTAGTATTTTTTTGTTTAAGCAATTAGAAGAGGTTTCGGTCAAAATGATTTTTAAAGTAATACAAACCAGACCATCGCATCGATGATATCGAATCCGATCTATGAGATCGAACTATCGAAGTATATTTTACATAAGCACTGGTATTTTAATATCACACACACTAAGATCACAAAATAAAATTTATGTAATACCGCATACACAATAATTTGTTTCATTACAATTTAAAGTTTGCCCTTCAGTTTCCGATAAAAACTTTTACATACACGAAGAAAGAACTTCTGCCAAATATGAAAATAGAAAAATACAAAAAACTATCACACAAAAAAATACTTGGGCAACATTTTACTAATATAACTAATAAATTCTCCCCTTCTAAGTACAAAGTGTAAGAAATGAAGTTCAACCGAAAATGACTACGAAAATTTTATCGCTGATATTGATAATATATAAATAAAACTATCAACAATTTTTTTTTCTGAAGCAGTGAAGGTAGAAAATTGAATTAAAAAAATCATTTCAAATTCTCTTTTCAGTCTTATTGAGTAGTTCAATCTGTCAAATCCATGGTTCATGATGACTTGCTATGACTGAACATAAAATGTCACCGTATATAAAGACAATTTCTTAACTTATTACAGAATTGTTAAATAATATTAACAAACTTTCGCATTTCTACCTAATCTTTATTCATAATAAATGTTGAATCAATAATCTGTTACTTTTGCATAATTATTAACTTGATCAATATTTATCTATACACAGTATTTATGTTCAATAGTCATCATATCATGAAGCATCATCATCAGCACGCTGGTATCCATGCATTTAAAACAAGTTATATGTCAATTATTAAAAGATTTATGGAAATGATAAAAATTAATGAATATCTATTTGAAATTCATAATTAATTTATGGTAATAAACTCACGAATACTTTTAGAGGTCAAAGAAATTTGTATTGAACTGCACCAAAGAAAACAAAATTTTATTTTGTTAAATCTATGGTTTAATTATGCTGAAAGTATTTACTCTTTGGCCTTTGTTTTCTAACACATTCCAGATATCAGATTCCAACCAACAATTTCATCGCATACTGAATTAATGCCTGGCATTAACTTACTCACTTAAGTCTGATGAGACAGATTATGGTCGTAAAGCCCTTTCTGAAAGCATTTTACATAATTATTGAAATGAAAACTTCTTTAGCTGCGTTGAGCGATTTTATTACAAAAATTTGATTATTTGTTCATTTATTTCGAGAAGCCGATAAACCAAATGAGTCATTGAGGTAATTTTGGTTTTAACTTTTGAGTCCATTTTGAAATTTTTTGATTATTTACTTCGTTGAGATTATTTTATACATGTTCTATACATACAGATGAACAACTTCGTGCAAATTTCCGGCAGCGGCACGTTCTATTTTACGGAAACAAATTTTTCAACAAATGTAAAAAGGAAAAATAATTTGGTATCCGGCAATTTCCGTTTACTGCCACAAGGATCAAGGTTGAGATAATCAAAATAGCCTCGCTTTTAAAACTCCTTTATATCGAGGAAAAAATCTCTGTTAATCTTTTGGAATATATAGATACAAAAGGTTTGAATAAAATGAGGATCTTTCTAATTCAAGAAATTATATTATCAGCAGAAACCAGTAGCATCAATTGTATCTGAATTAGAAATTACAAACAAATGAACATTAACTTTTACGATTCATAATTTACGAGCTATAAAGAAAGATATTATTGTTGGTTGGCTCACAAATATAAACAACAGTTATAAATCATTAAACTAAAATGATTGCTAAAAATTGTATGATGTGTTTAACGATAAAATTGTATTTGATAAGCATTTTTTAGTATAGGGCATGGTGACGTCGTCGCTTTCAAAATAATTTTCAGAAAATTAATTTAAGTTTAAAAAACCAGGCGAAAGAAATGAAAAATAGTGCATTCAATTGATAAATATCATCAAAAAAAAGTCAAACCGTGAAAATCTTAACCAATATAATTCAAGCCTCCCTTCCTAATTTTACCTATATAGAAACGATAGCTATAAATCATCCTTTTGGGTATCAATTTCATAATCTGCTTGACGCTAATCACATGAACCTAAAGTTTAACCAGTAGTTTAATAGAATATGAACGGCTCTGTATGGCGTATATCCTGTGATTTGATCTGAAAATTTATGATGTGTGGGTTGAAAGTGAAAAAAATTTTACACTTTATATTTCAAGTGTTTGCTCACTGGTGACTCACAGAACATCTTCTGCTAAGCTTATGATTACAGCACTGGAATTTATGGGCAACACAAGCATGGACTTACGATACTACGAACTGCCATTTGAGGGAATATTTGGACATGAAGATTGACTGACAGACTAAGCGGGTAAAAGATACTGTGCTCATGAATAGACAGACGTAAGACCAAGTAATTGTTGAATCAAAAAAATCAAAAGTGAATGTTTAAAGACGGTGGAACTATAGCAAATATCTAATCTGAATGAATAGTCCCAAGATCATTAATCACAGAATTAATTACTTATCAAAAGCTATGCTGTTGGAGTAAACCTTTAAAGATGAGGAATCTTTGTCATTTAAGGAAAAATTTTCCTTTGTTATGTTAACTGTGTAAGTGCTAAAACGATTTTAATGAATTTTTAATACAGGAATGTCCAAATTGGATGAAGCTTTCAAGTGAGAGCCTACCTTTAAAACCGAGTCATTCTAATCTAATCATCCCAAAATTATTTGGCAAAAGAGAAAAAAAAGTTTTACAGTGTAACTAACGTCTACTCTATGTATAAACTTTTTACTACATCAATTAACTGAATTTGTAAATGTTTCACCTGAACAATGTCAACCTTTTACAATAATTTAATAAAATGATAAATCACAAAAGGAATATCGAAGCGTTATGATAATAAACATTATATACCTTTACCGATTTACGACAATACTACAATACTTTCACTAAATAAAGGAAGAGTACCATATGGTTGAGTTTTAAATATTATGAATTATTTATTAATTATTTTTATTAAACACTTTAAATAAAAAAATACTTTCTCTGTTTATTTAAATCTAAAATAGTCTTTAATTGATTATGTTTATACTTTATGTTATTGAAATAATTATTATTTTGGTTATTTTAGAGTTGTGTACTTCTATTATTATTAAGTATGTGTATTTGATATACATATTTTTTACAGCATGATCCAGGGTCAGTCAATAGTAAACAATTACATATAAATTGAAGAGCGATTACATCTACATTTCCCCTTTAAATTTTATGCACCAAATTATTAGCCGGATTCCGATTATAAGAAAAAGTTTGGTAAGAAACCTTTTTTGTAAAGTGCTCAATTTTACGTTCCTTAAACTAGTTTTTCTGAGCTGAAAAAATGAACTCTGCTTATCAGACACGGAACAAATAGAAAAGACTAGTTGTGATAAAAATTAAACTAACAATTAGCTGAATTTAGTTATATGTATTATTTGAGATAAATTTTTTAGTAGGTATCTGATTTGTTAGTAAATTCCCATTAGCACTGTGAATATAAATAATTTAAAAAAAGAGCGAGAGTTGCCGTAGTAACCCGGTAGGACGTATGTTCTCTTTGCTATAGATTATGTATTTTTTATTAAAAAAATTTATTGGCGTGGATGAATTACGACCTGACGATTTTTTGCAAAAAGAGGGGGCACCATAGCCATAATACCATCGCATCATTGAGAATACGATTAATATTTCAAGCCGATAAGTGATCCGAATGTGGCACATCCTATATATAACCAAAATGAGTGGAATATTATTTATTAAAATTTATCAAGACATATGGCACGCTGTTTTACTTTTAAAATTAGAATAAATTTTATAAATTTTTTACGTAAGTTACCAGAAATTTATGTAAGCATTACTCTCCATTTGAAAAGTAATATTTTTTGCATTTGAGTTGGAGTTGGATTAACTTAACTTTAATTCACCATGGCAAAATTTTTATGTGATCGACTACATTAACTGTCTCTAATAAAATAACACAGGCCTTTATTTAAAATAAATTACATTATTTTTTACTGTGCTACTTATAGATTTCTACCCAGAAACTGAGTATAACATAAAATTTTTTTATAACATTAGGTTTTCTTTCAAAACTGTTTTAAAATTCGAGAAATTCAGAGGGATAATAGGGGGAATGCTGGCTTACTCCCAGTCATGGATATTCTCAATTGATCGAAGCAAAACAAATTAATGAAACTTGATATGTTTATGATAAACCAAGCTGGGAATAGAAGATGAAAGCGAAAACACGCATCAACAAGAAGAAGAGAAGTTTCAAAGACAAAAATATTAACTCTTTTCAAGGATATAGAAAAGGAAACTGACTGTTTCTCAAAACTGGAGATCGAAATGATCGTGACGAAAAGAAATAAATATTATTCATGGATTTAGCACCCTATAACCCAATAATTTACCAAAAATATTCTATGTAGTTGGAACCAAAATCTTTTATGTAAGCCCGTGAAATTATTTGAACGATTAATTATTATTTAATAAATAAAAAATTAATTGATAAATTTTGTATTAATAAAATTTAACTTTATTAGATTCAAAGGGCATGTCATACAATCTTCCTTTCCACTCTACCATTCTGTATATTAAATAAATTCTGGGTTTATTTAATAAATAAATAGTTAATTTATTATTTGATAAACTCAGTAATTTTTGTTAATACATCATGTAATTTTAATTTCGATTACTTTTTTCTTCTTCAAAGTTATTTTTTCAAATATAAAAATGAATGATTTTTATAAAAAATTAACAAAAGTTTTTATTTAATATTTCGTTTATGGCTTTCGTTACACAGTTTTTCTTAATGATTAGTTTTGAATTATAAGGAGGGGTTGCAACTTAAAAATAATGTTTATTTTTGGTACAGCCGTAGAGAAATTGAGCAAATCGATTTTACTGTGTTTATTCAGTTAAGCTCTCTTTATGTTAAGAAATTATTTCGGCGGTTTTCAAGAGTTTAAGTCAATTTATAGGAGTTATCGTCCCTAGTGTTCATTAATTTCTATTTACGTACATTTTTAAAGAAAAAAATAATCATTCGAATTTCTTCTTCTAAGGAAAGAATGCATATATCCGAAGAAATAATGCAACAAACTGTCGATTTTGTTAGTAGTAAGACGGATTGGGATGCGGCTTTTTAGCTTTTAATTCGTGAGGGGGCGTCTACAAACTTTGCGAACAAGGATGTGGAAGAAATGAAAATTAATAAAAAACTTTATAAAATTATCGATGGAAATGAGTCTTATTTTGTTAGTCGGAGATTTTGGGGGCCGCTGAACTCGAATAACAAAACAAAAATTGCTCCCAAGGCACCTGGTTTCCAGGGTGGGCATTATACACCTTGTATCTTAGATGGTGGCTTTTGCATACAAGTTCAGCGAGCGAAACATAGTATAGCTATTAATTAATTGGAACTGCAAGTTAATTAACATTAATAATCGCTAATCGAAGGTTATCATCATGAAATTGTAGGTAAAACGAAGTTCGCTTGGTCATGTAGTTTATACTTATATACTTATATACTTATCTACTTTAAAAGTCTTTTTGTTACTTACCATATACTACTGAGTTTATGGAAATTACAGTAAGCGTGATAAAAATTGTAATAAAATTCATTTTGAAAATCTGTCATCCTTGTCTTCCGTTGTGTCTGAAAATAAAACACAAAATATTAAAAAACTTCTCACTTACTTTTGTTTATACAGTCAAAATGAATTATAACGACATGGAAGGGACCAACAGCTATGGTTGTTAACTTTTCCAAAACAAATTAATATGCACTTAAAAGTTTAAAAAAACGATAATATAATGTAGTTAAAAGTATTGTTATTTTTGGAGTCGGTGTTAGCCAAGGAAACAACTCTGACAGAATAGTTTGCTACATTAACTTAATAGCTGACACCGACTACAAAAATAGCAATAATTTTAACTACATTATATTATCGTTATTTTTTTACTTTTTAGTGCATATTAATTTGTTTTGGAAAAGTTTTTCTTTTGAAGTCGGTTCTCTTTTTGTTAAAAGCTTTTGTTATTTTGCGATTTTTAGTGAATCTGAAGTACAATAACTAATTTGTCACTAAAAAAAGAATCACCGAAATCGGTTGGTGTAATTTCTTGTCGTGCATACTTAATGTAAATTTAAGACTTTTATGGTTTTCTCGTGGATGCCGTTGTCAGAACTGGACCAAAATGAAATGGTACCACACGAGAAGCACCAGCTTTCAAATAGATAAAGAATCATCAAAATCGGTTCACCCAGTCAAAAGTTCAAACATAAAAAAAAATACAGTTTAATTGAGAACCTCCTTTTTTTTGTTTCAAGTCGGTTAAAAAATTGAAATTGCCTTTACACAGCTTGCATATCAACAATTTATAAATCATTTTACATTATTAGTAAATGTTCGGCCGTTTATTCACTAAAAGAAAGAAATACTCTCAAATATGACTTGATCTTGCCTTCTTAAAGTTAGAAAATATTTTTTTTTTTTTTTCAAATCAATTTTTTTAAGTTTTTATTTTAATTTTATGCCTACCATTTGATGATGTGAAAGTTTAGATTTAATAATATTAAATTATATATGTTATATGTTGTTTGATAAATATTTTAAAATCATTTCATACTTATGAAATAATAAAATTATGCAAATATGTTTGTGTTTACATATTTTGCGTGATGTTACAATTCAAGAAAATCACGAATTTCTAAATAACATTAATTCATCAACTATAAAGGATATTATTATTTTCACTCTATTTGTAATAAAGAAATTCTTATTTATTTTAATTTCAAATGAAAAAAAAAAAAAACAAATTCTCCAATGTTCAGATTTCCTATATCCTGGATTTCAATGATATAATATTTTGTGAGGTTCAAGTTTTCCACATCTTATCTAAACATGTTTCCAGTATTAAAAACCCGAAAATCAACTATTCGTTGATAATTTTGATAAAAAAGAAATACTGGTGTGAATCTCTATATACAGGAGACGTACATGCTCCAACTAAGCAAGTATATTACAGGGAAAAACTAAACTGAGATTTTCTATGTTTACATCAAAATGTAGACTTCAATAATTTATAAATTTAAAATTTAAAGAATCCTTCGATCTAAAATCAGGTTCCTAAAACGGATTAACCGAGTAATTTTTTCGAGAGTGATACGATGCCATGTTTCATGAAAACTTCTCAGTCGTTAGACGATCATCACCTTTTTTCTAGTGGTTTGGAGTACAGAAGTATAAGTTCGTACTTGAAACATATATAAGAACAGTCTCGATCAAATTACCTTTCAAACTTTTAGGAAGTACGATGGCAGAGACAGAAACACAAACACTCATTCTTGAATTGAATTGTGAATATAGAAATTTTCGAAGTGTTTTATAACTTAATGTATTTGACGGTAGACAACATCACACGAAAAAAAAATTTTTTTTATAGTGTTGGTAAGAATTTAGTTTTAATTTTACTTTTATCTCTAAAATAATTAATAATAAAAGTAGTCGTAAAAATTGTAAATAAAATATTTAACGATTTATAATAATTATTATTGAAATTAAATATTAATAAAAACAGGTAATTTTATTGTTATTAGTACTTTTTATTATTATAAATTTACACGCCTATAATGGAAGTAAACTAAATATCTGCTACAATAGAATGGAATTTGTTTGCTTAATGGAGTAAAATTTCAATTTAAGTCTAAAATAATTTTAGTCACTATCTTTACGATTACGGATAATAGATGCTGGCACAGAAAAGGTTCTTTGTATAATGATTAATATACTTGAAACTTCATGAGTCGCACTCTTTTGGCGAGTCTACCAAACTCGCGAGTCTTCGAATGAGCATGATAACGGCATATTTAAGCTATCGGTTTAAAAATTGCGGCATGGAATTTGACGGACACTATAACCGCTTGATAACATTATTTATAATTATTTAACAATTAATGAAACGTGTACCATGTATATATTCAAAAACAAAAATATTCAAGTACGGCATGTTCGAGGTGGCTCACAAGCTCATCGGTGCAGTACTTTTGTTGAACAAATAATATTATTCTTAGGAAAAACTGCCCAATTTTAGTGCGACTACTATTTAAATGTTCTTTCCTAATTTTAATTAACGTTTACTGTTCATACAATTCAAAGATTGAAAATATTAATAATTTCATCAACAACTCGGGCTTAGAAAGGCTAATCTGCAATGAATAAATAATTTCTAACATTGAAAAGATAAATTAATTTGTTAAGGATGAATAAAATCGATTAATTTAAGATACGTGTCTTATTATTCTTGCTCATTACACTCTCATATATCTATTTTTAATCGTGTATGTTACTTTGCGATTAAGAAGTGTGAAAGTGTGTCGAATGGAATTTGGTTTGAAATAAATATTAAATAGTAAAATAGTAAGATTACCATTTAAGAAAAGTGAAAAATGTAGCTAACGTAGAATATTGTTACCAAATTATCATTAGCTTGATACCTCCCGCTTCTCTGGGTTTAAAAGTAAGGACTGGTAAGGACTATCGTGTTATAGCTTCCTTCTCTCTTGCTCTAACTTACCCCTGTTCCATAAATAACATTCAAAATAGAGGTAGGGATTGTTTTACACAGGTAAAATATGTGTATAGTTTTCAATTTTTTTTAAACGTGAAATAGTCATAATTCATCGAGTATATCAGAACAGATGGCCATAAAATTGCATCATGTTTATTATTTTTACAGAAATCTTTAATTTATGGTTCAAAATGATGCTACTAGATGGCTCCTAGTGAAATGTCAGACTTAATTTAATTTTTTTAATATCTTTATATGATGTATACATATTATTGTAAAGTTTCATTCAAATATATCAAAAACATTATGTATTAGAAAAATTTCGAAAACGAATTTGAATTCAACACCCCAAAAACTATAAGAACATTTCTACGTTATCAATGTGACAAAAAAAATCAAATTTTGTCGACCAGTATGTGAGATTATTATAAGTCAAGTGCTATAAATTTATATATAATATTTATTGATTATTTGTAAGATGAACCATTTCTAATTCGATCATAATTGTGAGAAATTTAAAATTTTGTAAATTTTTATTGTAGGAAAAAGATAACACAGACAAATACGATTGCTAGACGCAAGAAAATTTTGCTTAGGCGAGAGATATTTTGTTTGTTTGTTTGTTTTTCTTTTTTTAAATAAGAAATGAAAAAAAAACATGTTCTTAGGGCGAGAAGAATTCCTTGGCCCAAGAAGAAATTTTTTATTGTGAGAAGGAAAGTTTTATTTTCTGTTTTAATATGTTCATAAAACGTAAATAGTTATGTTCATAAAATAAATTTATTGTTAGTTTTACATTGATGACAATTACCTTCATTTTTATTGTTATAAATTTTCATTTCTTTTATAATTTATCTTTATTATTTTGTTAATTATTATTTAATTGACGGTAATATGACAACAAATTATTGAAGGTCTATTTATGCTCCTACAGGTACAATAGACATTGAAAAAAATTGTTATTTATATATTTTTAAGTTCATAGCAAATAATATACTTTAATAAATAGTAACTTTTTTTGGGTAGTGATGATAGTTAAAAAAAAGCTATTTGTGAAGTAGTCATTTTAGTATTAAAAAAAGAATTCAAAGTAAGAAAATATAAGACTCCGACAAAATTTGGAGGTTTCTGATTTGAGGATTTTCAAATATTTAAAAAAATCAATCAAGATTCATTGTAAAATATTGAAACTTAAAACGGAATATACGTATCTGTGGACGTAATAATAAAATATTCCAATATTTAATATGTTTACTTTAAGGTATCGAAAAGATAATTCCTCAAATAAAAAATTTTCTTAGAATTTGTATGTTTTTATAATATAGGTAATTCAATAAAGTGATATAATACCGTTTTTTTACTGTATTTTATTGAATATAAAGTGTATAAAATTACAAAAATCCGTTACCTATCTAACAACTAAGTAGTTTATTGTTAACAATATATATTGACATGATAATATAAATTACTAAAATCATTGCTTTATAAATATTAATCAAATTTAATTTAATTGAGTAAAAAAGTAATAGTTTTTTTAATTTTTATTCCATACTTGTTAAATCTTTGAGATTTGTGACAATACCACTTAAAAGGGGAAGTAAAATTGTATAATTTTTTATCTGTGTAAAAGATGCTTGTGATGAACACTATAAGTAACAAGAAAAATTGTCTGAAGTTTGGTTGTTCAAAAAACTTCGAACGAGGTGAGGATATATGTTACGGCGAGTTGATTCTACTGTTTTTTTTCTACAATCCAGTTTTCAATTTATATAAATACTATTACATAACTACATATTTCAGTCTTGAATTATTTGATTTTTCGTATTTTTTAAAAATTCATTAGTTTTAATTCACGTAAAATACTTGGTAATTTTTGTTATCTTAAAATCGTTTAAATTTCTATGTACATGTCACCGTAAAATTATACTTTCCGTCCAATTGTAAATGGGCTACCAAAAATCATTCGAACACCCATCTAATCTACAAACTATTAACAAAATTATGTTAGGTTTAGTTGGTCTGGATCGACTTTACTAGATAGTTTAAAATCTGACGGAAAGTAGAATATTACGCTAACATATATATATGGTGACATATTATAAATCTATATGTGTTTATAAATTGGAGGACGATATTACCAGTGAACGAAAAGATCAAACAAGTATGAAATTTTATGATTATCGACAAATGTCAAGATGATTGTTAGATCTATAAAAATTGCCAAGTTTACTAACAATTTAAATGTATTTGACAGGGCCCCGTTTAATGTAAAGTAATACAATTATTGATATCACGATCCTCGTGATTATACCTACCATTTGATATGAACGATGGCAAATAAAGGATTCATTTATTTATAATATAATATTTAAGGTAAACACTCCGAGATTGCAATATATTTAGAGATTTACAAAAGTTATAATTTGCGCGGTAACGTTTCGGAACGATTAACTATATAACGAATAAGATTCAAAATTAGACCTAGTCAAGCTTTCAAAAAAATACTATCAAAAAAAATAATTATTCAATTCTTACATAATGCGCACTGAATTTTGCAAGTAAGACATTAATGTAAATAACTATACTTTGTCTTATCAAAAATTGATGCGACGCCATAAATAAACTAATGAATAAATTATGAATTGTGAAAACTCACTAGCGGCTAACTGCGGCTTCAACACTTGACAGTATAAGACTAAAAGTTATCTGGAGGAATTTTCAAAATATCGAAAACTAAAAATTTTGTTTATTTATTTATTTAGCTTTCGATATTTCGAAAACCAAGGAAGATATCGAAATACTTTATTCTTATTTTTCGTTTACATTCATGAAGTTACAACAAAATTCATCATCAAAGTTGAAAATAAGGTACAAATAATATCAACCGCAATTTTCACTAAGAGTGAGTTTTTGGTTTATGGGTCACCTTTTATGCTGTGTATCACCGTATGGTCCTAATTTTCCACATTAGTTGTATGTCAATTTAAGTTTATATCTATTAAAACAATTTCCTTGTCTAAATAAAACTAATAACTATAATTATATGTGTAACAACTTCAATATCAATGTCAAACAGTCACAATTTATTTATTATACAGTTTATATTTAAAATGATTTTCATGTACCCAATATATGTGCTTGAAATACAAACATTATACGATGGCATATATTAATAATGTTGTAACTGATTGTCTAATCGTCATTGTGTTAACGGGCAAGTCATACAACAAAGATATTTTGAAGCACATGCACAAAAGTATATTCAACTTAAGTCTTACCGATAATCCCTGCTAAGCCCGACCTTTAAATTAGTCGTTAAATCGAAAGTATCTCCATGTTCTGAGCTGTTACTGTTGACTAATCCCAACAACGATTGATCCCAATAATCGACATGAAAGTAAATAGCGTCCAAAATAGAGTTTATAAGGTTCAAAATAGTAGATTAACTGAATATTAAGGTATTTCGATAACGAAAAAATGAAAATAATCCAAAAAATATTAACAGAAATTAACCCATCCAAGTCAGTTTTTTAATCCAAAAAGGACACATTTCTCATAAACCGTACAGAGAATCGATATCAGTTTTTCAGAACAGACCTATAGAGAATGATTTATTGATAAATAACTTTTAAATTTTAAGGTATTTCGATACCGTAAATTGAAAATGATACCAAAGATTTGCATTTTTATTTATCAATTATAATAATCCGTTTATACGTCTTTTTGAAAAAAATTCATATCGATTCTCTGTACGGTTTAGGAGAAAAAATTAGGTATCAAAGTCAGTGTTTTTACTCAAAAAAAAGTTTTATCCACAGTTCTTAATTTTGGTATGATTTTAAGGGTTAAAACTTGAGAAATATTGTTAACAGTTTTTTATGTGAATGGTAAACCATTTTTAAAAGCACTTATGGGCTAAAAAACATTTACTACGACTTCTTAATACCATAATGTAAAAAGGACTGTTTTTAATAATTAATTCATTGTATAAATCGAACACTTTTTGGTAACACTTTCGTTTTGGTATCGCAACACCTTAATTGAAAAAATGTTTTTGTACATGCATTGGTTGTCATACCTTATAGCCAGTATGCCGGTTTATAATTTCAATTAATAATGCTATAGCCGATATGTTGTTATAACCGATCTTGTTATAGCCGATGTTTTCAAATACATATGTTTATATTTACGGATTTGGCCAGGAGCTTTAATTTTCGTTGCTATATTCGGTTCGTCGTTAAAACCGATATCATTATAACCGTTATTAATAAAATTATAACCATTATTTTCCACTTTATAGTTAGTTTTTATTTGTTTTAGTCTATAATATATTAAATATAGACTGCCACACTATTGAAAAAATGTATTTATAGGCAAAATGCCATATAGAATTTTCTCTTCATTCTAGGCTGACGTCCGTCTAAATATCCGGTAGTGACGATGCTACTTGACTATAAAATTTGGAATATGCATCACTTATGAACTCGAAAGTATGATGGAATTAAAATCTACGCTTATTCGTAACAACACTAATATAATATGTTTAATTAAATACATATATATAGGTACATCTTTGTACCATAAAATTAATTAGTATTTTTTTATAACGACATAAATTAATAAAAGAATAATAAAAAAAAAAATTTTACAATGTGGTTATTTATTGTTTTTAAATGTCATTTACTAATAGAAAATATATGTTTCAATTACATTTAAAGTGTACAATGGATTTCTTTTTAATTACGAATACCTATACAGATAATTTTTAGTAATTACAATTTTTTTAATTTCTACTCAATTTTGGAAATTAATTGCGTTTATTTTTTTATAAATAGTGCATTTATTTACAATTTTTTGTGGTCAGTAAGAAACAATGAAATTTTATTATTTAAAGGAAAATCCATCTTAAATTTGACGACTTGGTTTTCTTCTTACGACGCTTTTTAAAATAATGGTGTGCTTTAGTAACCACTAAGTAACTTCCAGATTGTTTAAATATAAAAATAATTTGTAGATTAAAAATAAAAGATTTAATTTTCGATATTTTGTAGCTACATAACAATGCATGTTACAACTTAAAAAGAGTTTACACTTTTAAGCGCTCTACAATTTAAACAAATGAATAAACTGAATTTAATTTCATTACTCACTTTTCATGTATTATGTTAAATGTGGTCTTTATAGCCTAAGTATCTTAAGCTTTCGTGCAAATATAGACTTTAAAAGATGATTCGGAAATTAAAAAAATTTGTAGCGCAGGGATTAAAGGGATTCTATATAAAGATTCCCTCTTAAATGATTAAAGAATATTGTATTTTTAATTTTTCAAGAATTTCCATTTCGAAAACTAAGCGCCTAGAGAAAAAATTACACGAGTACTTTTTTGCTTAAAACTGATCAAAAAATACAAAAATATTAAGAAATTAAAAATTTTATTCTTTGTGCTTTGAAACACATCCTTGATGTTGTACTTACAAAAAAGTTCAGTTAAGGTATTTCCAACATGTAAACACTTGTTGACCGATTTGGCATATTTTTTTCACTGAGTCAGAATAATGTTTTCTGTGAGATATCGAAGATGCAGAATTTTTGTCGTTTAGATCGCGAGATAAGCAGCTGCAAAGTTCATGACTTCGAGGGTGAAAGCATGTAAAACAAACTGTCGTCCCAGTCATTTTTTACGATATTAAAAAATTCTCTCGACAGAATTGAAACAAAAATTAGAGTTGAAAAGAATATTTTTAGAATATAAAAAAAAATGGCAACACTTGGTTCAGTTTTCGAGATATTAATTTTGACGTAAATTGGGATTTTTAGCATTAATTATCTCGACAAAATTTCTGAAACTTTGGAATTTAATAGTAAACCCTATTCTTAGTCTGTGAAAAAATTCGTTAAATTCTGTCGAAAAGTGGGTTTTAGCACAGTTTTAGCATAGGAACTGCAAATACCATGCTGAAAAAAATAACTTAAGGTTCATAACCAGTCGCTAATTATATTAAGATAACACAATTTTAATAAATATATTTCGAGTTATTGTTGCGCGCAAAGTTGCTATATTTTACATAGGTTTTTTATGGTTATTTAGTTCAACAATCATCGAAGACAAAAGGCACTTATGAATAAATGATTATAAAATGAATAAAAAACATAAATACCTAGAAAAATATATGATGAAAACACCATCCACATCAAAAGAAATTATCACAAAATCAAGAAAAGCATTTCGATGAAAAAATAAATCCTAAAAATGTTATTCACAAATTCAAAAAACTCAATCACTAAACGCACAAAACAGTTGATAGTAACATTAACTCAAAACTATTGAAATTAGTGTATTCATAATTATTTCTCAAAACACGTGTTCATGTATTTTTTTATTCCTCGAGCACAAATGTAAATAATTATAAAAGAAATGAATTTAAAAAAATCTAAACTGATTGTTGGTATATATTGTTGTTACGGATGGTTGATGACTTCACAAGAATCAAAGCGACTGACTCTTTTTAACGCAACTGGTTTTTTAAACTAAAAAAACAAGTTAATAAAATCTAAGTAATAGGTAAAAACCATCATCATCAACATACAACAATTTACTTTTGTTTAAACTTCTTCGTGGAGTTAAGCTATGTGTACGTTTATAGTTGATTACAGTACCAACAATAATGTCTGTATATGTATAAGATGGTACTTACCATTCTACAACTTTTTGATATGCTTATTGTAGGGAAAGGTAATGGTAAAGAAGGTATTGCCTGACCCTCTTCCGCTATAAAAAAAAATAAGCAATGATTTAAAATCAACAACTTATACTTTCTGCATCGATGATACTTAGATTTAAATGACCTTTGTAAGGTACTAGCTGACCCGGCGAACTTAGTACCGCCTAACAGTCGATTCTTTATTATTTTTTTTAAATACTTATTCTGCTAATCGGGACACCGGGTCAGCTAGTAAGATAAAAAAAGAAAGTTAATAAGTCAACAATTTACATTTGTGCGCCGCCTTATAGAAGGCATATTTATTTAGTAAGTCACAAACACACAACAATTTTTTTTTTAAATTTGTAGCTTTTAGATTTAGTAATATTATAGTACTGGAGTAAATCTAAGCAAAAAAAGGCTGTTATATGGATTGAAAGTTCGAGCAGCGAAACTTTGGGGTTTTTCTTTTCACATCAAAATAAGTATTTTTTGAAATTTTTTACTTTCGCGGAGTGGTGCAACATGTCTAACCAACAAAATGGCGTCAAAAATGGAATTTTTTCAGAAATTTTATCATTTTTATTTTATATTCGCAAGAGGAGACATCGGTGCATATCCAAATTTGGTAGGTTTGTGGTCAATGTTAAGAATTTGATAAAAGTGACGCATTACTGTATGATTTCTCCTAACTTGTTCCTTAGCTAAAAAGTGATTTCGGACTTTAGTTCTAAAGATAATAATGGAATCGCTTAAATAAGAATGGAGAAATTTTAAAACAAAGATAGATTTTTTTAAAGATATTTTCTTGGATCAAATCTGGTAGAAAATATAAGAACCAAAAGTATGTCTTTCTAGAAAATAATTATTTTTTTTTTTTAAATTCGAAAAATTTCAATTTATAGGATTTAACTGTAATTGTTATTGAATACTGTTATATTTAAAATTATAGGGTCTATTTGAAAGTCCAAGGTGTTTTGTGAGGGGACGCTTACCACATTTTTACGCCTTCTTTAAAAATGTTGACCATTTCTAGACACTTTGACACTCTACTAGGTGTTATCTAAATGTTTGGGTAATGATTATACTTATTGAATTGTGAAAGGTTGTTTCATATCAACTATAATACTGTTTGAAAGTGTGTGGATAAACTTAATTACAATTATTACAAATTTTCTAAGAAAGTCAGTGCATATATTTACAGATCTATATTTAATAGATAGGTATAGCTTTTTTAAACCAAAATTGAATGATCTTATAATTTGATAAGTATCTTTATCCATTTTTTGGTTTGTTTAGATGTTTATCATCTTTGACTAATCAACACATCATAGAACAGGAGATAGGTACTTTTTATTCTAGTCATAAGAAGGGTAAAGAGGAAGCCATACTTCGTTTTGAAACATATTTTCATCAAAAGCATTTTGTGTTTGAGGAAAATATGTAGACAAACAACGCGTAGCACCTAAATTTTTTGGATCCGATGCATTAATATGATAAATAGGGCTTAAATTTATAACGTCAATAAGTACAGTCTTAGGGAGGTGTGGCTTATTGAGTGGCTACGTTATTGTAAATCTAAAAAATTTTCCGTATCTATGAGAGATAAAAAAAAAGCGAATAAGCAACAAAAACTCCTGTAGCCGATACACCAGATTGAGAAACTTTTAAAGATTTTCTGTACACAATTGTATTCTCTGTATCAATGTGTTTCTAGAATTTATTAAAAGAAAAAGCATGTAAAATATTATTCAAAAAATTTATTATTATTTTTAATTCTAAAAATGTCATATTGAGATTATTTCTGAGAACATCTCATGTATTATATACTACACATGCATACCATTCATACTGAAGATTCAATAAATACATAAATATTATCGAAAGTCGCGGAAACCAAACACTAAAAACAGTCAAAGTTCGAAAAATTGTAACAGTAAAACGAATTTGAATGCGATTTTCTGCATTCGGTTCGTTAGAGCGTCAGGGAATTTTGTGACATAAATTGATTTATAAGATTATAAAAGAGGTACTAGGTATCTCGGAGATTAATTCTGTCGATATATTCGTATTCAGAGACCCCAAAAACCCCCGAGTAACAAGTTTAGAAAAATTATTGAACTTAGTGCTTCGTTATATACAAGCTGATTAAAGATACAAAACGAAATTAATTAATTATACTCAATAAACACGAGACCCTGTCCATTATTCTTATTAATATTATACATCACTGTCAAATTTTGCATAAACCTCTTCCCAAAACTGCATACGTTTCTCAAACGGATTTACGTCTAATTCTAATTTTGGTTGTATTTTGAAGTAATTAAATTTATTTGGTTCAATTGGTAACCATGTCACATTTAATAATGGATCGCTTACAGGATTTGGATTACCAGTTTTTGCAAAGGTTGTCCATAATTTTACCATACGGTAAATCCCTTTATATTCTTCAGAGTTTAATTCATAGTTTTCTGGTGATTCAGCTTTGTTAAAAAATAAATATGCCAGATCGGACCCATGAACCACGTATTTTGTCGTACCATGATTTAATTTTGTTTGATAATTAAATTGATAAAAATATGTTGGGGCAAAATTTGCATGTAATTTTGCAAACTTGTATGTTTTTTGAACAATTAACACGTCTGATACATACTAGAAAGATAAAATTAAAATTTTAAAAAATTTTGCGATTAATTCAGTAAACTGAGAGTTATTTACCACGAAAAAAGGATCAAGTAATACATTTGATGGTGTTTTTTTCCCATAATATATCTCTTTTATCTTGTTCCCTAGATCGAAAGCATCTTCAGATTCTAAATCTATATTAATATCATTTGGTATCAGTACTCTATTATCTGTAAAATTTGGTTGTCCAAAGTAAAGGGCGCTCAAAACAATACCCTCATCAGTAGTAACACCAAAAAGCATGGGAATAGAAGGAAATTCACCCTTTTTTACAATATTTTCTGGCTTTTCAGTCAAAAAACTGCCATTTGTATAATTTTTTTCAATTGTGAGAGTATTAAATATATAAGTTTGTTTCTGTTTCGTAATCTGAAAAAATTGATAACAAATTGATTATTTTGTACCTAAACCAGATTCAGTGGTCAATCTCAAAAGAAACCAAGTGAATTTTTAAATAACACAGTTCAATTTAAATGATTCGATTTGTTAATTCCACTAAAATAACTTATGTATTCAGCTAATAATATTGAATCAATTAAATTGCATTTGTAGGCTCAAAAGGACACTTCGATCTTGAATTTTCAACAAATCCAAAAGAAAAATACCATTTTTAGTTGTTGTCTTGACTCCTGTGAGTGTGAATCTAAGAGTGAGCAGTCGCTTTCAAAACGAAAATAACATTCGAATTTCGCACCTAAATTATGCTTTTATATACATATACGAACCTTATCGTAATGGACTTTAACTTCTATAGCTGCCAAACTATTTAATAAATTTTCTGTTGTAGATTGATTAATACAGTTAACAATTTCATCTAAATTATCTGAAGGGCATTTTAAAGGATCAGCTAAGTCTACAAATTTTGTTGGTGTAGTTAATGAAAGAAGCCCTGCAGATCCACTTTGCGCAATAGCTCTATGGAATAATCCTTTGGCTAATGGTGATAAATATAGCAAGTTAACCGAAGCAGCTCCTGAACTTTGTCCAAAAATTGTAACTGAATTAGGATCACCACCAAAATGGTGAATATTTTTTTGTACCCATTTTAATGCTAATACTTGATCTTTAAAGCCCATATTACCATCAATACCATATTTAGGATCATCTACCGCCGAAAAACCTACAAGAAAAATTATTGATAAATGAATTTTCATATTATATGTAAAATCGATATGAAAGTGATAACAGCTTAGTTAAGAAAGTATATACATAAGCTCTATAATTGACTCATCGCAAATATCGACCCGAAAGTTGCCTATTATTGATTTTGCGGTGATTAATAATTTTTGGTTGCAAAATTACATAATTCCAAACGTTTTTTTTATCAGAGAGTAGAAATTTAAAACAAGGTCTACACCAATAACTTCCCAGTATACCTAATAAAGAGTTAAAAATATTTACACTTTTTTGATAGTTGAAAATTCGTGATAAAGAGGTTGTTCGATAAAAATTTTCGCAATGTAAAGGTTTATTTTACATTGACTCCTATGAGCAATTCAAGGGGATTACGAAGAATTTGTTAAATCGAGAAAGTCACGGTTGTAGTAAGGTTGCACTATATTACTATCCTGTTCTATATTTAATCTAGGTTTAAATGAATTATACAAATGTTTTCATTGAAAGTGAAAAATGATTACAATAGGGTACTTTCGTTAATGAAAAATAAATTATGAAATTTGATAAAAATTAAAATTTATGTAGAAATGTAGGTACTTAAATATTCTGTTTTTGAGTCATAAAAGCATATAATTGTTTTATTTTATTAAAATTAAACATCGTAATTTTTAAACTGTATATCATGTGACCTAAAACATCAGCGAACACTGAAGTCATTTCGGCATTAACCATAGAATATTATACATAGATAACGCGAGGGATGTGCTAGCCTGAAAGTGGATGCGATATGATGAATGAGAGAGAAGATTGCCAGTTAGTTAATATGTGTCCTTGTCATAATCATATGCCATTATCATATGATGCAATATCTAGTCAATGGCATATAGATTAGACAAGGAAACAGAGGAACTAACTAACAGTCTTCTCTCTCATTTATAATATCGAAAACTTTGGGCCATGGCGTTCTATGTATAATATTCTATGGCATTAACTGTCACTTCAGTGTAAATAGCTGTCAAATTTAATTGTGTTCTTTCGTCAGTGCATTTCATTTGTACCTATTTATTTATTAAAATGCAAATCATAATCACTAAGGACATGATAGAAAAGAAGGTAAAAACTAATGAAGGAAAATGTGAAAGAAGATTTTTTGTCAGACTTAAAACATGAAAATGATTTTGTTTGCAATAAAAATAATATGCTTTCAATACCAAAAATACTTAAACGGAATGATACTATTACAAAGACAATATCTTCGGCTATCAAAAATTCTGGCCCATATACTGATTGAAAAATACTTCCATATTCATTAAAACCTCCAAAAAAAAACACCATTACAGGTTTTAATTCCTCAGACTAAAATAACAAAAATTATTTTTCAGAGATATAAAAATTGTGAGAAAAAAAAATGTTTACCATCCTCGAATGCACATTCAAAAATAAGCAATCTTCGCTCTGTTCCAATTCTTTCAGTTCTGCCATAGTTGATATTATATTTTGCGGGCAAATTGGTCTAAGTTTGGTTGCATCATATGTTCCAGACCATTTTCCATTCGGTTCTGGTGCTTTGAAACGTAATGCACCAATAGGTGGTTTTGCAAATGGAATTCCTTGAAAACTATAAAATGGCTCATTTCTATAATCCCACGATTTTTTACCAATTAAAGTTCCTTGATCAATGGTTACTGTGACAGTTTCTTCGATAAAATTGTTTTCAGTATAATACTGAATAATTATAAATATTGCAACTAAAATCTAAAAAAAAAAGTGTAGGTAGTTTAGAAATTTTTTTTATTGTACTACTTGGGTGGGTTTTGACCTGACGACCTTCCGCGTGGTGGGAGCAGGCACTGTAGCCATAAGATCGATGCCTTGAAAATATTATTAACAAAAAAAAAAAAAAATCAAAAACTTCGAATTCACGGCCACTAGGCAAGTATCCAACCACGTTTTGGATTTACGAACAGATGATTTTTATTTGTTTATTCAGATTGTTGTTGTCTACCGACTCTGTTACAAAATTATATATTTGTGTTACGAACAGAAAGTATTTCACCATCCTACTCCCTGTCATGTGACCATATTCTCATTAAATAACGGTCAATACAGTTACTGAACTATATATACAAAATGATTATACAAGCTGTATCTCGATATCTTCCGTAATTTTTGCGTACGCAAAAATTACGATATGCGATTCGATTTTATTACAGGTACTTTTTTTTACACCAATACTTTAAAAAATATATCTTTGTCACAATAATTAACCGAAATGGGACCCAGCTACCTGTATTCGACATTTTTTAATATTTCTTTAATATCTTGTATTAAAAACTGCTGTGTACTTACCACCAGAAAAATGCATAATGTTCCCGTTATAGACACTAATTTGCTAGTTATATTTCTTTTCAGTTTTTCATCGTCGCTACTTTTATCAAATTTGATCATTTTGTATAACTTTAAAATAAAAGAGAGGTTTTCAATTTGAAATTCGTTTTGCTTATTTTTTTTCAGTAGATGCACAGTAAATACATTGTGGCAACTTTCATTGAATTTTGATTATTTTATAAATTTTTATTTCTATTTGATTTATTTATAGCAACATTAAAAATTATTTTATGTATTTTTAATACTTTTTAAATAACAATTACTCTTTATGATATTGAATTTTTGATTAGCATAGGAGATTGAAGCCATACACCCATGTATCAAACTTCGATACACGTCTTCCATAAAAGTATTTGGCAATACCTGAAATAAATATGTTCTAGAAAGTCCTCGATCTTTTATCAACCAATTAAATTGCTAATTTCGCATGTAAGGCATAAAAAGAATGTTTTCTTCTAAATTGATTTTTTAAATGCGCTTTTACCTTCTTTAACAAGTCATGTTAAAATAAGATTGAAGCATGCACATGTTTACTTTTTTTTTTTTAAATGGGGATCATTTTAATTGATATACAAAAAAATATTCTAGGCAAACTTAAATACCGATAAACATTTCAAACAAAAGAGTTATTGATAAGAGGCAGAAGAAAAGTTTCAATTATAAAGTTCTTATAAAAAATGCAGACATATTTTATTCAAAACATTTTTTCGAGAATCAAAATTTTTCGGATGTAAGACAATGCCAAAATAGGGGCGTTTCGCTATAAAGTAATACATACAGTGTGTTTTTATTTCAAAAGTATCCACCTTTATTAACTCAAGACTTTAATACCTCATTTTTAAGGACATAAAATTCTCTCTTTAAGATAAGATTTTTTTTTAAAAGAAAATGAATGTATATTTTAATCTTGTTGAATTAACGGAATGGTTTTCTTTTGTAAACTTTTTAAAGGTATGCTTTAATTTGTAAAAAACAAATAAATTAAATATTTTCGACACTTTAAATATACACAAATTTTTAATTTTATTTTATGTATTGTAATTTTGAATGAAAGTAATTTTTTTTTTCATTACATAAATATCGATTTCCCTGCTACACACCAAGTTACTCAGTATGTAATTCGCGGTTGTATCTTATAAATGTGTATAGTCATTATATAACAAAATCGTTTTAGAGGAGGGTTCTGTACCGTATTCATGTTGTAATTGTTTAAAAAGATTTGTAGGAATTACGAATATAAGACATTCCCTGTAAACTTTTACAAAATATTCCATTAGAAATATAAGTAGGCTTTGAATTCTAATCTTAAACTTGCAATACAAGGTTAAATTTAGGGCCTGTGAAGGATGTCCACCTGGGAGCAGGACGCCTTTATTTGGGGGATTTTTTTCCAAATATTTTTCGTTAAATGTTTACCTAGATTGTTTAAAATAAGACACCTGGCATAAAAATTACATGTCTAGTAACTTGTAAAAGCAAGTTTTGTTTGATATGTCAGCTTTAGATGAAAATAAATAAATCTGACCGTAGACTAACTGTCTGTCTGGATATAGACTAGGAAACACTTACACAAAATTCTTAACTATTTGTTAATAGATTGAATTATGTCGTAAGGGGATTAAAAATTTTGTTGCAGTCTAACCCTTTTTTTTAATAATTATTTTTCGTCTATTATTTGTTAAAGTCATTGTACCATACATTATCGCCGGCTCCATATAGACTCAAACATGCCACATTTGCAACGGTATGGCTGATACTTAGAGCCATCAGTCAAGTGTGACAAGGTGATTTTCATGAATGACAGGAGGAAAATGTTTTAATGGGTCGCCATACTGTAAAAAATAATTGAAAATTTTGTGTCAGACTCTCACAATCTCCAAGTCTATGATTCAATTATTATCAATAAATGTAAAAATAAAATAAATGATGGATTTAATACATAAATCATAAATGACATAATTTATTGTTACAATCCAATAATTTACCAAATTTTCAAAAATTTATTCATTTACAATTTCTTATAATATAATTTACAAATTTATTAATTTACGAATTTAATAGTAAATTAATATTTTCTTATAAGAAATTATTTTATTCACGCCTAACAACGAAATAAAAGTTTAAGGTTTGTCTTAAAAGTTACCCTAACTTTCCGGTTTAAGATTAAGGCTTCAAAACTAATTTACCTCTTCACTACTGTAACCTTCTCACTTCAGTATCCCGGACAGAAACATTTTACCTCGTGAACTATGTGAATGATCCGTGTAGTATCGTTGAAATGAAATTTTCCTATTAACAACGTCCTCAAATGTTTAGATCATGCATAATCTTATAAACCAAAATTCTGAAATTTGACATTTAATAAAATAGTCGCATTTAATCAAATCGAATTTAGAGTCACAGGTAAAAAAAAATGTTTTGGTCGTGGGACCCCCGTTAGGAACGAAGTTCCTTACGAAGCTGTGCAGAAGCAAATGTAAACCTTAAATAAATACATATAGGTAATCTGTTCAATCTGTAGTATCAAGTAGGCAGGGTTCCAAGACGTACATAATTGTAGTACCTACACGAATTTTGCCATTCTTGTACTATTTTCATCCCAAACTAGTTATGCATATGTATTCATAACTAGTTTTGAATATAAATAGTAAAAATATCTTTTTTCGTTTTTGAGTTATCGTGCCCACAGACGGACGGACAACCGGAAATGGACTAATTAGGTGATTATATGAACACCTATGACAAAAATTTTTTCCTAGCATCATTGTTTTTAAGAGTTACAAACTTGGGACTAAACTTAATAAACTATGTATATTTCATATATACATGGTATAATAATACAAAATAGGATAATATATCGTGGTTTCCATGGATATGACACACACACACACACACAAAGCATATGTCATTTTGTTACGTGACGGTTTTTGGCGGTTTGCTCACAATGGTAAGCTGCGTTAAAGAACTTCGTTCTAAATAGAATTGAGTTTATTTATTTTAAACTTTCGTAACGGAATCCTGATTCCACGTAGTAGAACATTTTTATTTTATACCAAAGCTGTAATCATATTAATTATGTGTTATATTTTTTTTCATATAAATAATTATACTAGATAAATAAATAATCAAACTTTTCATCTGTTTTGACCTTTTGGATTACCAATGTATATCATTTTTTAACCGCCTTCAAACAAAAAAAAGGTCGTTCTCAATTCGACTGTATTTTTTTTTTCATGTTTGTTACCTCAGTACTTTCGACTGGGTGAACCGATTTTGATGATTCTTTATCTATTTGAAAACTGGTGCTTCCGTGTGGTCCCATTTCATTTTGATCCAGTTCTGACAACGGTATCCATGAGAAAAGCATAAAAGTCTTAAATTTGCATATGCACGAAAAGAGGACAAATAACTAAATATCACGCCAACCGATTTCGATGATTCTTTTTTTAGTGATAAATTAGTTATTATACTTCAGATTTACTAAAAATCATAAAATAAACTCCAAAAATAACAATAATTTTAACTACATTATATTATCATTATTTTGTTACTTTTTAGTGCATATTAACTTGTTTTGGAAAAGTTTTTCTTTTGAAATCGGTTTTCTTTGTGTTAAAAGTTTTTTTTATTTTTATAATTATACCATATCGTATTTTATAAATGTATATTTTGGCTACAAAGTAAATAGGTACATATATTCTTACAGTCTATTTCTATCTATTTATTTTCGACTAAAAGTTATTGATATTTGAACTATTTAAGAATTGTATCGACCAATTTTCCAGATTGTGTGAATGTTTGATTGTTTTGAATGTTGAAGTTTTTTAGTTTTAAATTAAACATTTAAAACTTTTTTAGGAAGAAATTTTATTATACAAAAAACAAAAAATTTTTCTTATGAGTAGGTACTCAAACATGACTTTTTATGAAAACTTCAATTCATCTTTAATATTTTAAATGATAGTGCTCTCGGTTTTTACAACAAATTATGTATAAGTGACTGCTAAGAAAAATTATTTTCTACTTTTTATTACAATAAAAGCTTATTCCAAAAAAAGTATTTTTTTATTTAAATATTATAGTTTTAATGGTTATACGCGTCTTTCTATACACAGTTTAAATTATTACAAAATATACTTAATTTAACTCAAAAATTAAATCATTTTCTTATATAATTTAATTCAAATGATGTTGTTATTCGTTCGTAAAATGATGTGGTTTAAAAATATTTTATACAAAACACAACAAAAATACTTCCTTCAAACCTTAATTAATAAGATTGTATTTTCTTATTTAACTGACTAAAAAAATGTTTTGACATAATAATGAATATACAACAAAATTTTTTTATATTTATTGTGGTATAACATTGAAATACATTTTTATTTATTATTATTTTAATTATAATAATAGAAAGTCCAAAAAAATATTTAATCATAGCAGGTGGGTCCGTCTTATCTGCATGCTTATAGAAGTTAGTAAATATATTATTATTAAACACTGTGAAAGTATATCGTATCTGTTTATCTGTTAGCTAAGCGTAAAATCATCAGAATGTATTTAATTGAATATAATGCTATTCATGGGAAAAAAATTAAATGACCAGGACATTTATTAATCAATGGAATCAGTGCTCGATTAAGGCAGCGCATGGCCAGTAGCATTGGATGTATTTTTGTATTTTTTAGCCAAATAGTATTTTACAATTATTTTTTAATATTTGCTGATATAACGCCTCACTTTGTTATCGGCATACTACAAAACTTATTTTAAGCAAGTACCACTATAATCGCGACGAGCTGCATGTGTTTCTGGAAATCAAAAATCAGGACAATAATTTATTACGATTTTGGCACAAGGCTGATTCGGAATTAGCTTTTAATATTTTTCACTATAGAAGGAGAAGCTCCCGAGAAATTTCTTTTTCTAAATTTATTAAAATCTTCATATTACCAGTAGTGGTCTCGTAAAATACTGAGGTCATGCTGAAAATTGTAAATTTACTATACTTAAATTAATTAGTTGTAGTAATTTTGAAAAAATTTTCGACATAGCTTCCGCAATTGATGTTGCAGCAAATTCCATATTTAGTTCAACAAGTGAAATTTACAAAATTTAAAAAACACCGACAAATTTTTCGGGTACGGAGCATTAAGCTCACATTCGAAACATAGCTAAGAACATTCTCCATTAAATAAACTTCCAAACAAAACCAAAAAAATCAAAATCGGTTCATACGTTTAGGCGCTATAGACAGACAGACACACACACAGCGGTCAACTTATAACACCCCCTTTTTTTTGGTCGGAGATTAAAAACAAAGTTTTACAACAGATGGTAAATTTCATTGATAGTGAGTGCCAACCTTTAGAATTTTAACAACCCAAAATGACACTGACTCTACGGCCATTATCAAAGCAATATTTTTCATTCTTGTATTAGAACTTCTTCAGGGTTTCTAGGACAATGTATAATTATTATTCAATAACTTTTTTTTACTATTTGACACCGCTTTTTCAATGCCAACAATAACACAATGAATTACCAAATTCCATAATTTATTGCAGGAAAACAAATGAAATCATTTTTATAAATTGCTCATTAATTAGTGTAAAACATATTATTTAGAAAGGATATAAAAAATTTATTATAAATCATATTTCATTTATAATAGTCTTTTAATATATTATAACATAATTATTTATTACTAATGTGACAATGTCCTCAAATTTATATTTAATAATGGAAATTTAAAAAAAAAAATAATAATGTAAGAAACTTTCGATTTTTATACTACACTGGGAAATACTGACTTAAAATTTCAAATCATTATTTATGAGCTTTAAACTCCAATCGGAAGTATGGCGTCTTTTATTTGGTAGATTTACGTTATTATCAGCGCTATGACCGCTGGTTGTCAGGAGTAATCTCAAGACGATTAAAACAATTTGCTAAAGGAGACCTTTTTATTTGTAACAGGTTTTATTTAACTAGCTTATTTTCGTCATTCACAAAAATTGTTTATTTCCGATTAGACGTCATTCAGTGGCAAAAAAAAGCGTTTGGCGGTGATATGAAGGTAATTTGAAACAGTCGGAAAGGACTAACAAAATGGTTTTCTTGATAGTTTGCTAAAAATAGTTACAATCTTATATTGGTTATAAAAAAATGCTGTAGCATACTAAATTAAAGCTGGTATCAGTTGTTTCAATCATCTTGCTACTATGCCCCGAGATAGGCGCTATAACCATTATTTTTCTTTCAATAATTACTTTAACGGCCTCAATAAAGGTCAATTTTTAATTATAACAAATGATTTGACTGACTTGAGATTTGTGCCAGTATCTCCAAGATCTCCAAGTCTATATAGGTAAATTAAATAAATTACAAATTTGTCTTTGTTACAAAATTATTTTGCACGTTTAATTTTTGTTTGTTTTATGCTAATTAATTTTATATAAAAATCCCCAATTAAATAAAATTGATTTCATCTTTATTAATAATTTTATAATTATTTTAAGCAATTAATTTTCGATGTTCCCATAAAATTGGAATGTTATGTGGAATTTTTCAAGTCTCTACGTATATTCAATAATTAATTATTGATGTACAGCATGTTACAATGAAGTCAGCTAGAATATTTTTTAACAGTACAGGTTGTGTCAATAAATTTAAATCATTTTCGCCAAAGCTTGTATTTTCGCAAATGTGAAATACTAATAACACGTTCGGAAAAACAAAAAATTGAAAATTCTGAAACAGTGGCTAGAAAAAAAATTGACCAAAAAAAGAAAAAAGAGGCAAGTCATCCAAATTCCATTCATAAAATAAGTATATGCCAGTATATATATACAGAATGCTCGATTTACAGCAGAGTACATGCGTTAAGGAATGTATCTAAGTAAGAGGTATTATAGGTGCTATATTAAATTGCAAAAGTGACTTGTATCGTGGCTTATCTGTTTTAGTTCATATATTCAACTAAGAAACTCCCAATCTCCAAGCGTCTTACAACTATCTCAACGCACATCGAAGGTTCAACACATGTATATAATACCTCTCACTTAGATGCATTGCTGAACGCATGAATTCTATCATACTCCGATTTACATCTATGCCTAGATGTAAATCGAACATTCTGAATCAAATAAAATTACCTCGATGAAATACTTTTAAAAATTAAAATAAAAGATGAAAAGTTTGGTACTATTTTGATTTTATTACTTTTCCGTAATATATGAATATTGTAGGGTTGCCACCTCCAAGCTCTGAGAAGTCGGCAGTGATTGCCACATTGGTTTGAATGACCTATCTCGCTTTTAATATGGGAATTTTAAGTTACAAAATGAAATTACTTAATTTTTCAATCTACGGAAAATCGTTTAGGGCATTATAAGATAGGAATATACTGCTACATTAAAATTTTTGAAATTAAATGATACATACTCAAAATTGTAATTTTGTTTTATTGTTTTCCATTATTACAAACATTTTTTTAACCATATTTCACCATTCTTTTTCACTATATTTTACCATTTTGGAGACCCTTCCGTTCACATTTGACACTTCATAACTACAATTTGATATCTAAAATACATTTTCTTAGTTCATAAATACTAACGATTCGTATTGCTTTAGCTCTCGAATATTATCGCCATGAAGTAGGGGAAGGTGTCCTTTAATGATACCTACTCTCAAGAAACAAAGTAATTTATAGCCAAACCATTCGAGATATGTATAACATCGAAATATTTTTGGTTTCTTTATTGAAGTGTTGCAATTTTCGAATGCCAATTTCTTTTGATTTGTTCATATTTTTAGAACTATTCAATATTTCTCGAGAATAGTCGTTTTACTGACCTTGTAAGAATGGGTGGCTAAAATGATTCCATTGAATATTTTACCAGTTCAAATAAAATAATTGCTTTTTTACATTGTATCAATTCGATTAGTATGAAAACAAAAATCACTGGTTAATTCATCTTAATCAACAAATTCAAGACCCGCCACATGATGGGGGTTATTTTACCTATAATAAATTTACACACAAAATAGGGATCATTTGAACGTAGGTATATAAAAAGGATCATTTTACTCGTAATGACATAGGTCAGTTTTTATGAATATCGTCATAAAAACTGACCTGAAAATTTATTATACGCCTATCAAAATGTGTGATAATATATATCTATCTATATATATCTTATCATAAGCAGTAAATTTAATATTTTTCCTATGAAACACGGAATAACGTATACATCGCCATAAGTCTCTTTTGAACGGCTAAGTTGATCACGCGGAAGCCATTTATCGATAATTATTCCAGATGGCTTAAATAATGGTTAAAACAACGAGGGAATATTTTACTCTAAGGGATCATTATAGAGCACTTTCCCCCATATGTTCTTTTTAGTCACCTTACGTAGCCTCATAGGCATAAGCAATTAATTTACCATACGTTTTAAACAAACTTATCGAACTCGTATAACACTAAATAAAGTCAAGTTGCTCATTTAAATATCCAAGATGATTCGATAGCCAAGTAGGGTATTAAGTAACTTAATTGACAATAAAAATTAATCAAATGAATTAAATTATCATTATTCTCTCTGGCACAAATCTTTAGAATTATTCGACCAGGCTGATAGAAAAAAAAACTCATTTATGGTGTTAACTAAAAAAACTTAACCGATTTCAAAATTAGTTTAATAATTTTACCGTTACTATTAATGAATCTATAAAATTACGTTTAATTAGAAATATTGCGTCATTTCATATTTTCATTTATAGATATTCTATTTTTACTTTTAATTATCGTTTTTAGTCCTCGAGTTGGGTACTAACCATAGTGTTTTTCTTTTAAATTTTTATCAAACCCTTAAATTAAATAAACAATCATTTAAAAATTTTAGGTGAAAGATAAATTTCAAAAATAAAAACAATAAAGGAAACACCTAAACCAATCGCTAACAACACAAAAACATTTTCTAAATGACATATAGAAAGCACTAGATGTTCACGTTTACGATTTTTCGTATGAAATTTTCGTTGTATCGTTACATTCTTGTAATCATATAAAATTAAACCTGATTCATGTAATTGTACTAAAACCTTATTAACTTTGTCAAATATTGGTAAGCCTTTTTGGAATGCCATTGTCACTGTATGTGTGAAAAATGGTTTTTTAAAAATATACAATAAACTGTTCCCATTTTCATCCAAATATAAACGAGGTATTACATACATTAATTGTTCTTTTGTTTTAAGCGTGGCATAATCTTTTTTAAAAGCAACACGATTTACACAATCTAATGATAAATAGCATGTTCCAGCATTGCGTTCGATGAATCGAGATTCATCATTATCATTCCGTAATAATGATCGAATATTTCTACTTACACCATACTTTAAATTTGATTTTATTAAATCACTAACAGTTCGAACTTGATGTTGATAAATTGGTGTTGATAATATTTTTATTAAAACTGAATTCAGCATTGTTGATAGCATTAAATTGTAAAATAAAAAAATTATTAATAAAAATCCAACACAATATAATTTGAATGTCATTATATTTGTGTTACTTGAATTTCCAAAAATAACGCCCCAAATATTTAGAAAATATGTTGATGCACTATCCCGATTAACAATTTTATTTATTAGAATCCATATGGAAATTCCAGAAAATGTTGTAAATATTACACTGAACCATACTTCAGTTGAAAATATATGCTTTAATGCTTCATTTTGTGGTATTAATTTAGATGTTGGAACAATCCAATTTAATGTTTCTGTTGAATATATATTTTTGGTGCAATCAAAATCCTGGCATATTGTTTCGTTTGGTACAACCATTCCATACATGATATCAGCCTTGTAGTTTTGTAAATATGATAATGTATCGGTGTATGTATTATTTTCTTGTAATTTTAAGCCCCATGTTTTAAAGGGGTTATCAATATAGTTTATATTAAAATTTAAATGTTGCTGAATTTTATTCATAATTCGATATTCAACACCTAAACAAATGAACCAGACACATAAATTGTATATCCTGCAAAATTCTACAACTCTGGGTCAAAAATGTATTTTAGTCGATATTCGTATATGGTTACAAAAAATGGTGGTTATGGAGGGAGTAACAGCCTTCAAGTTTGTCGGTATTACTGGTATTAGTTTTGCACACATTGTTGTGTACATCAAAGTCTTGGTGATTAGTAAGATTTTTCTGTACACCTGCCTGTATGATTTTCATCAAACTGTTTTGGCACAATTACTCTCAGAAAAATTATTCGAACAATATAAAATTTTAATTGCTCTTGTACTTCTGTGAGGAATTGATCCCAATATGATTTTTCCATAAATTCACCGTATGAGTTATAAACATTTTAATGTTTGGAAAAATTCCAGAAATGTTATTTTCAAAGCTTAAAATTATTGCAAATAAATTAAACAATTGCGCTTTTCAAAATCTTAAAATCAACTTGGAACATCTTTTATAAAGCTCTGAGGAGTAATTACAGATTGTTTTATTTTAAAACCTCGATTTTCAATTGTTAAAAATTGTTTAATCGTAAAATAGTTTTTAAGGATGTACGATCGCCAGGGCAATTTTCGATAAAGGGCTTGATTTATTTATATGAAGTTGGACTAAGTTTAAAACAATTCTGAATATTTCAAAGGAGGTTACCAAATTATTTAAATAAATTTTGATGGTGAATCACAAATCTAAACTTGCCTTGGTGCCCGTACTACCTTAACTACAATAAAACTCAAATATATTACCTGAACACAAAATAATAAAATTCCATATTATAACACTTTTAAGAATTCATAATAACTTTACCAAATTAAACAACTTTTAAAAATACAAAATTGAGGTCTTTGAAACAATCTAAAAACCAAACAATCAATACTCTTCAGAACTTTATAAAAGATGTTAAAAAATGATTTTAAGACTTTTAAAAGCTCAAAAATTTAATTCATTTTTAATTTTTAGCTTTCCAAACATAAGAATCATGCTTATGATTCAATGGAATTATAATTGACTTCTAGGTTACCAAATACATTCACTTCGGCTTATTTATTTTACGAATTATCCACATGTGGACTCTATGCTTTCATAGGAACTTAAATTTTTCCCAGAATTATAGCTTTTTACATTTGTTATTGTTTTATTTATAGAACTAACCATCTATTTTATTCTTATATTTGAAACAAAACGGTGGCACATCTAATGTCATAATTCTATACGTTAAAAAATTATAATTTTTATAATATTTTTTTAGAAAAAAATTATTTTCCTTCGTTATATTATCATAAATTTGAGTGATTAGATCAATGGAAACATTTTGATCACGATATATTTCACTTAAATCATTATTTTTCCATGAATAAAAATCCACTGAAACGTTTTTATTAATTACACCAACTATAAATTTATTAATAAAATATTTTTTGAATAATTGTGAAACGTTTAATTTATTCTCAATTTGGTTTTCTGTTATAAATATAAATTTAGCTCTTGGATTCCATGAAGAACTATTTATAAAATTAAATAAATTGTCTTGTAAATCATGAAATGTTTCAAAATAAATTAAATAATTATTTGGACGCTGATAATAGTCACTTTTAATATTATTAAATATAATTATTGGACGATTTTTAAATGGTAAATTGATGGTTTCCATAAAAAATGAATTAACATATGTAAAATCATTAGGATTAATTATAGATTCGATTATAGTTTCCAATTTATTAAGAATTAAATATTTTTTATTACTATTTATTGATATATTATATATTAATAGATTATTATTTGAATGAATAAATCCATTGAAAACTATTAAACTAAAATACAATATTTTTGATATCATCTTTTTTAACAAGTATTTTCGCTAATAAAAATTTAAAACAGTCGAACGACCTATTCAAATAAAAATTTAACACGTAATATTTACAATTTTATCATAAGTCATCTTTTTAAATTATTTTTAAACAATAATGTGAATTTTGTATCCATTTAATTACATTTTTCGCGAACAATACTAAAGAATTGTATTTGTAGAAATATTTACTATCAATTTTCCAATGTAATTAGTAGTAAATATTTGAGTTGTAAATTTTTAAATAGTTACTAAAAGTCGTCTGATCAAATGATACGTCGCATCATAATTAAAAGTTGATGTGTCATACAGGACATATAATTTTTTTTCATCCAATTACTTCGCAAGATATAAGTTTGCGTGATAGGAAAAAAAGTTATATAATAATTATATTCAACTATAGCAAATTACACATTTAGGAAGCAAAAGTAAACAATGTCTCTGTGAGACATGTTTTACTGGCTCCCGTGGTGTACATACTATTTTTCTCCCCGACAGAGGCAGAAAGCGGCATATTCTTCACTGAGATAAGAAAAATACTGTAAGACCTTAATACTGTTTTAAGCTCGCGATGCGATTTACGAGCTCCAAGGTAATTTTAGTTAAAAAGTTTGAAGTCTAAATCAATTCTGAAAATTTTACGGGTGATGATGAATTATGCAATAACTTGACAATATAAGACGAAAAGTAAGAATAAAATTTTTCAATATCTGGAGTAATTTTCAAAATATCGAAAATTTTATTTATTTATTAAACTTTCGATATTTCGAAAACGAAGGCAGATATCGAAAAATTTTATTCTTATTTTTGGTCCGCATTTATGAAGATTGAAGTTATAACAAAATTCAGAAAAATCCGGTTTTTATTAGAAACATTTGTTAACCGTCAACTAAATGAAACTGAAAATGTTATTTTATTTCCGTCATGGATCAATCCGTCCTTGCCTCAGTCAGTTTTACTATCTTTTATTATACAAAGAGCCAGTGGAATTTTTAGGTATACGTAGTAAAAAAACACGTACAACTTAAAGTTGACGTAAATGGCGAATTCTTGTAGGCATTGAAAAATTTTAATCAAGAAGTGCTATTACAGCTTTTTCAAATTTGGATCGAGGTATGTCGGAATAATGATTAATTTATAATAGTTAGTAGGCGCAAAAAGAAATAATCAAATTATTTTTTTTCGATACAATTTCCACATTTTAAAAAGCCGCGAAAAGAATTTTCATTCGATAGATCGAGTTTTTGTTTACTACAACAAAAAGACCACAAGTGTTGTGGTCTTTTTTAATTAATAGCCAGGTAGAATTAATGTACTTCTGGTGTTTTTAATTTGTTTCTACCCAATAGTTTACTGACTGTAAGTCGATATAGGTATTATAAATTTTTTACGTTAGTACTATTACAATGAATTGCACTGTACAGAATAAATGGTATTTACATGTTATATTTTATTGATTTTTATACCATGCATATATGTAATATGCAAGGTATATATATATATATATATACTAAGTTTAGTCCCAAGTTTGTAACGCTTAAAAATATTGATGCTACCAACAAAATTTTGGTATAGGTGTTCATAAAATCACCTAATTAGTCCATTTCCGGTTGTCCGTCCGTCCGTTCGTCCGTCTGTCTGTGGGCACGATAACTCAAAAACTAAAAAAGATATCAATCTGAAATTTTTACAGCGTACTTAAGACGTAAAAAGTGAGGTCGAGTTCGTAAATGAGCTACATAGATCAATTGGGTCTTGACCTATGGGTCAGTAGGACCCATCTTGTAAACCGTTAGAGGTAGAACAAAAGTTTAAAAAATGTTCCTTATAAAAAAATAAAAAACTTTTTTCGCAAACATCACTATTTACCCGTGAGGGCGCAACTTAGGCGTAAATTGTATAGTATGTATTATATAAATTGTATATGTATGTGCAATGAGATAGAGTAATCAACACTATTTATGCATGGTATTTCAACAATTAACTCAGTCAATTGTTTGTTTTCACTTGTTAAAGGGGAAAACTGATAAATTAATTTTATTTTAAATTTAGTTTACACGTAATAAAATTTAAAAATACTTTTAAATTTAAAAAAAAAAAAATGTTATGAATTACAGTTGAGTTATTGTTCTCTATCACTCAAGATACTAGATGTGCCAAATATTTGCATATTTTTTAACATTTGCAAGAAGCTATACGAATGTTTTGCGAATGTTTTTGACACGAAAAATGTTTGATATGTAATGAGGAAACAAGTTATAAGATGTAAATTTTTTAAGTTTAATTTTTTGTTAGATTTAAATCCCACACACTTATACAGTTGGTTTTTAACTTATAAAACGGACTTTTTTACAATAATGAAGAATTAAATGTATTTGAAGAAAATCGCATTCGAATGTACAAACTACAAGATTCGGCACATCACGAGCATCAAAATAACACGTATTCAATGCTGTGTGTGAAGATTTCGCTGAAATGCACACATTCCAATAATGTTTTTGCAATGCTAAAGTTTATTTATGATGAAATTTTCCATTCAATTCCAGCAATCGGAGCGGAGCACTCCTTGATTTTATTGAGTCACTATTGTTGAAACTTTACTGTATGTATATAATTTTTGTTTTTGAACACCGTGCTTAAAACTATTTATTTCTGAGGGACACTAAAGTATAATCATTTCAAATATTTATGAACACTAAATATCAGGTATATCTGACCTGTTCTAAAATTTCGCTAGACCATCATTCTTTAAACCAAAATTTTAATTATATGCAGATTGTATTATTTCCAAGTAGCTAAATCATTTGATGATTTTTCAACAAATACTTAACTGTTCAATACCATTTTCGTTTCATAATTACCTTAACAAATCGAAAAATAATTTTTTTTATTTTATAGTATTATTATAAAAAGTAATTTACGGAAATTATTAAGAAAATCAATATAATAATATTATTTATTATTGGTTTGTATTTACAGTATAATGGTCGTATTTTTTTATTTTTAGGTTTTAAAATATTTTTATGGAATTAATTTTTTTTTTTATAAATTTAGGTAAGTGAAATAAAATTATTACCATTTATGTGATTTATGAAAAAAAAATTCTGATTGTAATGATATGATAAATACTGAATATTTATTTCTTTTCACTTTAAACCTTTCTTTCGATAAAGAACAGTCGAATCCGATTGAAAAATACAAAAGATCGTTAAATCGTTATTTATGGAAGTAAACACGAATGGAAATTATCTGATAAGGATGGAATTGTTCTATAAATAGTAATTGATTTAGCAAAATGAACGATAAAATCAGCGTTGGATCTTTTTTTTGAAATATTTACTTAAATATATAGTAATTAGAGAAATCAGTTGAGTATATTAGAAATTGAGTGTAATTCCATTTTAGGATATCTTTGCGAAATACACATAAAATTACTAAGCTAGATCATTCAATTTCATTAACTTTTATACCGATAAATCTACTTCTAACTTCAAGCGTGATCATAATTAGAAAAGTACTTATACTGGAGTTGTGTCTTAACTATTGATTGTATGCGTCTTAATGCATATGCCTTATTAATTAACAGTTGTTTTCCGTTCATGAAAATTTTCGTTTGAAAAGATGCTTTAAGGTTGTTACCACGGCTGTGGTAACTCTTCACACCACACTTTAAAATTTCAGTTCCGTTTTTATCTGCACTGACTTTCAAATACAATGTCTGACCCCAGACCTTCCATAATATAGTTATGCTACGGCCAGATTCGAAGACAAACACCATACAACAATAAAATTAGGCAAGTATTATTAACCGGGTATACAACATCGAATAATAAAGGGATTGTATTTATTTTGCGATATAATATGCTTTTTGGTACTTGCCTATTTTCGTTTTTGTTTGAATACTAGTCTTCGTGTCTGGTCGCAGGTTAATACACATAATAGTAAAAATATTTTTTTGTATTTATCTGTTTATCCATAATTTGTTTTTCATTTAATTTATGTTTTACATTTTAAATTTAAGTTTTTTTCTTATCTAAAAGATATAATCAAAGAAGTTTTCATAACGAACAACTAAACGAGTTAAATTTTTGTCTGTATGATGACGTGAGAAAGTGTTTTTTATGATTATTAAATAATTTTTATGTTTTAGGGGTGGAAAACAATTATATATTATTATAATATAATTAATATATTCACCAGTAAGTGTATTAACCTACGGCTAAGGAAGCGACAAGGGCCTTTAGGAATCATACAAATAAGTTTTAGATTAAAAACAAGAAAAATAATGAAAAGGAAAAAAATTATGATCACTTTTCAATCACAAAAATACATACACAAATTTTTATAAATGTTATTTTAGCTTGTCTTATTATTATTATGTCCAATTGCTCAGCATTTTGGATAATGTTTGAACTGATTTAACATTAGAAGATGTAAAGACATTCATATATTTGAATGATTTGTATAACCTGTAAATATTATAATATCAGCTAGGCAGACGCTATAACAGAAATGCAGTGTACTCGTCTGCTAATTGCCAATCCGAGCGTTTCCTTGTTGAGAATGTGAATGACAAATATCATTTTCAAAAATTTTTAGTACCTAATAGGCTCAAGTTTACCACTTGTAAAGTCTTGAATTAAAGTTTGTCTGCATATAGAATATGGCGACTGATTAATATTAGCTTAACTGTTTAATAATTTATTGAAAAAAAAAAAACGAACAAAATGTAATGTTTGTTTGTGCCAATTTTTTTTTACTAGTACAACTTTTAAAAATGTCAAAAAACTACTTTTTGGGCATAAATTAAAAAGTTAAAAACATAACAACATAATTATAGACTCTGGGATTTTAAGAGGATTCTCAGGCAAAAAGTTCGTCATTTTTTGGGCTACGATCACCTTATACGTCCTGAACACTCAGCAAGAATAACTTGGATGTATCAACAGTTCTGTCAAGCTAAATATGTGAAACGTTGGGACCATATCACACTGAATTACTCTAAAATACAAAATTAGTGAAATATAATATTTGGTATATTAATTAATTTATATGTTTATGTTTACTATACCGTAATTATTTTTCAATTTATAATACTTACAAAGGACTTGAGTCTCGGCTAATGGTCATGTTGAAGATTTTTGTACGTCTTAGCATTCTGATCTAAAATCAAAATGCAAATTACTATGAGTTATGAGCGTTACAATATCAATAATCGCCATGTAATACATATTCCTAATACATATTCCTAAACATATATGATTAGGACATCTTTAACTGCAATTCTATAAGTTTCTAGGTGCGAAAAACATTGTGAAACGAGAAACCCTTCTTCAACTTTATTTAATATTTAACTTTCGTGAAATCTTTCTGATTAAAGATTTTTTGATATATCCAATCTCTTTTTTGCTGTGAAAGTGTATATTAATCAGTAGTACAAACAGTTACTCTTTCTCGGCATACAAGTTGCATAGCCGCAAATATTAACAATAATCCTCTTATGAAATGTAAAAAGTAATACCTACTCTTTGTGAGTTATAGTCAATAAAAAGAAAATATATTTTTCAAAACATGAAAATGTCTCAAATCTATAGCGTGTGATGGTTTGATAAAAATTTCATTTATTTAACATGAATTCAATAGTTAAAAAATTAAAAACTTAAAAAACATGGAAAACGTGTTTATATCGAAACTGATATTTGTTTCGATTTATTTCGAAAGTATTAATATTTTTCAAGAAGAAACTAAAGACAAAATTAGTTTTGTAAGACTAATTAGATTCATTAAAAAGTTTAATAAGTTCTTTAAACCGTAATAGTAAAAATCTAATTTATTATTTAAAAAACAGATTTGTTTTACCAATACTTTTTTTTATAATTGATTTATAAATATAATTATATTACGAATAATTTTACATAAATCTAATTACCAATAATTTAACATCGTTAATCATAATTATTCATTAAGATGTAATGACTCTGGATTTATAAAACTTTTTTATGTTCTTCGCCAATATGGGGCACTAAATTTAAATTTAATATACTGTATCGACAGCAAATAATTGCCAAAATAAAAATTTTATAATTATTTTCAAAAAATTTCTTTATTGTTAAGAACTAAAAATATGATGAAATTATAAGTACATCTAAGAATTATAGTATACATATAAGTACCTATATGCTTTGAACGGGTTAAATGTTTTTAATTTCCATCTTCGGATATGAGGGCTCCTAAAAGCTGTGTCGATTACCCTATTGTAAGCATAGTTACAGAAAAAACAGTATCTTCTCGAGCTAGCTACAATAATTTTCGAATTTTGCTTATTTACATTTATCTACGCAGAGGCCCCGTGATCTTTATGTGCCCATTTTTTTAAGAATTTCATTATATACAAATTATTTAATATATAAAATGTCGTAGAAGCTACATCACGTTATAAAACGTCATAGAAGCGATATCACATGCAAAAACAATACTTTGAAATTATTTAATATATCATTTTTATCGTATGGTATATCAATTAAATTTATTGTCAATTAATTTTCAATTTGAATGATTGAAATAAATTATGATTATATGTTATAAATTTTTTACTTTGCCATTATAATACCATGTATATATTAAATATACATAGTACCTATATGAAGTTTATTCCCAAGTTTGTAAAGCTTAAAAATATTGATGCTACGAAAACAATTTTGGTATAGGTGTTCATTGAATCATCTAATTAGTTCATTTTCGGTTGTCCGTCCGTCCGTCCGTCTGTCAACACGATAACTCAAAAACGAAAAGAGATATCAAGCTGAAATTTTTACAGCGCACTCAGGACGTAAAAAGAGCAATACAGGTCAATTGGATCTTCACCTATGTTGCTCTTTTCATTGGACCCATCTTGTAAGCCATTAGAGATAGAACAAAAGTTTAAATATTCTTTATAAAAAAATAAGCAACTTTTGCTTGAAACATTTTTTTGCAAACATCACTGTTTACTCACGAGGGCACACATTTTTGATTAGATGCAAATTTTATAGTATGTATTAATATGGGAATTTCAGTTATGTATGTGTGACATGTATGTATGTCTAATGTGATAGAGTAAGCAACACTGTCTTTTCATGGTACTTCAACAACTAACTCAGTCAATTGTTTGTTTTCACTTGTTATATTATTAATTTGATTTTAACTGATATTATTTTAATCCATTATAGTATTACAATTGTATAAATATTTATGTAATTATATACATTGACCTACCTTAATTATTTTTATTTTATTAAAAACTGCACTTACCTACCTTAAAGTGGTTTATTTTTCATTTTTTTATACTTAACTACAAAGTAGAAATTCTTATATCCTATGCGCCTCAAAAATTTTATAATGGTTGTTGTATAATTAGTTACAAAAATGAAGGAAGAAATAAATACTCTGTGCATTTCTTAAAAATGGACTGGAATTGAAAAATTGGGAAAGAAGGGTGAAGTAGATAAGAGGGACATTATAGGTGGTATACACAGGGGAAAAAATTGGCAGTCATAGGGACGGCCGATAGAAGTGAAAACTTAGAACTTTTAGTATACAAAGGAATTTCATTATATTTGAATTAAAATTATCAACATCAATCTGGTTTTCACATCTATTGACACTCCAAGCAACAATTATAAGCATGTTTATTTGGTTTTTTATTATTTAAATACTTTACGAGCTGTAGATTATGACAAAATATAAATACAATTCAATTGGAATAACAATTAATATACAATAATATGATTTGCGGATATTATTTGTATTTATAAAAATTCCAATGTACTTGTTATATACGCAGCACTAATGTTACACAAAGCATGTCGGTAACGCGAACTCATAACATTTTCCCCTACCAAAAAGTGCCCAACGTTGCTAAAAAAGTTTTCACTTCAAAAAATTACACTAAAGAAATACGTTAGTGACATCGTAATTTAGAGTTAGACTTTTCTTATCACCTTCACAATATTTTATTGTAAAATTTACTGTTAACATTACAAGTTTGATAATGTTAATATTGTAATTTTTTTAACAAAAGTTATCTATATTCTATATCTATCTATATACAACATGTCTACTTAAGTTGACTACATATGGAAAATGAAATATGCATTATGTCCCTATACATATTTGAGTTAAAATCTCTTATTTCAAAATATAAAATACAAATTTTTAATAATAAAAAATTTCAATTGCAAATATCAAAACAGATAGTATTATACCAATTATTAAAAGTATGAATACAATTTGTAAATGTTCAAACGATAGCGTAACATCTTGCGTAGAATAATTATCCAACGATCTATTTGATTTAGCATGACTCGTAGCAACATTAATTTCATGTTCTATTAATCCAGTTTCATGCATTTGAAAGAGTAGTGTATTCACTTTTTCTAAAATTGGTAAACCTTTACGAAATACCAGAGATGTTGGAACTACAAGTAATGGTTCTTCAAATAGATACACACTTTTTTGTTTTTCATCTAAATGCCATACTTCTGAAAGAAAATTCGTTTGTCTTTTACCCATTACCGTCGCAATTTTTCTGCCATATGCCGTGTCATTTAAACATTTTTCATTTTGATTACAACTTATTCTATTTTGTATAATGGTTTTATACTGTTGTGGGTTAAAAAAACCTTCAAAGTAATGTGCACTTATGTCAGATAACAAATACTTAAAATTTGAGTTAATCATTTCGGATACAGATTTAACTTGGGGCTCATAAATTGGTATTGTAAAGATTTTAACCAGAACTGAATCAAATGTAGCTCCTAGGATAAAACTATACATTACACAAGTAGCAATTAAGAATCGAATACTAACTCTTTTCGAAGGAGGCTTGAATGTTGAAGAATTTCTTATTAATAACCCCCATAAAAATAATAATGATTTTGATGTATTTTCCTTATTTTTCGAACTATATATAAATATGATTGACACACACAGCAATAAACACAGAGTCAATATAATGGCATACCAAACTGAAGTTGTAAAAATGTGCTTTAACACTTCACTTTCCGGTATAGTTTTCGATTTAGGCACAACCCAATGTATTGCTTCAATTAAATGATTGCTAAATGTACAATCAAAATCTTCACATACACTTTTTTGAAGTACCGATCCTCCGTACATTATATCAGCTCCATTTAGTAAATATGCTACACTTCCAACATAGCTACCATTCCGTAATTTAAATCCCCATAAATCGTTTTTATTTTTGATATAAATTGTTGTCAAATTCAATTTTTTTTCAATAATTCGCACTATTTTATACTCAAGTCCTATTCTTTGACCATCAACTTCTACGTAATATGGAATTAACGTAACAGGAATTATCGAAAAGGTTTTAAAATTAAAATTAGTAAAATATTTTTTTGGAAAAATTTCCTCTACGATTAATGTTCTGTTATAAAATATTTGTAGTGTTAAATCAATTGAAGCATTTGGATTTTGATAAATTACGCTTAAATCATTAGTTTTCCAGGAATAAATGTCTAACGATACAACTTTATTAATTACACAAATTATAAATTGATTAATAAAATATTTTTTAAACAGTTTTGAAATATTCAATTTATTTTCGATAGAATTTTCTGTTATAAATATAAATTTAGCTCTTGGATTCCATGATGAACTATTTATAAAAATATTTAAATTTTCTTGCAATTGTAGAAATGTTTTAAAATATATTAAATACTTTCGATATTATTAAATATAATTATTGAACGATTTTTAAATGGTAAATTAATTGCTTCCATATAAAATACATTAGTGAATGTTAAATCATTGCGATTAATTGTAGATTCGATTATATTAATAAATTTATTTAAAATTAAATATTTTTTATCAACATGTAATGATTTATTATATATTAATAGATTATTTTTTGAATAAATAAATCCATTAAAAATTGTTAAAATTAAATATATTGGATTAGGTTTCATATTTTACAATATATTAGGAAAAAATTAATAAAAATTGGTACATATTGAACACATAATGTTTACAAAATCATTTTTAAAAATAATGTGTCTGAATTATTGAGTTTTTAAGGTTTCAAAGTATACATTTTTTTGAACAATGTAGGATTTTAATGCAGAAAAACTTACATTATTAGTGGAAATACCTAAAGGCCGATTATTTTGCTTCACTTAAAAATATATATAAAAATTGTTTTCTTAGTTAATGAAACAAACATTTACCTAGAAGGTAATATTAAATTGTAAATACTAACTATTGTGAATATTAAAATATTTTTAAAATTATCGTAATTATAAGTGTCATAAATTAATTTTTGAACGTATTTTATGTAACTAGCGTCCATTTTATATTTGAATTATTTACTTTAGATATTAAAAATTTTAATAATTAAGTTAAAATTATAGTTTGACATTAAGCAAATTAATAAAATATAATTTTAAATGATAACTATCTATTATTTTATCTATTTACATGAAAAATATTATTGTATTATGTATTTAATTATAATATTTCAATGGCTCTCGTTTTGAACACACGAAATTTTCTTAATACAAATGTAGGTATATTTTTATATCATGTATATGAAATATACCAAGGTATACTAAGTTTAGTAACGCTTAAAAATATTGATACTAGGAACAAAATTTTGGTATAGATGTTTATCAAATCACCTAATTAGTCCACCCTATCTGTCTGTCATATGTCGTCTGTCGTCTGTCGTCTGTCGTCTGTCGTCTGTCGTCTGTCGTCCCGTCTGTAATCACGATTACTCAAAAACTGAATTTTATTGCGTGTTTAGGACGGAAAAGGTTAGGTCGAGTTCGTATATGAGCAACATTGGTCAATTGGGTCTTGTTTCCGTAGGACCCATCTTGTAAACCGTTAGAGATAGAACAAAAGTTTAAATGTAAAAAATATTCCTTATAAGAAAATAAACAACTTTTGTTTGAAACATTTTTTCGTAAACATCACTGTTTACTCGTGGCAGCGCAAATTATGCGCAAATTGTATATAATGTGTTATATAGGAATATCAATTATATATGTGTGACATGTATGTATGCGTAATGTGACAGAGTAATCAAAACTGTCTATACATGGTATTTCAACAATTGACTCGGTTAATTGTTTGTTTTCACTTGTTATATTTAAATGTTGAATTGTAATGTGCAATTGGTAAAAATGTTTCAATATTAGGTATATTTTAATATTATATTTGAATTAGTGGAAAATTTAAAGAATATTTCCAAAGTTTGTAAAATTAATTCAAGATAGAGACACAGTGCTGGCTTATAGTATCTTGAAATCCAATATAGGTACATGCTTGAATACTTGTATCACAAACCTAAAAAAATACATAAACCTAATCTTAAAATTTAACATTTTATTTATCAATTATTCACTCGTTTATACATCTTTTGTAAAAATTTTATATTGATTCTCTGTACGGTTTATGAAAAATTAAGTAATCACATCGTTTTTACCAAAAAGCTCTTTTGAAAATTTTAATTAAATTACGGATTGGAAATCATAAAAATACTTTTCAAGAATTTTCAAAAGATAAGTTAGCAATTAGTTGAATTTATTTTCAACAGCATTCATTTTTCCACTATAGCAGAAATGTTCTATTAACGGCATGAGTTAAGACTACTGCGACTAATAAGCGGTGAATTACGAGCTAGGACTTTTGATTTTTAATCCATTTTTAAACATTTACTTTGCTAACTTCATTATTATATTATAATTATTTATAATAATTTACAACATCTTCTATTGTACAAAATATTTATTGTGTACATGTATTTGTAGTTGAACTACTCCTAAACGGATGAATCGATTTTTATGAAATTTTTTGTGTGTGTTCAAGTGGATGGCTTAGGTTCCCATTTCGGTCCACTCCAACTGTTTCTGAAGGTTCCGCACCAAAAAATTAAAAATTCATTAAATGGTGGGAGCGCATATAAATAGTAAATTACATTAATATTACAACTTACTTTGTACTATGTTTTTTTAATAGTAACGAAGTGTTATTTATTATTATTCATGTATTGTGAATAGGTATTAGAGCTATATGCGAGCGCAACGGGCTCCACAGCCGAAACTACCAACCAAGTCGAAGACCAGGAAAAAGTCCGAAGATCAAACCGTAGCCTACCCAATAGGTAAGAGTAAAATTTGGGTTTTACGGGCGGGACAATGTCTGTCGTTATTCCACAGAACAACGTATGTCGGTTCCACTAGCACATTATTTAGCCTTGGGTTAGTCAAAAAAGTGGGCAACCTCGGAATCTAACGGAATAAGCTGAATTTTTGTACAATCGTTTATATTAATTTTACCGCCCCATTAATTATAATTGCTCACACTTCCGCTGCTTGATTTCGAACCCGCAACGTCCCAGTAGCCGAATGTTTTAAAGACGATTTTTAGATCGTTCGACCACTGAGCCGGTATCGCAGTATACTCAGACATTAAGCTCACCAAGACGAACCAAAAAACTATCAAATTTAGATCTGATGCGTACCCAGAGAATTTAGAGTCAGAAGGCGCCAGGCGAATACTTGGTTGCGTGTTGACTTGATGAGTTTAATCTCGTAGTAAAGTTTTCCAGGATCAATTAAAGAACATGTTGTATATTGTATTCGTAGAGAGCACACCGTATGGAATATCAAATTTCGTAAAATCATGCTCATGATAATTAATTAAATTAAATTTTATATTTATATTTTGTGTATAATAAATTCCATTTTGTATCTGAAAAATTAAATAAAGAAAATAAATATGTTATAAATTTAACTATAACAGTTTTTGACAAATGAAATTTGTCAATTTGAAAGTTCACATAATATTTGTTTTCGTTATTGTGTTTATTCTACTTACTTTTTTCAGCTGATTCAAGGAAAAAAATTTTATTCAACTTATATTGTTACTTTTACCTATTCAATAAAAAGAATATATTTTTTACTTCAAATTCGACTATTTTTAGTAAATAATTGGTTTCCAACCCATATTAACTTATATTCTAAGAGTATGATTTAATGTTGCCGTCTGATGTCGTTTTCATCGCGTTCTCTACGAATAATTAAACTGTACTGCTCAACGTCTACACATGTTTAAATAGGTTATAAAAGTTTGCGATAACAAAGCTTCACATAAAAAGACTGTTATAGAAATCGCCAACCCGAATATTAAAATTATGAATACACTTTGTAAATGATCCATTGTAAGTACAACTTTATTTTCATTTGTAATATTGTGAGATATTAAGCTCTTGATGGCATTATATTCATAAGCAATCAATCCGCTTTCATGCATTTGAATTAATAGATCGTTAACTTTTTCAAAAATTGGCAAACCCTTTTGAAAAACAATTGTCAGTGGAATTATCAGCGTTGATTTATCAAGCAAAAAAAAACGATCTTCGTCTAAATTGTAAAAAATGGATATAAATTTAGTGTCGCTTATAGCGGCCATCGTAGCAATATCACCGTCAACACTAATTCGATGTAAACACTGTCGTACAGCCACACAGCTTTCTGTTCTTTCGGCTATTATATTACTATCTGGAATATTGAACTCTTTTAGAGCCGCTTTATAAGCATCTGTAAGAGCAAACTTTAGATCTGAGTCGATCATTTGAGCAAACGTTTCTATTTGTTGTTCATAAATTGGAATAGTAAAAACATTAATCAGCATTGACTCAAATGAAGTCTTTAAAGTTAAATTATATATGAAGAGAAAAAGCAAAATACATCGTATTCCATTTCTTTTCAATGATAACTTGAGTGGCGAAGAATTATCCAAAAATATTCCCCAAGTGTATAATAAAACCTTACTTATACTACCCATATTTTCAAGTTTGTTTATTCCAATAAAAACAAATATCAAGTATAAGAAAGATCCAATTAATGCATACCATACTCCAGCTTGAAACACATAACCCAGTACTTTGCTTTTAGGAACAAATCGAGCTTTAGGTACAACCCACTTTAATTTCAAGAATGCATACCCGCATGCTGTGCAATCAAAATTATGGCAATATAATTCTTGTATTACATTCCCATACATGATATCAACACTTTTGTCAAGCATATGTATAATATTTCCTACAGTGGTTCCATTTGATAATTTACGTCCACCATAGTAGGAAGTACCATTAAAATATTCCGAACTAAATTTTAATTGTTTTTGAATTATATTCATAAGGTTATATTCAAGTCCAAAACTTCTACCTTTGTATAATACATAAAATGGTATAACTTCATTCGCAATGATTTTATAATGAAAGAAACTAAAATCTGTAAAATTTCTCTCTGGAAATAAAAGTTCGTGGTTTAGCTTTAAATTTTTAATTTGATAATTAAGTAAATTTATTTTATATATTATAGCGATTGAAATATTTGGACTGCGATAAATTTGACTTAAATCGTTGTGGTTCCATGAATAAATATTTAATAAGCTATTTATATCAATCACGCAAATTATAAATTTATTAATAAAATGTTTTTTAAATAATTTTGAAATTATCAGCTTATTTTCTATTTTAGTTTGTGTTAAAAATATAAATTTAGCTCTTGGATTCCATGATGGACTTTTTATAAAATTCTTTAAATTCACTTCTAATTCAATAAAAGTTTTAAAATATATTAAATAGTTCTGTGGTCGTTGATAGAACTCATCAGAAATAGAATTAAATATAATAACTGTGCGTTCTTTAAATGGTAAATTAATTGTTTGCATGTAAAATAAATTAACAAACGTTAAATCATGTGGATTTATGAGTAATTCAATTACACTGTTAAAATTACTTAATAAGTCATTATATTTATTGATTTTAATACTTAGAGATTTATCTTTAATTAATTTACAAGATGTTTGAGTCATATAAATTATGATTACATATATTAACTTTAACTTTACCATTCTATTACACTAGATTTTTAACAATGATTGTTTTACATAATACTTCAGGCCGAAAAAAAATAAAATTATAATTTTATTCAAAAGATTTAATCGCAATAGTTAGAACCAACCATATTGATAAATTAAACATAATATCATTTACTTTTTTTTATTATCAACACATTCGTGTTGTAATAATATTATTGAAAAACAGTTCAAGTACTTTTTATTAATCAATAATACTTTTATTTACCTTTTATTTAATAATAATGAAGTTGTTGTCTACATAACTGAAAGCAAAACTGTATCTGTTATCTGCCAAAAGTAAATTTAAATCCATATTTTTCGGTTTCCCATGATGAAGCCTTTACTGTTAGTTTCAAAACCTCCATTTAATATAATAATAGCTTTTAAACGAACTTATCGTGCGATTTGCGGATAAATATTTACTGCTTATCTAAGGTTTTCATTTTATTTTTTAACCGACTTCAAACAAAAAAAGAGGTTCTCAATTTGACTGTATTTTTTTAATGTTTGTTATCTTAGAACTTTCGACCTGGTGAACCGATTTTAATGATTCTTTATCTATTTGAAAGCTGGTGCTTCCTGTGTGGTCCCATTTCATTTTAGTTCAGTTCTGACAACGGCATCCATGAGAAAACTACAAGTCTTAAATTTACATTAAGTATGCACGACTAGAGGACGAATAACTCAATATAACGCCAATCGATTTCGATGATTTTTTAGTGACCAATTAGTTAGTGTACAGTATTCACTAAAAATCACAAAATAAAAAAAATTTTTAACAAAAAGAAAACCGACTTCAAAAGTTAAAATTTTTGTTATTTTTGGAGTCGGTGTCAGACAAGCTAATGTAATGTTTCCTTGGCTGAAACAACTCCAAAAATAACAACAATTTTAACTACATTATATTATCGTTATTTTTCTACTTTTTATTAATGCTTATTAATTTGTTTTGGAAAAGTTTTTCTTTTGAAGTCGATTTCTTTTTGTTAAAAGTTTTTATTCATAAAATTCACATAAAATGACAGAATCATTATTTGATGTAAAATTAAAATTTAAAACTGAGTAACATTTCGAATGGACAAAATACACATAGGTATTGATATACTCTGAATATATTTTAAAACAAGATGTCAAACATCAATTTGATATAAATTCCAATATGAATAATTAATGTAAATTATAATTTTTCATAACCTTTGCATTTCTTTTTGTTTTTTTAACAATTGATTGCTTTTTATAGTACCTACGTCAACAAAATTACAATAAAAATACTTTATCGCTATAATTAGGCACATATTGAACCACTTCATTTAACTGTGTTATTTTTTTTATACCATATGTAATATATATATCAAGGTATACTAAGCTTAGTACCAAGTTTGTAACGCATACAATTATTGATGCTAACAAAATTTGGGTATAGGGGGTCATAAAATCACCATTTTCGGTTGTCTGTCTGTCTGTCCATCTGCCTGTCTGACAACACGATAACTCAAAAACGAAAAAAAAAATATGAAGCTGAAATTTTAGCAGCGTGCTTAGGACGTAAAAAGTCAGGTTGATGATTCGTACATGAGTAACATAGGTCAATGTCTTGTGCTCATAGGACCCATCTTGTAAACCGTTAAAGATAGAACAAAAGTTTAAATGTAAAAAACATTTCTTATAAAAAAAATAAACAACTTTTGTTTGAAATATTTTTTCGTAAAATTCACTGTTTACCCGCGAGGGTGCAAATAAGGCGCAAATTGTATGGTATGTATTATATGGGAATATCAGTTATGTGGGAATATTTGTACTTATGTCTGACATGTATGTATAATTAATGTGCCAGTGTAATCAACACTGTCTATAATTGGTATTTTAACAATTTATTCAGTCAATTGTTTGTTTTCACATGTTATCAACACAATTTGTGTTTAAATATTTAATATAAAAAAATTGACTATTTATTTTGTTAACATTATGTACTATTTTATTACCAAAATAATTTAATATTTTATTCAATAACTATTAACCATAGTAAAATGTCGTTTTGGAATAAAATATGGGTTATTTGGCTTCCCATTGGTAATTTAATTTAACTTTTTACAATTTCAATTTTAAATTAACCCAATAAGGACTAAATTTATCAATTCAAGTGAAGAATCCTCACTGGACGTGCAGATAAGTTGGTTTTTAAAAATCTTTACTAGTTTGCAAGATATGAACGTTTAAAATTCTTAATTAAACAGAGAGGAAGATGCTCACTAGTGGCGTCATACAACTTTGGTTTGCTAAAAGGATATGGGCCACCTTTGAATAGAATCTTTGATTGCTTATTACTTCTTCGATTTTTAATCAATTTTAATTTTACTTTCAAATTTTGTCATGGTATCAAGTCTAATTTTACATTTTTATGGGTAATATGGCCAATTCGGCATCAGAATTATCCCCTATTTCAAAAATTAAAAATTCCATACGGCTTCAACTCTTTAGAAACTAACTTACAATTATTGAAAAATATTTGTAACTAGACTTCCCCGGCGGACTTCCTTTTACCTAAAATTTATTTAATTGTAACTATTGATCAGCGATTATTAATCCTAATTAACCAACAGTTTCAATTCATGAATAGCTGTACTATGCTTAGCCCGCCCGCTTAACATAAATTTTGCTACTATGCCTTGGACAGGCCCTCGGCCTGGTTGAAGTCTTCGGCAGTGGAGTTAAAGCCTTCGGCAGTCGCTGCGCACGCATAAAGCTCTAATAAATACCTATTCACAATGCATGAATAATAATAAATACTACCTCAATAAAATTCAAAATCCTGTTCATAATTCTAGATAAATATGGTGGGAGCAAATAAGTATATGAGTACAAAATAGGGTAATATAATGAATTTATTGAATAAACATTAGTTATTAGCACTTCTGGATAGGTAAGGAACGTTTTAAAAAACTTTATCGAAACCTTGAAAACAAATTTTATTTGAAATCTGTTACTACTAACATACAATTTTTTATACATAAATGAGTAATAATACTCCATTTGCTAACAAAAGTTTCGTGGCCATGAAGGGTTTAACAAGAGGGTTAACAAGGATTTTTTATTTTTATCATTTCTTATGATTTTTGAACTGATACTTTGGAAGTTTTCACTCTTAGTCCCTTTTTTGAATGTTGCAAAGATGCTCATTCGATTCCAGATATTTAAAAATGAATTTATTTCTTGAAAATTGTATAATCTAATACTCATGTCAACCACTTTATGGACACAAAACCCTTTCGAATGGAAAATAAAGGCAAGCACATAAATTGTGACATAAAATAATTAAATCGGAAATGCTGATTATATTTTAGTAAATTTTAAGTTTTGTAGTTTATAGAAAGGACCCCGCAAGATTAGGTTTTTCTAATCCACCCTAAAATGTTTTCTGTATCATTCTGATTAAAAACTCTCACGGCCTCAAAAAGCCGCAATTGAAAAAAGTTTCACAGGAAGCCATTTTCCTATCTAATATTGTGAAGTCCTTTAACTACCCTCAAAACTTACAAGTTTGATCGGTAAAAGTAGATTATGACGAATTGCGATAAGAAAGCCTCATATAAATACACTTTACTACCCACTTGTAGTTCAATTACACCGACTTAAAAACCCATCAAACAAACTTAATACTTAAAAATCCATAAAATAAAGTATAAAATTATTAAATTTAATGCATATTAATGCATTGTCATGCAAAAATTTAATGCATTAAATATCATGTATAAATTGTGCATTATATTAGTAGATTCAAAAATGACAGTGGATTGACCGTACATAACTTTACGCATTGGAAATTGGAATATGGAATAACAACTTACTCATCAATAATTATTGATTTACGCTGAGTATGATTTATAAACGAATATGCAAATGTCAGTTTATAAATAGACAGTCAGAAGACTCAAAATTATATTTAAAATTATCTTTTTTTCTAAACAGATGGTTATTTTTATTTTTCATATTTCAGACTAAAGTAAAATAAAATTACAATAAAAATATTATATCGCTTTAGTTAGGACGATATGGAAAAACTAAACATTAAAAGTCATTTAATTCTGTTATCGTTTTTATCTATACAATTCATATTTTAATATTCAATGAATAACATTTGACTTTTTTGTTAACATAATGTAGGTATGTAAGAATTTATTATCAAAATATTCTACTCAAGAATTGAGTTATTTTTTATGGAACGTAATTGAAAATTTTATTCTACAACTAGCAACTATATTAAATCCATTATATATATTTAAGTTTTATTTTTATTAGCGTTTATAGAATAGCTTTTATGGAGTATAAGAAGCGTGAATTTCATAAATGAATATATCAGACTAAAAACTCTTAACCGTGGGTATATTAACGAATACTGCCCATATTTTCCATCCTGTATTTTTGTTGTTGTTTTCAAGTTGTATACTAATTAGAATCGAATTAGTTATCACCAATTATTTAGGTACCTCAATAGATGGTTTATATTATCAATAGTTTGGCATCAAGACGAAAAGGTGAATGATCGGCGAACAATTTAAGATGCGATGCCTAAAAACGTTGATTAATTTAGGTTCTTCAATAGGTAGTAAATATTAAAGATACTTCAAAAGTACTGAATCGATATCAATATCTCTTCAATAATTCCGATGCATTCTATATTAATTTAAATTTTTTATTATATTAACTAAAAATTTTTGCATGGTTCCGTTTAAAACATGTTCCTGAACGTAAAAGTGCATGTTGCCGGTGAGTAACGCTGTAAAATATTGTTTCAAACTAACTTTTATTAAACAAATACATAATAAAATTTCATCATATAAGCGGGGTCCAAATTAACAACAAATGTTCTGAGACATTTTCCTGAAAGCCTTTCAATTTTCGAATTAAAAGTTCGTAAAATAACCCAAAAAATGCTAGAAAAATGGTGCTTTCACCAATCGACTCGAACTAAACTCAAATTAACAGAATTTTTCTCACAACGCAACCTCCCGAAAAATCGGAAGAACTATTTATCCGATTTTCGAGGGGGGAGGGGTTCGTTGTGGAAAATGAAACTCTTAGAACTTTTCTGTTAATTTGATTTTATTTCTAGTCGATTGGTAAAAATCCCATCTTTCTAGCATGTATAAAACAGAAAATCGTTATTTTTGGTTGGTTTTCAGCGCGAAAATTATTTATACTCAATGACGGATTTTAACGGGTCTAAGTGTAAGAGTGTAGCTGGTCTCTTTTCTATAGCTATTTTAAAACATCGACATTTCATTATAATTATTTATTAGAATGCACTTAAGATACGTCTGTTATAAATGTTGAAATAATTTATAATGGTTTTAGATAAGAAAATTTCATATAAAAATGCCGAAATGGAAACAATTACCCCGATTAATAAAATTATAAACACACTTTGTAAATGGTCCATTGAAAATGGAACATTGTAATCGTTTTGATGTGTAATATTTGAGGATATTAAACTCTTGATTGCATTATATTCATAAGCAATCAATCCACTTTCATGCATTCGAATTAATAGATCGTTTGCTTTTTCGTAAATTGGTAATCCTTTTCGAAAAGCAATTGTTAGTGGATATGTAATAAGTGTTTTTTCAAGTATAAAAAATTTGTTTTCATTTATGTTGTAAAACATGGATATAAATTTAGTGTCGCGTATGCTGCACAATGTCGCAATATTATTTTCAACACTAATTCGAAGGATACATTGACTTATGTTCCTGCAGGATCCAATTGTTCTTTTGAGAATTCGACTATAATGTGGTACATTAAAATGTTTTAGAATTGATTTATAAGCATCTGCAAAAATAAATGTTAAGTCTGAGTCTATCATTTGAGAAAATGTTTGTATTTGTTTTTCATAAATTGGAATAGTAAAGACGTTAATCAGGACTGAATCAAATGAAGTCTTCAACACTAAATTATAAAAAAAGAAAAAAAGAAGCAAACATCGAGTTCCAATTCGGTTTAATAATAACTTCAATGTCAGAGAATTATCTAAAAGTAATCCCCAAATGTATAACAAAAGCTTACTAATACTCTGATTTTCAAGTTTGTTTATTCCAATAAATACAAATACCAGACATAAGAATGACACAATTATAGCATACCACACCTCAGCCTGAAACGCATACTGTAGCACCTTACTTTTAGGAATAGGCCTGGCCTTAGGAACAATCCAGCTGATTTCGACATATGCATATCGACCCGATGTGCAATCCAACTCTTGATAATATAAGTTTTGCATTAAAGCTCCGTACATAATGTCAGCACTTTTGTTCAATAAATGACCAACATTTCCTATAATGGTTCCATTTAATAATTTTCGCCCACCGAAATACGAGGAACCGTTGAATAATTCATAAGTGAATTTTAATTCCTGTTGAATTATATTCATAAGATTATATTCAATTCCAAAACTTTTACCCTTGTATAATCCATAAAATGGTATTATAACATTCGGTAAGATTTTGTAATGTAAAAAACTATAGTTGGTAAAAAGTTTTTTTGGAAATAAATTTGTATAACTTGGTATCGATTTATTATTTGTGTAATTAAAAAAATCAATTGTATATATTAAGTCTAGTGAAGTATTTGAACTACGATAAGTTTCACTCAAATCCTTGTTTTTCCATGAATAAATATTTAATGAAATATTTTTATTAATAACACAGATTATAAATTTAATAATTAAATGTTTTTTAAATAATTTTGAAATTTTCATTTTGTTTTCAATTTTGCTTTGTGTTAAAAATATAAATTTAGCTCTTGGATTCCATGATGGGCCGTTTATAAAACTCTTTAAATTCACTTCTAATTCAATAAAAGTTTTAAAATATATTAAATAGTTCTGTGGTCGTTGATAAAACTCATCAGAAATTGAATTAAATATAATAATAGTGTGTTCTTTAAATTTTAAATTCATTGTTTGCATACAATCTAAATGAACAAATGTTAAATCGTAAGGATTAATTGAATTAACAATTGCATTTATAAGATTATTTAATATGTTAGTATTATGAAAGTTTACATTATTTAATGATTTATCAACAATTAATTTACAATATGAATAGTTTATATAAAATATGATTAAATAAATTAACTTAAACTTTTCCATTTTATGATTGAACTTTAGGTAAACTGAAATTACAAATTTTATTCAGTTTACCTTCGAAGTAAAATTAAATTAAATATTCTTTATGTTTTCAGTAGAATGAATTGGATAGTTTACAAATGAGATTATTTTCAAAAATATTTTACGGTATACACTTGTTAACGCTTTTAAATATGAATAACGTTTACCAGTTTACATATTAACAGGCATAAATTTATAAATTTGAAGCATTTATTAAGATATTTTTGCAAATTATACATATATAGTACAGACGCCAGTAAGAGTTTTAGTGACACCGATGGCCAGGAATCTATTTTTCGTGATTTCAGCTTTCTAACCACTTGTCTACTTAGTGTTTGGTCAGTTCACTCACATTCTATTTTAGTGCTTGAAAAATTATCATTCATTCGATCAATTCAAAAAATAGTAGATTTACTGCTATTTAAGTAAAAAACTTGTACTAAATCATTGTATCCTACAAGTTATAAAAACCAATTTTTAGGCCAGTACCCCTATAAGCCAAAAAACGAGATTAGCTTTTTTTGGGATACAAACTGCAACCATGGGGAATGGGACCTTAATGTTTTCAAAAACAAAAATCAAAAAAAGTTGCACCAAAATTTGCCCCAAATTTGTTTTTTGAAAAATTTTTAAAAAAGAGACAAGTTTCTGAAAAAACTATTTTTGCTGATAACATGAAATGGGAAAGTTGAAGATAAAATTCAAAAATACGTATTTTGAGCTAAGATTCGACCCAGTATGTTTATTCGTTCTCTAGCTTATAATCAATTAAAGTTTTGAAATTGCCAAATTTTTTTCTTGGAAAGGGGTTGAGGGTGGGGTTATAATAATAGTATGAGAAGGAATCACTTTTATTAACTATTTATGATGAATTTTTGTAATTAACTTTTGAAAAATGCATTAAGCGTTAATTCTGCAATTACTTCCACGCAAATTAATACAAAAGTTTGATTTTTTGACAATTTGTCATACTTCGACCTCGAATTTTCGAATTTGAATAACTAATAGAAACAATTCGCCTGTTTGTTTTTGAAAACTGATGTACCGCTGCTGATAATTGAGAGGGTTGGCAACCAAAATAAAAACCCCATCAGGTCGAAGGATGACAAATTGTCAAAAAATCAAACTTTTGTATTAATTTGCGTGGAAGTAATTGCAGAATTAACGCTTAATGCATTTTTCATAAGTTAATTACAAAAATTAATTAAAATTACGTTTTTAGTTAATAATTCATTTTAGTTTTAAATTTAAATAAAAATGTAAAAATTGTTTAACAAGAAAATGCCCTAAATGTTAATTCTGCAATTACTACCTTGCAGGCAAGTTAATACAAAAGTTTGATTTTTTGATATTTTGTAGATATTTAGTCATACTTTGACCTGAGGGGGGTTTATTTTGATCGCTAACTTCCTGAATTGTCAGCGGCGGTTCATCAATTTTCAAAAACAAACAGGTATAGACCCGTTTCTATTATTAATACAAATTCGAAAAAAATATAAATAGTATATAAAAAATTCTACCTTCTCATACTATTATTATAGCACATACTTCCCCCGCCGTTTCCGAGACAAAATTTGTCAATTTCAATACTTCAATTTATTAAACTAGAGAACTGATAAAGATTCAGCGAAGTAAATAATTTTCAGTGTACCTTAAAAAAGTTGGGCTCCAAATTGGGGTACTAGCCTATTATTGCTTGTAAGTTTTTAGGATTATATATCTTTAAATTCGATAAAACTGCCTAGACATCATCTGCCTAGCTAAACTAAAAAATTCATAGAAGGAATTTTGTAAGGTTGCTATTTAATTCTCCTCGAGTTATCACGTATTATAGTTTATAATAATGCATGCGTTGTTCATGCATTATGTGCATGTCTACGCAACATCATTAAATTCTACATATGTATTGCATTACAACACGTAAAATAAATAATAAAACTAACTCGATAATTTTCCATTTTGTTAGCATGATATTTTCTTGTACATCCACTTCTAAAATAAGTACTGGTTTATTGAAGTAACAAGCAGAAAATCGATTTTTATTTTTTGAAGTACGGAAAAAGTCTTTTATGAACTTTAAAATTAACAAATAGAGATTACAAAAGCGTAGTAGTAATAGTGTACTGACGTGTAAATAAGTTTGTAAGAAAACATAGAAACTAATTTTACAACAAGTGAAATTTACAAAATTTAAAAAACCCCCGACAAATACGATTTATTCCTTGCAAAACCGATTTTTTGAAACTTAGCTATAAAATGTTCTCTATTAAGGCGGCTCGACCGTTTGTTTAAGGGCTACGACGCCACTGAGAAACATCAGTGATATGAAAAGGATACTTAGAGAGCTATATTTTTTTGGGACAAATTTTTGGATATATTTTAATTGAAATTGAAATATTTGAATGGAGTTTGTTCTTTTGAATTTTTGTTTTGAATTACCTAATTATTTCACTTTTCAAAATGAATTCAGCCAGGTTTATTTGACCATTCATTTCCATATTAATCATTTATATGTTAAAATTATACGTCATGCCTTTTCCAAACTGAATAGATTTTGAAGATAATCGCCAATTTTTTAGTTTTTTTGAGAACGGAACTATAAGCTCGCACATAGCTAAGAACACTCTCCGTTAAATTACCTTTCAAATGAAACCAAAAAATTAAAATCGGTTCATCCGTTTAGGCCCTACGATGCTACAGACACACACATAGCAGTCAAACTTATAACACCCCTTTTTTAATTCGGGGATTAAAAAAACATAAAATTATTTAGAATATACCTTTGAGTGTTCTCAAAACTCTGCTAGCGCCTACAGTAATATCATAATAAGATTTCAATAAATATTGATTAGGGAAAATCAATTATAGTCAATTTAAACTAAAACTGCACTTACTTTATGTAATTTTATTTTCTATTAACCTAATATAACAGCTAAAAAATAATATTTTTGTACGATTACCATTTATGCAGAATGAAAAAAAATATTTTTTTTTAAATAATTGATTAATATTATAAAATTGAATAATAAAAACACAAATTGCAGTTAACCATAATGAAAATAATACGTTATTATTGGCCAATTTTGCTAAAAACAATCAAAGAAATCTTTTCCAAACAATAACTTTTCAACATCGCTGAATCTAAAGCTTAACATAAGTACCTAATTATAAAACGAATCCCAACATAGCAAAGTTATATAAATATTTATAACATGACTCAAACATAAAAAAAATATTGTTTTTGAAAAAATTTTAACTAACAGTGTTTAAAAAATTCACTTTTTATTTTAATGAAATTAATTTTTGAAATCGTTAGTATAATTAATCGATTACTTAGTATGCAATTGACGCCTTCTAGAAATATTCCGGCCGCTGAGTCGGTTTTCGTAGAAGATTGACTTCTACCGACCTATGGTTTTCGGCGGACTTTTTTCTACTGAATTCAAATATAAAAGGAAATTTTTTCGAAATATGGTGCTGTAAATTTTTATAGTCAATTTTATTATTAAAAACGTATAATATTATTCTCTAAAATTAACCCCGCGAATTAATTTTTCAAAAATATTAGTTAGAATAAACGTTTTGTGAAAAAAACATTTTCGTTTAAAACTCTAAATTCTAATGAAAACAGGAAACTCAAAGGCATCTCATTTTCAAAACAAGGATCTAAACATTTAATTTAAGTATCAGCAATACCCAAATATTGTTTAAAAGGAAGTTACACCGGTTAAAAATCGTGAAATTTTACGACAAAATTACATGTAATTAATTTAAACGTGTGTAAAATTTTTTGTGCTAATGGCATGAATTTTTATTTAACTTTATAAAAATTATCTACGGTGTGGAAATTTTTTATGAACCGAATATTAACCGATTTTTTGCAACAGGAATACTTCGAATAAAAATACCATAATAGACACTATTAATCCGATTATTAAAATTATAAATAAACTTTGCAAATGCTCCATTGTAAAAGTAACTTGATTTGAGTTTTCTTTTGAAATATTTGGTACTAAATTTCGAACTTTTACATACTCATACTCAATTAATCCACCTTCAAACAGTCCAATTAATGCAAAATGAACCTTTTCAAAAATCGGTAAACCTTTTCGAAAAACCATCGTAAGTGGATAAGTGAGTATTGGATCCTCAAATATATAAATATTTTTAACAGCATCTTTTAACTTATACAAATGAGATATAGTTCTGGTACTGCCATAAGGTGATACTGTTGCAATATCTTGTTGTTGCACAGCTCGAGATAAGCACACATCCAAATCAGAACAGTATTCAGAATTTTTGACTATTCGATCATAATCAGGTAAGTTAAATTCTTTCAGAGCCATTTTATTAATATCTGCGAAAGCATATTTTAAATTTGACTTTATGAGATCAGGAAATGATTTTATTTGATGCTCATAAATTGGTACAGTGAAAACTTTAATTAATACAGAGTCAAATGATGTTTTCAAAATGAGATTGTAAATAAAAAAGGAAATTAGTAAGCATCGAATTCCTAATTTATTTAAAGGTAAATTGAGCTGGGAAGAATTATCTAATATCAATCCCCAAATATCCAATAACATTTTCATCGTGCTATCTTTACTCTCAAAATAATTAATTATAATAAACACAAATGTAATTAAAATTGTCGATATGATCATTGCATACCATACATAAGGATGAAACAGGTATTGTAGAACTTTACTTTTAGGCACAAGTCCAGCTTTAGGCACAATCCATTTGATTTGTAAATGTGCATACGCCGATGAACAATCAAAACCTTGATTATAAAAATTCTGCATCACAACTCCATGCATGAAGTCAGCACTATTATTCATTAGGAGTAAAATTCTCCCCACAATAGTTCCATTTGGTAATTTACGTCCACCAAAAGCCAATGTACTATTGACTACTTCAATATTGATATTTAAGTGTTTTTGAATCATATTAATTAGCTTATGCTCAATTCCAAAACGTTTGCCATTGGATAGTGTTTTATAAATTGAAAAATTGTAGCTAGAATAATATTTTTTTGGAAATAACTCGAAACTATTGTTGTTAAATAAATCAATTGTAGCTAACACATTAATTGGATAATTTGAATCATGATATATTCGACCTAAATCATTTTCCTTCCAAGAATAAATACTTAATGAAATATTTTGATTAATTACACAAATTATAAATTTGTGAATAAAATATTTCTTAAATAATTTTGAAACATACAATTTATTATTAATTGGCTCTTTGGTTAAAAATATAAATTTAGCTCTTGGATTCCATGTTGAACTATTTATAAAAATATTTAAATTGTCTTGTAATTGTAGAATATTTTTAAAATATATTAAATAAATATTTGGTCGCTGATAATATTCATTCAAAATTGAATTAAAAACCATTTTTTGGTGGTTTGGAAACATAATATTAATTTTTTTAAAGTAAAATACATTGACAAATATTATACTCCGTGGATTTATCGTAGTTTCAATTATTTTTTCAAGTTTATGTAAAATTCCATTATAACTGTTGTCAAAATTAGTTGTTGTTTTATTATCTAATAATAATTTACAATTTGAATAATGATTATAAATTATGATGGTAAAAATTAAATTTAATTTTATCATATTTGTTATTTTGTTTCATTGATCCGTAACTTAATTACTTAAAGTCATATTGCTTAGGGAAATATTAACCGGAAATATTTAAATTTATAAAAAACAATTGTAAATTAAATTTTCAGCTTTATTTCTGATCATATTTAAGGAAATGTCATATTTTTATTTATAAATCGAAAACCATCATTTATTCAGACATCGGAAATTTTATTTGCTATTTGATTTTGTAAAACAGTCTTCAATATTCTGGGTACCTATACATACAACTGCAATATGTTCTGAACCACAAATTACAGTGCGGAAATTCAATTTATGTTTTCTTAAATACACTATAAATTGTTAACCCGGAATTATAATTTGTTAATCCGTAATGAAACAATATGTTTGTTTCTTAAATATAATTTAGTGATATGAAAAACTGTTAACGTTTTGTGAAACAAAATTGATATATTTTGAAATACCAGTGTGAAAGGTAATACCTAGATATTAAAATTGCATACAAAATTTTTCTGACCTTTTATGATAATAAACATAAAGTACAAAAATCTGTTGATGTCACAGGGCATCTATAATCTATGGACATCTATATAATCGTCACAATGCATCCATAAATATAAAATCTCCAAATTAGAGCTAATTGTTTGTACATATTTATATAAACAATGAAAAAGTTAAACTTATGAAAGTGCTTCTAAGCCAAGCTTTTATTTATTACTACTAGTGAAGTATCTTTAATACAAAAAATATATAAGTCACCTATATTCAATTACGAAAACTGAGACCTTTTTAAATCTTAAATACAATTTACTGGACATTTTAGTAAGAGTTCCTCCAGCTTTTATTTATATTTCGGAATGGATTGTTCAGAGGAAAATTTATTATTCGGAAATCTGGCTTATGAATAATAAAAACGTAGTAAAAAGTTTGTTAGCAGTTTTCTTAACAAGTTAAGACTTATTATTACAGAAAAAATAGGTTGCCGTTTTTAATATTTATCACAACGCATTGAGCACCGAAAGTGAGAAGGGAACTGAATAAGGTTTTAGTATAGGCACTATGCTAAGTAATATTGTCAAAATGAGTATCCATCATAAAAGTTTCATTCTTTATTGGATAAGCAAAATTTTTCTTTGAATGAATTTTTATTTTTGTGTAAGTATACATAAATATTGAAAATTCTTTTTTTTGAGAGCCAAGGTTAATGTTAGTTAAGCACTATATGAAAAGTAAAAACCTGTATAGAATTGAATCATGAGTCTCTCCGCTATCTGAACAGAGCGTTTTATTCTCTTAGTCCACTGCAATTTTATTCTCTAAGCCACGTTCTTCAACTCATGTCTGTAATTGTTCTGTGTGATGGGCCATTTTATGAAGGCCTTGAATTAAACCTTGATTTTCGAAGTTGTTAAAAAATCAACTGATATTCATAGCCGATAGACACCCAGTATATTTCATAATACATCATTATCTTTCTGTATATAGAGGTAAAAAATCTTAAATAGCTACCATTAAGGTCATTTTATGGGTAAATTATTTTATTAATATTTTATGTGAATTGTTCTTGTTTTGTGATACGTTCGTGTTTGCATACTGGCATACGAGCTGGCAACGTCTCGAGGAAGTAGGTAAATTTGAAAAAGGCTAGTTTTAAAATATTTCTTTTCTTAATGAAGTAAGGTAGTTGTTTACAGACGCAAGGTTTTCAGGTTATCGAGAATCATACGTTAAATTATACAAAACATAAACAAACCAAGAAAAACATGTTTCCTATCACTTGGACGAAAGAGAGGTATCAAAATAAACAACGGAATTTTCGAGATGCACCCAAAAAAACTGAGGACCTATAAAAATAAAATAACTTGACCAAAGTTAAATGAATGGCGACGATTTAAATTTTAATTCGCCAGAACGAAAGAAAAATTCGAAATTCAACCGTCTTAAAATGAACTCTCGAAAACGTTGCCAGATTTCGTACTATACCATTACACAAATCTACACATTATGCAAACAAGATACTCATATTAACTTAAATAAAATCGAAAACCTTAATGCTATTTACTAAAATTCCATTATTCCTGATAGTTTATGCTTTATTCAAATAAAACAAAAATATAATATTTTATTATATTATCTAATAATAGTTAATTAAATATTTAAATAACTGTACTTTTTGTTAAATTTGCCCTATACCAAGACGCATATAAAAAGGACCAGAAACCTCCTATTCCGAGCTAAAAGCACACGTGGATAAATTTACCGTTGGTACTTTCTACTCTGGCCCAGGCTATCTTTCTCTCGAATGAGGGAGTACCTACGCATTGAGATAGGCGTCTTTTTTCTGCTATGTTCTACATTCGAGTTTCACGTCCTTAGTCCAAGTTATTCGATATATACACACCGACATAAAAAATGACGCACCGGTTATGTATATATATATATACATAACCGGTGCGTCATTTTTTATGTCGGTGTGTATATATCGAATAACTTCAAATAAAAACAACCGTTTCCTGAATATAAGGTAGTTTCAATAGTAAGTAAATTTTGTTTCCTTTTCAATTAATTCGGACCAGTTTTTAACTGACTTCAAACGAAAACGGAGGAGGTTATCAATTCGACTGTATTTTTTTTTTTTAAATGTTTGTTACCTCAGAACTTTTGACTGGGTGAACCGATTTTGATGATTTTTTATCTGTTTGAAAGCTGGTGCTTCGCGTTTAGTACCATTTCATTTTGGTACAGTTCTGACAACGGCATCTATGAGAAAATCATAAAAGTCTTAAATTTGCATTAGGTTTGCACGACAAGATGACGAATAGCTCAGTATCACTTCGATGATTCTTTTTTTAGTGACAAGTTAGTGAGTGTACTTTTAACAAAAATAAAACCGATTTCAAAAGGAAAACTTTTCCAAAATATATTAAAATGCACTAAAAAGTAAAAAAAATAACGGTAATATAATGTAGTTAAATTCTTGTTATTTTTGTAGTCGGTGTCAGCCAAGGAAACAACTCTGACAGAACAGTTTTTCTAAATTAGCTTGGCTGACACCGACTCTAAAAATAACAAGAATTTAACTAAATTATTCAGGTTTAGATATCAAATCTTCTAGCGACTGTTTGGTCGTATTTCAAGGAACGTGGTTGGTCTGCCGGAAATATTGTTTGTGTTAATTACACTTTACACGGAATCAAATGCAAATTTTTCAAAATACGAGACTTTTGAGTTCTGAGCACTCTCTTGACGATCTTCCACAGTCCCGTGCTCAAAATTTTTCTCAACAAACGACGATTATAGTTGCCAGACGGTGCTTGTAGGCCGCGGTATTTTCGACAATATGCATGTTGAGTTAAGACAACTAAACGGCTAATAGAAAAACAGTTGTGTCATAGTTATAAATTGTACTGAATTGACGGTTCAAAAATATGCCTCAATCGGTCAACAAATGTAAGTTATTGAATTTTTACATGCCGACATAAAAGATGATGCATCCTGTGTATTATTCGGTTTTTGCAGTACCGAATTTATCCACGGGGATATATTTATAAGTTCTTTATAATTCACTTAACTATATAAAATAATATTATAACATAATAATTTTATCATTAATTTAATATCATGCCTTAAATTTTAAATGAGTAATAGTTAATCATATTAGGTACTTATATAACAAAAATTAATTAATTAATTATTAATTAATTAAAAATATATAAAAGTAAATGATAATTCCTTTCGTTATAAATTTTGTATTACTAGCAAGATACCCGCCGCTTCGCTGGACATTTAATTCTATTCAAAAATAAACACTACCACGTTATAGTCCTCTTCTCCGTTGCTCTCACTTATTCCCTTCCATAGCACTTAAAATAGTCTCTATTATAAATCCAAACAAACAAACTCATTTTACATACGTAATATATGGCTGCTTCGCTAGGAAAATTATGGTTGCTTAGAAATAGATGAGGGTTTACGTATTTAGTAAATTTTATGAAATTTGATAAATCCGCAATAAAAAAGTTGACAATTTTTAAACGGCTGAACTGCCTTTCATGTAACTTACAGCTTTTAAGTGTATAATATATTATTACATATCATACCCTTTTATTTGATATCAAACTTGGGTATATTTGAAAATATTCGATTGTCAAAAATAGATAAAAACACTTCTTGAAGCTGGTGATATGTCGTGTCAAAATTTGAGCGTAGTCGATACAGAACTTTTTCAGTTTGCATGCGTCCCTTTCAATCCATATCTCAACCCACTACAACCCTTTTTTCGCCTATTTTAAAAAGTAGCCTATATCCTTTCTCAAGCTCTAGACTATCTTTATCCCAAATTTCATTTAAATCGGTTCAGTAGTTTAGGCGTGTTTGAATAACATACAGACAGACAGGCAGTAAGTATAAGGATTAAATAAGAGGATTAAATAATAAACACAATGTTGGAATGGTAATAAAATTGTCTTTAATATTGTTTTTTGTTAATTTTCGTTTATCAAGTTATTTAAAATAGTTGTTTTTTTATTATAACAAGTGAAATATACAAAATTTAACAAACCATCGTCAAATTTTTCGGAAACGGAACACTAAACTTGCGCATGAAACATAGCGGAGAACACTCTGCATTAAATAACCTTTCAAATGAAACAAAAAAAATCAGAATCGGTTCATCCGTAACAGACAGACAGGCATACACACACATAGCGGTCAAACTTATAACACCCCTTTTTTAGCTCGGGGGTTAAAAATTCACATATAGGAAATATTTAAAATTACACATGTGCACTACACATAGATAATCAATTATTTGAATGAGTATCTTTTAATTTCGTCGGTAAATTCATCATCAGAATAGTTTGGTTTTGATTACTATTCATAAAAATCAAAAAAGAAATCAGAGATCAGAATCAGTAATTATTTAACAAAATACAAGACCTCGGCCTCATTGGAAATAATGTTAATATTTCAAGATAATAAACTATAAACTAAAGTATGACGATCGGTGCCGGACACTTATTTTTGTATAGTCCCCATCTGCCGAACGCGCGTTAACGAAAATATTTGGAAATTGTATTTGAATGTTATTGAATACCCAATGTACCTGTTACCATAACAAGAGAAAAAAAATTATATTTTAACCTTTACAAATTACCTGATATCTCGAAAGAACCGGAAAGCTAGAGCCAGAGTTTACTATAGAGGATTGTTAAAGCTGGTATTAATAATAACAGCTTTGGTGTCATACAAAAAGTAAATAAAAGTGAAACTTGACTATATTATAGGACTACGGGATCAGTAAAACTATTCTGCATGAATAAAATACCGGTCAAAAGAAACTCAGATATAAGTTGCAAAGGTAACCTTTGGCAGATTCATACCCCGAAAATTATAGTTCAGAAATTTATATTTATAAATTCTGTAAGTCTATTTATAAAGTCTGTAAATCCGAATCATTATTTGAATCAAGAATCCATTGAATTTGATTACTTTTAAAAATTTTTATAGTATTCATTTTCTAACTATAAATTTTATCTTTCGATCCCCCTGGTCAACTAGCTGGCGATCCATACATATAAATATATCATAATTAATAATATATCAAATACTAAATTCCTGAATCGATGAAGAAAATCAAATTGCCCCTTTACTTTCACAGAACGCATTTTGAGAAAAATTTCTCACTTTCGCTAAAAACATTTCTAACAAGAAAACTAAACTTGCAATTAATAAGCCTATACTTAAAATAACGAATACTCCTTGTAAACTTTCCATAGTAAAGACAACTTGGTTTGAATTCTGTGATATTCCATTTTTAGAGAAGAAGCTCATACATTTTTTGAATTCATAAACAATGAATCCATTTTCATGCATTCGATTTAATAAATCTGAAACTTTTTCATATAATGGTAAACCTTTTCGGAACACTATTGTAAGTGGGTATGTAAATAGTGGATTTTCTAATATATAAATACTTTTTCCAGTTTCATCTAAATTGTAAAGATAAGAAAAAAATTTAGCTTCACTGTAAAATGTAACTGTCGCAACGTCACGATCATAAGCAGTTCGTTTAATACATTGAAACCTTTTTTCACAAGTTTCTAAATGAGTTATTATCGTTTTAAATTCGGGATCCGAATATTTTTCTGATTCGGACCTCATCTTTATACCCATGGAAATTGCAAATTTTAAATCTGAATCGAAAAGTTCTGTAAAAGTTTTAATTTGATGTTTATAAAGAGGAATAGTAAAAACTTTAATCAACCCTGATTCAAATGATGATTTTATGATAAAATTATACATCAAACAGAAAATGAAAAAGCATCGGATACCTATTTTATTTAGACTTAACTTGAATGGTAAAGAATTACCAAAAATTAATCCCCAAATATATAAAAATATTTTCGAATTGCTATGTTGTTTTTCAATATTATTGATTCCTATAAACACAAACGTCACACTTAATGTAGCTGCGATTATTGCACACCACACTTCAGTTGAAAACAAATATAGTAGAACTTTACCCTTAGGAACAAGTCCAGCTTTAGGTACAATCCAATGCAGAGTTTGAAATATAAATGTATTATATAAACAATCATACTTTTGAGTAAGTATATTCTGTAATGCAACTCCTCCATACGTAATGTCTGCACTACTATTCTGTAAATGTGCTATAGTGCCAATAATACTTCCATTGGATAAATTTCCTATAGGAAAATCAAGCCGAGTGTCTATGAATTCTGTTGTGATTTTCAAATAATCTCGAATTCTATTCATAATGTTGTATTCAAGTCCATATCTTTTACCTTTCAATAAACCATAATAAGGTAAACGTTCCACTGGTACTATTTTATACGTCATAAAATCGTAATCAGTAAAATATTTTTTGGGAAATAATTGATCATTTTGTGAGGTCACGTTTGTAAACTTAAACGAAGCTGTTAAATCAATTATAGAATTTGAATCTCGATAAATTTGACTTAAATCATTATTGTTCCATGAATAGATATCGAAGGAAATATTTTTATTAATCACACAAATTATAAATTTATTAATAAAATGTTTTTTAAATAATTTAGATATCGTTAAATTATTTTCAATATAATTTTTAGTTACGAATATAAATTTAGCTCTTGGATTCCATGATGAACTATTTATAAAAATATTTAAATTTTCTTGTAATTGTAAAAATGTTTCAAAATATATTACATAATTATTTGGCTGATAGAATTCAGTAAAATTTAAATAATTAAAAATTACAATTTTACGATTTTTAAAAGGTAAGTTAATTGTTTTCATATACAAATAATTAATAAATGTTAAATCATGAGGATTTATTGCAGATTCAATTAAATTTTCAAATTTATTAAAATATCGATCACAAATATAAAAGTTATCATCTTCGAGAGACGAAAATTTTTTTATTAAATTATTATATGCAAAACTAACATAGATGATCATTATTAAAATTACGTAATGCTTTAACTTCATAATAAATTTACAAAATTATTATAGTTATATTTTAAAATCAAGTTAATTGAATAAATACTGAAATACTAATAAGCTTTTTTATTAATAAATTCTATTCGACTTTGTTCGTTACAATTCGATTCGATTGTACCCCTATCCAATTATGTATAAATTATGCATGCAACAAATATTTGTATAATTATTCATGTTTTAAAAACATTAATTGTTAATGAAATATATTATATTTTGTATTAAATTGTTTCGTAATTTATCACGGTTTTTCTTTAAACTTATTCGGTAGACGTCGCCCTATTAGCTCAGTTGGTTAAGGCGTAACCAATTCCGTCCGCGGTATACTTAGGGTAGCAGGTTCGATTCCCGCCATCGCAACAAAATTAATTTAATTAAAAGCTGTGATGGGCTGGTGTAGAGCATGTTATATGCATGAAGGAGGTGCACTCAGCCACTGAAATTGAGGAGCTGATTAATAAAATTATCAACGGAAAGGTGGTAAATCACATACATGATATCACAATGGACTCTTAGGATAATAGCCTAAGTGTGTCCTTCGTGGATAGCCAATATAACCTAATCTATACGGAAAACCAACAAAACATAAGATCGGTTACCATTAACGTGGTATGTGATAGGCCACGTTACGTTCAATTTTGTTTATTACCAAAATTAAATCCAAACAAAAATAATCATGGAATTATTATAGCTCTTGGCATAAGATTTGTATTTTGTGCTAATTATCTCCAGCAAAACGACACACTTTACTCAAACGACACTTAAAATTTAATAAATTTTATTGATAAAATAATTATATTACAATTACAAATTACTAAATTAGTCAATACATTAAATTAAATTAGGTTGTAAAATAACATAATTTTGAACGATTAAAATACACAGTTTCCCAGCAATAACTAACTCACTCTGCAGCAAAAGGTGTTCCTTCTTCTGAAATGTTCCCTTATCAGAAATAACCTTGTTAAATTCACACAAAAACTGCTTCTAAACAGATGTCTCGATGCAAATGCTTGAATTTTATTTACAAAAAAGTTTTGAAAAAATGTCTGTCTGGAGGATTTTTGAAAACATTTTCCTGATTACGTTAGGGGTTTCTTTTAACCCAGTTGAAAGTATTAATTTTTACTAAAAACAGTTTGAAAATACAAAATTAATATCCAAAAAAGCATTTAACTTTTTCTCCCAAAAATCTTAACTGATAAAAAATTCCTTCAGTACATATGTGTTTTACTAATTTTTTTCCTATTTATACCCCAAGTTTAGTTTCATATATTGTTCTATGTACGATTTATGACGATCTATTTCACTGACCTTGGAATGAAAAAAGTGCGCGTAGATTCGACTATTGACTTTTGGACGGACTTCAATATTTTTGATTTTTGAAGTCGATTAATAATCTCTGATATTCCACTATTGGGCCTGAGTCGACTTTATAGAAATTTAGCAATTTGTACATAAATTGTTTGGTATATCAATATTTTAACGTAAAAACATAGTTTTTATGTTTTAAAACGAACAAGGTATGAAAATACTGAAAATTGACAAGTTTTATTATTATTATTATAAAAATATAAACAAATTATAAACTGAATCATGTTTTTCAAATTTTATGTCAAAAGCTTTCTATAAACAGTAATAAAAAGTTATCAAAAATCATTAATCAGAAATAATTTAAAAAAGAAACGTTTTTAAAAAGAACTAGAGGTGTGGCGGCACACCCAGTTGAAACTATGTTCCTTTTTTATAGTTTATTTATAAGATAATAAATTTCCTCGTTACTTTCACATAACGTTTTTTGATAAATATTTACTCCCTTTCGAGTTTAAAAACATTTCTAACAAGAAAACTAAACTTGCAATTAATAAGCCTATACTTAAAATTACGAATACTCCTTGTAAACTTTCTATAGTAAATACAACTTGGTTTGAATTTTGTGATATTCCATTTTTAGAGAAGAAGCTCATAAATTTTTTGAATTCATAAACAATGAATCCACTTTCATGCATTCGATTTATTAAATTAGAAACTTTATCATATAATGGTAAACCTTTTCGGAACAATATTGTAAGTGGGTAGGTAAACAGTGGATTTTCTAATATATAAATACTTTTTCCATTTTCATCTAAATTGTTAAGATAAGAAAAAAATTTAGCTTCATTGTAAAATGTAACTGTCGCAACGTCACGGTCATAAGCAGTTCGATTTACACATTGAAACCTCGTTTCACAAGTTTCAGAATGAGCAATAATTGTTTTCAATTCTGGAACGAAAGTTTTTTCTGTTTCTGACCTTATTTTTACTTGCTTTGTAAATGCAAATTTTAAATCTGAATCGATAATTTCTGCAAAAGTTTTAATTTGATGTTTATAAAGAGGAATAGTAAAAACCTCAATCAATCCTGATTCGAATGATGATTTTATGATAAAATTATACATCAAAAAGAAAAGAAAAAATGTTCGGATTCCTATCTTATTTAAACAAAACTTCAATGGTAAAGAATTACCAAATATTAATGCCAAAATATATAACAAAAGTTTCGAATTGCTATGTTCTTTTTTAATATTATTGATTCCTATAAACACTAACGTCACACTTAGGGTAGCTGTGATTATTGCACACCACACTTCAGTTGAAAACAAATATAGCAGAACTTCACCCTTAGGAACAAGTCCAGCTTTAGGTACAATCCAATTCAGAGTTTGAAATATAAATGTATTATATAAACAATCACAGTTTTCAATAAATATATTCTGTAATGCAACTCCTCCATACGTAATGTCAGCACTATTATTCTGTAAATATGCAATAGTGCCAATAATACTTCCGTTGGGTAATTTTGCTACAGGAAAATCAATTCCAATGTCAATGAATTCTGTAGTAATTTTCAAATAATCTCGAATTCTATTCATAATGGTGTATTCAAGTCCAAATATTTTACCTTTCAATAAACCATAATATGGTAAACGTTCCACTGGTACTATTTTATACGTCATAAAATCGTAATCAGTAAAATATTTTTTGGGAAATAATTGATCATTTTGAGAGGTTACATTTGTAAACTTAAACGAAGCTGTTAAATCAATTAAAGAATTTGAATCTCGATAAATTTGACTTAAATCATTGCTGTTCCATGAATAAATATCGAAGGAAATATTTTTATTAATCACACAAATTATAAATTTATTAATAAAATGTGTTTTAAATAATTTAGATATCGTTAAATTATTTTCAATATAATTTTTAGTTAGAAATATAAATTTAGCTCTTGGATTCCATGATGAACTATTTATAAAAATATTTAAATTTTCTTGTAATTGTAAAAATGTTTCAAAATATATTACATAATTATTTGGCTGATAGAATTCAGTAAAATTTAAATAATTAAAAATTACAATTTTACGATTTTTAAAAGGTAAGTTAATTGTTTTCATATACAAATAATTAATAAATGTTAAATCATGAGGATTTATTGCAGATTCAATTAAATTTTCAAATTTATTAAAATATCGATCACAAATATAAAAGTTATCATCTTCGAGAGACGAAAATTTTTTTATTAAATTATTATATGCAAAACTAACATAGATCATTATTAAAATTACGTAAAGCTTTTTCATAATAAATTAACAAAATTATTATAGTAATATTTTAAAATCAAGTTAAATGAATAAATACTGAAATGCTATTAAGCTTTTTTCCAATAGGTAAATTCTACTCGACTTTGTTCGTCTCAATTCGATTCGCATGCACCTATCCAATTATATACAAATTATTCATGAAACAAACAAAAAAGTACAATTATTATACATATTTCAAAAACATTAATGGTTTATGAAATATATTATACTAGCTTCATACTCGCTCGCTTCACTGGGCTTAAAAGTAAAAACCACCGCTTTATAGCTTCTCCCTCTCTTGATCTCACTTATCTTCCTTCCATAACACTCGAAGAGATTGTTATACGCAGCAAAATATAAGCACAGTTTTCAATTTTGTTAAGTGTAAAATAGTCATAATTCATTGAATATTTCAGAAAAGATGGCCATGAATTGTTTTACATTTACTATTTTAAATTTATACAAAAATACTTAATGTATGGTTCAAAATGATGATCATAGATGGAGCAATAATGTGTCAGAATAAATTTAATTTTTTTAATTTTCTTTTTAGATTATATTTTTATAAATTATAGCTCATGTGTTATTCTAATGTATAAGCTAAATTGTTGTACAGAAAAAACTCACTCAACAGCAAGAGGTATTTCCTTATCTGAAGAGCTCCCTCATCGGAAATAGCATATCGTTTAATTCACACAAGAACTGATTGTAAGACGGATGCTCGAGTTATATTTAGAAAAAAGCTTTGAAAAATATCTGTCTGGAGATTTCTTGAAAACATTTTCCTGATTACATTAGGAGTCTCTCTTAACCCAGTTTTTGAAATCTTCAAATCCAAATTTGTTAGTAAAGTATTACTTTTTATTTAAAACCGTTTGAAAATACAAAATTAATATCGAAAATAGCTTTAATTTTTCTCTCCGAAAATATCTTAGTTGATAAAAATTATTTCGGTACATATGAATTTAACTAATATTTTTACGTTTTTGTATTTATTTTTATACCACAAGTTTAGTGTCATACATTGTTCTATGTAGATTTATGATGATCTATTTCACTGACCTTTTTTGATTCGATTCCATTCAATATTTAATGTTTTATAAGATGAACACGCGTGCTAAAATTTTAATAAAATATTTATACACTCACATCAATATAAGATTATACAGAATATTTGGACAAAAATATAAAAAAAAGTAATGACATAAATAAGTTTTAATTTTTTTTTTATATACTTAACTTTATTTTTAAAGAGTATGCGCAGTTATGCTATAAGTTATGGATACGGACCTGTATTACAATAAAATAAGTTTTATTTCAAATAATAGATACTTTAATTTCAACATACTTATTTATTTTCAAATAATTGTTTTTCATCATAATAATTTTTGTTTTAAAATAATTCTTTTTTAATAATTTTATTTCAAATATTTGGAAATAAATTACTTTACTTTATTACTTTACCCTGGAAGTTATCAAACTGGAATTTCAAAGCACTATTAATAGGCCATTTAATGGTATACGACACCCTAATATTTTCATTATTTATAGAAATGTCGATTTGAAATTATGTACAGCCATACAGGGTGATGGGTCACATTTTTAAAGATACTTAACCGAAATCTCCACTTAAAACTCCGCCTACTACAAATTGACAAATAGAGCCGATTTTTAATATTTTGCCTAGCGTCACAGATGGTTGGAGATATCGAAAAACTATTAGAAACAGTTACTTCTACCAATTTTCATGATAAAATTTACATTTTTATTTTTATTGTTCATTATTTTGGTCACTACGCAAAATTATTACATTTATTATTTACGTCTATTATTATCAAGTCTTTTGAAATATTTGAATATAGAACTCTATTAAATTATCAATCTGTCCAGTTTTTACAATCCATAGCACACAAGTTATAATAGTTTATTTTTAAAATAAATTGTAATAATTTTGAGTAAAGACCACAATAATGGAAAATATTCTAAGCAACTTTTTCTAATAAATTGTGAAACTTTCGATTTTCGGACTGATCACAAGAACTTCCTCTTTCCGAGAAATAAATAATAGCTACAATATTTTATTGGTTTGTGGTTTGAGAATTATTGAAGGTAAACTTTTTGAAAAGATTTTAAACAAATTTTCTATGGTGTGATAGTTTCTGTGCCCATAAACGATCTGTTTTAGATCGATGTTTTAATATGTGAATTTTGGATACCACAAATACTTCGTACAAAAATACCATCATAGATATCATTAATCCAATAATTAAAATTATGAAAACACTTTGTAAATGTTCCATTGTAAATACAACTTGATAAGAATTGACTGAATCTGTCGAAAATTTGGATCCTGCATTGCGTACTCTTCTTAATTCATACTCTATTAATCCACTTTCACACATTTGTGTTAATAGCTCCTTAAATTTTTCATAAATTGGTAAACCTTTTCGAAAAACCATCATAAGATGAGTTGTGAGTACTGAATCTTCGATTATGTAAATACTTTTAACAGCATCTTGCAGCTTATACATGTGTGATATAGCATGAACGTAACGGTATGGAGAGACTGTTACAATATCACGAGCTAGTACAGCTCGAGATAAACATGTAGTTAAATTCAAACAGTATTCAGATTTGTCGATTATTCGATTATAATCATCTGAATTAAATTCTTTAAAAGTCATTTTATGATCATCTGTAAAAGCAAATTTTAAATTTGATTGTATGATATCAGAAAATGATTTAATCTGATGTTCATCAATTGGAACGGTAAGGACTTTAATTAGCACTGAATCAAAAAGAGCTTTCAAAATTATAATATAAATAAAAAACGAGATCAATAAATATCGAATTCCGAATCTATTTAGTGGTAAATGGAATTGCGAAGAGTTATGTAAAAGCAATGCCCAAATATGCAATAAAATTAGAATTGTGTTTTCTTTTTTTCCTGCAATATAATTTATTGCAAGAAACACAAATAATAATAAGACTGTTGACATGAAAATTGCATACCATACAGTGGCCTGAAATAGATACGCCAGAACTTTACTTTTGGGGACAAGTCCAGCTTTAGGAACAATCCATTTAATTTGCAAATGTGTATATATCGACGAACAATCAAAATTTTGAATAAAAAAATTTTGCATTCTAACTCCATACATAATATCAGCACTATCGTTCATTAAGTGTAAAATTCTTCCCACCACGGTTCCATTGGGTAATTTCTCTCCACTAAAAGCTGCCATACTGTCTACGTATTCAATATTGATATTTAAGTGTTTTTGGATTGTAGCGATTAGCTTACGATCAATTCCAAATCGTTTGCTATCAGATAAAAATTTATACGTCACAAAATTGTAATTTGAACAATATTTTTTTGGAAATAATTCAAAATCATTGCCGACTTTTTTACTTTTAAGTAAATTAATTGTAGTTAGCAAATCAATTTGATAATTTGAATCATGATATATTCGACCTAAATCATTTTCCTTCCAAGAATAAATACTTAATGAAATATTTTGATTAATTACACAAATTATAAATTTATTAATAAAATATTTCTTAAATAATTTTGAAATATCCAATTTATTATTAATTGGCTCTTTGGTTAAAAATATAAATTTAGCTCTTGGATTCCATGTTGAACTTTTTATAAAAATATTTAAATTGTCTTGTAATTGTAGAATATTTTTAAAATATATTAAATAATTATTTGGACGCTGATAACATTCATTAAAATTTGAAATAAAAATAATTTTTGTATGATTTTGAAACATAATATTAATTTCTTTTAAATATAATACATTGACAAATGTTATATCCCGCGGATTTATCGTAGTTTCAATTATTTTTTCAAGTTTATGTAAAATTTCATTATAACCCTTAATTGATATATCATTTTCTGTTAATAATGTACAATATGAGTATTGATTATAAATAATCATTGTAAAAATTAAATTAAATTTTATCATATTAGTAATAAATTTTGTTTCATTGCTCCATAAGTTAATTTTCCTCATACTATTGTGCAACATTTTCGCAGGCATTAACTAACAATCTATTTTATTTTTCAATGAGTATACGCACTTTATATCACGCTATAGATATAACTTTTGAGTAAATGGTATACTAATATCCGGGAAGTAAGCAATCTTTATTAAAATGTTTACAATTATAATGAATGCATCGGTAATGCACCAAAGTACTTTCATAAAGTTAATAATTCATATGATAATAAAAATTTAGGTAAATTTACATTATTATGGGGTAGTACGTTATACCGGGAGTTTTTTATTTTATTCAAAAAATAAGAAAAACTATATCAATTTTTAAAAGTAACAGAGCCTCTAGAACTAAATTATAAATAAAGAAACTCGACTTTTGAACAAACCTAATCACAATTAAATACTCTAGTTCATACAGCTTCTTACGCCAATCTAACGCCAAATAAAATAAACCAAATATATGGCTTCGCCTGTGAAGTGTTAAAGATGAGGAGCTTCATACTAGACGAGTAAGACCATTGTGATGACCAATTCGTCATGAAGTTTGTTCAGGCTTTGATATTCACTCTATACTCATTCTATTATCTGTTATTATTTTACTTTTTATTACTCAAAAAAAAAAAAAATCATTGAGAATTTTATTGTCTATTCATAAACTTCAGCAAAATAATTCATTTAAAGTGGAATTTTAAGTGTGAGTGGTCTCAGCGAGAATATTGATTCAGCAGATGTTGACGAATATTGAAATGTTAAGGAAGAAACTAGCTGATAATCATATTTTCTCGTGTCAAGCAGAAGGTGATGCTGATACATTAATAATACAAACGGCAATTAATATTGAATCCGAAAATGTAGTCGTTGTTGCTGAAGATATTGACTTGTTAGTTTTGTTAACAGCGTTAACACCTCCTCATAGAAAAATGTATTTTCGTAAATCCGCCAAAGGAATGGTATCCGCCAAAATATATTCTAATAAAAGCCTTGAACAAACACTACCAATGTGTAAGAATCGTATTTTGTTGTTACATGCAATAAAGGGGTGTGATACGACTTCAGGGTTCTTTAAAATAGTAAAAATAAATTCGCTAATTTGTTCGAAAGTCGTAAAGATTTGCAAAATACTGACGTCGTGGATATTTTGCAAACCGGTATTTTATGCATTTTATTATTAATTATATGATGCTCCCAACAATGAAGATATATCAATAAATTTCGATGTCAATCGTTTCTTAAGGCTATGCAAGTAAAAATACCTTTGTCAACTTGGCCTCATCGATACCTACACGGGATGCTACTCTTGAACAAATAAAAACAGTGTATTTACAAGTACAGTTGTGGAATGGACATCAAAAATTGCCGACAGAATGGGGATGGAAAGAAAAAGACAATGCATTAGTGCCAGTTACGATGAACCAACAACCAGCTTCTGAAAATTTATTAAAAATGATTTTTTGTTAATGTAAAACTGGATGTGGTTCTGCTTGTGGTTTTAGAAAAAGTGGCTTAAATTGTTCTACAGCATGTTTACATTGTAAGGGAGTTAGTTGTTTAAATGCTCTACCATTGATACTTATGAAAGATATCGAAAATTAAATACACTCTCTTTAATTCTCTTCAATTCAAATTCGCTTTAATTAATAAAAATAAATAAAGCTGTAAATGGAATGTATTATACTAGAAGTAGCATCATTTTCATGGGACAGATACAATTATTGAAATACTCTGTAATCACAGCGTAAGCTCAATCTTAAGGTATCTACTGCTCAATTGCAAATAAATGAATGACAGGAAAAACATGATAGACGGAAGGAAAATATGACCCACTGATTTCGAATACAAGTAACTTAATCTATAATATTGACTTAAAAACACAATACAATTTGATTAAAAATAAATTTTATTCAATATCTGCTTAAGGATGTACGAGCACCAGGGCAATTTTGGATAAAAGGTTTGATTTATTTTATAAGTTGGACTAAGTCTAAATCAATTCTGAATATTTTAGGAGGGAATGGGTTCCTCGATTATTTAAATAAATATATGATTTCAAAAGTAGGCATACTTAGCATTGGTCTTATGGGAAAACGGTAGATGGATGACATGTTTTCATACATTTCTCCAAAACTAGAAGGTGGAAATTAAAAAAAAACTATTTAAATTAAAGTTAAAACCTTAATAAATTATTGAAAACAAAAAAAAAAACCGTTGTGTCCGACTAATTAAGAGTGTATGAGCACAGAAGTGGAGTCGCAAATTTAAAAATATATTAACAATTTTGATGGTGAATTATGTTATAACGTCAATAAAAGACGAAAAATTTTATTCTTATTTTCCATCTACATTCATGAATTTATAACAAAATTAATCATCAAAGTTAAAATTAAGGTACTTATTATTTCAACCCTAAATCTAAAATTGCTTGGTAGTACCAAATTTATCATTTTCCCCTAAAACCAAGCCTGTAAAAATCACCATCTGTTCAGATATCAGTTACAAATAAATCTGAAAAACTGACAGAGTTATTAAATTTTACAAAAAACGTGAATATCTTAAAATGAATGCCACATTTTTAGCACAATAATGAAAATTACTTTTGAACGTTTATAGAACGGGTGTCTTTAGACAAATAAATATTAAATTTTGCCAATAAAAGCACCTCAAATAAAAACACCAAAAATGAAATTAATAAACCTATACTTAAAATTACAAATACACCTTGTAAATTTCCCATAGAAAACACAACTTGATCTAAGTAGTCTTGTGTTTCATTTTTGGCGAGCAAATTTTCGAATGTTATGAGTTCATAAGCAATCAATCCACTTTCATACATTTGATTTAATAAATCAGAAGCTTTTTCATTAATTGGCAAACCTTTTCGGAAAATTATCGTAAGTTGATAAGTGAGTATCGGTTCTTTAAATACATAGATACTTTTTCCATTTGCATCCAAATCAAAAAGATACGAAAAAAATTTAGCACCATAATAAGTTGTAATTGTGGCTATGTCACGATCATAAGCAGTACGATTTAAACAATGAAAAACTCTATCACACGTGTCAGAATTAGCAATAATTGTTTCAAGCTCTGGAAGTAACTTACTTTCTTTTGAATTAACTTTTATAGATTTTGCAAATACAAATTTCAAATTTGAATCCATTAGTTCTGGAAAAGTTTTAATTTGATACTCGTAAAGCGGAATCGTAAAAACTTTAATCAATACTGATTCAAATGATGATTTTATGACTAAATTATACATCAAAAAGAAAAACAAAAAGCATCGGATTCCAATCTTATTTAAACAAAGCTTGAATGGTAAAGAATTAGAAAAAATTAATCCCCAAATATATAACAAAAGTTTCGAATTGGTATCTTCTTTTTTAATATTGTTGATTCCTATAAACACAAAAGTCACACTTAAGGTAGATATGACTATTGCACACCAGACTTCAGTAGGAAACACGTACGCCAGCACTTTGCCTTTAGGAACAAGTCCAGCTTTGGGTACAATCCAATTCATAGAGTGAAATAAATAATATTTATATGCACAATCGTACTTGTTATTAATTACATTCTGTAATGCGAGTCCTCCATACGTAATGTCAGCACTATTATTAAGTAAGTACGCAATACTGCCAATAATAGTTCCATCGGGTAATCTTCCTCTACCAAAATCAAACGAAGTGTCAATGAATTCTGTAGTGATGTTCAAATGATCTCGAATATTATTCATTATGTTATATTCAAGTCCATACCTTGTGCCTTTGTATAGAACATATAATGGTAAATTTTCTACTGGTACTATTTTATACGTCATAAAATTATAATTAGAAAAATATTTTTTTGGAAATAATTGATCATTTTGTATAGTTATGTTTGTAGACTTTGTAAACACAGCTACTAAATCAAATGAAGAATTTGAATCTCGATAAATTTGACTTAAATCATTGATCTTCCATGTATAAATATCGAAAGAAATATTTTTATTAATCACACAAATTATAAATTTATTAATAAAATGTTTTTTAAATAATTTAGATATCGTTAAATTGTTTTCAATATAATTTTTAGTTACGAATATAAATTTAGCTCTTGGATTCCATGATGAACTATTTATAAAAATATTTAAATTTTCTTGTAATTGTAAAAATGTTTCAAAATATATTAAATAATTATTTGGACGGTACCGATGGTAAAATTCAGTAAAATTTGAATAATTAAAAATTACAATTTTACGATTGTTAAATGGTAAGTTAATTGTTTTCATATACAAATAATTAATGAATGTTAAATCATGTGGATTTATTGTAGATTCAATTAAATTTTCAAATTTATTAAAAAAAGTTTTATCATATAAAAGTTTCTTTTCTTCATTATATTCGATTGATGGAAAATTGTTTATGAAACTATTATTTGAATAACCCACACACATCATTATTATTATTAAAATGATTCTAAACATTTTCTTTAATAATTTATATAATAACAGTTTTAAAATCAGTTATATGTTAAATTTAAGGATATTGAAACTATAAAAGCTTTATTAACAATAAAACTTTTTTTCAATGTATTCACTCTACCTAATTATTATATTAAATTATTTATTAAGCAAATAAAAATATAAAATATTGTTTATTTAAGTTGCGTGAGAATTATTGTTAACAATGTTTTATAAAATCAACCATTACAGGAAACTATTTTCTTTTTCCCGTAAAAAAACCTAAAAATACGTGTAGGTACTACGCATTTTAAATATTTTCATTTTATATGTCAAATTTATGATGATCCTTGTGTATCGAAGATTATGGCAACTATACTAGTGGTTACTCAGTTAGTTAAGTTTGTATAGTGTTGACCCGGCAAACCACAGTTTTCGATCCCCACTAGAGTGTATATCAGACATGGGCGAGTTATTTTAAGTCAAAGCCACCATTGTTATAACTTAATTGGGTGCCATAAACTTTATTGTATGTCTCTTTATCCAAGACCGCATTGCTCATAGAGGAGGAAGCGAGGCGGGTATACGACTCGTCTACCTATCTCAGTTTCTCTTATAGTGATGAGATAGGTAGAAAAAAAATATTGTCTCTCTGTCTTGTTAGATTGTCTCTCTCTTACTCGAATTTTAGATACAGAAGTATGAGTGTCTTCTCTAAGCCATATCGTAGTATGCTTCAATGTCAAATCAAAGGAAACTGTTGTCACCTTCAATGAAAGGGTAATAACCCTGTAGGACCCTTTACTAATAAAAGATGAATAGACATTCATTTTCAAAGTTAAAGTGCATGTATGGCTAAATAGATTTCACGTATTTTTCAATGTTGATCTTCATATTGAAAATTAGCTATCATTGTTTTGAGTCGTTTGCTATCGGAATTAAACCTGTAGACTCAATATGTACACAAAATATCGATGCAAAAATATCCAATATCCAATATGTACCTACCTGCTAATTTAAAAATAAAAAACATCTTTTCTTATGATTACGATATCTTGATTTCATTACATACGTTATTTTTAATATATTGGATTATTGCTCGTAAATAGTACTTTTTTTTTTTTCATTTTACTTAGGATAACTCTAAAAAATATTTTGATTATTGTTTGTTATTCAGAAGAATGCGCAATTATTTATTTTTTTACTTTTTAGTGCATATTAACTTGTTTTGGAATATTTTTTTGAAGTCGGTTTTTTTTTTTCGTTCAAAGTTTTTTTATTTTGTGATTTTTAGTGAATCTGAAGGACACTTAGCTAATTTGTCATTAAAAAAAGAATCATCGAAATCTGTTTGCGTGATATTGATTTATTCGTCCATTTTTCGCGCACATACATAATGTAAATTTAAAACATATGGTTTTCTCAAGGCACCATTGTCAGAACTGGACCAAATTGTAATGAGACCACACGGGAACACCAGCTTTCAAATAGAAAAAGAATCTTCAAAATCAGTTCACCTAATCGTAAGTTTTGAGGTGACAAGCATTAAATAAATACAGTCGAATTGAAAACATCCTCCTTTTTTTGAAGTTGGTTAAAAAATAAAGTTGAAAATACTCTAAATACTCTATTTTAATTTTACCCAAAAATGAGCTGATGCATGATTTCGGGTTTTATGATTTTCCATTTCATTTTCAAAACATAAAGAGAAAAAACTTTTTAAAAAATCATTCTGCATGGAATGTATTTTCTTATAATATATAATTAGGTACCTATAATTTAATTAATCATTAAAATAATTCTAAACTACATTTTCAAAATATTTTTATTTGTGAATGACAATTTTTCATAAAATAAAATTACACTTGATAAAAATAAACCAAAAATTAATAATTTAAAACACACTTTCTAAGTGTTCCAATGATAATACAATTTGTTCTGCTGTATTTAGTGTACGAAATATTTTTAGAAGATTATGCATTAGATTGATACCCGTCCGCTTCACTGGGCTTAATAGTAAACACCACCTTCTCTTGATATTTGTTGTGTACGTAGTCATGGTAGGGACAATAAAATTGATGCCAGCGCTTCCAGTGAAAAATTTTGGCGATAAAGGAGGCTGTTATGACTAATTTGCAGTTCTTTACATGTTAATCTTATAGAAAATGTCAAATTAAAATTAATGAAAAACATTAATTAATTAAACTTAATGCATTAAAAATTGTGAAAATAAGAAATGAACAAATATTATTTTTCAACTGTAAATTATCATAATTATTTATTTAAATTTGTGAGACAATAATATTAAATTTTCAATTTAAGTCATAAATGTAATCCATGCAATTATATATGCGTCCATACAATTCTATAATTAAAGTAGTGTACCGTTACCATGAAAACGCCTCCTATAAAACTCACGCACGGTGCGAATACACAGTTTTCCGTTTTGTTAAATGTAAAATAGTCATAATGCATTGAGAATATCAGAAAAATTGGCCATGATTTGCTTGACATTTACTATTTTAAATTTTTACAGAATTCTTTAATTTATGGTTCAAAATGATGATTATAGATGGATCAGATCTATGATCGGTTTATCGATTTATATGACCGGTTGTTTATTTTTTGTTAGGGGACATTTTTTACATTTAAACTTTTGTTCTATCTCTAACGGCTTACAAGATGAGCCCCATGGACCCAAGACCCAATTGTCCTATGTTGCTCATTTGCGTACTTGACCTCACTTTTTACGTCCCGAGTGCGCTGTAAATTTCAGCTTGATACCTTTTTTCGTTTTTGAGTTATCGTGTTCACAGACGGACGGACGGACGGATAGACAACCGAAAATGTCTATACCAAAATTTTTTTTGTACCATCAATATTTTTAAGCGTTACAAACTTGTGACTAAACTTAATATACTATGTATATTTCATATAATATACTTGATATAATATGTATATTTCATATATACATGGTATAAAAACGTATTTTATTACTTGTCCTTTTTTGAATGACTCTTGTTACCGGCACAACCCAGTGTAACGTCGAAAAAATATCTACTTATTGTACATTCAAAATCGTGGAAAAAAGTGTCTTCAAGAATTACAACTCCATACATTATATCCGCACTATTATTGATTAAAGGTGTCACAGTTTGATGTCACCCAAATTTGTTTTAAAACCCCATAATTATTATTTTCGATATATTCTACATTAAAATTCAATTCACTTCGAAGTATGTTCATAATTCTAAATTCAATGCCATATTTTTTATTATTTTTTTCATAAAAATATGGCCATGACTCTAACAGGAATTAGTTTATCCGTTAAAAAAATTAAAATTTGAAAAATATTTGTCTGGAAATAATTTTAAATTTTTGTTTTGTTGAAATAAATTAATTTTAGTTATTGAGTCTATAAAAAAATCTGGATTATTTTAAACTTCACTTAAATCGTTAGTTTTCCATGAGTAAATATCGAATGAATCATTTTTATTAATCACACAAACTATAAATTTATTAATAAAATGTTTTTTAAATAATTTTGAAATATTTAAATTATTTTCAATATAATTATTAGTTAAAAATATAAATTTAACTCTTAGATTCCAAGATGAATTATTTATAAAAATATTTAAACTGTCTTCTAATTCGTGAAATTTTTTAAAATAAATGAAATAATTTTTTAGGCGAAGGTAAAATGCACTAAAACTTTTATTGAATATAATTATTGAACGACTTTTAAATGATAAAATAATGGTTTTCATATAAAATAAATTAATTGTAGATTCGATAACGTATTCAAATTTATTGACAATTAAATTATTTTTACTACAACTTAATTGTATGTTATTATGAATTAATTGATTGTTTGAATAATTGACGCCATTTATCAATATTATAATAAAGTTTAATAATTTTATTTGCATGTTTTACTTTACAAGTTTGTTTACATACTGCCTGTGTCTACAATATCAGTCACTTTTTGCGTAAGTAAAATAGCATGACAGTTTTATTTAACAAATTCATATTTTTGATTCGTCAGTATATTTGTTAGAAAATTGCATGTATTTTAATGGAAAAATATCACGAAATGTAAAAGTTCACCTAAGTAGACTTATGATTTAATAAAATTTATTAACAAAAAAAACCATGAATCGCTGTAAATATTTTGTCTATTGTTCCTAATTTCATACTAAACCCTCATCTGATAATTTTTGTCGAGGACATTTTTTTTTTTTTTTTTAAATTCGTTTCAAAGCATTTAGTATCCAAAAATCGAAAAAAATGCCATCGAAATCAGTAGAAGAGTTTAGAGTTAGAAGAGTCTTTCGGAAATCAATTTATATACCCCTATATTAGACTCCGCTATTAATGAACCAAATGTTGGTGTCAAGTACTTGAATGCCTTTTCCAGGCAGTGAAAAAAGTGGTTCAGACTATTCAAACAATTAGAAATGAATATCGACTCTGGATGGCCACATGGAAAACAGAATGTCAGATTAATTCCGCCATACCAGATTCGGTAGCTCGTCTCATTGAAGAATGCGAGCAAGATTTGTAGCATAACTAACTACCGCAGAGAGGTCGTTTTCTACACTTTACGGGGTAAAATCTTGATTGCGTGCTCCCATGGGACAGGAGAGATTATTCGGGCTTGCTTTCCTAAACATCTTCAAAACGATGACATTATCAATGCTTTCGCGAAAAAATGACGAGAGCTTGAATTTGTTATTTAAGTAAAGAATCTAAATAAAATTATTTAATGTAAAATATATACTGGCGCTTCAAAAATTTCAACTGGCGCTGCAAAAGAAATTATATTTATTTTGATTTTATTTAAAAACAAAAATAACAGTTTTTCTCCCATCATGTTGCGGCCAGGCACGAAAGTGAACACCAAGCAGTCACGAATTTAGGTAAATATCAAACAGTATTTTCCTTGTTGCTTGATTTTTATCTTCGCGGCTCACCGCAGCATTAAAGTGCAAACAAACAAAAATTTAGCCAATTTTGTGATTTAATCAAAGACTTCTAAAAAAACAAGCCGTTCAATTTAAATAGATTCGCTAATGTTTTTACTTTGAAATTATCAAATAAATCACTAAAGTGATTTTTTTCCAGATATATATATGATTTTCTCTACGGAATGAGTAAATATGAGATATTCAACAAAAATATCCATATCATTTTTACTTCATACTGGGGTGAAATCAGTTGATAAAAAAGATTTTTTGCCAATTTGCAAAAAAGCATACATCGTTTTCACTTCGAACTTCACTTAAAAATTATAACCTGTTTCATTAAAATCGCACCAGTTAAACATGGTGCGTGTTATTACTATTGGTTGCGCATAGAAACGAATTTAGTCCCGCGCGTGGAGGAATTATTACCTCTGTATATTTTTATTATACTAATTATATGAGCTTTCGCACAAAAATTTCATAATTTATTATTTATTTATGTAATAGCATTGTCTAAATTTTCACCTTTTATCATTTACAGGCAATATTATTACATAAATGACAAAATAAAATCGCATATAAATGATGTAATATAAAGATTTTGATCTTACAAATATTTCCGCAAACCGCGTAAAATTCAATTTGTACGCAGCAAATAGCATTACATGCACAGATAATAATTTATTACATAAATAAAAACTATAATCTGTGATTACATGCTATGAGTACACTAAGAATGTATTTTTACTGTTGAAAATATATCAGAATTGAGTAGCCTTCTTTTCAATTATACTACTTAGATTATTTACAATATTTTTTAATTTTAGTCTTTTTTTGTCCAACACAATTCAACAACAAACACACAAAATGCTATAATTACTCCAATATAATATAGCTCAAAAATATTACGTAAATGTGTAAACGACAATCTTATATCATCAGAAAAAGTTTTCCATTTTCTCACCCACATAGTATTGCTAAAATGATCAACAAGTCTGTCTTCCCTCACGATTAATCCATATTCCGTTAAACGGTATAACAAGTTGTTAATATCATGATATATAGGCAAACCTTTACGAAATATCATTGTAATCGAAAATGAATAAATATTTGAAGTAAGGCAATGTATTAAAGAACGTCCATTTTTATTCAAGTAAAACATTGGTATTAGAAAATTAGCTTGCCTTTTAGTTTTAATTGTGGCATATGATCGATTAAATGCTACACGATTTAAACATGTTGTACTAACATCACATTCTTGAGCATTTTCCAAAACCGTCTTAGCGTCTCTAGACGAATCATGTAAGAATATTGAACGAATATTTTCTTGTATCCCATATTTTAATTTCATCCTTATAATATCATGTAAAGAATCAATTTGATACCCATATCGTGGAATTGTTAGCGCATCAATTAATTGTGATTGGAAGGTTGTTGATAACATAATGTTATGAAATAATCCAATCATTAACAACATTCGAAACGAAAGAGTTTGATATTTGTTTAGAGGGTTTACAAAATTGCTAAACAACACACCCCATAATGTAAGCATACCTTTAGAAATATCTGCTTGAAATTGCACGTTAGTAAACCAGGCCCATATAAACAAACAAAATACAGTCGTTATAATACAGCAGTACCAAACAATCGGTTTTAATAAATATTGCAATGTGTCCTCTGGTGGTTTGTATTGTGCTGCTGGTACAAACCAATTAACACTATCGGATAAATAAATTGCTAAAGTGCATTCAAAATCTGTGCACACTGTATAATTTGGTTGTGCCATTCCAAGCACAATATCAATAGTTTCATTTTGTAAGTACCGCAATAAATGTGTATAATTGGGTCCAGTCTTTATGCCCCATGATGTACAGTTGTGATCAATATATTTAAATGTAAAATTTAATCTATACCCCAAATACTCCATTATTTTGCCTTCGATACCCGAGTAATTATTTCTTGCACTTAATTTATTAAAATATGGTAAAATTTGTAAAGCACCAATCTTAAATTCATAAAATTTTAAATTTGTATAATTTTCATTTGGAAAAAATTCTTTAGTGGTTAATCTCACAATTGGTACATTTTTTTTAAAGTAAATATTTGATAAATCCTTATCATTCCATCCATAAAACTTTGTGTCTTTATCAACTTCATTGAATTCACAAAATACAAATTTATTGATAAAATATTTTTGCAAATATAATGATAAATTAATTGTATGAGATGTATTAAAATATTGTGTTATAAATACAAATTTTGCACGTGGATTCCATGATGAATATCTTTTAAATTTGTTAATTTTTCTTATTAAATCGACTTCAGTATAAAAATCAATTACGTACATATTTGGTTGGTTTGGATATGCATTTAGTGTCCATTTTTCTGTTTTATTCACATTTAAATTAATAATTGTGCGTCTTGCAGAAATGTATTCTAATATTTGCGTATTTATATAATTAGAAATATGCACAAAAATAATTTGTGATTGTCTACTTTGTGTAACAACATATTCTAATTGTTTTAAAGCTGTTTTTGATACTTGATTTGGTTTTAATAAATTTATAGCAGCCCTATCACTTGTTACATAATTTGAACAGAATATTAAAAATATATAAATATATTGTAAATATAAAAATATTTTATTTTTATTAAAATGCATATTATAGTGCAATTGTATTTGTAAAGTGATGAGAACCTTTTTATTAAAAATGTTTTGACATCCTTTAAAAAATTTACAAAAATGAATAATCAGATAAAAAAATTACAATCAGATAAAATAATAATTGTTTAATCAGATAAAATTGACATTTTTATTACATTATTTAATGAAAATATTTGTATTTACAACATTTATGATGATATATGTTTTGAGGTGTGTTTAAGTTGTCTAGTATAAGTCATCTATATTCTAATTTTATTGTTACCTTTTAATTATCATAAATTTTTAGGATTCTGAAGTTTATATTGAAATCGACTAGGGTGCCCATCGTTAGAATTTTTATTGAAGTTCAATAAAATTTCAACCCAGAACAGTTGATAGGTATCTTTAAAATAAATACCGGTGAGGCTGAATACACAAAAAATTCGTAGCGCATGAGCTACGTTAGCTAAGCGAATTCTCTCAAAGATTGGAAAAAAAAAATTACAAATCTTTCTTAAAATCGAATATTGCATATTTAATTTTTCAATAATTTTTATTTCGAAAACTAAGCATCTAGAGAATAAATCACAAGAGTACTTTTTTGCTTAAAATTGATTAAAAAATACAAAAATATTATTATTTTGAAAATCTTCAAAATTTTGTACTATACCCATTTGTTTATCGGTCGATTTTTCACATTAACGAACTTGACCTTTAAAATATCAAAACCCTTCTTGATACCAAATTTTATTCAAATCAGACTTAAATTGCGACCGCTAGAGAGTTTACAGACACATAAACGTGTCTGTATTATTATATTACACATCTTTTTTCAGCACTTAACAATTGATTATCTAGAAATTTATTAATTTGTTAATGCAATAAATCCATTTTTTTGGCAATTTGGAGTGAAACGAATGAGTATGACTTTCTTTGAATTTTTATTAGCTATCGTTTTTTTATTTACAATTGTGATGATAGTGATGATGGAATTTTGAAAAAATTTCTTCAAATGTTCATCGATCCTACCTAATAGATATTAAAAATGACCATCGTTAAGATTTATATATATATATATATATATATATATATATATATATATATATATATCGATGAACATTTGAAGAAATTTTTTCAAAATTCATTCATCACTATCATCAGCACAAAAGCAATAGCTCCATTTCCTTCGACAATTCGCTAACAATTTTAAATAAAAAAACGATACCCAATAAAAATCCAAAGAAAGTGAAACCAAGTCAAACTTATTCGTTTCACACATTGAAAAAAGATTTGTAATATTAAGAACATAGTACCTATAAGGTAAAAAAATTAAATGCTATGTGAAATACTTTTTTGGAATTTTTGTTTAAATATAGCAAAACAAGGTGTAGTACATGCAATCAAAATTTATATTTTTTATTTTCTAAATCCATGGATTAAAATGTCACAATGGAAATATCATTTATATCATTTATATCATATCCTCTATTTATATCATTGTTATTCCCCAACACTATTAGTCGCGGAAACGAAACACTCAAAACAGTCAAAGTTCGAAAAAATTTGAACAGTAAGACGGTTTTTAATGCGCTTGGTTTTCTGCATTCGATTTATTAGAGTGTCATCGAGTATTGTGACCTAAATTCATTTATAAGAAATTAAAATATGCAATTTGCATAAATTAATTAAATAATGCAATATAATTGCATTTTTAATTAACCATAAATATACTAAATTCACAATTCGGAAAATAGTGATGAAAATGATTCAAAACTATTCGGGGGTTTTTGGGGTCGCTGAACACGAATATCGCGTTAGATTTGGTCTTCTTGGTACCTAGTGCCCAGGATAAACGATATCCTCGTCGTCTTCTGAAGTTTTCGAAAAATTCGTTATTTAATTGGTCCAAACTCGTTACTCGGGATTTAACCAGGTTCACCAGGTACCTCGGGGAACCCAAAAACCTCTGAGTAACCAGTTATTTACGCAAATTGCATATTTTTAATTTTTCACAAATGATTTTTGGTTACAGAATTTCCTGGCGCTTTAACGAATGGAATGCAGAAAACCGCATTCAAAATTCGCCTTGCTGTTCAAATTTTCGTACTTCAGTGCTTCGTTTCCGCGGTTATGTATTTTTTCCGCGGTTATAAATTTTTAAAAACTATCGATAAAAACTTGTGAACCATACATAATACATGAATTGAATACATGGGGTAACATTATAATGTATCATAGTTTGCAACCCAATATACCTAGAATAATCCTCATCGATTGTATATGGGGAACTGTAGGGAACAATTTAACTACACGTTTCTTTACAAAATTTTTAATGACTCGGATTGAACGAGATTTCTTTTTTAACTTATACTTCGCTTATCTATATATGGAGCCCCCTAAATCAAAAATTAACAGGAATATATTTTTAAAATTTAATGCATGCATATTACCATTTATCAATGGTACATTATGTTATTAGATTCAATGTACATCACTTTGCGCATCATTTAACGCTATTATTAAAACTGGAATGTTGTATGGAAACTTACTCTCCACTAACCAATCATTTACGTTGAGTAAGATTTATATTTATTCGAAGACAAAGCCACATTGATAATAATCTTTTGTCTATTAATTAAAATTTGTCTATTTATTTATTTTTGTCTTATTTGTTAAACCGACTCTAAACAAAAAAGGAGGAGGTTCCCAATTCGACTATATATTTTTTTTTATATTTGTTAACTCCGAACTTGCAATTGGGTGAACCGATTGTGAAGATTTTTTTTCTATTTGAAAGCTAGTGCTTTCCGAGTGGTCTCATTTCAATTTGGTCCAGTTTTGACAATGACATCCATAAGAAAACCATTTAATTCTTAAATTTGCATTACGTATGTGCCCGAAAAATAGACGAATAACTCAACATCACGCTAACCGAATTCGATGATTCTTTTTTAGTGACACATTAATTAGTGTATTTCAGATTCACTAAAAATCACAAAATAAAAAAGTTTTAAACAGAAAAAACACCCACTTCAAAAAGAACAATTATTGTTATTTTTGGAATCGGTGTCAGCCAAGTTAATGTACAACAACGGTTCTGTCACAGTTGTTTCCTTGGCTTACACCGATTCCAAAAATAACAATAATTGGAATTACATTATATTATCGTTATTTTTTTACTTTTTAGTGTATATTAATTTATTTTAGAATAGTTTTTTATTTTAGTCGGTTTTTTTTTTTTGTTAATAGTGTTTTTTATTTCTAAAAGCTTCAATCATACCTAATTGTGGAAAAAATTGCAAGCCAGCTCAAATTTCTATTTTCTGGGTGAAAAATATCAGAAAACAACAAATAGTATGTATGACAAATGATCAATAACACAACAAAATCAACTAAGCAAATCTTTTACTTAATCTTCGCTACTTTTTAGTACTTTCTCTCCTTTTCCAACACAATTCAACAACAAACACACAAAATGCTATAATTACTCCAATATAATAAAGCTCAAAAATATTACGTAAATGTGTAAACGACAATCGTACATCATCTGGCATATATTTCCATTTACTGTTCCAGAGAGCTTTAGCAAAATGATCAATAAGTCTATCTTCCTTAATGATTAATCCATATTCAGTAAAACTGTGTAATAGTTTATTAATAGGTCGATATATAGGTAAACCTTTACGGAATATCATTGTAATCGAAAATGTATAAATACTTGAAGAAAACGGATGTATTAAAGTGCGTCCATTTTTATCCAAATATTTTATTGGAATCAAAAAATTACCTTGTCTTTCCGTTTTAACAGTGGCATACGATCGATTAAATGCTACACGATTTAAACATGTTGTAGTAACATCACACATTTCGGCATTTTTCGTTACAATTGATGCATCCTTAGTTCCACCATGTAAAAATATTGCCCGTATATTTTCTTGAACCCCATATTTTAATTTCATTCTTATAATATCATGTAAAGAATCAATTTGATACCCATATCGTGGATTTGTAAGCGCATCAATTAATTGTGATTGGAAGGTTGTTGATAACATAATGTTATGAAATAATCCAATCATTAACAACATTCGAAATGAGAGAGTTTGATATTTTTTTAAAGGGTTAACAAAATTGCCAAACAAAACACCCCATAATGTTAGCATACCTTTAGATATATCTGCTTGAAATTGTACGGTAGTAAACCAGGCCCATATAAACAAACAAAATACAATCGTTATAATACAGCAGTACCAAACAAATGGTTTTAATAAATACTGCAATGTATCATCAGGCGGTACCAACTGCGCTTGTGGTACAAACCACTTTACTTTATCAGATAAGTACGTTGCTAAAGTGCATTCAAAATCTGTACATACTGTATAATTTGGTTGTGCCATTCCAAGCATAATATCAATAGTTTCATTTTGTAAATATCGCAGTAAATGTGTATAATTGGGTCCAAATTTAATCCCCCATGATGTAGAATAATGATTAATATATTTAAAAGTAAAATTTAATCTATATGCTAAATCTTCCATTATTCTGCCTTCGATACCAGGATAGGTATCCATACCATTTACTTTAATAAAATATGGTGCAATTTGTAAAGCACCAACTTTAAATTCATAAAAATTTAAATCTGTGTAAGTTTTTCTTGGAAAATAGTCCTTAGTAGTTAATCTCACAATTGGTACATTTTTTTTAAAATAAATATTTGATAAATTCCTATCATTCCATCCATAAAACTTTGTCTCTTTATCAACTTCGTTAAATTCACAAAATATAAATTTATTCATAAAATATTTTTGCAAGTATAATGATAAATTAATTGTATGAGATGTATTAAAATCTTGTGTTATAAATACAAATTTTGCACGTGGATTCCATGATGAATATCGTTTAAACTGATTTATTTTTATTATTAAATCAACCTCGGTATAAAAATCAATTACGTACATATTTGGTCGCTGGGCATATGAATTTAATTCCCATGTTTCAGTTTTATTCACATTTAGATTAATAATTGTACGTCTTGCCGAAAGGTATTCTAATATTTGCATATTTATATAATTAGAAATATGCACAAAAATAACTTTTGATTGTTTACTTTGTGTGACAACATATTCTAATTGTTTTAAAGCTCTTTTTGACACTTGATTTGGTTTTAATAAATTTATAGCAGTTTTATCACTTGTTACATAACTTATAAATAGTAATATTGAAAATATACATAAATATTTTAAATAAATTTTATTATTCTGCATTTTTCAAAAACGAATAAACAGATAAAATTGAAGTTACTAACACATTTATTACATTTAGGAAATAAATTATTATATTTGTATTTACACACAATATTTTATATTGTGATGATATGCGTTTGTGTTGCTTTTAAGTTGTCTAATAAATTCATCTATATTCTCTTTTTATTTAACCTTTTATCATATTTTTTAGGGTTCTAAAATTTATAGCAATTCAATTGTTCGAGTGATTTAAGCTACTGTCACAAGAATCCCTATACACTAATTTAGCTATTTCCTGCTTTCGTGAAACCTCTATAAATTAAACTAATAATTTGCACATCCGCTGTTAGACAAGGTATAGATCAGTGATTTTGGATTGTAAAAATACAAAACCTATAAAAAAGCGTAGATGATTCCAAACAAAAGTCGTTAACATTACTAAATTTTCAACAGGGTAATTCAAGCAATTTCCTCACCGTGTCCTGAAATTTACTAGTGATTCAGTAAGCTAAGAATATATCATGCCAAAATACTGTTCAATTATCTTTGGGTCAAAATTTCTGGTTTGCCCCTCTCCCCTTGCGTTGAAGGCTGAGTACGTCCATTAATCCGATATGCATTTTATAACTGTATAATTTTTAGCCCTCAATGTGCATATATACGCCTACGACCGTACAATTTTAGTAAAAATTCACGTGGGTACATAACTTAAATATAAAACATGCTAAAACATACAACTGACGGAGTAAATTGTAGAAATACCAGTGTTAAATATCAATGCTTCCATTATATAGTAAACTAGAAAAGTTTAAAAAACCAACATAATTATGGCGGCCTTTAGTCCGCCATTTGTTTTGGTTTTCTCAAATACTTTCTAGAATCTTGTTTCGTTTTTTGAGGATTTTTCACAAGATCACTAGTTGCAGCTACCTGCAAATTTTCAACTCTTTATATCTTTTCTACTTTTCTAATCTGAGAGAAAACGAACGAAAAAGTTTCGTCCTAATATGCGCCGTCACGAGTAAACAATTATGTTTACGAGAAAATTTTCCATGCAAAAGTTGTTTACTTTTTTATAAGGAACATTTTTTATGCTTAATTAAACTTTTGTTCTATATCTAATAGCTCACGAGATGGGTCCAACGAGCCCAGGACCCAATTGACCTATGTTGTTGAGCACGCTATAAACGTTTCATTATCCTTTTTCGTATTTGAGTTATCGAAATATTACTAATTAAGAGATTGTATGAACACCTATACCATCATTTAATTTTGTTTATCTTCTATATTTTTAAGCGTTAGAAACTTTGGACTAAAATTAGCATACCTTGATATATATTGAGCTACAATAACTCTTCAATTCCTTTGTAGAAAATTTTCTATCCGTATATTGCATATTAATCACCAAAAACACAAAACGGTATCTTGTGAACGAAAAAACGGCTATTGAATTCCAAATAAGTAAATACAGAGAAAATTAGGTTGCATATATTCGCAATTATGCAGATTATTAAAAATATCTAGCTTCTTATCTTTTTTCAAATTTCGGTTCAAGAGCAGTAAAATGAATCTTGGTAAAACGCGAAAGACTACATTTGATAAATCTTCTTTTAATTAATGGTGTAACGAATGTACACGAAAAACCTTTGTCTTGTTTTTTCTTTGATTTTTTTTTTTCTGCAAAGTAAAAGTTGTATTATGAATCTTTTATGATGTCCTTAGCTGCACACTATACACTTGACAAATGATGACTTTTTCAATTAATAGTATGTACATATGAAAATCATTTATAACATAAAACTGTCTACTAAATAGGTAATAACTAGGTTAATTGAAGGGTAAAATGTTTATAATTCATAAATATATGTAATGAAAATAACCATTAAAATATTTGATTAACGTTTTATTTTTTTAAGTTTATGTAAATTAATCGATTAGTTTAAAATAAGATATTATAAAAATAAATAAACACAAAATAAGTCTTCAAAAATTGTATTGATGTTTCAAAATAAGTACCTACACCCAAACAGAGGTGGATTATTCTATACCAGGTACCTCAGTTTAGACAATCCTACTAACAGTTTTTTCCACGAGGAGCTTTTCGAAAAAGATGACCCACCTAAGAAAATATTGTTATACTAGAGAGAGGAGCGTATAATAGAGGATGTAACTTGCAAAGTCGATTAAAATGAACACATTCTCATAACTGATAAGAGACAGAAGGCAATTTTAAAGAAAGCTATCTATCTATATACAGTATGTCGTATTTAAGATGAAGACACCTTCATGCTTTCGTTATTTACAAGAATATCGACATGAAGTTATTTAACCGAAATCAGAACTTTAAAATCAGCCTTCTATAAATAGCTTCAGAGATTAGAGATAACGAAAAAAAAATATTAGAAAAAGTTGCTTAGAATATTTTTTTATTCCCATATCCCGATTTTCGTGACAAAATTCGTATGTTTAATTTGTTCATTATTTTAGTCTTTACTCAAAAATATTACAAGTTTATTGAAATATTTGCATACATAACACTATTAAATTATCAGTTTGTCCGGTTTCTATAAAATGTATAGCATACCATTTATAAAATTTAATAAACTAACTTGTGTGCTATGGAATGTAAAAACTGGACAAATTGATAATTTAATAGTGTTATGTATTCAAATACTTCAATAAACTTAAAAGAAATCAAAAAAAATAAAAATAAAAATGCGAATTTGGTCATGAAAATCGGTATATATAGCTATAAAAAAATATTCTCAGCAATTTTTTCTAATAATTTTTTTCGATAATTGGTATTATCTCTGACGCTAGGAAAAATACCAAGAATCGGCCCTGTTTGTCAATTTGTAGTAGTCTAAGTTTAAAGTTCTGATTTCGGTTAAGCATCTTAAAAAATATAATTCATCATATTGTATGAGTGTGTACAATTTCATATCGATATTCGTATAAATAACAAAAATATGAGAATGTTTAAATCTCAAATGCGACACATAGACACATAGAATAATAAACATAAACAAATAGAAATAGAATAATTGACTCACTGACTGACACACATATCAAAGCACAGCCCAAACTCCTGGTATCTAGGATCTAAGGTGGTAAAAAATGGGATGTACCTTTTATGAAAAACCGTCATTTTGAATCCATTTTGGTAAAAGCAAGATAAATTGTCAAACGCGGTAGACTTTTTTTTGAAAGTTAAAATTTCCAACCGAAACGGGCGGGTAGCTACTGTTTTAAATTGTCCGCCATAACTTTTGTTACTATTCCCTCGATACAGTTAGACAGCATGGCATGGCGCTCAACCGATAGTGACATAGTGAAATAAAAAAAAAAATTCTTATCGTGAAGAGGGAGGATTTCCTAATAAATTATATAAAAAAGTCTTTTATAAAACGTTTTTCATAGAATTTCCCGCTACAAATCCACAGCTTGTATGCAATCATCTGCGACAAACTATATCTTATGATTGTGTGTTATGGGTAGAATCTTTTAAAATTTAAATTTCATCGATTTCTCATATTGAATACTTTAGTAGTTTTCGATGATTCTCAGATTGCGAAACAAGTTAATATTTTAAAGACGAATTGAAACTACACATTTTCCCACCATAATTCAATAATAAATATAAAAAATGAAGCACTTAAACCAATGGCATACAATTTGAAAACATCCACCAAATGTTCAAGTTTTAATACAATACTGTTTGGTAATATTTTCCATGAATTGTCGTACAAAAAAACACGATAATCATTCACCAAATTTTCTTCCTTAGTTACAAAGCCACTTTCCAATAATCGAAATAACAACGTATCAATACCATCAAAAATTGGCAAACCTTTACGAAAAATCATTGCAATTGAAAAAGAATACACATTATCTTCAATCATATGTATCAAACCACGCCCATTATTGTCTAAATAATTATATGGTATTAATATACGACCTTGACGACGCGTGTTAATTGCGGCAAACGAACGATTAAATGCCACACGATTTAAACATGTTAGAGTCACATCACAGGTTTCTGCATTCTCAAACAGTAAATTATTGAATTCATCGCCAGAAAACAATATGCTTTTTGTATTTTCTTGCATTCCATATTTTAGGTTCAACCGTATTATATCTTCAAATGAATCGATTTGATGTCCGTAATGTCGATTCGTTAACGCATCGATTAACTGTGATTGAAATGTTGTCGATATCATAATATTAAAAAATAGTGTTATCATTAATAAGAGACGAAACGAGGTAGTTGGATATTTCTTTAAAGGATTTATAAAATTACTCAACAGTAAACCCCAAAATGTTAGTGCACCTTTCGAAATATCCGAATGAAAATGTATGTTAAAAAACCAGATCCATATAAACATAGTAAAAACAATTGTTATAATACAGCAGTACCAAACAATGGGTGTTAATAAATACTGCAAAGTATCATCCTGTGGAATTATTTGGGCTGATGGAACAAACCAATTAGCAGTATCTGTTAAATAAGATGATAATGTACAATCAAAATCGGTGCAGACAGTAATATTAGGTTGTGCCATTCCCATTATAATATCAATAGTTCCATTTTGTAATAGTCCATATAAATTTGTATACTTTTGACTAAATTTGAAACCCCAATTGGTTAAATTGTGATCAATATATTTAATAGTAAAATTTAATTCAAATTTTAAATATTCCATTAACGAACCTTCAATACCTCTATAATCTGGAAATTTTGGCGAATTCACGTAGTATGGTAAAATTGGTAATGCACCAATTTTATAAACATAAAAATTATAATCTGTGTAGTATTTATTTGGAAAACAATTAGTTGTATTTAGTAATACAATTGGTACAAGTTTTTTATAATAAATTTTTGATAAATTTGTATCATTCCATCGAAACATTTCTAAATTCTTTTCTAGAACATCGATAAATACAAAATAATTCATAAAATTGTTTTGTAAAAATAACGATAAATTTAAAGTATTCGTTACATTGAATTTATGTGTAATAAATACAAATTTTGCTCGCGGATTCCATGATGGAAATTGTTTATACAATTCAATTTTCGTAAATAAATCATTTTCTTCATAGAAATCAATTATATACATATATGGACGTCGTATATACCATCTCAAAAACTTAGTTCCTTTCTGATCTATATTTATATTCAGAATTGTTCGACGTGAAATAATTCTCTTAAATACTTGTTCATTGGTAATGTTTGATATATCAATGAATATCAAATCTTGCGGTTTAGTTTCTTGAAATATACGTATTTTTTGTATGGGTTCATATTTCGGTCCTAATTGTTTTAAAATTTCACTTTGTAAGAACGTTACAGAACTATTTACAAAACTTATATGAATTAATAGTTTCAGAAATATTATTCCTTGTATGTTCATTATTGTTATAATTTAATTTTCGAAAACACAACCAAGATATTAACCATATTTTGATAAATAATAATTGTTTATCAGATTAAAAAAATAATACTGCGCTCTCATTAGTTAAATTGTTTGTAACTTAAACTGTATTTATTATATTTGGACCGTCAGCTCATGATGAAGCTACGATTTCTGCGATTCTTTTTTCTGTCACTTGATGAATTAGTTTACGACAAAAAAGTATTGGTGTTGTAAAATGGGATACCCTTTTCGCAGTTGCAAAGTTTCTGCTATTTTCGTATATTATTCTGATAATTGTTTTGCCAACAGCTTTGTACAGGACAAGCAAAAAAATTGTGAACGATTATTCGATTATATTTTTCGAAAATCAACTTCCTTTAATTCAATACTCCTGCCATGATAAAGCGGCCTTCCTCATTTTTAAAATTCTTTCTCCGAATAGTAACCAACGGACTACCTATTACTATAAAGTTTCCGCTATCCATTCTTCTGCCCGTTCGTCTGTCTGTCAGCAATCTGTACCTCATAAACTGCATTATTTAGACAGATGAGTGTTTATTAATATTTCAGCAATAGCAAAAAACCGGTCAAGTACGTGTCGAACTCGCACATGAAGAGTTCCGCACATAGGTTGATATTTGTACGATAGTACCGAGTCTTTCGTGTTCCAACTCCTTACATTTGCAATCCTCTCTGCAAATGATTTATTACCTCTTTAATATTACAAGCATTTAGAAGTCTTCGAATAGATCAAAAGAATCATAGAAAATATTTTCATTATGGGCCCATGGTATATATTAACTAGTCTTTGACAAATTTTTAAACTAACAAATTAGGTATTTAATGATTACAAGCCAATTCATGGGTTTATTTTCAATAATAACATATTGAGGTTGATACAAATACCCAAACATTCACACATCCTACGATAATATTGAATGAAATAGTACCTACACAGATAACTTTTTGGAAAAAGTAAATAATTCAAGAATGGGTGCAAAGAAAAAAGCCAAAAAAAATAGAGCCCCAAAATAATTTTAATAAAACTTCTCTAACAAATTTCAGGGACAGTTAATTTTCAAATTACAAAATGGCAATAAAAAAAAGTACCGCTAAATCGTTAGTTTTAAATCAAAATTTTCAAGAATTGTTACTGAACATATTTTTTAGCGGAAAACCACAATAAAATTTGCATTGACCGTCGCGTCGTTCCAAATAATTATAATAAATAAATATTTCGCTTTGGGCAGACGAGTGTTAAATTTTGATAACGTTGTAAAACAAAAACCCATAATTAAGTTAAAGTTTTTACCCATAATAATGTCCACCATCTTAAATTACAAAAAAAAAAAGCATTTCACTTAAATACATATACAACTTGTAACTGATTTGAAGGAACTCCTGGAAGATAACGTCCGCGCGTTTTTGTCTTTGCAGATACTCTTATTTTTAAGGTAAACTCACTAAACTAAGTTGTTAGTTAAATAATTTATTACTAAAGGACGTTCATGCGTGTACCTGTTTTGCTATGTGCGTTCATAGGGAAACAGTATGTAAATTTTAAAGAATTTTAAATTAATAGAAAATAGAAAATTTTTTTGAAATTCTATTAAAAGTTTAAATAATTATTAACTGGTAAAAGTTTCAAGTATGGTTATCGATATAATTTTTGAAAAATATCGATTTATATTTTTCATTTAGTCCCATGTTAAAACTTACTTTTAGTCATTTTTTAAACTTTAAAAAAATTTAAATTAATTCGATAACAGGTTATTTTTCCTGTCTTAAATCATAGAAAATCATTTAAATTATCGCATTATCATATTGTTTTTTATTTCTCTACTAATATTGTTGACGCATGAACGTCCTTAATTAACTTTATTTACTTAAAAATACAATTTAATTATCACGCTTTTCTTATTACCTACAGCCAAACATACCTTTTTACCCGAGTTCAAATTAACGTTATTCTAATATTAATAGATTAGAATTCTTGTTTGAAGGAATTTCGATAAATTATTCGGGCTAACTTCCGGTCTATAAATGATTTATATATTTTTATTAACTTATAAATATAAGTACTAATCACGAATTAATTTAGTTACGTAATGAACTTTGATTTTGAATATTAAAAGATTTTTTTCCAAAATTTAATTAGTACCTATTTAGTTACTGATATAAACCTATACATAAATTACTTGACGGTTTTAATTAAGTTCAGTCATTATATCAAATAAAACAATGAATTTTATAATAGCTACTACGCTGCTGGTTTTTTTTGTTTTACTACACAGACTTTTAAAATATTTTTATTTAAAATCATTCAAAGTTGAAAATTCAATTGTTGTGGTAAATATGATTTTTTTTAATTTTTAAGAGAAATATTTTTGTATTTATTATTCACAAAGGTACCTATTTGCGAATTTTAAAAAAGGAGATGTAAAATGTGGCCGATAAAGTTTATTCATAAATAATGTTTTGTGACAATTACATTTCCCGAAAGTGGAAAATTCCTGTCCAAATGTTTATAAACCTGATTTTTTTCTTATTTCTATGAAAGGAATCTCATATGAAATATATGCTAGCTGCAGCTTCAGAAATAGACAAGATGATCCAAATTTATCGGACCAAACAGAAATAATTAATTTTTAACAAAAAGCGAAAAGTCGCTTTTCTAGTCAAAATTAATGATTAATTAAGTTAAAAAATTTATTTAATTTAAAAAAAAATACTAAAATAAAAATAAAATTAATTAAAATTATATTAAAAAAATATTAAATATAAAAATAAATAATATAATTGACAGTTGTATTATTATCGAATTATTAAATATTTGTATAAATAATAATAATTTTATTAATTAGTTTACTGTCAAGCAATAAAAAAGTAAACCTAGAGTATCAGGCCTGTATTTTGTCTTACGGTTATATAACTTAACAGGTCCACATCTCTTGAACGAAGCGTTTTCGATCAAACTTCCAAAGAAAATTATTACTTGTTTTGAGGTTCTAAATATATTTATATCTTTATATTTGGGCGAAGTTACCTGAGAACACCTTATGAATGAATCTCTTTCTACTTTTGTTTCCAGATAACAGGATCTGCCAATGATTTAGGACGCAATTTATGCTACCAATTTGCTAAAAAGAAGTGTCAAATAATATGTATCGATAAAGACGAACCAAAAAATAACAACACCGTTCGAGTGATCAAACAATTCCACCCAGAGTGCAATATCAAGTCATTTATTTGTGACGTCTCACAATATGAACAAGTGCAAAAAGTGTTTCAAGAAATTTTAGCTGAATTCAAACATGTGGATATTTTAATCAACAACGTTGCTATTAATATTTGCAAAGAATTTATAGAAGATTACACAGAAACACAAATAAAAGATATATTAAATACTAACGTTTTATCTCATTTTTGGGTAAGAACAACACAATTTTATTACACCTGGGAAATACTATTAAGATAATTCAAGAATGAAAAAAATAGTTTTACCGACAAAAAGATCATAAAACTCTTTCAATTCACAACCTTTCCCCGACAACAATCTGACTTCAAAATTTTGTTATTTATTGTAAACACTTTTTGATTTGTTGAATTTCACTAAATGACAAGAAAGTGGCAAAGAAATTAATTAGTTGAAGTTAAGGAAATTAAGAAGTACTTACTTTTATTATACATCGCTAGCTGCCTTAGACATTAGACTATTAGAGTCCAAGTCTAGGCATGGGCAAGTTATTATATAAGTCAAAGCCACCATTGTTATAACTTTATTGGGTGCCATAAACTTTATTGTATGTCCCTTTATCCAAGACCGCATTGCTCATAGAGGATGAAGCGAGACCTCAGTTTCTCTTATAGTATTGAGATGGATAGAAAAAAAATGTTGCCTATCTGTCTTATTCGTATTTTTGGTTCTCACTGGTTAGGTTGTCACTGCCTTACTCGTATTTTAGATACAGAAGTATGAGTGTCTTCCCTAAGCTATGTTTGTCCATGCACGGATTAGACATTATATATTAAGAAAACAGGTAGGCTAATTTAAAATAAAATTTCATGTTTTTCAAGTAGGTTAGATTCTATTGCCAAAGACAGAACAGGAAATGAAAACTTTCCACATGATAGGCAGATGATCAGAAGTAGGTTACAGAGCGGATTTGAGACCTTGTGAATCTATTTAACATTTACAATTTCCATGTAATAAATTCTCCCTTCGATTTAATAAAATTTATTAAATTTAAGAGAATTTTTTAAATTTTATTTTTTTGATAGACCACAAAAGAAATTTTACTCTCAATGGAAAAAAGAGATATTGGATATATTGTAGGAATATCTTCAATAGCTGGAATAGCTGCCATTAAACATATAAATCCTTATTGTGCATCGAAATTTGCGGTCACTGGTAAATTTTCTTTATTATTTTACTTAAAACACGCATAGTAAATTATTCAATATTTTTTGAAAGGTTTTATGCAATCCTTGGAAAATCAGCTACGAGCCAATAAATCAAATATTCGAGCATTATCCGTACGTCCATACTTCATGGTCACGCAAATGGTCAATCCAAAAATGCTCAATCATAGGTAAGTAATATTAAATACAGGCTGAGGCATAAGAACTCAGTGATTTTTTATCGAGAAGTACCCGGCTATTAGAAAAGAGTTTCCAAGTTCTTGTAATATATTTTCTTACCTGAAAGCATTCCTTTTATATTTAAATAGGTACTAGCTACTTTCAAAACAAAGACTACCGTTTTATAGCCCTCACTGTCCTTAACCTCATTTACTCTCCCTTTTGTTCACAACTTTATATATTTTAATTTTTTGGTGCAGAACCCTGATTTTTTTGAAAATTAAATTTAGTCCGTGATACTCGCTGATAATTTAACTTTCTACACTAGAAATAATTTTTCAAATCGGTTAAGTATTTAATTCAAAAATGACGAATATCGGCTTCGATGCAGCCACCCCCAAAATTTTCAAAACTTTCTACCACTTTTTAATCCCGTTAGGCGATTATCTTCCATCAGTGAATGTTTATGCAAAATTTCAAGTAGATTGGATCAAAGAATCGAATAGAAGGCTCAATAATGAAATAAAATTGTTATTACAGAGCCAAAGAAAGTTGTATCCCGGACAGGAACAGAGTCAAATTGACATTCAATGTACTCTGAAATTCACCTTGTACCGCAGTCACTCCGAAAAACACAAATAACTGTTACTTTGGCGTCCACGAGGTAGAAAATGTATTACAACAAACTGCAGACTTATCTTGCAATGGCCGAGTAAAACACTTAGTTTTTATGCTTCAGTATTAACATTTTGTAATATGTTAAAAGGAAAACCCAGCGTTTATCATTATCGTGTTTCTTCAGAATCGAACGAGTTCTAGATCCACCCGCTGTAGCCCAAAAAATAGTTGAAAGTATTGAAAACGGTGAAACACGACTAATTATGCCATTCTACATCTGGTATTTAGAAAAATTAGATCGACTATTTCCATTTATTTATAATTATTTACTGGATAATGTCTTAGGGGAAAGAAGTGTGTATGGAAATAAAATAGATTAGAACTTTATTGAACCCTTAAATAGCATTCACAATTTTTTATACCTTTATATTAATAAACCTTAACATTATTAGCCGTTTTATTAGAAATGTAGGGAGTTTTAATAGAGGATTTTACTATTTTTGCCAGTCTATTACTCTAAAATATGTAATGAAATATTTGGCATGCAAAATCTTAATATTAAAATGCTTGGAAAAGTCCGTCTATACGGGGGCTGGGGAATCAACTTATTTTTATTGTATTTATGACCTTATATTATTAACAACAGTTTGAACCCTCCCCGCTCTTGGATGAATCCTGACACAGGCCTAGCCCTCATTATTTTTTTTGATAAATTTTGCAATATAAGAGTTATCACGGATCTAGTAAATTCCTATATCCATGAGAGTTATGCAATATTTCAGTTTTATTGTTTATGAAGGCCCTTTGTTTTTTATATCGAAGATATTTTCAAAGTTTCCGCTTGTTCATACGAAATATCCGTCTTCCTGTGAAGTTAATTTTTATTTTAAATGGCATTAAAAAATAAAACATTTTAGTTTAAATATTTCTTAAAAAATATACATATTAAAAATAATTTTTTTTTTTTCAAGTCATGACAGAAAATAATTTAATGCATATAATAAATAAGTAAATAATAGAGACACAGTAATTATAGAAAGAAATATAAAAATAAGTAATCTTTCAAATTTTATCTGTAAAAAAGAGTAAGTGTAATATCCATATCTGATTTTCAACTTTAAGGGTCCAAAACTCTATTCCAGATATTCCATCCCAAAAAAAGATTTTTTCCCTGGCTTTTTTGATCCGCGCAAATTTACTAAACGATCATCTATTTGTAATGCTTGATTTAACGCCGAATATCTGAAAAATTAAAAATATACATATATTTTTTTTTTAATTAAAATAATTTGGCCATTAAGTCATTAAAGACATTCACATAAATATAAGAACTTTATATTAAATATTCGATATAATTGAAAAAAAAAATATTCTGAAAGGATAGCAAACATGACGATACATTGACGTTGGGAGAAGCTAGAAGGAGCAGGATCATGGATTGTTAAACAATAGAGGAAAGTTAGAGTGACATTTAAAAGAGATATCACAGTGTATTTTAGAGGCGGATTTAGACAGAGGTAATTGAGGATTTAAAAAATATAGCTGCATTAGTGAATACTTTTATTGTTTTAGACAGGAAATATGTAACATTAATTGGAAATACAGGCCCGTACGCACGGGAAGGATCTTGAGGGTCAAAAATAGTAGTTGCTGAATAATAGACATTGAATATGAAAAATTACTTTAAAGATTTAAGAGTGATTAAAACATAAATATAAATTTTAACATTAAGTACCATTTCACAGCACCAAAATTTAAAAAATTTGTTGTGATTTTCATTACCTAAGCCAATTATATCATTGTAATTTTGAAATTATTTACAGTTACAAAAACGGTCAACAGTTACTTCTTATATCTTTAACCGAGAGTTTAGACTCCGAGAAAATTTTAATATTATTCACAAAAATTGTACCTTGCTGGGGCCAATTCCTTATGACGATCTAATCTCAATTCTAAGCAGTGCAATAAAAATATTTGACCGCTTAAACTGGCAAAATATTCTTCAGCTTCATTGCGTGTCAAAGTATCTTGTATAGATGCATACCATTTTTGCTTCTTTTCCAAATCTGCTGATACCTAAAAATATTTGCTTAGAATAATTTCAATACTTTACATTCATGTTTCAGAAGAGTTAGTATTTCCTTGGAAATTCACTACTTTCCTCTCAGATGGATTTCTTGACTTTCTTGGTTAAGAGGACCAATCCGGAGTCCCCTTAAACCCCAAATGACCCAACTGAGAGGAAGGGAGAAGTATTTTAAGAAAATACTAGCTCTGTAGTGAACAATTTATATCACAAAAAAACTATTTGTTTTATTGACGTTTAAAAAATTTCACTACAATAATTGATTCACAAGAGCTTGCACTATTTTTGATTGTTAACTTGATTAAAATGAACTTATATATTGTACTGACTAAAAGCGTTGCCTGCTCTGCTTTATATAGTATGTTGCATCGAAAGAAAAGAGATGCTAGAAATATCTGGAATCGCTGATTTGAAAACAATCGAACATATATATAAAAAGGATGAATATATGTTCTCGAATAAAGTAAAGCAGGCCGTTTATGTGTGTGACAGAAACAACCATAATATCGAGACATTTAAAGAAAGTTCTAGAGTATGGTTGACTAACCATAGCAACAAAGTAATTAAGAAAGATATGAATACAAAGTGTATTCATAGTCGAAGGTTGTTGCTGTTACCACAGTTGTCCTACAGCTCTTCAAAAAAATTTTGCCACTATGACACTAATTGCTAAATTATATTTTTTTTAAATCAGTATGTAAATACAGTGATGAAAAAAATTTGAAAATCTGACATCGGTTTGGAAGATGTATTTATTTTAATCAAACTTTTCCCTCTTTAATGAACCCCGTGGCCCAAAACGTCGTCTTTGGAGACGTCAGTAATCAAATTCCAAGAATATCCAACCCAATCCGAAGACTATTAAAGAATATTTGAATTTACAAGAATAACCAGACGGGCACCGACAATTCTTCGTTTACTTCATCTTCGTCTGACATGTCATCTGTGGATGAGTAAACATGTAACTTGAAAATTGGCAAAATTTTCAAAAGCTGTATATTTGCAAATTTAGCGAGTTTTAAAAATGAATTTACAATCTTTGATTAGAAAGCAATCCTTTTGGGTCAAAATACATAAAAACTGAAATCAAATCAATTTTTGGGAAGGACCAGGTCTCGTTTACCTAGGTCGAACACTTGGATTTAACGGTACCTTCACATTACAAACAAAATATATAAAAAACAATTTAAAACCTAGTTTGATATAGCGTCCACGTCTTTTTCGTGTTTAATTTGACTGAATAAAATATAAATTACAATTTTCAATTTTGGCGTTGTTAACACCGCGCCAAATATTATTATAATAATAAAGAGAAAAACTAAACATTTTCAAATCCTTTTAGTGCCTGTAATTTTAAAATAATTTAGTTTTGTGATCAAGAAATGTAATTTTAGTTTGCCAGACAAAAATTCGGTTGCTTTACCATAGTAAATCGAGAGTTAATGCGACTGCCCTCAGATATGAAACATTCTTCATCAGTAGCAAAGTCCAATAAGGAAAGATATAACTGAAAGTTAGCCGTCTAAAATAGACAATCAAAAACGTTGTCAGCTCTGTACCATATTTTTTTGAAGTACTTTAAGCATACAAATGAAACACAGAATTATTCAAAAAGCAAAAATATACTTCGTTAAATTGGCGTTGCATATCATTAACTCTTGCTAATATGGTAGTCTTGAAATCACTCATACAATCTGTGTATACGGACTTAGCTTCATTTTCTGTTAATTCCGTATCGGTAACTGATCTACCTATTCGAGCGAAATATGGTGCTAAATAATCAACCTTTACGTCTACTTCACGTTCACTCTTTTGGCGTTGCTCTTCTTCCTGTAAAGATAAATCATGATAAAAGCTTTTAAAAACTTTAAAAGTCGTCTAATTATATAAAGCATTTACGATAGCTTGGTAAATTTTCCAAAGTTGATTCTAATTTTGCATCTCACATTGCATTATATCTCACTAATTAGATGCTGTTCAGACAATAACAGGACTAAATGTACCCTTTATAAAGGACACCGAATTATTGTAAGAATCTTCGGAACGTCTACGATTGTTTTCAGTCTTGAGCGTACCATAAGTGCGTTCCTCTTTTTTAAAATATCCTCATTTAGGGGCGACTTTCAGTTCGCAAACAAAACTCCCGCATGCCTATTGATGCTTGCATCCAGCAGCTTTATGCCATTTATAGCAAGCTCAAAAAGCTTTAAAAAAATTTTAAATGTAAGAAATCACCATTTTTAACATTTGTTCCAGATAATGAGTATTTCTATTTGGATGAAACACGCTAACTCGTAAGTTTGGTTTAGAAAGTTCTTGATGTCGTTGTTTTAAGAATGCTTCAAGCATTTCATCAACTTGTCGAATATGAAGCATTGTTTTTTCTTCCTCTTCTAATAATTCTTGTAGTAATAGAAACAGTTGTAATTGACGTGGTGGTTTAGTATTTTCTTCGGACTAGAAAATTTTGAGATTTAAAATTTTGAAAAATACAAAATATAATTAGCTATTACAATATAGCCACCAGTTTTCTCAAGATCCAATTTCAACTTTTCACCCATTTCTGATATTGGTGGTTTTGCAAAGCTTCGCGTTGTAAATGTAATTTTACCTTTCACGTAATGATATTTGAGTCTAATTTGGCCATCTGCAACGGCAAACTCTCGTATACGCACGTCTTTGTCTGCTGGTTTTTGTTCATTCCTTGCAAACTTTTCCAAAACATGCTGCAAATAAATATTATTCTAGCGAATTAAAAAATAAACATATTTGCCCGTAAAATTTTCCCGAAAAAATACTTGATACAAAGGTATAAATTCCACTGCAATTAGAATAAATGGTCCAGGAAAGATCAGTTTTTTTATTTTCACATAAAGTAAATTATTCACTACGGGATTCTGGAATTAAAAATTTCAGCTTAAAATTATCGATGTATCGAAATTTACCATAACAAATCGATATCGCCCCTCTTTCATTCCTTCTGGGGCCTCACCACGTTCATAATATGTTACAAAACGATGAGTTAAAAAATCTTCACGATCTACGAAATCTTCTTGTAATGTAGTTGGTGTCATTTCTAAATATTTCAAACCATCATGGCGACATGATGCATTAAATTTCAATATGCGGGTATCTTCAAAAGAGTTATCATTAAGAAAAGAACGATGTTCTGGAAAATAATCACAGTGTTCAGAAATAATCAAAAAATTGAGGAAGTATATAGAATATTTCTTGTACTATATACTTCCAGTATCGGGGGCCATAGTTAAATACTTTTTTTTAAAATTTATTCGAAGATAATACTTTAGTACGTTACTTATAAAAGTTGATAAAAAAATCTTCTAGTGTACCTTGCTCTATGGGTCCGTAGGACCCATCTTGTAAACCGTTAGAGATAGAACAACAGTTTAAATGTAAAAAATCTTCCTTATAAAAAAATAAACAACTTTTGTTTGAAACATTTTTTCGTAAACATCACTGTTTACCCGTGAGAGCACAAATTAGGCGTAAATTCTATAATTTGTATTATATGGGGATATCAGTTACGTATATGTGACATATGTATGTATGGGTAATGTGATAGAGTAATCAACACTGTCTTTGCATGGTATTTCAACAAGTAGCTCAGTCAATTGTTTGTTTTCACTTGTTTTTATTTAATTTTTACAACAAGGGTGATTACTGTAATCTATGTCTAGATTTTAATTTACCTCGAACAGCATCTTCACGACCTCTTTCAAAGTATGCAATCATAAAGTCATTATCTAAATCAATCTCCAATTTGATTAAACAATCCTCACGGTATTGATAAAATTCAAATCTACGTGCTGGTTCATTGTATTCGTAGTCATCGTAAACTGTTGCTCGTTTTACCAATCCGTCAGGTAATAAATAAGGTGAAAATAATTCAACACAACATTTTTTGTAATATATTGTTTTTTTACCATTGTGATAACGTTTTTCAAACTCTTAAACATTGAAATAATTTTTGTTTTCTTATTTGATCAAGCAATAAATAACTTCTGGTGAAACAAACTGGTATCTATTAGTTTGATAAGCTGTTTTTTATTGTTAACAAAAGACTAAACAATATCTCCCCTATTTCTAATTTTAATCTAATCTAAAAATTTTTTTGTTTTGAACTCCCTGAAATATTGTGAATGTATTTTTTATCTGCAAAGTGAATACAAATTCTGGAAAGTTCACGACCAGTCCAATATAAGTGATGAGCAGATCAAGAACAAGACTGTAGTTTATTATCTTTGTTTAGCGAACTTAGTGTAATGAGCTTAGCATCTTTATCTTGGTCTTGCCAGCATAAATGTAATAGCAAGATAATAATATAACACCAAGTATTCAAGATAGAGTTAATTATAAAAGGACCAAGACCTATGTATAAGAGAAAGAACAAAGTTAAAGCCTAAGTGTGTAAGATGAAAACAGTCAAATAATTCTTGTTTTAGTCTTAGTCCTCGTTACTATCCAAAATATTCCACTCAAAATAGAGACAGAAGAAGTAAAAAGGAAATAAGCTCCAAACTTGTTACCGGCTGAACTGAAAATTCCTTCGAAGCCAAGAATTTGTTTACAGAAATTTCACAATGTTTTTAATAAAAGCAAATTTTATGAAAATAGAAGTTATTCATGCCCCAATGTGTAAAACAATTGGATGTAATAACGAAGTATTTTACCTTGAAATGGTAGATTTATAATATCCGACCAAGATGTTGGCATATCCAAATGTTTCTCAAAAAAAATTGGATTTAATGAAACATTACCCACTTCTGGTGGTAATTCTTTACATTTCTTTCGACCTAATATTGGCTCGCCAACCAACAAATGTTGCCAACATGTTAAGTCGCTTAAATCAAATTTAATTTCACCTATTCCATTTTTACAGTCTTGTAAATTGACCTAAAGTTAAATATTTGAGTATCAATTTTAATTTCAAATTATTAAAACAATATTTACCCAATAGTTATCATTATTCCAAACCGATTCCAAGCCTAAGTATCCTTCAAAATTTAATAGATGTTGAAAACCAGTTGAAGGTTCAATAAAAAATGGTTCTGTCACATCTCTTTTACCCGGCAAAACAAGAACCCATGCATGCACACGCCATCCATGCAATGGATCAAATGGTGGTTTCTCAAGTTCCTATTTAAAAATAAAGAAATATTAATTTGAAATTATGGGACATTATAGAGATAACTTAATAATAATAGTAATATAATCAGTGTAAAAAGCTTAAAAATTTTATAGGGAAGGTATCATTCCCTATCGCTGAATAATGTCACTATTTACACATGTCATGAATATTATTAGAGCCTGCGAAAGAGAAATATGGTTTAAGCAAAATGATCTCACCAATTTTTGCCTAGAGTAGAATTTTTGCTCATTCATTACATTACCTTTATTGTAGCTAATCTTTGTTTTCTGTTTCGTTCCCATTCTCGTTTTTCGAATTCAGCTTCTTGTTGTGATAACCTTTCTGCATATTTACTATTCAAATTAACCGGGGGTCTTAATTTATACTTCACCTCTTCTACAATTTCTTGTTTTGGTGGCTAAAATATCAACAAAAAAAAGTAACCATTAAAGCAAACACAAGAGGTGTGGCTATGCAGCTTTCCTATGGAAAATGAGCCCTAGAACTCGAATTTTTGAAAATATATTGTATCTAGGCCCCTATGAGATTGAAATGAATAAAAAAAATAAAAGTAATTTTACCACAACAGTTTCTAATTGATCGGGACATGCAGTTCGAACCATAATATTAGATGCTATATCTTGTGTAGAATAACCAGAGCAAATGTAAGCATCGTAACCTTGTCCAATTAACATTGAAACCAAAAGTGTAGCGATTTCAAAAGAATTTCCATGTTCTACTGTCATTAATGTGGCTGGTGACATTAAACGTGGTGGCTGAAAAATTTAAACTTATATTAACAAAAACAATGGTGATCCGGCACTGTTGTCACTTTAAACAACCAAATTGAATTAAAAAAAAAAAAAAAAGTTAACAAATTTCTTGGAAGTATTCTTAGTAAAAAATCTAGCAGATTTGAATAAAAACACAACTAAAAACCAAATTTTTGATTCAATATCTGCCGAGTCTAATTGCAATTCGAAAAAAAAATTTCGAAAATTTGTTAGCTTTCTCTTTACAATAAGGAACAACTTTCTACTTCATAGTAATCTTCTATCTCTTATCAACTATGAGCTCATGTTTGTTGGAATAATTTTCCCATATGATACCTACACTACAAGATATTTTTCATTAAAGAAAATTTTATGATCTAGACCTGTAATTAATTTTATTAATTTTATAAGGTGCTGTAAAACAATATAACTTCGATATAAGCGCGAATTCACCTGTACATTATTTACCAATTTCTCATTTTTTATAAAATCCAAAGTCTATCTGTCTGTTTGTTTGTTTGTGGGCTTAGAATTTCAATACTTATTGATAGTTCGATTAACCTGATTCTTCTTTTTATCACAATATTCTTACATTATCTGGCTAAGTTTTTAAATTTGATTACAATGCGTAACTTTGTAAAAAGGAAAAAATAAAATATGTAAATATGTAAATATGTGAAAAGGAAATTATGTTTGTAAAATTTACGTTGTTTTCAGAAATTGTTTGAAGAAAACACCATTGTTTTCTCTTGAGGAGGAAAAGATTTAGAGATGAAAATTTGTAGGCGGCTTTAAACTAGTGAGCCTTTGTATAATATAAAGACATTCTGTACTATATACTCAATGATTATTTCAGTAAAAGTTAGAATCGCCAAACGAATCAAGAGAGTAACAGCTAGTTAATATATAGATGATATTAAAACATTATGTTCATGACGTCTTTTTGATAAACATTGTACTGTCTTTGATAATCGAATTTCCTTTTAAATATATTTATACTCAATGAACTTTTTGTATTGACTCTCAATAATTGCATATTAGATGTCAATTTATTGTCCGTAATTAATTTTATTTCATTAATTAATTACTATAGAAAAGCGACATAAAGTGATAAGTGTTGAAATTTTTAAATATGTTTGCTTGTTTGCTATATTATATTTTTGTAACTGTTGTATCAATTATTGTAACATTGGTTGTTGTAATTAAACTTTATGCAACGATTACAAAAGGAAAATGTACCTGCAAAACACGGTTAGATGGAAAAACCATACTTATAACTGGAGGGAATGCGGGTAAGTTTAATTTTTGTTTGATAACCATGTAAAATATAGTTTGTAATATTATGTTTTCCAAAAAATTATGAAAAGTTTCAAATCTGCGAAGCTATATATATATATATATATATATATATATATATATATATATATATATATATATATATATATATATGTGTGTGTGTGTGTGTGTGTAAGGGAAGTGAAAAGCTAAAAAAACCTTTTCAGTGATTACAACGTTGCTGAATTTTTAAGGTATTTGATATCGTAAAAATGAAAAAGGATACCAAAAATTTTATTTAACAATTATTCACCCTTTACGAGAAACTAAGAAACTAACTTTTTAAATCAGTGTTTTTACCAAAAAAAGAGTACACTATAAACCGTACAGAAAATGGATATGAATTTTTCACAAAAAGGAAACGTAAGACGTATAGTTTATCATTTTAAGTGTTATAACTATAAGATTATAGGTTCTTATCTTCACAAATTTGTTTATCGAATGAAATTTATTTTTTTTTAAATGTAAATATGAAATATCCTGCAATGGATTGCCTAAAATAATATGGTCAAGATTACTTTTAATAAAAGTTTCAAAATTTTGAAAACTTGTAAACGTTATTTTTTCATTTCAAAAACTATGAGCTTTTGACATTAGTTGCTACTATCATTTTGAAAATATATTAAATTTGAACAATTGAAGCCAACCCAAAGCTCCGTCCGTATGTCTAATAGTTTTTGAGATATGATGCTTGAAAAATTAACATGGTTTGTCGAAACGTTAAACTTTTGAGTTTTATTATGTTAAACCGTTATAGATAGAACAAAAGTTTGAATATAAAAATGTTCGTCTTAAAAAATAAACAACTTTTATTTGAAATAATTAAAATAGGGCAAAATTTTGGTTTCTATTTTCTCCAAAAATATATAATATAGAGAAATAAAAATTTGAATGTAGCTTCATCTAGCAAGTCTATGAAAAATTTTTGAAATAAACGATAAAAAAGTTTTCTTGAAATTCGTGAAAATATTTTCCATTATAGTTCAACAAACAGACTATAAAAGCTACTTTTACATTGCGTTTTGCGATTTAGTTGTTATTTTTTTATAAGATTTTACTGGTTTTAATAAATGCGATAGTAATGAACTCAAAGACGAAGACGATTTATCTGTGGCATATTTTATATAATTTTTACTTACGAGGCCAAAAATCGTTAGATATAAATATATACGGTATGTTCATATTTTCTTAAAAATTGCGCAAATATCATCAATATGCCACTATTGATATGAGTGAAGTCTGTATCGAATCTGAACCTCTTTTTGAGGGTAAATACCGACTTATTAATTTGTACATATTTTTAAAATAGAAGACATACATCCATCCTACCGGAGTTTCCAATGGATTAAACTAGGAAAATAATCGATAATATAAAATATCATTCCTGTATATTATTTACTAAAAAATAAATATAGATGGCAATGAAATGTTGTTTAACAATGCCGTCTCTATTACATTTTCCGTACTATCACCTTTTTAAAATATATATTACACACTATGAAACATCTTTATTTTCTATCAATAATTGCATATTAGCTCTTAATTATTGTTAATTAACATTGTTTCAATATTAAATTAAAGAGATAAAAAGTGATAATTCATAAGTGTTTAAACTTTTTAAAATGTTTGTTTTATATTTTATTATTGTAACGGTTGTATTAATAAAACTTATTGCAACAATAACAAAAGGAATATGTACGTGTAAAACGCGGTTAGATGGAAAAACTGTAATTATAACTGGAGCAAATACGGGTAAATTTTCATTTTTGTTTCTTTACTAAGTATTTACAATTTTTCGTGTAAATATACAGTTAGGCCATTTTAATCTATACACCAAAATATCTCGTTTTGTAGTTAACCAACCAAAAAATAACTGAAACAAAAGTTGCAGAGTTTGATGGGTGGCATCATGTTCTGGCATCAGGTTGGACGTAGTTCTTCGGGTTTATTTAATAGCCAATTTAGATTCTAAACGGTAAAAGATAGAATAACAGAGAAGCCTACCTGTAAAAAGCACTTAAGAATTTTAATGTGCCAGTTACACATATCAAAACTCCCTAATAACTTTAATTAATGATATTAAAGGAAATTGATTGATTGATTTAATTATTTTTATGGAGCGAAATTTATATTTGTTTAGTTTTAAAAAAAGATAAAATTATGTTTTACCACTTTTTACTTCTACTAGAATCTATGATTTGTATTATTTATGTAAATTTGATTAGCTTCGGCATGTCAATCGAAATATATATACAAAAAATTAAATATACATTCAGATAGAATAACACTTTAAATTAGAAAGTTCAACCTCATAAATAAACTAACACTTTTTGTTTAAAACAATTTTTCGAAAAAGTTTATATTTCGGAGAAAATGCGAAAATACACTGTTTATCGATAATTGTAGGGGAAAGTCATAAACACAAGCAAAGGACCTCTATTTTCCTAGATAACTTTTGGCTAAAGCATTTTGTCCGTAGTAAGCATGTTTGCTTTCGATTAAATGTAATAATGACATATTTTTAAGTCGCTTTTCCTCAGAAAGCGGACGATTTTCGAAAAATGTTTTAAACAAAAATTGCTTAAATCATTACTTAATCTTCTTAATAAAAGATCTTAAAATTAATTTTCAATATAAGTTAAAGTAAAAATTTCATTTCTTTAACATATTGTTCTTGTTTAGAAATATTTATCATTCATAAATTCTGTTTCGGTCATTACTCAATTTATGTAAGATATTGACAATGGGGCAGCATTTTTCACGGTGCCCCAGGGAGTAACTTAAAATAAATCAAGCCCTGCGTGAACAGCTTGTTAAGTATTACGTGCCTAAACCAGATAATATTATTTATTCATGGCATTGAAAAATTATAATTAATTGCAATAAAAATTTATATTACAGTCATGTTTTAATTGATAAAGTCCAAGAACAAGAGAAATAATTTTATCTAGAAAAAATGCAACAAAACCTCTCTCGCCACATATTTGGATTTTAGCATGAATAATTAATTTTATAAAACTATTATAAATAATAAGTGTTATATAATTGTAAAAAATATTGCTTCCTATATTCTGTTATGTTTAAGACAGAAAATTTGTTAGGTTTAGCATAATTATTCGACAGACCGATTTCTGAGATACAGGTATTACTCAATAACTTTGTATGCTGATGGGCGCCGGAACTATAACAATTTGTATGTTAAATAAGTATTGATAATATTTGTTTATCTTTATTATATAAACTCACAGAATAATTATTAATAATGTTTACGAAGCCCCTTCGAATACTAATTTTCAGTAAGGCCCTTCTTCCTCTTTCATTCAATATAAGCTCTTCTTAAGATTAGATTTTATATAAAATTTAGATAAAATATCTTTTTTAGTTTTCACGTTAGATTTTAGAGGTATCAATCATTAAACATTGTACGAACAACAAAATTATAGTTATCACTTATTGTATGCATTATTATTAAAATACGCATGCTTTTCCAAAGGTTATCAAAATTTGCATTTAAAACATTATTACAATACTAAAGAATTATTATTATATTATTACAAATACAGACATTAATCTTTAAACTCGTTTACTAGTCAAAACAACAACATAAAAATGAAGCAGAGTGTAATATCAGGGATCAAAATTCACATTTTTGTGATTTTATAGCTATTTTTAACCCCCGAACTAAGAAAAGGGCGTTATAAGTTTGACCGCTATGTGTGTGAGTGTGGGTGTCTGTCTGTCTGTTTGTCTGTGACATCGTAGTGCCCGAACGGATGAACCGATTTTAATTTTTTATTATTTCGGTTGAAAGGTAATTTAATGTGTTCTTAGATATGTTTCAAGTTTAGGGTTCGTACCCGTAAAATTTGTCAGTAGTTTATACTTGTTAAAAAATAACAGTGAAAATAAAATATCTCCTTACAGTGGGGTAAATCTATCGAATTTTTATAACAAATTCGGAAAATTTTGGTAGAATTTTTTTTAGATGGGTTTTTTTCGTTATGAAAACAGATATAAGCAGTTTTCCGGTTCCGGAACGTTCGGTACAACCTTTTTCGGGACGGGAAATCTAATTTGATCTGTTTTTTACAACGAAAGAAATCTATTTTCTCTTGAGATTCATGGTACAAGATCAAATTTAATTCATACCAGGTCAAATTTAAGTTTCTTTGGGAGTCTTGTGCATTTTAGGGATGACATCAAATATTTGAGTACATGTGATCAGAGTGAAAGATATTGGAGGGCCAATTTTCGAATGTATAAGTTTAAATAGGCAAGTAAAAGTGAAGGGAAATCAAATTCACAAGGCCCACAAATCAGAATTTGTGGGTCTTGTGATAGGGCAGGGACTATATATAATACTCCAGTAAACGAAGCTTAAATCTCTAAATTATTTCCTATATCTACGATTGACCTGGATATTTAAGTTTAAGCTTTATACACCCCCTAGATCAAAAGTTATGTGGCAGGTATAGTGATGCTTTTACCCAGGGGATGCTAACCACCCCTTTTAGGAATTGGCAAAATATATGTTGAAAATGGCTACGGAAATCGACAGAGTGATGAAGTCTAAGCAAAAAGTGGCATTAAAGTATATTTCGAAAAGTCAATCCCTTCCGAGTTATTGGCGATTGAAATTCGGAGTATTGGTTAAATATTCCGAATTTCAATCGATTCCCGTTGCCATTTTCAACATATTTTTTTCACAGTCTAGAATGGGTGGTTACCACCCCCTGGGCAAAGACACCATTAGGCACCAAATAACTTTTGATCTAAAGTGTGAACAAAGCTTAATCCCAAATTATCAAATATCAGGTCATCTATAGGTAAAAATTTAGAGATTTCGGTTCGGATTGCGGTAAGCAATCATTGAATATCTGAAATTCTTAAGTTTTGCTTAAGTCAACTCTCGATTCTTCAATTACTCAATCTATTGTATTTGTCTGTTAGTCCATTGAAATGTTACAATTTTAGGGCCAAACTGAACATTTTTGGGGAGGACGCGATTTTATTTGTGGAACATGTAGGGGGGAGTCAATACAACCTTAACCCCCAAGTTTGTGGGGTTGGCGCCCTTGTCCCCCGCCTGCCATCTTGAAAAAGGGGTGGAAACATATTTTAGCTGTATCTTGTAAACTATTGATTTCTTAAAAAATTTATAAAGGCATAATATGTAGCAAATCTTCGTGGCTACAATTTTGTTTATGTGACTTTTTGCGATAAACTTAAAATTTAAAAAGTTATGAGCAAAGAAGTGACAAAATTTTGTCAAAAATTTCTTTTTATGCTTATTAACTTTTTTTCCTGTCATTTTATCATAAAATTAGATCAGAACAATATTATAGAGAATACGCATATGAACATTTCCCCGCAAATATTATTAATTTTTGTTAATTTTTAACATAGTTACAGCGCTCCAATATCTTCTACTTAAACATATTATTAATAAGATTTTAAAATAGAATAGCTAGCTATCCCATTCTACTCCTCTTCGATGGTCCAGGTTGTCGTTCAGATTCTCGAAGTTGTGGCTTAGATTCTCCAGGCTGTGGCTCAGATTGTAATTCAACATCGAATGTGAATGTTTGAGGAATGACAGGAGTTAAAGTTGGAGTCATCGTTGGTAATTCTTCTTCAAATTCATTTTCTTCCATTAATTTTGTTAATTTCATAATATTGGTACACGTTTCTCTAGAGCAATGAAGGCACACTGCGGAGCATTTGAGCCCTGCTTTTCTGCAGCCGCACATGCTTCCACAGTTTCCTTTGCATCTGCAGAAAATTCATTTCACGGGTGCGCTGAATGCTTCGAACTTTTTACTGGCATCCAAATGTTTCCATGCTTTTTCCAGCCCCAATCTTCAGGATTATTGTATTTTCCAAGCCATGATTGGACCTGGTGATACACTCGGAGACTGTGGAAACGGGCTGCATCCTGTGTTGGCGGAAGCGATGATAAACTAAATGAATTTTTTGCTACTGTTTTGGAGAATCGTTTGTATCTCATGGTGTCTAGAGAATCGTCCTTGTTGCCACCGTATAAAGAAACGAGAAAACGTTCGCCAACTACACTGAGCAAAGCCGGATCTACTTTATCATTGAGGAATAGCGCTGTACCACCTGCTAGTTCAGGATGTTTTTCAAGGATTTTTATGAATTTTAGTTTGCCCATATTATAGGCGGCTGATGTTGTGTCACTGCTATGATATCTCCATACATAAAGGCTGAAGGACTGTATAACTGGTCAGATGAACGGCCTTTTGAAGGTTTTAAATAGAAGATATTTGACCTTTTCCTCCCTAATGCCGTGAGCAACACAAGGATGTCGATGTCCTCTGCTACGATAGTTACCAAATCGCAAGATTGAGATGCAGCAAGTGCAGTAGAGACAATGACACTATCTGCATCTGCTTCAGCCTGGTCAATATTAAAACCCACTTCTGTCAGAGTACTCTTTAATAGGTCTATGTTTGCATTGATTTGCATTTGTTGTTTTAGCTGAGTTATCATATGCATTGATAAAATTTGCTACAAATTATGCCTTTACAAATTTTTGGAGAAATCAATAGTTTACAAGATACAGCTAAAAATATGTTTCCACCCCTTTTTTCAAGATGGCGGGCGGGGGACAAGGGCGCCAACCCCACAAACTTGGGGTTAAGGTTGTATTGACCCCCCCCCTACATGTTCCACAAATAAAATCGCGTCCTCCCAAAAATGTTCAGTCAATGTAACATTTCAATGGACTATGTATATGAATTATTTACGTATTGTTATTAAATTATTTTTCTTTTATATCCAGAATTAATATTTGATTTTGTTTTCGCATGATTGTTTGTATATTTGATTTACGTCAAATAAAAATCATTAAAAAAAATTATGCACAATTTAAAAATAAAACCATATTTTTGTTAATGAATCAAATGTTTAAGATTTGTTTTAGTAAAAAGATTAATTTTTATGGCCGATAATAAAACAAAATGCATGAAATGTAATTAAAATGTTCATTGCCATATATCGTAAATATTGAACGGCACCTTTTGTTTTCTTGTGTTATCACTTGATACTAATAAAAACGAACACGTTCCGCCGCTTGATAATTTTATGAATCAAAACAATCGTGATTACTTTTCTTATTAAAATAAGATATATTTAAAAATAATACTTCCAAGTTTTATTTTCATGTATTATTGAAATATATTCCTTTATTAAAAGGGCAAATAAACAAGTTAAAACAAACAATTGACTGAGTTAATTGTTGAAATACCATGCATAGACAGTGTTGTTTACTCTATCACATTACACATACATATATGTCACACATACATAACTGATATTCCCATATGATACATACTATACAATTTACGCCTAATTTGCGCCCTCACGGGCAAACAGTGATGTTTAGGAAAAAATGTTGCAAACAAAAGTTGGTTATTTTTAAGGAATATTTTTTACATTTAAACTTTTGTTTTACTAACAGTTTACATGATGGGTCCTACGGATCCAAGACCCAATTGACCTATGATGCTCATTTACGAACTTGACCTCACTTTTTACGTCCTGAGTACGCTGTAAAAATTTCTACTCGATATCTTTTTTCGTTTTTGAGTTATCGTGTCCACAGACGGATGGGCGGACAACCGGAAATGGACTAATTAGGTGATTTTATGAACACTTAAAAAAGCACGAAATAGCATAAAAAGTTTTTAGCGAAACTTCAAAAAAGATTACAAAATAAGGTGAGAAATATGTATAAAATCAGAATGAAATATTGTGGAATCATATGGGTTGATAAATTAATTAAATTCATTCAAAAAAGGAGTTCAATGAATGAATCGTTTACTAAAACAAGCAACTACTAATTATCCAATTTCAATATTTAAATTTTGAATATTACAATACTTAACATTTACATTTTTAATTATTTTAATTTAATTAAGCATGTAATCAATCAGTGACATATTAACAATCATGATTAATACAAAAAGTATAAGTTAAAAAAATTAAGTTTCAATTACTACTCCAGGCGCCAGGCTTCAGGCGCAACTACTACTTCAGGAATTTCCTCCGATCATTAACGTGCCTTTTTTTTCGTCCAAATTAATGAGGTTTTGGGGATGAAGTCAAATGAAATAAAATTCGTTAGGCAGGGTTGTTTACTGACATTTTATAGCGGATTCCTACAATTTTTATAGAATATTCCCATGGAAAAATCGCCTTGTTCGACGATTTTGAAAATTTGATTGTCTCTACAGCCCTCCAAATTGAGCTAGAAGTTTAAAAATGGACATATTGATTGAGTTAGTATCGAGAAAGTGATTTTTGTGGGAGTCAAACTCTCCTCATTTTTATGTCGGAAAAGAATCGATTTTTGTGATTTTTAAGGGTTTGCATATCTCTCAAGCTCCTTTTTTCATAGGGGGATGCCTTTTAGTGGAATTAATACTCCGGCCTCCTTTTCAACTCTTTTATGTAAATATTTCATTTATACAAAAATTTAAATAGACAAAAATATCATTTCAAGTTAAATAATAAGAAGCATGTCATGAAGGGAAAATATGATGACCTTAGTTATGGATTCCTGCACGAGTTTAATGTACCTAATAATACTGTTTCTCACTTCTTGATGCAATTTCACTACAATTATATATTGTAATTAAAAGATAATGACAATGGAAAAATTTTCAATCAATAATTATAAACGGTAGCAATAAGTCAGATAAGTCAGATAACCTTGAACATCGTTTTTCTTTATTTTATTAATAATTTAAGCACGTTTATAGAAATATGTTTATTACATGTTTATAAAAAACATATAAGCCTAGGGCAAGACTAAGTGTTTCTCAGGCATTTCAGAACGGCTTGAGATTTGAGTGGCTTTTGTCAGAGTCATGTCTAACAACATATTACTCTGCGAAGAGTTTCATAACCGGGGGCTGTTCTAACAAGGGACCTGAAAATTTGTAATTGCATGGCAAGCAATTAAAATTGATAAATATTGATTAAGTCTAGTTCACAAGTGCATTTTCTAAAAATTCCAGTTTGCCATCAAAGAAAATTATGACTACATGACATTTCAATGCGTAAACACATAAAGAAATTTTTTGAAAAATGAATTTGAAGTTCGGCAAAAAATAATTTCAAAAGTTCTAAACAATTTATTAAATGAAAACAAACAATTGACTGAGTTAATTGTTAAAATACTCTGTATGTATAGAAAGTGTTAAATGTCAGTTATACCTGCATAATTGTTTTTATAAATTAGAAGAGTTTAAAAGATTATGGCGGCCTCTCGGCTAGAAGATTGAGAACGATATACAAATATGAAAATAATTGAATGTAAAATGAAAAAATCCCTTTTTTTTCCAACACTTGCAATAATTAAATATTAATTTCCCTCCACCATAAAAATTAATTATAAACACTCTGCTTGGTTGAGTATCAGGCAGAATGATACATTTTTTACTCAATTATCTATTGGTTTAAATATTTTCTTCAATGAATATATTCTTCCCACAGTGCCGGTCCTAGCCCTTAATCAAGGTAGAGCGAAATGATCTTTCGGCGCCATTTGGTGGACGCTTTCACACCATGAATTATATGTTAAATAAATAATTTATTCAAAAACATTTTTTCAAAAAATAACTTTTATTTTAATAATTAATTTTTTTTAAATAAATTATACTTTTTCGCTCGAAATTATTTTTTACATTTGGTTTTTTGGCGTCCCTTGCTACTAGGCGCCTAGAGCGACCGCTCCTCTTGCTCTATCCCTGGGCCGGCGCTGATTCCCCGGATATAAAAAATTCGTAAAGGAAAAATTGTCAGGCACAACCTTGACAACAGTCTTTCCAGTCGTTCTGAAAAGATTGTCAAATATTACGCCTGGCTTTAGACCTATTAAAATATCGCCTGTACTTCTTCAAAATATTCATTCCTTTTCAAATCAAGAATGATTAAAATGAAATTTACAATACTTTTGTTGGGATTTTACAAAAAATAATAAATTCGCGGTTAAGAATAAATTTGGTTAAGAATGATAAATTCGCGGGTATTCATTGGTTTTACTAAGCCAATGTCCGTCACAAGTTCCATTAGCTACTATTTTTCAAATGTTGCAAAACTACCATAGGTTTTTTTTATGAGCCCATAAAAGAAAACATATGTAATTACCCGAAAAAATTGAATTTCAAATTGCTTTAATACAACAAATACTTATATTTAATTTTTTTGTAGGTATTGGTAAGGAAACTGCTCTAGACTTTGCAGAACGTGGTGCGCGTGTAATATTGGCATGTCGTAATAGAACTTTAGCAGAGAAAGCAAAAGATGACATTATTAAAAAGACCGGTAATAGAAATGTTGTTGTATATATGTTAGACATGGCCTCTTTTGATTCAGTACGACAATTTTCAAAAGAAATTCATGAAAATGAGTCACATCTTCATATATTAGTAAATAATGCTGGTGTAGCTGGTGTTGGTGATCAAATTACAAAAGATGGGCACAATATGGTTATGCAAGTCAACTATTTTTCTCAATTTTTATTAACAAATTTATTATTAGGTAAGCATAATTTTTACAAAAATTAATATTTAGAATTTTTCAAAAGAGATACTCGGCCTAGCATTTATGAATAAAAACCCACATAAGTAGTTTTTTGACAATTATGATAAACACTCCATTATGATTCGATGAAAAAAAATTTCAATGTTTGTTATTTATTGTTTTTAAAAAAATTGTATTGTTTTTCTTTTTTCTTTTTTCTTTTTCTTTTCTAAATAGATATTTGTCCAAAAATATCAAAAATCATAAAAGTGGCGTTTTGAAACTATAAACTATTCAAAATGAATTCAAGGACAGTCAAAATGAATATTTCAATTGAAATTTTTTTTATCGCATCATGCTTCCAAATATGAAACCCACAGTTACAAAATTTCAAACTTCTACGGCTAATAATTTTTGAGTTTTTGAGTTCAGCAACTTTCCCAAATTCAAAATTTCAACGTCATACGATAAATTGTTTTGAAGTTACGTATGGTGTACGCACGTACAGTCGTTAACACAGTCGCACGTACTAGTCTGAATCGATATAATTTTTAGACTGTTACAATTGTTCCTTTCATTTGGCTTGATATCATATAATAATACTACAGACAAGAAATTACAGACAGAAGAAAGCCAGAATCATTTTCATAGAAACTCCAAAAAGTTTAGTTGCAGATTTAGATCTGATGTACTTACCACTAAGAAGATGTGGCGTCGTTAATTTTCATTTGTAATTTTTACAATATCTCTGATAATATTAATTGAATTAAATTTTTTTAAATCAGTACTACATCGCTGTAAGAAATAACATTTACTACAGTTTATTTTCTATGCATTTTTCTGCATCCTAACAATCAGTGCTGGATTACCCATTAGGCCGGACTAGGCCATGGCCTAGGGCCCCCGACGGGTAGGGACCCCCACGAAAATCTGATATGATTATTTTTGAACAAAAATTTGCAATTTCAAGTTTTTTTTTCAAATTTCGAAAAAAATTATAATATGTAATTTGAAACTCAATATATATGTACTAGCTGTGAACTACCCGCTTTGCTGGGCAACATCCCCACTTGCACCCCTCCCTCCACATTTCCTTGCGTTGGATAACAGTTTTGTAATGTACACGTCATGCTCTTTTATTTGATACCCCACTTAGATATATTTGTAAATATTCGATAATTCCTTCCCACTTTCTCGCTACACCTTTCTACCCTCCGAAGGTTAAAAGTAGATAAAAACAATAGATCTTTGAAGCTGGTTGTATATCGTGTCAATATTTGAGCTTAATCGATGCACAACTTTTTTAGTTTTTGAAGCATATCCCTTTCAACCCCTATTTCAACCCCTTACTCTACTATAATATGTATGTATTATACATAAAAACCTTCCTCTTGAATCACTCTATCTATACTAAAAAGAACCGCATCAAAATCCGTTGCGTAGTTTCAAAGATTTAAGCGTACATAGGGACATAGGGATATAGGGACAGAAAAAGCGACTTTATTTTATACTATGTAGTGATATATATGTGTATATAATATGTATTTTGAAACTCAAAATATTCAAAAATGTTTATTCACTTATTCTTTTAATTGTCTATGTTATGAATACACAAATAACGATTAATTTTACAATTATTCAAAAAAGGGGGGCCCCAAAATTTTATTGGCCTAGGGCCCCCGATGGGCTTAATCCGGCACTGCTAACAATACGGAGATATTTACGTTCTTCTAAAGGTAGGGTCTGCATCACCCATGGGTGACACTGTTAGGAAACTTTCGGATGGTAAAAATAGAAATTTTATCTCTTTTCTTTTAAGCGCTATCACAAAAACCACTGTTAGTCGAAACGAGGGAGAAATTGAACCAAGGGTATTCATGCCTTTATAGGAAATTTTTGGTTGGAAATTTGATGTACAATTTGAATTATACGAGCTCTCTAATTCCGAACTTTCTACGTAAATGTCTCCAAAGATATTAAAATTAGAAAAATTGCTTAAACGGGACGTTGTATCAATTGTCCACATCAACTGTCAGTAGGTAACTCTCCATATCGACTGACATTAACAACACTTTATTATTTACACTTTACTACCATGTTCTACGAGAGACTACGTTACAATATATTCATTTCTGTAAAATTTTAATGTAAAATATTTGTAATATTAAAAAAAAACATTTTTTTTTTTAGATTTACTTAAAAAATCAGCACCAAGTAGAATTATTACCATTTCCTCAGTATTACATTTAATGGCAAAATTAAATTTGCGAAATTTGGATGAAATTGCCATGCATAAATTGACACATGGCGTTGTCTATGGTAATTCAAAATTGTGTACGATATTAATGAGTAAAGAATTAGCACGCAAATTAGAAGGAACTAATGTCACCACGAACACATTGCATCCTGGAGTAATATCAACAGAAATTTGGAGAAATTTACCGATATATTCAAAAATGGTTGTACTTCTTACGAAATTCTTTTACAAGGTAATTTTTATCTACAATCAAATAATTCCAATTTGTGTATCATTTGCAATTGATGTTCATTGGTTATTTTTATAAGCTTTTGTTTAACTTTCTTCGTATGTCTGTCGATCTATGTTTTTCCAACTCAACTAAAAGTAGGTAGATACTTCTTGATGAGATAGAAGGTTGATAATCTTACGAGATGTGTAAAACAGGTGAATGGATAATACTTAAAAATAATAATATAAATATTGTGGAAGTGTTGTAAAACTAAAGTAATTATACGGGGTGTCCCTAAATCACCGGATCAAATGGAAACCATGACTTCTTTACTAAAAATAAGGCGAAAAGTTCTTTGACATTTTTCGTTAAAACGCACCGTTAACGCTTATGACCTTGTTCATTACTGTTTTTAACTTTAAGAATTTCTAATATTCAAAAACTTAAATTTACATAATAAGCAAAGTTTTTGGAAATAAAGTTTACTATAATTTGTTAAAAGACCATTTTTTTTACTAAGTTTAATATTCAGAGAAATATCTCTTGCAAAGCGGAACTGACTAAAGAGTAAAATTTATATATTTTTTTCAAAAAAATTCTAAAAGTAATTTCCTTTTGAGCAAATAAGTTTTGAAATCGATGCCAATGAATCGATCTAGGAAGGTGATTGGCGTCGACTCCAAGAAGCAATTGCTTGCAAAAATTAATGGTAGTAGAATTTCTTTTGTATTTATTTTAGACCAAATCCATTTTTTGAAAAAACCCAATTTCTTTTCTAGATTTTTTTTAATTTAAATTGGACTACCTTGTAACTCTAAAAATTTATAATTTCTAAAAAGGTTCACCCCTCATCTTTACTAAAGTATCGTATAACACACAACAAAAAATACAATCGAATTGATAATATCCACCTTAAGCTTCACGTCGGTTAACAATAAAATGAAATTTGTTAAATTAAGTGAAGAAGTAATCCGTTTATTAATAATGGGTTTTTATGTTTTTAGACACCCAAAGAAGGTGCACAAACCACAATCCATGTAGCAGTAAGTGAAGAATTAAATGGTGTGTCTGGTGAATACTTCCAGGATTGTAAGAAAACATGGTTACTATCGCCAACAGCAAAAAATGTTAAATTAAGACAGCGATTATGGGATGAAACATTGAAAATTGTTAAATTACAACCAAACGAAATTCATTATTAATAATAATTTTATTAGAGATTGATATCTCAAAACTAGTCATTTATAAGATATTGTACATAATTTTAGTAATAAACAATTTTTTTAAATAAAATAATTGTATTTATTTTTTAACCGACTTCAAACAAAAAAGAAGGAGGTTATCAATTCGACTGTATTTTTTTTTTAATTTTATGTGTGTTACCTCAGAACTTAATTCGACTGGGTAAACCGATTTTGATGATTCTTTATCTATTTGAAAGCTGGTGCTTCCCGTGTGGTTCCATTTCATTTTGCTCCAGTTTTGACAACGGTATTCATGAGAAAACCATAAATGTCTAAAATTTGCATTGAATATGCACGACAAGAGGACGAATAACTTAATATCACGCCAACCGATTTCGATGATTTTTTTTAGTGACAAATTAGTTAGTGTACTTTAGATTCACTAAAAATCAACAAAATAAAAACAACTTTTAACAAAAAGAAAACCGACTTCAAAAGAAAAAAATTTTCAAAACATATTAACATACACTAAAAAGGAAAAAAATAACGATAATATAATGAAGTTAAAACTATTGTTACTTTTGTAGTCGATGTCAGCCAAGGAAACAACTCTGACAGAACAGTTTTCTACATTAGCTTGGCTGACACCAACTCCAAAAATAACAATAATTTTAACTAGGTACATTATTTTCGTTATTTTTTTACTTTCTAGTGTATATTCATATGTTTTGTAAAAAAATTTCTTTGAAGTCGGTTTTCTTTTTGTAAAAGTTTTTTTTTTATTAATATTCCGACATGTAACTCATTCGTAGCTGAACACTTTAAAATATACCCCCAAAAATAATCGAATGGGTCAAATTATTCTTAGGGAGCGTCAATAAACCATGTGGCTCGGCTTTGACTAATCCGGGAGGGGGTTAATTTGGCTACTACTACTACTATTCTAAGGTAAAAACATGAAAATAAAATAAAGTGATGAAATGAATGGCATTTGTGTGTTTTCAGCTAAAAGTGATTTCCTATAAATCTTTTGGCATAAATATTTCGAAAACTATGTCATATATCGAAAATTTTACTCATAATTTTCGTGTAATTTTCTAATTGAATCCACGCTATAATAAAAAGTTCTTATACAATCCACGCTGAAAATTTGAAACGGAGTTCTCAAAAATATCATCACTTAGCGAGAATCTTCCTTAACCTTCTTTCATGGAGTAAAAAGATATTAAGTTTAGCGTATTAAAGTCCAAGAATTTTGAGAATTTATTAATAGCATCATATGCTTCGAACGCCCAGAATAATAAAAATAGATAAATTAGATGTGCCATTATTATTATGTTCCAAATATGTAAATGATTTTTAATATATAAGGAATATAAATAAGTATTAAATATTTGAATCACTTCTGGTAGATCATTAAACCATTCCATTGTTCTTTAAATAAGGTATACAATTTTAAAATTCTGGTGGTGTAACTAAGGAGATTGAGTAACACTGAACACACACACATAGCAGTCAACCTTATAACACCCTTTTTTTTGGTTCGGGGGTCAAAAAAGTAAAGATTAATTAAAGAAATTTGAACATTGTAATTAATATTCAATATTTTCCCAAACATGTTCCGTGTTAATAACAACATAGAAGTATATTAATTTGTATGATATTTTTGTGGTGTATTAAAGTAGGAAACAGGGCGGAAAACTACGAACACTTATGGAAAATGGGAATTGTACTTATGCTATTGCAAAAAATCAAATTCTGATTAATTACATTATCACATTGGTTACCAGATAAGAACAAGATAACTTTTGAAATAACACGTTATTATAGTGTCTTAAACTTGCATAAGAAAAATTGGCAAGCGTGGGATAATTACGAATATGGTGGGCTAATGGAATAAGCTATCTAAAAACATCAAAGTAATAATAAAGATTGTTTAAAAATTATTATAATATCAATATTTATATCCGTGATTACCCATTGGTTCAAATGAAAAATTCACTGTTATCTCTAAAACATTTAAGTAAGAAAATGCGATTTACGCCTTAAACATTTAAGTAAAATAATTTAACAAAAAATCCATTATAATGACAATATTTCCAAGTTAATTTTTTTTTTAGAGAATTCTGTTAATTAAAAACCTACTTCCTACTTTACTACTTAATATCCAATTTTCGTCACAATAAAAAACAATTCTTGAATCGTAATTTTTCTATAAAAACAAGAATGAGAATTATCGGGTTAGGCTATAAATGTTTTTTGGAGGGATTCTAACAATTGATGGCGTGCAGATTAGAGTCCCGATCTATTTTTCTGGCTAGAAATATGTTTATAAGTACTCAACCTTGAAGTAAAAATGCGTCATTTAAATAAATATTGAATTGTGAGAAATATTCAAATTTTAAAAATGAAATAATAATTCAAATAAAGTATTATATGCAAAGCGTCGCTGTTATTGTTACTACCATCTTACATTTACTTCCGAAACTAGCTATACATACATTCTATATAAAATACAGTTGAAGGGCACGAAATACATTATTTCTTCAATAGCAGTTAAATTAGATTTCGATAGGTGGCAGACAAAGTTAATTTTAAAATTTTAATAATAAAAAATATGAAAAATAACAAGTTTTTCCAATCTCATAGAGATTAAACTTTGCAGATTTTGTCATTAAAAAGAGGAAGCCAGAATACAATTAGGTTTGAATGCAAACGATACATTACATGGGATAAACTGACGAAGTGTCACTCAGAGAAATATGTGTTGCCAACAAATATCCTTAAATTTATGAAATCTATAGAACTCCTGCAGCACCTTTGAAGCGAAAGAGGTTAATAAGTCAAACTCGAAGCAATAAAAATGATTTTTTAAAACCTACTATTGACTCAGATGTAATCTAATTTAATCCATATGTTTGACGAAATAACCGAAAATCGATTCAAGGATTAAAAAGAGCGAATTTTTTTAAATTCCAATCATCCAAACTAAAAGTAAATTAATTTCCAAAATACGCTTTTATCCCTTCTTTAACTTTTTAGCAATGCTTTTCTCCATGCGAAAAAAAATTTAAACTTCCAATATTTTTCGATGATAAAATCAGTGCACAAAACAATTATGACCACGGTCCACGAGACCCTTAAGGTCACAGGATCACATTATTTAAACTTCACAAAGCCTCTAGTATATTTACATCAACTTTTTCAATTCGCTTCCACCATAATTTGTAACAATACAATTTTGTGTAAACCACGTATACAGGAAACTTAATATTATTGTTTATTAAAATAACTTAGAGGCTGTTTTAGTGAGCACGGGTTGATTCAATTTGTTTTAATTAGTATAGTGCAGCAAATTATATTACAAAAATAGACTAATAAAGTAAAATGAAAGAAACCGTTCGCATTTTGCTAAAACCTCATCTAATATGTTTCTTAAGTGTCAAATACCATTAGTAACGCATGAGTTAGTGCCGCATATTTTCTATTTGTTAATAAACAATAAAAAATTAATTCAATGGAATGATCAATGTTAAAGTTCCCTTAAAAAAATTAGTAATTAGACAACTTGTATGACGTAAATGTTAAAAAACTATTATATATGTATAACGTATACGTAATTTAAGTTGCCTATTTATTAATTTATAAGTCAGCTTTAGCATTAACCGCTCCATTGAATTGACAATTCATTATTGGATTTGAACTACAATCGAGCCTGGATAAACGAAATCTCAAAGTTCCGCAATGTATTTGTCGCTTATGGTGATTTTTTATTAAACCAAGCTTTTCTTTTATACAGGTATGGTGTACGGAAGTGGTTGTTCTCACTTATAGAGGTTTTAGACAAAAATAATCAGTTAGTAAATTCCATGGAATTGAACAATGAATCATTATAAATAGCTTATGTTAAATATATACGACCGTCGCTGACAGAGTTGCGGGAAAGTTGCAATCTCAATTAGAGAAGTCCACGAGCGAAAAGAAGGGAAAACAACTTTCTTTTATGGAGGCTTCTGTTTTTCACTTATTGACAACTGACATAGAGGCAAGGCTTAATATGAATGACTGTAGGTCGCCATTTTTTTTTAAATACAAATGAGATATGATTGCTATTTATAACTTTTTTGATACTTCGATTAATTTTTCCTTGACATCGTGCCTCATTTACTTTTGATTTCGTGTCAGCTTTATTATTTTGTAAGTTTCACGATGTTTTTTCGTTGTTTAACATCTATAAATTAAAATGACTATGCCGGCTGTGTTCGGCACTGACATTAAGCGCAATAAGCAAAGTGTCATTCTCACTCTTTTAATCTACCTAATTTTTCGAAATTGCCAAATATATTTTCAACTTGCACACCTCTATCACTATACTTGGGGAAACTATGAAAAATAATACCCTAATTTTTCGGAGATTTACTACTATAGAACCCTACAGCACAGATATATCTAACTGTAGAATGAGTTCAAGAAGTTCTCATTTTAATTTGATAATATTTAATTGTTTTTATTTATATTTATATAATGAATCTTCTGTATCGACAGCATCTAATGCAACTTTATTATAGTTAGAATGTTAACCACCAGAAGTCATAATCAAAATGGTCAGTAGCCAATATGGGTTTTATAGGGTTAAAATGACATGGCCTGGAAATTAGTTTTGTCGATTATCCAAGTCTCCGACACCCAGGTTTTACTGCATTTATCATTAAAGGTAAATATTAATGTATATTATATGTACTTACCTTTAATACATAAATTCATTCATTACAAATATGATATATGAATAACATACATCTTTTAAAACAGTATAGGTACACAAAACAAATTGTATAGTGATGAAACAAACTAATACGCAGCAATCAGTGGCGGATCATGAATTTTTGGAGCCCTGGGCTACTACTACTTCGGGGCCTGCCTTATTACTTAACTATTTGTCATTTTGTTTAAAAAAAAACAGTTTTCTATAGTAGTAACTACATCAGTTATACGGTAAAGGAAAAAATAGGAAAATTAAATATTTTATTAATATAAAACCAGTTGACCCGGCCACGCGTTGTTGTGGTTTATTAACTTCGAGAAAAGTTCAACTCTTTCTCTAAAAAAAACCTCAAATTCGCAATAAAAAAGGAGTATAGTAGTTATAATATACAGGATGGACTATTTCAATATATTATTATATGACATTAATATATTATAGGTAATAGCTCGTTTTGTAGTTTTTCAATAAAAAAATATTTTAGAAAAATGTTGTAGAGTTTGATGGGAGGCTGCATGTTCTGTCATCAGATTGAGCCTAGTTATCGGGGTTGCTTTAATAGTCAATTTAGATCCTAAAGGGGTAGAAGAATCAACTTTGTGGTTCAAAATATAATTGTATCTCTTACCTTTTAGGATCTAAATTGATTAATACAACAACCCCGAGAACTAAGCCCAATCTGATGACAGAATATGAAGCCTCCTATCAAAATCTGCAACATTTGTTTAAGTTATTTTTTTATTGAATAAGTACAGAACAAGCTATTACCCTTAATATATTAATGTCCACTAGATCCATATATTAAGGTTCACGAACTAGGTAAAATCTGATGTCAGAACATGATGCCCCCATCAAACTCTGCAACTTTACCTCAATTTTTAATTGGTTTACTACAAAACGAGCTATTAATCATAATAGATTAAAATGGTCCACAATGTATAACAACATATTTGTAACCTTTATGATTGGTTTTGTTTTTAAATTTTAGTTTTTTTTTCATAATTGTCTATTGTTTTTTCAATGGAGACTGGGGACCTTTTGTGTCTATGGGGTCTTGAGCTACAGCCCAAAAAGGCCCTCAAGTATTTCGCCCCTGGCAGCAATATATCCAAACAAAATAAATTTATGCGGAATCAGGACGCCACGACATTCAATGAACAAAGATAGTGATATATAATATGACAAAGATAATAAACAAAACTTTTAATACTAAATGAGTAAATAACAATAATCGAGTGACTACTTACTTTTCTGTATGATATTTTTACATAAATTATAACTTCTAATTCGTTTTAAAGTTGTTTTTTTTTGTATTTTACACGAAAGAGACAAGTGAATTTGTCAAACTTTTACTTGAGTCAAAACGAAATAGGCTCGAGTTCGTTTTCACTCAAGTTACTGAGCCAACCCGGTGCGATCGAGTAGATTCGGTTGTACAAATAAATAATGTTAAAAATGGGTATTTGAATGAAGGTATTTCTTAACCAGTGGTAATATTGAGCCGTTTCTTCTCATTATTCCAACTAGTAGAAATTGAACTAGCAGCAATATTAGTATAACTTTCTTCTCTCTATTCCTACGTTTGAGAAAGGCCCTGAAAAATTATTAAGCAAATCTTACGCGAGTTGCAGGGTGTGTAAATAGTTAGCAATAGTAAATAATTAAGCTCGAATGACTGGAAAACACGAGTACGACTGGAAGATTTAATAACTTATACACAACTACCTATTTGATTCGCAACACTAAACGTACCAGTTAAAGAATTGGCTATTTAGAAGTAGTATCTTGGGTACTTGAAAAAAAATCAGTTTCTCAAGATTAAAAATTTATTTTCCCAAAGGTGTGTTAACATAGACTGTTAAAATCGTTCCACAGATATTTAAATTGTACCAAATAAAACTTTCACTGACATATATTTATTTTTTGTTTGATTGCACATGTACAAATAGAATGTCATCATCTAAATGCCTAATTATGGCCCAATTTTCGAATTGCTAACATAATTGTAGACGGTTATCGTTCCCATTTATAACTTTTCTCCATTTCTTAAATTTCACTTAACCAAAATTAAACATGAAGCGAAATATCAATGATTTTTTTTTCTTGTCTCCTGCTTCAATTTGGAGTACCTATTGATAAAGGTGAGTTTGTTAATAATTAAAAATTAATATTTTAACGTGGCTGGAGTGTCGAAATTTCCATTTTAACAACGTTTTTGTCTCCTGTTAATTTTCAGTTATTCAAAGACAATAATTGAACACAATAAAGGGAAATAATTGGCATGATGTTTACAAAAGTCTAACATTTTCTGATATTTTTCATAAATGCGATGAATACTACAAAAACAGCTAATAGACTTTTCTTTGAAAAATATCATAAGACACAATTTATCAAAAAATTGCCCGAGAAACGTGCTTCAAAAGTACTTCTCATGATATGTTTTGGGTATATAAATAACAGTTTTTACAAAATGTCAATTTGATACAATTTTTTTCTAAAGTAAAAGCGAATGGAAAAAAAAGTTTTGCTTTATCATTATGTGCTAAATAGGAAATTATATAACAAAATTTTCTGCTTGCTAAAATTTGAACAAAATCTATGAAAAACAGTGTTCGCACACATCAAAAAAAAAACTAACCCCCTAAATAATATATTTTTGCTATTATAGACTAACATTATGCGATGTTTGTATGTAATATGAGCAAAAAACCTTACACCATCTGGTAACGTTGGGCATCATTAACAACGCCAACGGTTCGCTTGACAACACTACATGTTATAAATGTGAGTATATTTCAACTTATGTATGTGTGTGTGTGTGTGTGTGTGGGGTCAGAACAACAGAAGCTTTGAGAGCTGAATTCGCGGAACACGGGTGATCTTCTGATGATGGTGTTTTGTTGGATGGACATATACACAAGACAGACGGACAACAGATGCATACTTGAATTGACTCAAGCCATCAACCACCACCGTCGACAATGAACATTGATTGTGTGAGTTCTCTATCCTATATAACCTATATATACAATATGTATATAATGTTATTTCAGGACCGGGGGAAAATTTCAAATACCAAGCTATAGAGCTGCCACCTCTCCCGATTTCAGCGAGAGACACTTAAAATCTTATCGTCCCTCAAATTTAAGCTCGACTTTAAAACAAACAAAAATTATGAAAAATAATTAACTTTATTACCCGACTGTCAAGGAATGGTATGTTTTTCGCGCTTATCTGGTATGCATGAATATTTTTTTGTAAATTTCTTTACTACCTCGTATTTTCTAAACGACTCAATGGGTTTCAAAAATAAAACAAAATAGCAAAATAGTTATAAGCTAATAAAAAAATTAACAAAACCTATCTAGTAGGGTATAAAATAAAAGTAAATTAAAAGGAAATTACAAAAATATATAAAATTATAAGTTATAATAGGGGAGCCCAGTGGGGATTTGTGTAGTAACTCGAGCGCGTCAGATTAAGATATGAGGGGTACCTTGGACCTTCATCAGTACCTCCTCCAAATATAAGTATTAAATATGGGGGGGGAGAGCAGGGCAGATGATCAGATTAGTAAAAACGAAATAGTGATAGGTGAATTAACCCGAGCGCGTCAGATTAAGAAGAAATGGTCGGTTAATTACATGCTAAAAAATGTACATTACAATAATTTGCAAGCCTTCTATTTCTTTGAGTCTCGCTTAAATCATCAGATTATTGAAATATCCATTTTTTAGCATATTTGTGGCTAATATCTGAAGGAGGTACTAAAGAAGATCCAAGGAACCCCTCAGTTACTACACAAATCCCCTCTTGGGCTCCCCTATTATTATATGTTTATATTTAATTAGGAATAAGAAATTGATTTAAAAATTTTAATATAGTACAATGAGACGGTGTTTTAGTGCTGGGACACTAAAAAGTCTAAAATAAAATAAATAGTTTAAAAAAATAAAAACCCGACTGCGCTAAATAAAATCTGAAAAGAAAGAAACAAGCCCAGTAGTTATATCGACTATCAACTAACTTAAACAGTCGGGGCCCATTAAAATGTAAACCGACTCAAATCTTCCCAATAATGAATTTAAAGTCACTATGTAAACTTCTGGATTTGTTTCTTTCTTTTCAGATTTTATTTAGCGCAGTCGGGTTTTTTTATTTTTTAATTATTTGTTTTATTTTTTCTATCATGCACTTTACAAAGTCATGCAACGCAGCTTTAATTGTTCAGTGTTTCAATAGACACAATAACTGGTAGCACTGCTCAATATCTCTTAAGGTTTGAGATTTGCTTTAGTAAATATACGTCTCCTCCGACTTGCTGAAGCTTTGTGCTATCAATCCTAGGCGAATAATAATATTTAAGCCATGTCAAGCTGGTTGAAAATTTGAGATGCGGTTGTCCGATTCATGCCTAGTAAATTTTTTCCAAACTATAATGTTTATAGCCAAGGACCTTCCATTTCAGAGAGCCTGGAAGAAGGTCTATAACAACTGGAAAATTTCTGTTATCAAGGTGTCAGACAAAATGTTAAAACAAAATGATTTTTGCATTTTTCATTCAATAATATATTTATTTGCCTATCATTATTAATAATAAGAAAAGAAACATTTCCAACATCCTATTTCCAGATATTCAGCCTATAACTCTCTGGGGTTTTAACTTGATATCTATGAGGCTGAAAGTCCAAAAATCTATATTGAATTTTTTCGGATTTTTAAGGGATAGAGAATAAAAGGATAAAAAGTTGGCTCGAATTCACTAAAGGTAATTTTTAACTCAAAATTACGAATTTCATGTTTTTTTAAACGTACCTACCTATTTCAATATGTATATCATATAATAACTCTTACAGCCAAAGCGGCATTTAAATGTTTTTTTTTTCTGAATAGGCTTATGCCTATCCTGTAGAATTGGGGTTAACAACCATAATATGACTAGCACCGGTCCTGTATAGCTACAGTACATATACATATTATATAAATGTACTACCATCATAATGTTGGGAAAAGGATCTACAGTGGACTGACCATCATCATTATCAGTCCACCATATTCTCGCTACACTCACTACTCACCCAAGTTCAGTTGATGATGACGATCGACAAGAACATATACAAAGAAACAAACCCATCACATACATATACACATACACACTAATACAAAACCACTATTTTCTTTGTCCCCTATGATTTGGCAAACAAGAAAAGGAAGCGAATATAGCTAGCAGAACTTATTACTACTACCATACAACTAGCCTAGCTCTCTCTTCGTGTAAAACGTAACTATTAGAATATTCGCCTAGATATAATCGCCACTATGTACATTTATATTTAAGGAGGGCCAATCCTGCTTGTTCCAGTAATTATTTATTAGAAGGTTATATTAATCAGTAATATTATATGTAGTTTAGAACTTTCTATAACATTTTCAAAAACTCACTGACAAAGAAATTGGGTCACTATTTATATTCAAAATTTTCAAGTTTTTCTTATTAAAAATTAATTATGAAATAAAAAGCATTGTTATATCAGAAAACCTCCAGAGAGAATATTCCACAGAGTAACATTGCATGAAAGCGAAAGGTAAGATATACTACTTCGGGAGATGACCTTTTCTGGACGCAAATGAGTGAAATTAAAGACATGCTTCTCAAGAAGGAGATTATATCATCTGACCAAGGTATTTGGACACGAGCTACTTTTTCGTTAAAGTCCACCGTCTACGTCAACCATTCGAAGATCATTCAATACATATGGAACAAAATTCGGAGTGTTTATGTTGGCAGACTACAATGTGAAAATATTGACATTTTTCTGCTTATAAAGTCAACAAAGAGATGGGCGTAACCCGCGTAACATTTTATTTCATAGCTAACTGGTATAAGTCATTCATTTAGTATAATACGACGACTCTTAAGGATGTACGAGTACCAAGGCAATTTTAAATAAAAGCTTGATTTTTTTTATGAAGTTGGATTAAGTCTAAATCAATTTTGAAAACTTTAGAAGGGTTGTCCGATTATTTAAATAAATAAATAACTTCAAACATAGGCATATTTAACATTGGTTTTATGGTAAAACGGTAGATGGATTATATATAGATTTCTTCAAAACTAGTCAGTGAAAATAAAAAAAAACTATTTAAAGATAAAAACTTAATAAATAATTTTAAAAAAAGCCGTTGATTTAGCCGTTGTGCCCGGCTAATTAAGGAAGTATGAGCACGGTAGTGTGGACACAAATTTAAATAAATATATACTTTCCATTCTGGTGGTGAATTCTATTATAACTTGACAATCAATATAAGACGAAAAGTAAGAATGTAATTTTTCGATATTAGGAGGAATTTTCAAATGATCGAAAATTGAACATTTTGTTTAATTAATTAGCTTTCGATATTTCGAAAACCAAAGCAGATATCGAAATTTTTTATTTTTTGTCTACATTCATGAAGTTATAACAAATTTCATCGTCAAAGTTGAAAAACCACCTTAGTCGATTTCATAACGTTCTTTATAAAAGGAATAATCACATTATTGCTAGTCGGATCAATTCATCGAACTTGTTAAGGATAATTTTTTTACATACATTTTCGAAAGCATTGTTCGAAAGTGAAAATTCAGTATTAATAAAGAAAGAACTGCTATCAAAATATGTTTCAACAACTTTTCTAGAATCCGCAATAACATAACACTAGAGAATTACCTTTTTGCGTTATTTGTAGTAAATGCTTACTTATAAACTCTAAAAATTTTCTATAATTGATTTCTATATTAATTGGGTAAAATATATTCGATTACAGAACATCAAATTAAATAATAAATTCATTAAAATTTTACTTAAAATAAAGATCAATTATATTAAAATGCCTACATTCATATATAATTAGTCATTATCTACCTGTTACTGTTACCTGAGATAGCCATTCAGAATATTATTAACTAAAGCTTATAATATCTAATTTCAAAGGTAGAATTTAAAACTAACTACTAATAAATACACTAACTATTTTATTATCCTGTATAAATAACATATTATTATTGAAATTAATCGTCCTAAAAACGTACTGCGTGAATTCGAAAATCATTGTCTTACTAAAATTAGTAAAAGAAGTTTGCAATTAAAATAAAAGTATTCTGTTCAAATGCTCAAAGCCAAATAAAGAGCTGGCTTCAAAAGGCTACTCTAGTAAATAAACTTCCGATAAACACTGATGCGGTTAAACAAAATGCTTTTGCTTAAAGGTGCATAAAAGTCTTGTTTAAATGCAGTTTATAGAAACCATCAAATGTAATAAAAAAATTTTTTATAACAAAATAGTACGTTGTCAAATAAATTTTGTGTTCAAAACAAAATGTTCGATCGATAGTTTGATGGTATCAAACAAAACCAAAAATCAGAAACTTTCTAAAAATATCATAAACTCAACAGTAATTTGGAATAAAAATGCTTTCCCTACGCCCATGGATGTTTTGTACAAAACCTGTCTAATCTACATGTATTAGTAACCAACAGCTTTATTATAACTTTTGTTCTATATTTTAGGAAACTTGATGAAAAAAATGGTTTGTTTAAAACGTTTATAAAAATATTTTTCAGTGCGTAAAACGTCCTCGTTAACAACATTTATTTTGTATTAGTATAGTTCGAATCTAAGTAGAAATTATTTTAGTTTGCTTAATCAAATAGATTTTTTTATCTACGCCCGTGAGATAAGAACTACTTTTCTCACACGTGTGCGTGGGAAAAATAGTTTATTACCGCACCAGGGTGGTAATGAATTCATTACCGCACTAGTATCGTAATAAATTCATGACACACTATTTAATTAGCCATAACAAATTTTAAATAATAATTATCGTTTATTTTCACATTTTAAAGGCATAGATAGTTAACTAGTTAGTTATAACCATGGAATATTATACATAGAGAACGCCATGGCCCAAAATTTGCGATATGATGAATGAGAGAGAAGACTGCCAGTTAGTTCTTATGTGTCCTTGCCTAATCTATATGACATTGGCTAGATATTGTTTACATTACACAAAATCTCTATGCATCATATGATTATGACATATGACCATGACAAGGACACATAGAAACTAACAGGCAGTCTTCTCTCTCATTCATCATATCACATTCACTTACAGGCTAGCATAACCCTCACGTTATCTATGCATAATATTCAATTTTTATAACATAGATACGCATTATTAATTTGTACTTCTGCGAAAGCAAATTTGCATGCGTACGTTAATAATATTGTTATCCCACTGGTATCGTAAATATATAATAATTTCTCGATGAAATCCGACGCGTTGATTTATAAAATCATAATGAGCCTCTTTATATGTGTCATAATTAGTTGATATTCAATCATGGGAGGCTAATTGACTGGAGGCCTGGTAGAAAAATTAAAATGAACTGCTCAAAAAAGCGTGCGATATATCATGAAGATCTATTATCAAAACGCGAATTCATGATATCGGATTCAGTTTTTTATATCTAACACGCTTTTAATATTAAATTTACTTGTATGCATAACCAGCAACATTGGATACTTCAAGATGTCAGCATAACTTATTTCGAATTAGAAATTTAAATGGTGGAGGTGCCATATATGTATTTGCTTAGGCAGATATTTATGTTATTTATCGTGAGGATACTATTTTTCTTAGTTTTAATCTTAAAAATTATAGTAACAGTGCTTCCCACATTCATTCTGTTAATAAGTCAACCTAAGAGATATGGAGCACCTCACGCTTTTTTTTTTATTAAGTTTTACTTTAGCATTCAATTTATTATTATAATATACAAAATAATTAAAAAAATGTTTGTATATTTTAGTCCTTAATGAAGCATAAACTTTTTTATAACTATAATTTTTTATTTAAAATGATTACGTGTCCAAATACTAGCAGCTAAAAGAATAAAAACTGTACCTACAAAAAAATTAAACACCAAAAAAAAATTAGAAAGTATTGTACAAAATATTAGTAATAAAGTAATTCTTTATCTTTTGTTACATTTCTAAGAAGTCACAAAAATATTAATTATCTGAAAAAATAGCTAAGGCCTTGCAAACGTATTATATACCATCAACAAGACGAGCTAAATATACATGCACATATTTCTATTACAAGCAGACGAACAGAAATTTTATTTAGCGCCCCGCGGTTAAGGCTGACTGTCTCTGTTGTCCATTCCTTGTCTATGTAAGTAGTAAATTGCAGGGATTAGTAATATGGTCATATCGTGTCTTTTACTATTTGTGTGTGTGTGTGTATGTATATTTGTGTGATAAACATGGGTTTTGCAACGTTGCTGCTGCTGTGTACTGAATAACACCGTCGTCAAACGTACTTTCCACCCTCTCTCACCCTTCTACATGAACCACCCTACCATCCCTCTCTTTGACTCTCTGATGTTAACCATTTCTCATCAATACATGTACAATACAAATGTATATTTAACACACATATACATACACATACATATACATCAGTCAAATGGAAATTTTCATGTATTATATGGTGCGTTTTAAATGCAGCTGAATCATCTGCTACTCGCTTTTGCATGTACCAAACTTCCTCCTTTATCCAAAACATATACACATTACTCTATATTTACAATAGAATTTCAAGCTATTGAAACTCATAGAGTTTTTATTGTAGAGGCTACAATTTATATGAATTAAATATACGAGCTCGACCCATACGAAATTCCCTTCCCGCAGTTACCGTAACCCGTGGCTACCCGGTACCCGTGGCTATGTAAAAATTCAAAAGTTCTTAAATTAATATAAGGAGAACATGTATTAAAAATAGTAATTATATGTCTAGAGTATTAGGAGGGCATCTGTAAAAACTAACATGTTTGTCTAAAATAAACTTATTATTTAAATTTATGATATTTTTTACGTTCAAATTATTTGCCTAGCGGTACATTTTTAGACCGTGAGTATATTTTTTGTCAAATCTAGGCATAATAAGCTTAAGAATGAGGGGTGAATCATGGAATTTGACAAAGCAATGAGGAAGATAAGAGTAGGGCAGAAAAAAAATTTGCTAGATTAACAATATATCTTAGATCGTGTGTGTAGGAGAAAACATAATAAGAGACTTACACTAACTACTTTATTATTAGAAATGAATAAAAAACATCAATAAATATCGAAACATGTCAAAACACGCAAAAGTTTCTATACCTAAAGCGGTATTATCTGAATTTTCATCCACCTTAGAGATTCTAGCCCAATAAAACCGTTTAGATTTTTAGTGTTATAATTTTTTAATAAAAATAAAATTTATAACGTAACTACGAAAGTAATCAACACTGTCTATGCATGGTACTTCAAAAATTAACTCAGTCAATTGTTTGTTTTCACTTGTTTTTAGATAAGATACCTATATATTTTTTTCATTCATATTTTGAAGTGAAATTTAGCAAAAACTTATGTTTGGTCTGGGCTTTGATTGTAATATATTGGCTAAAGTTATTTTAGTAGGCAAAAATATCTTAAGATAGTAGTTCTATACCTTAAATGTATATATGATTTAAAAATTCCTAAGAAATAAAAGTTTTACAATCCTTTCTATTACAATTTCAAAACTGCCTCTAGAAGACCATGTATTACAACTCAATAGTGAGATCAATTGATAAATTTAAACAAAAGTTTTTTTTAGAAAATTACAAAAAAAATTTTGATTAATTTTGGCGACGAAATTATTAAGGTGTTTTTTTTACATATAAATATACAAAACCAACCATACAATAACCGTTTTATTTTACCTCCGTATGATTACTTTTAACCTGAATATCAAATACAGCAAAAATCACCCTTATTTTTATCATATTTATTTTTAAATACGTAAATCGCTTGAAATGCACCACTCTAAAAGTTAGTGTACTGATCTTGGTTTATTGTATTTATGCACTGCCATTAAAGTTATTCCAAAAAAAAAAGAAGTGACCCCCACACAACCTCTATATATACAACACATCAAAAATCATGTTAATGGTACTGTCTTATTGTATTGTCATCCACTTTCAAACGTATGCATAATTTTAGATGATTCAAGTAAAAGCTAGTGGGTGAAAACCTGAAAATTCTATTACATTCATACTATAGATACATAAAAAATTTAAAAAGCGTATTAAAAAGTTCAACAAAAGTTCTTAAAAAGACGCGGGTATCTCAAAATCTTCAAAAAACCAATCAAAAAATAACTTCAAAAATAGTTGCAGAGTTTGATGGGGTTCTCATGTTCTTTGAGGTTTGATCATGTTCTGACTAGTTCTTGGAGTTTTCGAGTCAAATTGGAACTAGTTCTCGGGGTTACTTTAATAGTAAATTGAAACCTTTAAATTGTTACTTTAATATAATGTAATGTAATGTCAAAACATGATGCCCCCATCAAACTCAGCAGAGTTATTTTTTGATTGGTTAATTATAACTAAGCTATTAGGCGTCATCCATAAATTACGTCACAGGAATTTTAAACACCCCATACCCTTGCCATAGATAGTCACATTTTTGAAACTTCATTCTTGGTGTGACGTCACATCTTTTATAATTTAATAGAAATAATTAAAATAAAACAGCAGTTAACATTTTTTTATATTTATAAATTTTGCGTTTATATTTTAAATTTTAACATATGACGTCTCAAAACTTTTGACCTCCCTATCCCTTGTCACACAATGTCACATTTCATGTCACATGGATGATCCTTTAGCCATAATAGATTAAAATGATCCACCGTGTATAAGTATATGGAGGTGAAAAAACGACCATTGTAAAGAAATTTCTGTTGCATACGATTGAAAGTTATATGAGCCATCAATATTAATCCGTCCCGTTAATGGTGTAAGTACTAACAATAATGGTAATACACTAGAAACATTCATCACGGACAACAACAATTTCTTTAACAAATACTCTAAAAATATTGTTAAGTCGTAGGTAAAAAAAAAAAAAAACCTTTTATAATTTAGGGATCAATAATACAAAATTCAATACAGTGTTTTTGTGGTGGAATAAATGTTTTCTCAGTATTGCACACAGGCTTAGTTTAATGATGTTACCAGAAAAAAAAAGAAACGGTTTTTAAAAATATTTTTGGTTAATCACTGATATTTATCAATATTCTCTAATCTTTTGAAATTACTTCTTTTTTTTCCATAAAGATTTATTATTTTTGTTTAGTTTATCATAAAATAAATAATACTGTATGTACATTACAATGCTATTTATTTGGCATTAGTTTTATTAGTCATCTTTTCAAATGTAATTTAGCATATGATAATATTTTGATAAGCGATTAAAAGATTGATATGAAATATAAAATGGTTTTATATTAAAAATTAATCCATTGGGCAGAAAACATTAGAATGAGTCATGATCGTCGAAGGTGGTCAAGACATTTTGTTATCAATAAAGATTGGATTTTAAGGAAATAACCGAAGGGTTTGTTATGTACTAGATTGATACCCACGCACTTCACTGGGCTAAAAGTTAAAACCACCGCTTTATAGCGCCCTTCCTCTCTTGATATACACAGTTTTCAATTTTGTTAAATGTAAAATAGTCATGTTTTATTGAGTATATCAGAATAGTTGGAGAATAAAAATCTTTAATTAGTGTTTTGCATAAATAATTCGTAAAATAAATTCTTGCAATGTATGTATGTATGTTACGGTGGATTCTTTGAACTCAATTTTGAAGTAGATATCTTCAACCGATTGAGCTGAAATTTTGCATGCATATTTTATATAAATACATTCTTTAGTCTTAAATTAAAAATTTTAATAAAAAATACTTTTTAAGGGACAAGCTTTTATTGTACTAAGTCACTCATACCCGACTATTTGTAAAAGCTTGAGGCGGTTAATTTAAAATATCAAAAATGAATCGGAACGCCTCATCTACTCCACATGCCTAATTACTTTTCGATTCATCCTTGATATTAAGCGCCTCAAGCTTTTACAAATAGTCGAGTTTGAGTGACTTATAGATAAAATTATTTTCTTCTTTTTAGTACAATAAAAGCTTGTCCCTTAAAAAGTATTTTTTATTAAATTTTTTTTTAAATTTTTTGTGACTTTTCGTCTATATTAAAAAATTATTAAATGAATTTTAATAATAATGTTTACTTATTTAGACTTAGATATAGAGTTTAGAATTATTATCTCGTTAATGTTTATTACTGTTCAACGTTTGAAAAATAATGGCTCCACTTTCTTCGTGTTAATTTTTTTTTTATTTATTGATAGGAGGTTTAGCTTTTAAAAAAAATCTTCAAATTTCGTTTTAGAAAAACACTAAATTGAGGCCTTCGCATGTCCAGTGAAGAAAGGAACCATCATCCTATGTCAAAGCTTTTCAATATTGTCGAAGATCAACTATGTTAAAACTTTTCAAGACTTCTTTAAATTCAAAATATCACATAACTCTACGTATTTATATCTAGGTGTTTGAGCTTACTATCGTTTATAAATTTGTATTCATAAATCATCGACTCCATTGCTGAAACATTTTACCCGCGCTAGACAAATTATAATCCTACCAAAAGAACTAAGTCATACAATTTGTCGTCGTATCAATCTAGGGAAATCCAAAAAATTCGTAGAATCGCTTCCATTTTTCAGGTAAATTTTGCATTTTTCTAAATCAGTTCTCGTTTGGCATATGAAAACGTTTTCAAGTATGTCGAATTTCGGTTTCATGACCCACATTTTGAATTGTTAGCAAAATAATGATGTAATAGAATTTACACTACAGCGAAACAGTATTATATAACGCCTGTGCATTTGCGTATTTTGTATGTGTGTTTATAGTTTTGTGGAGAATAAAAAAAACATAAAAAAAAATTTATTATGACTGGTAGACGGACGTGTGGTAATAACGTCCCATTTATTATGTGTTTACACATTGTATATATTATTAAAATCAAAACCGTTAAATCAGTCAGTTAATAGTAGATAAATCATTTTTATTATACAAAAAATATTATTTATACAAATGATGTCCATTCAAACGCCACTACACGTATTATAGTGTAAAGATTCTCTTTTTTTTGTATTTTAATTGTATAACAAAGCAAAATAAAAATTAAATTAAATTACTTTACACAAACGATTTGGTACTTAAATATGGGCGATGTACCGCTTTTGTTCTAAAAGAAAAATAAAAGAACCTTACACAAACCGTATAATATAGGCTTTGGTTCTCGTTAAAATCAATTATTTTGAAAAATTTTATGGCAAACGATATAAAGATAACTCTCTTAGCAACTCGCTGATTTGTAGATAATTGAAAGGATGAAAAATAATATGTCAAAGTTGCTGTCACCTAGAGTTTTTAGAAAAATGAGAAATAAAAAAAAAAAAAAAAAAAGGAGGATAAAATCAGTTCCCCTACCTGAAGTTTATTCCATTTTTTAGCTTCAATATTTGATGTAATAAACTATTTTACGATAAGTACTTCTTTTCATGTTATTATTTAAGCTGATATGAGGCGGTACTTCAAATTTTAACAGTTTTGCACATATAACTCGTAAACCGTACATATAATCGAAAATCTTCTTGTGAAAATAATACTTTTGATCTAGAGCCGATTTGCTTGCTATACGTGGTTTATCGATTTGTAAGCAATGTGAATGAAACGAAACTGACACTCAAGATGATCGGAATGATATAATTGATTCAATAATTTTCTTGCAGTTTTTCAGAAATAATGTTTTTGTTCTGGCGCCTATAATATAAATCCACCCTACCTTGAAAGCATATCAAACTTGAAGTTTGAACAACTATTTTCTACATTGTCGAAAGTATTGAAACCTTATTAATAACAATTGAATAAAATAAACCGAATTTGTCATTAATAAAAATTTTTTACATATTTCCTGCACAAACTCAAAAATATGTATCATTTCTACAAATCTTGTAAGAAAATCGTTTATAAAAATTAAACTATCCATCAATATTATGTATTTTACAGCAATTAAGAATTAATATTTTTTATAACTGTATATTCACTTATTCCCCACACTTTATAATAATTTTTTTCACTTTTTCTTTTGACCTTGCTTTGAATCATCTCCATTTTTTATGCCTGTAGGAATTCAGAGCACCAAAACACTTTAACATATTGCTTTTAAATGAACTTATAAGTTTATATAGATCCTTTTTTACTATGACCACTGAAATTCCTCAAAAAAGTGAGATAAAATTAATAGGTAAATTAACTCAAGCTTGTCAGATTAAGATATGGTGCGTTAATTAGTAATTGCAAGCTAAAAAAGTTTACATTTCAATAATCTGACGATTTAAGCGTGACGCAAGAGAATAAGAGGTTTGCAAAGTTGCAAAAACAAATGTTACCAGTAGTAACTCGATCTTGGTCAAATTTTTTTTTATTGTAAAGGAACTCAAATCAAGGAATACGAAAAAGATATAATCTGACGATTTACGCAAGCCAGAGCATCATAAATCGAAAAAAAAAATTCCGTTGGGCAATGTTAATAGAGTGTATATATTATATTTTATATAAAATCTGTACATTCAGTTGTGTAAACTATATGTAATATGTAGCAAACAATGAGTAAAAGTGTGTTATTTGTCAGATTAACAAAATAAAGCCGTCAAATTAACAAAAACGTAAAGATTAAGGTACCGTACGACTAGGGCATCAGGTTAAACCTCAACCTCTTTTTTTGTATTTTTAAAAATTTGCCACAACCTTGCATCTCCTTCAAATCGTCAGTCTTTTGTATGGGAGCTTCGTTGGGGTCCACTTAACGTCCCCAATTTTAATCCTGCCGCACGACCACCTCCACCGCTCAAATCATCAGGTTAAAATATTATCGTTATCGGAGTTTTACGTGAGAGTTTACATTTTCTAAGACCTTGTAAGTCCTCTCTCCCACTGCTAAATTAAGAAACCTTATAGGGCCTTTTTTCCTTAAAATCATCTTAAGCTATACAAAATCCAATAGGCTCAACGAGGCTCAAGTTACTACACATTTAGCATCGTAAGCTTCCGTACTATAAATAAGGTTTGTTGAATCGCAAGGCTTTTACTAGAAAGTTCGATATTGATCAAAATTATATGTATTATAATCAGTATTAGGAAACATACTGAGTACACACTTTAAAATTCTCGTAATCGACTTCTATACCCACAATCATATCGAAGTCAGAAACAGTTTGGTCATTTGGATAGTAAGATACAAGGTGTCTTACATAATATATGTATGTATATTATATTAATAAATTATTTCATATTAAATTGCAGAAAACACAAACATTTCTAATATAAATCTTCTACTTTTCAGTGAAAATAAAAGTAAGTTCCTATATTCTATTTCAAAGACTCAATTCCTGAGTTTGTCGCAGCAGAAACTGGTACAGTAAAAACTATATTCAAGAATGCGTTCAAAAACCACTGGCAGATAATACGAGCTATTACATTGATAAAAAAAATTGGCTAACAAAACAAAAGCAAACAATTTGTTTGAAGACGTTAAATAAATTGTTTTGTCTAAACACAAAATCAAGTGTTAAATAAAATATTACAGTGGAGCCTTGGTAATTCGGTAGGTCCCTATTTGCCTATAAGCCAGTGAACTTTTTAATTCGGCGCCCCTTGTATTCCGACATGCCTATAACAAGTACATACAATACACATTTATTACAAAAAATGTTCATCAATGCATGTTTGAACAGATTTAATTTATCTTTATAGCGGCATTGTGAGTTATCACTCATTTAAGAAATTTGCCGAAAGGCAAGATTGAACTGTAAGAGATCGGTGGAAGTATTCTATAACCCGAAAAATATATACCACAGCGTTCTGATACGACGCCTCAGTACACGTTCCAAGCAGGATCACACCATTTCCTTGACAATGGTCTTTGTGGGTCAGCAGTCTAAAGGCGTGCACCACGGTGTTTACGTCCGCAGAATCGACCAACGGAAAAATATTTGCACAACTCTGGTAAGATGGATTGTATAAAAACTCAGGAGAGCCACGTTGCGGTAGGTTCTTCCATTTCTTGGCTACTCCTTTTGATAGTCTTGCCTGCGTCAGTCAAAGGTCCTTTAGCGAAAAATTTTCAAGAAACTGGATTATAATATATTAGAAGGAATTAATATGTAAATTGAAAAACTTTTTTTGTACGATGTCGTTATATTTCGTCGAAAATTTAACGCTTAATATTAACCGTACTTTATGCATGCCTATTCAAACAAGGTTCTATATTGATTTACGTCCTTAGAACTCATATACGATATACAAGCACTATTATTATTATTATTATTATACAACAGCTAACATATATCCAAATATATATCTTCGTTTCCTTTTGACTGCTCTTTGGTGAATATAGTGGATGGAGTGGTCCGTCATTTGGGAGCACTAATAAACGTCCATTCCATTTTCTCTTCATATTCATTATTTGATGATGATGATGGTTGCCTATATGCTTACTTGGTTTGTTTCGTTATATAAATTTGTGTACTACAAACTAACTACCTATACACATTATTAAAGAGTTTACCATTAAAGGTGTCCGATTTTGTAATATATGTAATATCAGGCAACTGCAGCTTAGGTGCGTATTGGGGTACGTAATTAATATTGGAAAAATCATTTAAATAAATTAATGATTTCACAGAATTAGGCATATTTAATATTGGTTTTGTGATAAAACCTTAATGAATTATTGAAAAAAAAAAAAAAACAGATGTGTCAGACTAATTAATTAAGGACACAAAAGGCACAAATTTAAAAAACTATATTTTTTTTCAATTTTGATGGTGAATTATGTCATAACTGGACAATATAAGATGAAAAGTAAGAATAAAATTTTTCCATATCTGGATTAAATTTCAAAATATTGAAAATTTTGTTTAATTATTTACTTTTCGATATTTCGAAAACCAAAGTAGATATCGAAAAATAATTCTTTTTTTCATCTACGGAAGAAAATAAGGTACAAATAATTTCAACCCTAAATCTAAAATTGCCTTGTTGCGTACTACCTTAAAATTAAAAAATTTTAAAGTACCTACTCCAACCAATAATTTCCATGCGAGCAATTACGGTTTGAAGTCAAAGCTTATTATATCCTTACTTCAAAGCGTGATTGCTTTTCCTTTTTTTACGTCAGTTAAAATTTATGTGATAAATTTTTTGTTATAAAATAAATATAAAAATCACAAGTATGAAATTAATTTTTGCACATAAGACATTATAAATAACATCATTGTTGGTGGCATTAAAGTATTCAGTTTATATAAAAACGAAAAATTGCCATATGTGGTATCAGATTCCACATAATTATTACGAAGAAATGACTATGCACACACACTGTCTAATAAACACACGGTGACAAAAAAATTTACGTAGCAAACGCGACAATGAATCGTTAGCAATAAGTTTGATATTTAGGATGTTCTTCTTTTGACTAGACTTAGTACCTAAATACTAAATAGTAAATAATGTTTTTCTAAACTCAAGTTTGTTTGATTTAACAAATGATCTATTATAGAAACTATAATATCTTATTATGAACTGATATTGATTTTAAGTGCGATAGAAAACAAGGCAGCATCAAATTGAAACAAAGAGATTGTGAATTTGACTGGGAATTTTGTTAAAAAAATATTTTTTTCGTCTTTAGATGTCATCATTGGCATGTGCATCGTTGTTTAGAACGTACAAAGATGAAGGAGGGGCCCCCTTTTTCTCTATACAGCGAGGTCCGTGTCCTCCTAGCTACTCGGATGGTAGAAACAGCCAAAGCAAAGTGATATATAGACTAAAACTACTAACTTCTTTGATTTACTGCAACAAACCTGATACAAAGGGAAGCTAAATTAATTTAAAATGGGATACCTACATGTCTAAATCCAAATTAAACACTGATCCGTGCTAAATATTTATGGCAGTTTTACCCATTTTTATGTTTTTTTATGTTTAGACAAATAGTCAATTGAATAATTTTATGTTTGCTTATAAACGTAAGTAAATAAGACTACTTTTATTTTAACATTGAACGTTGGTGAATAGGTACATTTTGCGTGATGCATTCAACGCCATTCATCATGCATGGCCAAACAATTAAACCGTTCATCAATGCACATTGTGTTTGTCGATCGCTATTCGCATTCATCACTCGCAGACCTGCTGTTGTTAACATTTTAAGTTCACGATGATCAAATTTTACCTGGTTATTGTGTGAAACAATACGTATAGTTGTGCTACTAATGTAAGCAAACATCTTTTTTATTATATTTGTTTGTATATCTTGCTTAATTTTTCATTATCTAGCGAATGGTATATTAAAAAATATTTATAATAAATATTTATAAAGGTCTTTTTTGGATATATACAAATTTAAGTCAAAGCACCAGTATTGACCTGTGTTACATATGCTACTTCATGTTAAAAATTTGAAAAGTGATTAACCATTTATGATATATTATTATTCACTTTGAAATATTTTTAGTTTTTAGCGAACTTAATTTTTTTCTATAGTCTATTTTCTCCGTCTCGTTCAGTTTGTCCAGAATATTTAGATCTACCCATGGGGAATAATAGTAATAATAATAAGATAGTGACAGGAGTGACAAGAAAATAATTTTTCTGTGTATAGAGATTCTTTTTTAACCGACTTAAAAAAAGTAGGTGGTTCTCAATTCGACTGAATTTTTTGTTTGTTTGTTACGTTTCGACTGGGTGAACCTATTTTGATGATTCTTTTTTTCATTTGAAAGGTGGTGCTTTCCGTGTGGTCCCATTTCAATTTGATCGAGCTATGACAATGACATGAGAAAATCATATAAATCTTAAGTATGCATTAAGTATGTTCGCGACAATTGGGCGAATAACTCAATAACATGCCAACCGATTTCGATGGTTCTTTATTAGTGACAAATTAGTAAGAGTACTTCCGATTCACTAAAAATCACAAAATAAAAACAAAAACTTTTAACAAAAAGAAAATCGATTTCAAAAAAAAAAACTTTTCCAAAATCAAATACATATGAACTAAAAAGTAAAAAAATAACGATAATATAATGTAGTTACAATTATTGTTATTTTTGGAGTCGGTGCCAGCCAAGTTAATGTAGCAAAGTGTTCTGTCACAGAATCCAAAAATAACAATAATAGTAACTACATCATATTATCATTATTTTTTTTTTACGTTTTAGTGCATATTTATGTGTTTTAGAATAGTTTTTTTTTTTTTTTGTTAAAGAGTGTTTTGTTTTGTGATTTTTAGTGAATCGGAAATACACTTACTATTTTGCCACTAAAAAAGAATCATCGAAATCGGTTGGCATGATATTCAGTTATTGGCCCAGATTTATATATGGTTTTCCCATGGATGTCATTGTCATTTCATGGATGTCAAAGTTTTTTTATTATTACACGTGGAGCTTTGCTTAGTTGTAGCATTCAACATTTTTTGTTTCGTCTTTTTATCTTTTTATTTGATACCTCAGTAATATAACATATATTATAACAAAACTATAATATAAATTATATAAATTATATTATAACAAAATTCATAATCAAAGTTGAAAATAAGATACAAATAATTTCAACCCTATGTATACAATTGCCTTGGCGCTCGTACTAAGTTAAACAGGACAGAAGTGAAATACTCTAACTTCTGTAAAAGACGCTAGGGAAGAGGTTAGAAGATAGAGAGAGGGCATAGATAGGAACAATGCTCTTTTGGAATTAGCATAGAAATCAATGACAACGGCTAGTTTGTCGTATTATTTTAAACAGCGATTAGCAGGTAACGAAATGCAAACTTATTCGGTATCATCACCACTATTGAAAACGTGACCACAAGTGAAAACAATCAATTGATTGAGTTAATTGTTAAAATACCATGTATAGACAGTATTGATAACTCTCATCACATTACACATGTCACACATACATAACTGATAACCCCATATTAATACATACTATAAAATTTGCATCTAATGTGTGCCCTCGTGAGTAAACAGTGAATACAAAAAAATATTTTAAACAAAAGTTGATAAGGAACATTTTTTACATTTAAACTTTTTTTCCATTTCTAACAGTTTACAAGATGGGTCCTACGGACTCATTTACGCTGCTCATTTACGAACTCGACGATGTTATTGAAAAGTTTGAACTATATATATACAACGGAAAAGTAGCGTCAAAGCGTGATTTATAAAGTCACCCATTGCGAACAGAAATCAACACAATGATTAAAACCTCTCTTTTATTATAGTTTCTCTTTTATTTAAATTTTAATAATTATTATAATTTAAAAATATTTAAAGAATTTCAAATATTTATTTCACACCTTTATTGTAAAAGAGGGTATATATATAAAATAATGAACCCTCCCTACAGTCCTAATATACAGATAAAAAAAACATATATTTTTCTTATACATGGTTTTATATATGTGATTTAGATTATTTATGAGATTGTTTTTTTATTATCAAAAACCATGAGGAACTACCAGTTGATCATTATATCATCATTGTTATCCATATAATATAGGTATAGTATATAAAAAAATATAAAGATGATATATCAACAATTTAATATAAAAATTATATAGTTTCCAAAAATGAATGAAAATATTTTTATACCTTTTTATACATCTATATATTATAGTTGTATATATATATATATATATATATATATATATATATATATATATATATATATATATATATATATATATATATATATATATATATATATATATATATATATATAATATGATATTTATACATACGAATGAATGAGAATGACCTACACCCACAAAATATGTATTATTTATTATATCATTCAACAATTTTCTATAAAATACTATTAACAGCATTATAAATTCATATATTATAAATTAGAAAGTGTGTTTATTTGTCTATTTGTTTATTATATTATGTTATCGACAAATGTTCAAGAATTTTTTGTTTTTTGCATCTTAAAAGTAAGCCAAAAGTTGCGTTTTGTAATATTAAATTAAAAATATATAGAAGAAATTAGTTTGTGGTCATAGACATAGTAATACAAGATTACGCGATTCATAGATTTTCTGCGTTGAAGAGTTGTGCCAACTTTAGAACTGGTTAGACACTGATTTTGACAGCTCACGCACGTTTAGTATTTTATGTCACTGTTCAGTTTGGTCTTTAATTTAATCATGAATCGTTTTACAACGCTTGCAAATCATTGAATTTTATTATCAAAATGTTAAGAAAGTTCATCGCGCGATTCTTCCATTTTATGGTCGGTTTAATCGACCCACTGAAAATTTGCACAAAATTTACATTGTTGGACATTAAACCACCAACACGTTTACGTACAGTGCGAATTGAAGACAATATCAGAGCTTTATCGGCCAGTGTTAGTGATGACCATCAATTATCGATTCGGTGCCGTTCGCTGCAATTGGGCCTCTGTTACTCAACAACGTGGAAAAATTGCGGAAGCATTTAGGTGTGAAGCTTTACAAAAAACAGCTGATGCAAGAATGTGAATGAATGGGCTCTTGAAAAGTTGGCGGAAAATCCAATTTTTTATCAAAAAATTGTGTTCAGTAACGAAGCTCATTTTTGGCTCAATGGATACGTAAATAAGCAGAATTGTCGATTTTGGAGTGAAGATCAGCCAGAAGCATTGTAAGAGCTGCCAGAAAAAGTTACTGTTGCATCCAGAAAAAGTTAATGTTTGGTGCGGATCATGGGCTGGTGACATCATGGGACCGTACTTCTTCAAAGATGATGTGAATCGCAACCGAACTGTAAATGGTGAGTGCTACCATGAGATGATATCCAACTTTTATGCATAGAATGGAAGAGCTTGAGTTGCATGACATGTGGTTTCACCAAGACGGTGTCACATGCCACACAGCACGAGAAATAATGAACCAATTGAGAGGCAAGTTCGGTGAACAGTTTATTTCACTTTTGGGTCCGGTAAGTTGATCGCCTAAATCGTTCGATTTAACGCCTTTAGACTATTTTTTGTTAGGCCCATTCCTATACTGACAAGCCCATGTGTCTTCAAGTTCCCGTCACCTCCATCACCAAACTACCTAATTTTAGTAAAGAGTGTAACAAACAGAAAGTTAAAAACGCAACTTATTTATTTAAGCCAAGAATCTTTAATATAAATATCGGTTGGACAATAAGATTTATGGTAAGATAAAATTAATAAATCTAAATCTTTATTGCGTACATACGTAAATGAATTCTCTAACAATTAATGCTGCTACATTTCACAATTATAAATACTTTTTTAACCAATATCGTTACGATTCATTTGTATTTTGCATATACGTACAAGTTAATACAAAAGAGATTTTTCATTTGTTTGGCAAACACCATTTATAAACATTGTTATAATTATCAATAACAAGTACAGTGTCATCCGATCGAACTGTGTGAAATAAATTTATTTTCTACGAAAACGTATAACTACCAATTTGACATTGTTATCAAAAATAGAACAACCTACAAATCTACGAAAAGAGTTGGTGATCGTTAAACGGCTGATCAAATTTTCATCTAATAAATTATAGTGGTATTGCCGTATTCCAAAAGACACCGCAATATTAGATAAGAAAATGGCTTTCTGTGAAACTTTTTCTAAACTACACTAAAATGTTCTTTGGATGATTCTGATTAAAAAATCTCACGGCCACAAAAATTTTTAATGAGTAGTTTTCGAGCTACGGGCGACAGAAAACTACCCGATAAAAAATTTTGTGGCGGGATTTTGATCAGGACCATCCGAAGAACATTTTGAGGGCGTTTTTAAAAAGTTTCACAGAGAGCCATTTTCCCAGTCATGTACTAAGCTATAATATTTTCGTAACTTTGATCGCCCGGAGCTCTAAAACGACTCGTTAAAAATTTTTGTGGTCGTGAGAGCTTTTGATCAAAATGATCTAAAGAACATTTTAGGTTGGTTTTGAAGAAGTTTCACAGAAAGCCATTTTCTTATCTAATATTGCGGGGTCCTATACAAAAAAGCACTAAAATCTAAGCGGCTTATACCAAATTTTAATCGTACGCCGACCTTCTTGCATTTTTATAAATAAATTGTACTATTTTAAATAGCGCTTATTTATTCAATTCTTTATGGAATAAGAGGTTCGAAAAAAATGATGAAAAAAGCAAACTAGAAGGACTTGAATAAATTGGCATAAAAGATCTTACGCAGAGAGATGGAACATGGTAATGGAGTCATACATGCATATGGCGTTTATGTTTTCCAGAAGAACTCCTTGCAAAATTCTGTTTCGCTAGAAAGATATACAAACAAATCTTTGATGGCCTTTATCTTGGTTGTTTTTATAGTTATTCAAAAATTATTTTTCTCTACTGTTTGTTACATGAATGAGCTTTTATTAAAGCAAAAAAAAAGGATATTACATCGTCAAATAAGCTATTCTGGTTCTTAGGCTGAATATTTTCACCTGTTTCGATTCTTAAACTATAATGTAATGAAGACACTGTACACAAATAAAAAGTAATATGCACAATATATTATATAGTACTAAACATTTACAGACCTAATACACATATAAATACATGCACAAAGCCTATTATTATAGGTTAGTAAGAATATGTATTACTACCGTAAAAAACGATTAAACTACAAAAAGGGAAAACAAATAAAAACAAAAAAACAAACTTTTATGTATACACTTCATTCTATCCTATATAATATACATTTATACTTTTTTTACACGTCTACATAAAGAGGGTAATTTTTTTGTATTTTTTATTCATTTTGCGGTGATTCTAAAATATTAATTTCATAGTTTGTTTTTATGATTATTATTCTAGTGTTATGTCACTGTTAATTCTTGAAACGCTGCCAGTTTCAAGATTTTAAATCCGAGTAAATTTTAATGGTAGATAAGCTATTATTAACTCATAACATTTCAATTTCGATTCCTCCTTTCGGAATCCAAAAATGCTGTCTATCTCCATCCAACACTAACTGAAAATTCACAAAAATTCCACCATGAATAATATGGGTGGATCGCTTTAAGAAGTTTTGAGAATAAACTGAAAGCTTTACCAAAAATTTTAAATTTTGCGTATCATAAAATTTCAAGTCGATTCTCTGAACGCTTTGTAAAAAATTAAATATTAAACATCTTAAAGATATTAAACACATCTTTTCTACATGCTAGTTAATGGAGGAATGGTAATAAATGCTGTCTTCCGTTTCAACATGATTCCGAAAGTACGAACTTTCTCTGTCTAATTATTTAGTGACCGATACCAGTATGGAAGCAACCTATAATTAAAAATATTCATAGAAAGTAAAATATTATAATACAAGATTGATACCGGCCCGCTTCACTAGGCTTAAAAGTAAAAATCACCGCTTTATAGCCTGCATCCGCTCTTGATATACACAGCTTTAAATTTTGTTAAATGTAAAATAGTCATAATTCATTGAGTATATCAGAATAGTTGGCCATGATTTGTTTGACATTTACTATTTTAAATTTTGACAAAATTCAAAAATTTATGGTTCAAAATGATGATCATAGATTTGCTCCATCTATAATCATCATTTTGAACCATAAATTAAAGATTTCTGTAAAAATTTAAAAAAATAGTAAATTCCAAATTAAATTTAATTTTTTAATATTTTAAATTGTTTTTTTAATTTATCTTTATAAATTATAGGTCATTCTGATATATCAGCTATATTGCTGTACAGTCTCATTAAAAACCATTCGCTAGTTTTAGCGTGAAAGCGTAACAAACAAACAAACAAAGAAACATGCTTACTTTCACATTTATAATATATAGGGATTTAGTTATACCCGCGTTAATAACACACAAATTTCATCTGATCACCTAGATAGCTAAATAGTCTCAAAAAGTCTTATCTTTCAGGATAAAATTTCTTACATGATAATTTCGCTTAAAGAAGTAATAATTTAAACAAAAACTTTAAGCTTCATAATAATATTCAAGATCTCTGCAACTGATAAAAGACATTTTAAATTAGATTCAGAAATACTAGAACTTGCAAATCGAATAGATTTAATAGAAAGTTTCCTTAATTTTACCGATTAAGACTTACTATTTGTGTGGTTTATAAAGATAAGTTTTGTACGTATGATCTTAAAAACTTATATTTATGTCGTATAGATTTAATAGAAACTTTCCTTAATTTTACCGATTAAGACCTACTATTTGTGTGGTTTATAAAGATAAGTTTTGTACGTATGATCTTAAAAACTTACATTTATGAGATAGACAAATTAAAAAAATTATGATATATAATGATTTAAAAAATTAAACAAAAATACTGATATCGAATTAATTACGTAGAATTTTAAGTTTAAAAAGTGACAAAAGGAAGGTTTAACATGGGACTAAATGGAAAATATAAATCGATATTTTTCAAAAATAATATCGATAACTATGAAACTCTTACTAGTGAATAATTATTTAGACTAATATCTAATAATTAAAAATTATTTAAATTTACATATTGTTTCTCTATGAACGCACAAAGCAAAACAGGTTTGTGAATGAACGTACTTAAAATCTTTACAAGTTAGCAAAAACCGTGAAACTATTGGAGCCATTAGCCATAAAAACATCAAACAATTTTTTAGCTGAATCGTTCTTTAAATTGGAATCAAGTAGAAGTATGCACTCTTTGATCATAAGAAATAAATAAAAATGAAAATTAATTCTAATCAAACGTAAAATTTGATCTTTTTTATCAATGAATATATTAATGTTTGAAAATATTTCTTAGTTTCTAAAAGCATTTTTTAGATATTTATTCCCAGAATTCCTTTGATCCTATTTTACATGGCGTGGTACGAAATTCAAAATTAAGTTTGTAGATTCAATGGTAAATAATATGTCATAAATGTTACGTTTATGATACAACTAAATTCACGTGGAAATTGTGCGATTACAACGAAAACACATTAACATAGTTTTTGGATATTATAGATGAAATTATCAGATAAGCAATACCAATTTTTAAATCTATTTTCTTAAATAAGAAATATCAAACAACGTTAAAGACGACTACTTTAACTTAACACCAATGGCGTTATTTTTTGTGATTTTTAACCAAATTATACATATAATCTCCCTCATTTTACTGAGACTCTTTAATTGAAACTTTTTAGCATTAAATGTATGCAAAATATCGAAATATTTTATTTTCCATTTTTTCATAATTTATTAAAACTTTTAAAAAAATTGTTCGTATAAGAAAAAAAACTTTCGATTTACTTATTAGAAAAACCAAATAATTTCTGTTAGTAAAACAATATAATTTATCTAGGTCCGTGAGAGAAGAACTACTTAGACCACTTATTTTGAGTGCCATAAAGAATTTATTACCGCATGCATTTTAATTATCACACAAATTTTCAATCAATAAAATTAGCCAAATAACTCTTAAAATTTAAACTAAAAACAATTTACTATAGTAAATTTTTTAGGGTTCTGATTTTCCACTAACAAATTTTAAATTAAAATAAGCGTATATTTTCACATTTTAGAAGAATAGATAAAGTTTGGAATACGATATACGTAAAAATAATTCAAAAATAAAATAATAAAAAAATTTTCTTAAAAATCGACGCAAAATGAATTGATTTCTAATTAAAACTTGTTGAGCGTCGAAATTATTAATTCTAATGCAATGTATTTGACATTTAAAAAACATATCTACGAGACTCAATGCATGTAAAATAGAATAAGTAAAATTAGTGGATTTTCGTAATACATCTCTTCAGAAAATTTAACATATTACATTTATTACTGGAACAGCGAAGTTTAAAATATGTTATTTAAAATTTACAACTCGTCGAATTTCCTAAACTAACTATAAATATATATTTTTACTTCATAGTATACCAAAATTAACTGATAGAAGCTAAATTTCCACATGCTTTTCCAAGCCTAATATAAATTACTTTAAAGCAAAATTTTGAACTTTGTGTTTTAAATAGGGTTTCTGTTCGAAAATTCTCGTGAAATTTATCTTTAGTCCTAACAGGAAAACAAAACTCAACGCCTCGAGATTTTCATTTCTCGAAATCAATTTCATGCGCAAGGTAGCTAAAATATAACACGTAAACAATAATATTCTAACTCTAATCAGAACTATAGACAAAATCATTCATATTCACAAAACTAGAAATTTAATTTAAGTCTATTGGGCAACAAACGAGTACTCTTGAAAAAAAGTACAAAATTGTAGTGACCATTAGGCCAATATCGACGGAGAATGAGCGTATTTTTTCGTTATCTGGAAACATAATCACTAAAATAAGAAACCGCCTATCAAGTGATGCTGTTAATATTATTGTATTTCTCAGAGCCTATTTTTTAAATTAAAATTTGATTTCTTTTTATGCCAACTAACTTAAATAGGCTCAAAATTAAAAAAAAATTGTATTGAAAGTGAATTATAATTTGTAATAAAACAAAAATTTGAAAATAACATAGTGTTTTGTTCTAAACTTCTCGAAAAACTCGAGAATTCCTGGTCAAGAATTCAGTTCTTCGAGAAAAAAGAGGTCGAGAAACTAGAAACTCTATTATTCAAAAATCACTTTTTGCAGGTTTGCCTCTGGCAGTTAATGCTAGTAAAAAACGTGCCTTTAATTGATAATTGCTACGTATCAAGGCCGTAGCCATCCAAAGGGTCCGAAATGTTATAATAAGTGATAATAACTTCATCAAGATGACAAGATGGGCGGGTTATTTTATCAGCGCTTGTATTATCACTCACTAATCAATCTTTAACCAATACAATATGGAATCTAAAAGGATAGAAGGCTGCCAGAACAGGTACCTGATAGGTATAATAATATTATAGATACGATATACGTACTTTGTTGTTATTATTTACAAACTTTTGTATTATAAAATTATATTAGGAAAATATCATAGCGCGAATGAAGAAAAGGATATAGGAACAGCCAAGCCATCATCATCAACAACCTAACTGTTAATACTAAGGGTAGTTATTGGCGGGGGTGAAACTGGGTGAATATCATCCATATATATATATACACATATACATTTTACTTACACACATACACATACACACAAATAAAAGCTTATGTTTGGGGTGGTGTTAGAGAAAAGGTGATTTTGAAAGAAGGATACTTAGTATGGCATGAGGCGAAAACACATGGGGATGAAATGTTTTAGAAAAGGGATGATGATGATGATGATGAAAAGAGAATTGAAAAGCGAGTGAGATAACAACACTACGTATATACAGAATGTCTCTCACTCGTTTGAACAGTGCTGTAACCATTTAAATTACAACAAAATAAGTTGAAACAGCCAAAGTGTGGTACAAAGTCGCTGCGTTTGGGGGATATTAGACTATGAAATTGTTTACAAATTAAACCTTTTTTTATACCATGTAAATATGAAATATACATAGTATATTAAGTTTAGTCCCAAGTTTGTAACGTTTAAAAATATTGATGCTACGAACAAAATTTTAGTAAAGGTGTTCATAGAATCATCTAATTGGTCTATTTTCGGCTGTCCGTCCGTCCGTCTGTCAACATGATAACTCAAAAACAAAAAGAGATATCAAACTGAAATTTTTATAGCGTGCTGAGGGCGTAAAAAGTGAGATCGTAAATGAGCAATATAGGTTAATTGGATCTTGGGTCCGTTAGAGATAGAACAAAAGTTTAAATATAAAAAAAGTTCCTTATAAAAAAAATGAACAACTCTTGTTTAAAACATTTTTTCGTAAACATCACTGTTTACCCGTGAGAGCGCAAATTATATAGTGTGTATTATATGGGTATATCAGTTAAATATGTGTGACATGTATGTATGTGTAAAGTACATACAGAGTAATCAACACTGTCTATGCATGGTATTTCAACAATAAACTCAGTCAATTGTTTGTTTTCACTTGTAAAATATTATTTTCACAATTTCTAATGCAACAAGTTTAACTAAACGTCATTATTAAATAATTTTTATTTTACATTTACTATACCAATTACATGTAAACAATTGAAAAAGAGTTGTATTTTAAATAAGCCGTATGATTTATTTCAAAACCCATAGAAGAAAAGCGATGTGATCGATTCAGTTGTATCTCCCCCATACTTTGCAAAACTTTACGAAATAATTTTGCATTAAACTTAATTTGGCTAAATCATGTTATTTAATACTGTATTGCTATACGTGGCATAGCGTTATCCCAACCTATTAGGAGAGCCACCCTGCATGTATGGTTGACTATTTAGAATGTAGTGGTAGCAAATGTTTGTGAAGAAGACGGTGATGGTGATATCACCAGTATAGAATAGGAAGATCAGTCCATCGCTTGTCATGTTATAGGCTTTTGTGTATGTATACGCGTACATGAATATTGGATTTAGTATTGGTAAGTACATATATATATATATATATAAAGGAGGGTTAGCAGCAGCAAAGTGAGAGACTTGGCAACAACGTTAGTTGAGTGTAGTCGACGGTCGCGGATGACCCGCGGGGCCATCATGTTTCGCGTCCGTCGATGCAAACGGCAGTAGTAGCACATCGTGTGATGTTCCACTTCCTCTAGTTTCTCTACTACTATAACATAACATTCACATGCCACCCATCTGTCCGTCTCTTACATATATATATGTATGGTCTGTTCGTCTATCTGTCTTTCTGTTCGGTCATCGTTAGGTATTATATTATACTCCTCTCTATATGTGTATATATTATACAGGGATGGTTTTATTCCATTCAACAATATATGTATAATATAAACCTTATACCTTATACCTTATACCTTCTACTTTATACTTTAGCAATGTATATTTAGTATTGCTGTGTATTTATTATACTTTAAGGTATTATTAAGAAAATATCTCATTTAATTTAAAACCTAATAAAAATATATTCAAAAACCTTTTATATTTTGTATATATACTTTTTACTTTAACGAAAATCATTTGTTATAACCAATTACAATTTTGCGTAGAATATCAAGTTTTCAGTTGGTCATCAGTTAATACAATCAATATTTTGTTACATATTTAGCACAATTGTTGCCAACTATAACGCTTTTTTCTTAAGATTTTCTTTAGATTATCATTTTATGAAATTTGATCTATTAATTTTTATATATTCAAGGAAATGGTATTAATAGGACAGTTGAATAAAATATATTAATATAAATTACATATCTAATACTTCATAGCACAACTGCTATGCGCTTCCACCATTAATTAATTCAAATGAACATTTAAAACTTTTTTAAGTAATAGTTTTTTTCTAAATATTATTTCATTAAATATTAATTAAACTTCAAGTCGATCGTTTCAAGTAAAATATTAGCTCATTTGGTTAAGGCGTAACCTATTCCGTCCGCGGTAAACTAGGGTAGCGGGTTCAATTACCGCCGTCACAACAAAAATTAATTTAATTAATAATCGTGATATTATTATGCATGTATATTATGCAGGTATATGCATGAAGGAGGTGCACTCAGCCTCTGAAAATAATTGAGGAGCTGATAAATGTAATTATCAGCGGGAAAAGTGGTAAAACACATATGGTATCACAATGGGTTCTATAGCCTAAGTGTGTCTGTCGTGAACAGCCAATATAACTTAACCTAACCTAACCTAGCACAATTGTTTCAAAATTCGTATCCATGATCATTTTCATAGACAACAATAACTTGAATACTATTTTAGGCAGTTATTCGATTCAATAATGCAGATTCCTTAATTGAAGAAAAAAATCGCAAAGCAATTTCCCAATTGCAGTGCATATGTTTTATTTAAGACGTTTCCATGGTAACGATATACTACTTAAGAATGAAATTTTATGGATAAAAAGTCTATGGTTTACATTTGATTTACATTGAAAAAAATTAATACAATTTTGTAACAAATTTTAATAACTAATTATATAAATTTCATTTAAAAAATATTATTTATGCAACTTCGTTACAACTTAAATTAATTATTATTATACCCCGTATATATGTAATATATATCAAGGTTGTTTAGTCCCTCAGTTAAGTCCCAAATTTGTAACGCTTAAAAACATTGATGCTACGAACAAAATTGGTATATATATTTTGGTATAGGTCATAAAATCACCTAAGTAATCCATTCCCGGTTGTCCGCTTTGATTTTAAGATAAATTTTAGATATTTCTTTTCGTATAAAAATTAAGTAGTTGATTTGTTTGATTGAGACTAGGGCTCATGTAAAAAAAATGCGAAAACTTTTATATTCAGAAAGTTTTAGAACTATCGAAAAAATTTGATAGTTTATGATTTTTTTCAAACCCTTGATGCGATAGATTAATTTGTATAGTTTATGGAGTACTGAATTCGACTTTTTCTACCACATAAGGTAATCGAAACATGTTTATCTAAAAAAGGAAAAGTCCATTTTTCGGTTAGAGTCGAAATTCCGTAACTCCACTATTTAATTCTTTTCTCATATGGAAATTGGAAGTCATCCTTTTTCTTCCCTCTTTCTTTAAAATACTTTTTGAATCTTTCTGATATCCCTTTTGCTCGTCTAGAAATCATATAATATTTCTTAATGTTAAAATACATACTGTATTACTACTGCTATAAATATATAGGTATAATTAATTAATTCCACTTAGATATTATCTATTTATTCTATTCTAAAAAATTTTGGACATTTTCAAAATGGCTTTTGAAGGGAAATGAATTGAATTTTCGGATGGCGTAAATTTTTTTGTGAAAAAAAATTATTCGATGGTGAAACATAACTTCGAATTTAAGCGAAAAACAATTTTACGCTCAGATTCGTATTCAGCACGTTAAAAAGCTTTCAAATAGTATACTATTGTTTCGATTATAAAATATGTTGTATTCATTCTTCACGACTACCATATTCATTTGTACTAATATAACTTGTTTATACCATTAAAGATGAATATGGAATTTTTGTGTAGTTAAATGATCTCTTGAAAAAACAAAAACAAAAAAAATAGTAAGTAAGCATTTTTGAAAATCGCATATTGTCTTTCTTTGGTGCAATATACATAACAACACACACACACACACACACACACACACACACAGAACACACAATAATATAGTTTCGTATTCCTGGTTAGTGAGTAGTATTCGATGGTTCGTCGTCGTTAGGGGTTATGTCAGTCAGTCTTCTCTCACATGCAACCACCATAGTGTACAGTACTCTGGTTATATGTGTGTATGTAATAAACCACCCTCAAACGCTAGCTAGCCACCCACCCACAGAACCATCATCATATCCACATCGTCATCCTCAAGTTTAGTTTAGGTTTGGCATATACGTATGTATGTATTTGTGTACATGTCGGTGACTATACAATACACATATACATGCATATATTCAGTGGGTCGTTCGCTCATATAATTACCCCGCCAACCTCGTCCTTACGTGTTATCCTCGCGCGCAGCACACAACATACGCGCGCGATACGTTGGTCTTTCCTATAACATGTATATATGTATGGTACAATTCATACGCATACAGGATGTTCTGGGTGAAAATATTACGAATGATGTCTTCATTGGACAAACTTGACATACTTCGGGGAATGAACGAAACAAAACGTAGGTTATGTTATCGAGAAGCAAAAAATTTGGTTGTGTAGAAGAAAAAGTTCTAAAAAGGACAGCGTTTATTGCATTTTTTTAACTAGTAAAGAATGTTACCTAAAAATAATCGAAATAATCGCAAAAATGTTTTTTTCGCATTTATAAAAAGAAAGTAATTTACAAAAAAAAAAAGTTAAATGAGAAAGTTGTAGAGCGTAAAAAGCTTGATTTGAAAATTTGAAAATCAAATCATCCTGGTTTCCATTCGTTTTATTTGAGGTTATAAAGTGATAAATAATTAATAAAATCTTGTACAATGAATATAAACACTGTATTGTTTCATTAAGCCATTCCAGTCCGGGGCAAACACGCAATTTTTTTCCAAAATGCTCGTTTTATATTTGGCATAGGTAACATTTTGTGTTAATTACAAATAATTGAGCCGTTCACAGTGTTAACAAAAAACGCCGATTTTCTATGAAATTTCTCAAAAAATAAGCAACGAAATCGTATTCACACTATGACATTCGATAGGTTCTTTTATTCTTCTTAACTTAATTCTCCTCTAATTTTTTTTTGTAGATTCCTTTGTTTTTTTATAAATGATAAAATGGTTTTTTCGATTTTTTTGGTGTTCAGTACCAGCTGAAAAACTATAACGCTTTTTTCTTAAAATTTTCTTCAGATAATCATTTTATGAAATTTGATCTATTAATTTTTATATATTCAAGGAAATGGTATTAATAGGGCAGTTGAATAAAATATATTTATATAAATTACATATCTAATACTTCATAACACTACTGCTTTGCGCTTCCACCATCAATTAATTCAAATGAACATTTAAAACTTTTTTAAGCAATAGTTATTATTTCCTTAAATATTAATTAAACTTCAAGTTAAGTCGATCGTTTCAAGTAAAATATTCTCGTATTTTCAATAAATATGTGATTGTTGTTTTGTGTATTATGTTGGAAAATAATTTAATAATTTGCCAAGTAAAGAAATTGCAAAAGGGCTGGACAACTGTTGGAGACTAAGGTAAAACTCATGGATCTTAAAGCAAAGCATTCGCATCATACAAAATTTAACTGAAAATATTTGTTTATTATATAAGAATATGTTTGCTTAGTCTCATAAGCAATTTCAGTAGAAGACAAATTGTAAAAGGAGGAAATACCTATGTTTATAGTAATTCTTAAAAAATCTTCTGCAACTTTTGTAAAACAGAATATTCGGTTAATAGAAGGACTGTTTTGTTAGTGACTTAACAGACAAAATAATTTCTATTATCCAGCTCTAAGGGGAAAATGCTTGGTATTAGTGTTCAGTAAAGATGTGGAAATATTCAATGGTAAATGAAAATACTTATGCAGGGGGGGGGAGGTGTTAACCCCTTGGTTTTCGATATTTCGACAACCAAGGCAGGTGTCGAAAATTGTTATTCGTATTTTTCGTATATATAATTAATAATATATTGATTTAAGATACAATATTCTCATACAAAGAAGTTTGAGTAGGTACATAACGGTATGCTTTTTTTAGATACTATTATTTTAAAAAATCTTAAAATTTCAACTGTATTTCACTGAGATTCAAAGCATAATCGTCTACATTCATGAAGTTATAACAAAATTCAATCATCAAAGTTGAAAAGAAAGTACAAATAATTCCAACCGTAAATCAAAAATTGCCTTGGTAATTGTACTACCTTAAACATATACTTTTTTAATTAGTTTTTAAAAGTTTTCTATTTTTGAATAGGCAAGCAATTTGAATCTAACATGATATTTCACCATCTGAATCTATAATTTTGATTTCATGTGTCTGAATCTTGTCAAATGGCATCCTGTATACAGTAATACCATCCATTGGGTTTGTTTTCTATATACTCTCAGAGAGAGAACTTCAGTCAACTGCCAACTAAACTAAAAGCAGTAACCAACAAAACGAACCCCACTTTGTGTGCCACCAAACCTAAGCACAACTGAAATTCTAGGTAGAAATTATATGTATATGTATGCAATATACATGTGTGAATGTATATATAGATGAAATAGATTTGTTACATGTGTATTGGTTGCTTAGTACAGAGCTTTGGTTACTTAGTGAACCTGATATTCCATCGCGTTTGGTTCGTCCAACCATATTGTATATATATATATATATATATATGTATGTATATATTATATATATATATATATATACGTATATAATTTGAATGTGTGTTTTACTGTTGTCCATCACATGAAACTTATATATGTATATATAGATATATATAAGTTTCAAAAGTACCTACTCTAAACATATTACATGTATAGTACACATATACTATGTTGTTGTACTGCTGTGTAATACATGCTATAGTACGCTTATGTTGTTCTATCATGCTGATCGTATAAAATTTATATATAAAATGATTCCAAAATTAGTAAAATACAGCATCAAGTTATAAATAATAATTTAAAAAAATAACAAAAAAACAAAAACAAGGTTCCAGTGTTGTACTAGCATGGATCCAATGTTGTACACCAAGGAATACAAGGCAACGAATTGGTTGACCAAACAGCTAAAGAAGCCACACTTATTGAAGAGATAATAAACCCAACAATGACACATTGTGGAGCTAAGAAATGCATCCATCATGTAATAATCCTACAATGGAACCAAAAATGGCTACAACTTTCACCTACTAAGGTCCATGGACACTGATTTAGACAAGTTACCAACCCTTGACCGATAAGAATACTGTACCATCATGAGACTACGAATTGGACATTCAAACATGAGCCATATCCATCTAATTACCGCACTGCAACTCAAGAATGTCGGTGAATCACGTACTTTCAGAATACCAAGGATACCAACATGAAAGAAATAAAAATGGACTACCCTCAGAAGCCAAAGAAATCGTTAATAATCCCAATTATTTCCCAGGCCTCTTCAAATTTATTAAAAACAATGATTTGTATAAATAATAACTGATTTTTAGCTAAACATGTAAACAAAGCGTAATAACTATTCTGTTGACAAAACTTCACTCAAAACTTTAAACGCTTTTTCTCAAAACTACGTCTTCTAATCAACTTAGAAGTAGAAATTTGGTACAGGTCTTCTTTATGGCACCATCCACCCCTTCTACGTCTCAAATTTGTGTTTTTTATCATTTAAGAAAAAATTAAAAAATTTGAAAAGAAAGGAAAACATAACTTTTTTTTAAAACCGCCATTTTTGGAAAATATTTTTTATGAGGTAACCGCTATGACAACATCGTTGATAATTGAGAATATTTTAAAATTTTTTTTAGATTAAAAAGGATTGGAATCGTGTCCACTAGGATGCACTTTTTACCCCACCCTACCAATCTGTAACTTTTTTAATTTTGAATTTATTTTTGTATTTTTTTAAATACCAATAAATATCTGATAAAAATAAATATTCAAAAAATTTTTTTATAAATTAAATTTTATTTTTTAAATCCCTAAATTTGTGCTTCTAGACTAAACTTCTGCCTTAAATGTGCGAATATTATTGACTTGCTGAACACATTTTACATTTTTTACAATATAAATACTTATAAAACACCTCTAAATATCTTATATTTGTTCAATACATAAGAGAATAGATATTACTAGCGTTAGTTGTTCAACTAGCCTAGCAAATTTATATTCTGTGTAACTATAGGCTCTCTAGTCTCTACTCTCTGTAACCAAGGCTAAATCAACTACTTTGTACACGTAGGGATTTGGCCAGTATTATTTTATATTTTCCTACTAGCTTTTCAAATACAAATTTTCAAAAGATAACTGACCATTACATAACTATGCAAAAAAATATTACGTAATATATAAAATATTCATGTATAATTATTATTTCTGATAATTTCTAGTAAAATTTATTTTTCAGACGAATTTTTTTCTTTAATTACACAGTATAGAATACTGTAATCAAAAATTAATAAATATGAAATTTATTCAATATTTACAAATATTTCACATGAAAAAGGTAATTTCCGTGATAAAGTTAGAAACTTACGAAAATATCTCTTTGAGATGGCTGATATCGAAGTGGCAACAGCTGCTACGGTAGCTCTCTGTGCTTTATAACAAAACTTTTGAACAACAATGATGTTTTCAAGTCACAATGGACACTGAACTACACAAGTAATCACGAAATTGTGGAGATATTACTCGCCCGAGAAGGTGGTTAAATGTTTTTCCACCCCTGAAACCGAAGTTTCAAAATCCAATATACTAATTTTTAAGGATATTTAAAATGTTTTCGCACTCTCAGGAAAAATAAATTCTAGCAAAAAACTTTATTAGTAACAATTTGTAGTCGTGTGCCTCCAATTTTGCAGTAAAATAATTATAACTCACAAACTATTCTCTTTATAAAATTATTAAATTCAAATTTAAGAAAAATCTCCGATAAGAAAAACCTATATAAAAAAAAGAAGGTTGAATGTGCCGAGAAATTGATAATTTCAACTGATATTTTTTTATACCCATATATTGATTTTCATGACAAAATTAGCATTTTTAATTTTTTCATTATTTTGGTCCACATTAATAGTTATTAGAAGTTTATTGGAATATTTTGGCCTTTACTCAAAGTAATTACAAATTTATTGAAATGTTTGAATATATAAAACTATTAAATTATCAATTTGTCCAGTTTGTTCATTCCATTGCACACTAGTTATAAAATTAAAAATAAACTTTTACAACTAGTGTGCTATGGAATGGAAAACTGGACAAATTGATAATTTAATGGTGTCTGAACTATTAATAATTATGAGTGTGGACCAAAATAATAAAAAAATTGAAAATTCGAATTTTGTCATTAAAATCGGTGTATAGATATAAAAAAATATTTGAAGCAAATTTTTTTCCATAACCATCTCTGTCGCTAGGCAAAATATTAAGAATCGGCCCTATTTGTCAATTTGTAGTAGACTGAGTTTAAAGTTAAACTAAATGTATCCTATCACCCTGTATGACTGTGCAAAATTTCAAGTCAATATTCTTATAAATAACGAAAATATGAAAGCGTCCTCATCTTAAATCCGACACACTGTATATCCAAATTTCTTTAAATTTTTCCATACTTCAAAATAATCGATGATTCGTTTGTAAAATTTAATTTTGTCCTTTGATTGTCATAAGATAACATATGAACACAAATATACTTCAAGTAACATTCAAATAAGAGCTCAATATTTCTGAGAATTTACAACGAAGAAACGATCACCCGGAAAATTTTAACATATACATATCATATTCAAATCAAATAAAAATATCTCCACGTGAATCAATATATGACAGATTTAGAAAAGGTGAAACTCAAAGATGCCACCTTGATATTTGTATTTACAAACACAAATTCAGGGATAGGTAGTTCTTCGTACGGTTTTGTAACAGGATACATACCTAAGTTTGAATCGATAATACCATGCAAACTTATGTTTACAAAGAACTATTGTCCACAACATATAGGAATAGAAAGTGATTTTATGAATATATTTTTACAGTTTTTAAATAACCTATCATTTTAATCGCGAATTAAACACTCGTATTTAGTTCATTAAATCATTCTCTTTTCGATAACTAATTTTCGAACAACATGTTTCATTGTCGAACAACATGAAAGTTTTATGTTAAAAAACGGGCTTTGTAATTTCTGTATTTCATTATAATTCGCAAAATTTAAAAATATCAATGATAACCACGAGTTTGATATTTACTACTAACAACGCTTCCAACCTCTACCTATTTCTAAGCTATTTATCCGTTGGGTAATTAGTCATGGTAGGGACAATCAAATCGACTCCAGCGCTTACAGTGGATGATTTTGGCATAAAGGTGGCTGTTATGACTAATTTTCAACTTTTTATATGTAAATTGTATAGAAAATGTCAAAATAAAATTATTGAAAAATAATACTTTATTAAACTTGTTGCACTTTAAATTTGATAGGAAATATTCAAACAATAATATTAATAAAATAGTGTATTGTAACCATGGAAAATGCCACCAAGAAAACTCACGCACGATACGAAGTTTAAGAGGCCATGCAAAAAATGCATCATATTCGCCTTTTTCATCACATTTTCTTGCAAATATAACGCCACAATTTGTTGATCTCCTCTAAATAAAACTGGCAACGACCTTACCATGTCACATCTTGTCAAGCTAAGCAATACCCTTCCCTATCCCTGTTAATGTGATCAATAAAAAACCCTTATATTGATGCATAATTTTGTTTTCTCATTATAATCCTAGTAAAGAAATTTAAAAATAGTGAAACAAAAATTAGAAAAACATAGAACACTTGTAACATAACCGAAAAGTAGAAAATAATTTTTATGTATAATGCAAATTTGATGTTGAAAAAAGCGCTAATTCCATGAGTATTATTAAGAGTAGCCTAATAAATAGTATTAAAATTAAAATAAAAGAGTTTTTATAGCTTCCAAAGTGTTTTTATATATTTGAATTACATTTAAAATTTATTTTGTACTTTTAAGTTCAAATTTCCATAAGAATATTTTTATTTACGGATACATTTTTAGTTGTATAATAGGTTTGTTTTAAATAAATAAAAAATTCAATTCAATTGCGAATATTAATTTTTTTAAATTGTAATTACGTTTTCATTTAAAACTTACATCGTTAAAAATATCATGATAAATAATAATACATACAATATAGATATACTTACAGCAGGTAAATTGTAAAGTAAGTAGCTTATGGTTGCATACACAAATGAAACCAAGTCACGCGACGAAAACACACGTTTTCTAACATCCATATACAAATTTTATTTAACGAGTTTCGAAATCAAACTGAAAGCATTACCACAATTTTGAAATTAATGAGTACTTAACATGTCTTCTGTTAAAATTTCAATGTGATTCTCTGTAGGGTTACGAGAAATAAATTATTAACAAGTGAAATTTACAAAATTTAAAAAATCCCCGAGATTTTTTCGTGTACGGAACCCTAAACTCAATCTTGATTTAAGAACACTCTCCATTAAACTTTTTTCCTTAGAGCTTTCTCCAAACTGAACCGATTTGGAAGATCATCGTCTATTTTTTAGTTGTTCCGGGTACGGAACCCTAAACTCGCACTTGAAACATAGCTAAGAACACCCCTATTAAATTACCTTTCAAACTAAAAAAAAAAAAGGCGTTTAGGCGTTACGATGCCACAGACAAACAGACAAACATATAGACAGACACACAAAACGGTCAAACTTATAACAATATCGTCTTTTTTGCATGCTCTTGTATGGAGTAATGGTAATAAATGCTAGTTTTAAGTCAATAAGTACATTTAAAAACGTTGCGGCTTATTTGGGAAACTGTTTTAAGTCTTGACTTTCACTATGGTATATTAGGAACTTTCACTGTCTAATTATTTAGTAACCGATCCCAGTATGCAAGTAACCTACAATTAAATATTGAAAATATTCATGTTATAGGTAAAATTTAAAATTATTGTTTAATTCTCAATTTTATTTTAAGATAAAACTATTAAAGTTATTTTTTATTTGGCATATTAATATTTAAAAGTTAAAAAAAAACATACAAATTCCATCTGATCCCCTATATAGATAAATGGTCTCGAAATGCCTTAATAATTTAGCAATGATTTTCCTTACCATATTAATCACTTGTTACGATAAATTATTCATAAATATGTCAAACAAAATTTTGTTATTTTTGAACAGCGCCATTCATCACGCTGAGCCGCGTTTTATGCCACCCACACAACAAATATTACGTCGGAAAAACTAGCCACCCACAAAAAAATGTTGTGATTTAATAACATACAAATATTTGATAGGGAAGAAGCAAATAAAGGTTATGATTTGGAAATGTCAATTTTTGTTAGATTTTCCTTCACCCACATACCACCACGCTAAACAGTATCCCTCCTCTTTGTTTGTGAACGTATTTTAGAATATCTTTCTAAGTTAAATTTTTAAAATTTTAAAAACCATCGACGGAAAATAGCCAACTTTGAAATAAAAATTATTATATTTTTGGAGGAAGCGCATGGAAATAATTCTTTTTAATATGCCAATTTAAAAGTTTCAAAATATTAAAGTTTATAGAATGATTAAATTAGCTGAACACATTTTCATCAGGCATGGATGAAATTATTTTGGATTCTATGAATTCGGATAAAAACTGACCATTTAAATCGGTCAATACGTGAGAGACCTGCAAATTCAAAAATAAGTATAAAGAAAAAACAGCATTTTCAAACTTACACAACGAGTGATAAACCTGCCAAATTATCTCTTAATTAAATTTTCGAAATAATTAATTTTTGTAGAATGAAGTTAGAGCGACTTGCACTATCTAACATACCTTTCTCTCATCTTTCTATCGAATATCGATGTAACGCGATCATATTATCCCATTATTTTAAACATAAAAAATCAGCAAAATCCTGATGCAAACCGACAATACAACAACCAGACAATTGTACTCTTTATAGAACTTTTATATGGAAGTCAAAGTTTTCACAAGTTTTTCTCGTGTATTAATATTTTCTTTAGCATGAACATGAAAAATGTGAAATATTATTTGAAAACTCCACAACAAAAGAAAAAATAAATGTATTTATTTTATAAAAAGATAATCGAGAATTATCAAATTAAATTGATGTTAGACGTTTCGCTTTTCGGTCAAAATAACTTTTCGAAAATAATTCAAAATATATAATTTTGCCTTTTTCATTTGCAACTAGTATCATAGTAGATAAAAAAAAGTCAGTAGAACTCCAATTTCATACCGTCACTGTATTTCCAAAAGATCGTATGTCAAAGTTTTTGTTTTTTGTTCCACTTAAGGCTTTTTTCGTACCTGCAACGACCAAAAAATATCATAGATTAACTAGTCGTTCAATATATTTGATATTACATTGCGGAAACTCACGGAGAACGGAAAAATATAAATATAAACAATTAAATGTGATCTTGAAATTTTAACGAACGAGCTTTTGAAATTACAATGTGACGATAGATTTCAGAAAGTTTTTTATACAAAGTACCAAAATATGTTTAATGAGCTATAACTTTTAGCAAATTAAGTCCCAATTAATGGACAATTACATTCCATCTTGGAAGACATTATCAATGTAGACAGTAGTTTATCTAAATCGAAGAAAACAATTTCAAAAAACTTATGCATAACTGTGTAAATATCCGATGATAATGTAGACGCGCTGTCAAGAGCTTAATAGAAAAGGTAATTGGAAAGACTTAAGCACAGCGCATTGAAAAACATCTGCAATATTTACATATTTTATCCAAGAAAATTTCGAAAAGGAACAAAATAAAATGTAGCACTGTTAAAATTTTATAATTTTGGCTTTAAAAAGAAGAGAACGAGCAATCTTTTAAGTATAGTAGCAGACTAATCTTAGTAGTCTTTAAAAAAGACAGCTAAAAGATAGAAGATATGTGATATGCCTTTACTTGATTGATATCTATCCGAAAAAAAGAATCTTTTTTAAATAAAAAGCCAATTTTTTTAAGGGATATTTACTTTCGAGGTAATCCCATAATTATTTCATCAAAATCGGTTCAGTAGTTTTTTAGATATGGAATAATACGTTTAAATGACTTTGTTCATTACGTACGAAGGTAAACCTAAACTCACTTCAAAGTATGAAAAGAAAAATGCAAGAGAAAGTAAAAATAATTTTAAAGTACCTACCCACTCCAATCGAAAATTTTCTTGTGGGCAATTTCACTTTGAATTTGACGCTAATGAATTGATTTTTAGAAAAAGATAGGACTGGCGTCGACTTGCTCACAAGAAAATTATTGATTGGAGTCTGTAGATAATGACATTAATTTGGCTAATTTGATTAGTTTAAAATGAAATTGCATGCGGTAATGAACTATTAATCCCACGTAAAATGGGTTAAGCAGTTATTTTCTTGCCAGCGTAGGTAAAATTATTTTTTACTTTTGTAAGCATTTTTTGCCGGTTCAATTTTTTGTAAAACAAGTGAAAACAAACAACTGACTGAATTAATTGTTGAAATACCATGTACAGACAGTGTTGATTACTTTATCACATTACACATCCATACTTGTCACACATACATAACTGATATTCCTATTTAATTCATATGATACAATTTGTGCATAATTTGTTCCCTCACGAGTAAACAGTGATGTTTAAGCAATAATGTTTCAAACAAAAGTTGTTTATTTTTTAGAAGGAACATTTTTTACATTTAAACTTTGGTTCTATCTCTAACAGTTTACAAGATAGGTCCGTACCCAAGACCCAATTGACCTATGTTGCTTATTTACAAACCTGACATTTTACATCCTGAGTACGCTGTGAAAATTTCAGCTTGATATCTTTTTTCGTTATTGAGTTATCGTGTTCACTGACGGACGGACAGACGGACAACCGAAAATGGACTAATTAGGTGATTCTATGAACACCCATACCAAAATTTTGTTCGTAGCATCAAAATTTTTAAGCGTTCAAACTTTATATGTATATATATATATATATAACTAAAAACCCTCGAAAATTTATAAATTTTGCAAAATCAAAGAAGCTCAAATGACAATTTATCCTACATTCTAACACTAAATAAACAATTCAGTTTATTATGAACACATATACTTACATGTAGATAGAAATAATTAAAAGTTTAAATACTACTATTAAAAATGAACCTCGTGTTACAACACAAATATACATACATACACCATTACACCATTACACAGTAGTTAGTGTAGAGTAAAGTATAAAAAGATTAAATTTAAAATGAAAAATAATGTCAATAAAAACCTGTTGAACATTCTTTCTAATTATTATTCTACATATAGTATTTTTTTTATAGGTTGTGCTTGTGCTATGTTCTATGTGTATTATACTACCGACTATATATACACATATATATTTATATAGTATATAGTATATAATAGTAGTATATATAAATATATATATAACACAGTACACATTTCATTCATACAATTTCATTCTAGTAGAGTATAGATATAGGATATTGTATAGTAGCCTAACATCAATACCCGAAATTATTCGAGTATAAGATATAGTGGACTAAGGAGATAGAGACGTGTTCTGCTCGTGATCTATAGTCCTTCCAATGTTGTTCTCATTATGTAAAGGGGATTGGGGGGAACCTTTTTCGATAATGGCGGCTAAGCAGAATTTCATCTTTTATTTTACCCGCCATTACCGAAAAGGTTCTCCCCACACCCCCTTTACATAATGACTACAACATTGGAAGGACTACAGATCACGAGTAGAACACGTCTCTATTTCTTCGTCCATAGTTATATTTGAGAGTTTCGGAAAAGGTTCGTTCCAAGATCATGTATTATTTTATTGGAACTATGTTCCTTATCCCCTGTTATCGTTCTGATTTTTTTTTTGCTGGATGGAAGATAAAACAAAAAACAGTGCAACAACAAAAAATGACACCAAAAACTGACATGTAGGTTACCTAAGAAACTAAGACTTTTTCAATGGATTCATATTGCCATGAATTTTAAGAAAAAAGAAAAATATTTTTATAACTGTCAATTTGTCAAAATTTTACGATTTATCATTAAAAAAATGGAGTTGTGAAAGTTATCAGAAGCTAAAGCTAATAGGGATAATTGAAAGTTAGTGTTATGTCATAATAAACCTAATATCCTGATCAAACCAAACGTAATGTACGCACATGTTGGGTTGACTACTAAATCAGAAGAATGTCTTTTTTAAACTAATACTACAATTAATTCATATAGTAAATACTAAAATTAGCTATAAAATTAAATTCTTTAAAGAATCAAACAAGTATTTGACCTAATAATACCTTAAATTTTCAGAAAAATATCTTGTAAATAAAAAAATTAAGCGCTACATTTATAATTAACCAAGGTACGAAACGAATATAGTTGCTACCAGGTGTCCCACGACACCTCTCGTTTTTTTATTTTAACTTAGCTTTCCTTCGCGTTTTGTCCTTTAATAAACTGGCAAAGATCATTAAAAAGTAAATAAAATAATATGAAACAAACAGGGTGAAGGAGATACAATTTATGGATATCTGTTCAGCCAAAGTTATCTGTCATACTTCTTTAAAAAACAAATTAATTTGTTTAGAAACATATTAACTATTGCTTAATAAACTTTATTTTCAGTTTTAATAACTTTATTTTGAATGTTATTAATTCATATAACTGATTTTGAATGATAATGGGTTTTTGTTGCGTAATATGAACTTCATATACCAATTTCCTGCTTAGGTAGTAATACCTACATTTAGTGTATACATAGGAACTACATTTTAAAAGTAAATACACATAGCTCTTCCTGTATAATATATATGTATATGTTTTTTTTTTTTTATTATTTTTACCAACAAGTAAAAATTGTATAATTTATGTGAAAAATTTCTGTGTTGGAATTTTTTTGTCTCATTCACAATTTTCTATAGTATATTTTTTATTTATTTATAAACATTTGTTTTTAATGTGGCAATTGTTTTTTTTTTTTTTTTAATTCACAAATGATTTATGTATATCAACTGTTGCTGTTTCTTGATTGAACACTGAAAATATAAATGTATGGTAATTTTACCAAAAGGCATTCGCCTTGACGTCAAGTAAAATATAAAGAAAATGTCAAAGGATAATATAAGGAATTGAAACACTTGTGATTTATACCTACACTAAAAATTATTGCAAATTTTCTCTCATTAGTCGCAGAAACGAAACACTAAAAACGGTCAAAGTTCGAAAAATTTGAACAGTAAGTCGAAATTAAAGGCGGTTTTCGGAATTGGATTCATTAGAGCGCCAGGAAATTTTCTTACCTAAATTGATTTATAAGAAATCAAAAATATGCAATTTGCATAAATAATATGCATTTTATAATTGCATTTTAAATTAACAAGAAATTTACTAAATTCACAATTCCTTTAATAGGGATGAAAATGATTGAGTCGCTAAACACGAATATCACGAGAACCGGGAACCAGGTTCCTCGAAAATCAATTCTGTCGTGATAATCGTGTTCATCGACCCCAAAAAATCCCGAATAACAAATTTGAATCATTTTCATCCGTATTAACCGTATTGTGAATTTAGTATATTTACGGTTAATTTAAAATGCAAGTATAAAATGCATATTATTTATGCAAATTACATATTTTTAATTTTTTATAAGTCAATTTAGTTCACAAAATTTCCTGGCGGTCTAATGAATCGAACGCCGAAAACCGCATTCAAATCCATTTACTGTTCTTTATCGAACTACATTGCTTCGTTTCTGCGACTATAGTGAAGTTGTTTTATCGATGCCAACATTTAAAAAACAAAGTACATTTTTAAAGCACACAGAGATCTAGACTCCTAAAATCTTAAATCACCGTTTTGGGAAAATTATGCATTCCAATTTACATCAGGATCGAGATCCAAGAAATTTTATTTCTTTAACGTGGACAGACACTTTTTAATATTTTTAACATAGAGTAAGCCCATTGTCCCAAAATTATATTTTACAGGTTGATTATCAATATTAAATCTTAAAGTAGTATTAAATTTTAGGATACGCCCTTTTGGAGAAATTGTGTATCAAAATTTGAATTTTTATTTTGTAACAAAGACACTTGTATATATTTTTAGAATAGAGCCAGAATTTTGCTCTATCACATCCATAAAATCTTCTCTATCGATAAATCAAGAATGAAACCGTCCCAAATTTGGGTCATATGTTTCAAATTTGTAATAAAATTAAACCATTAACATTTAATCTTAAATGCATTTCCGATAGTTAGCCCGAAAGTGAATGGTAGCGAATAACTAACACTATAGATAAAATTTGGATCCAAAATTAGTGAGTTTCAAAAAAAATTCCATTCAGATAGAATAAAATTTGGTTGTGTTATCAAAAAAATTCGTTTTTTTTTTCATTTATAAGTTATTTGTTGGCATTTAAACTCGAAACAAACGTCGTATCTCCTTTTTTTTATTCTTCACTAATATTATAGCCGTCACTAATATTATAGCATATATTATATCTCATTTCATAGTGGAATTGAAAAACCACGAAATAGAAACTTTGCGAAAATGGCGAGAAAAAATATATTAGAATAACATCATAATACCGAAATGACGTCATCGACACAATTTATTTAACATTGTATCGATGACGATTGATAATATTATTATTTGTTAAATAACGAACACTACCGTTAAAAAATAATTCCACATTATTTTTCGCGACAAAATAAATAGAATTTTATAAATTGCTTTTATTTTAATATAACAGTGCATTTCGTCCGCCTCAAAACTGATAATGATTTATTTGTGAAATATGAGTCACATGTTAGAATGTTTTTATTTATATTGTCGTTGTCCCCTCGAATATAAATAAAAATAAATATATATACGAATAATTAAGGTTTTAGAGAAAAAGGATTAGACATTATATAATATGAGTATATATACCCAATTATTAACATAAATATGTAGTTAAATATTATATGTTGTATATTTAATTTATTCTTTTGAATTCATACTTTTAAAGATTACAATTAAGTATACTTTATTATTAGGTACATTTTACTTAAAAGAATCAGTTACTTATTGTTCTTTATAGTTTATAGAAAAGAAAAAGTACCTATTATTACAAAGAAATTAAAAAATGGATAATCAAAATAACTAATATCGTTGGCAATTGTGTTGTGGAAATTAACGAAATTTAACTTATTCACATAATATTAGGTGCAATTTATTTGACTGCAAATTTATCATCGAAGAAAACAAATTCTCTGTCACAAAAAGAGAAATTGTTGGAAAAAAATAAAGAACCTGCATTAAGGAATTGATGACAAAAAATATGAAATTTTTGTAAAAATATAAATTATTAATTCGAAAGTAAATAATTCAACGGTATACTGAAAAAAACCATTCTCTCTTTTTCCTGAACAAATTATGCAAATTTCCAGGGTCCCGAGATCTACGGATACCCCGACCTATCTTCAAAAAATCATTCCTTACACAGCTGTCTTTCTATTATACCCATTAGTTATACGATTCAATGACAAAATAATTGATTTTCAATGCAATTTTCGAACTTTTTAGCCCCAAACTTATGAAGTATTAGTATTATGTTACTTTTATTGATTTTATATTAAATTAGTTTCAATTGCACATTGAAAGAAATTATATTTACCAACTATCAAAATACGGATAAAATGAGACGAAATGCTGTAATGGCATTAAATAATTAACTAAATAATTATTACACTAATTAATTACATAATTTTTTAATCAATACACTGATTAAATCGAAACACTTATCTACATACTAATATTAAGAATTTCGTAATTTGGCTAATTTGATTGGTTGAAATGCGTGTGGTAAAGAAAATGCGTGCGGTAATAAACTATTTACCCACGCAATAAGAGTGGACTAAGTAGTTCTTATCTCACGAGCGTAGATAAAATATTGGCTAAATACTAGCCGAAAGTACGATCTTGTTCCGACTTTATTTAACATCGGGAAAGGCGACTTTTATATCTTCACCTCACGGTCAGAAAGTTAGATTTCCTGACGCATGTGATATAATAGCTTTACTTCGTTTCGGCCTTTATATCACATATGCCAAAAATATACTATTTATTGTTTAAATTTTTAACTTCTTTCTTCTATCCATCTTTAACTATCTATTAACGTAATAACGTAACGCAAAAAGTTTGGAACTTTTTTTAATTAAAGAAGTTTAGTTTTCAAACAAACTCAAATAACGAAAGTCATGAATAGGAAAAATTGATTAAAGGGCCCTAGATATTGGAAAAAGTCCAAACGGATTTTAAAGGGGAATAATTTGTACTTTCCGATCGCGTAAGCTGTAAGAAATAATACACCCTAGTGTATTTGAATATATATCAAAAACTTTTTTTTTATATTTTGAGCAAATTTGACAAGCCTAATGAACATATTTTGAGACAATTCACAATCCAATATCATCGTTTTTACCAGAAAAGCGAGTTACTAAAAAACGCTGGCATTGATAGTTAATTTCGTAAATCGTACAGAGAATTGATAAGAATTTATTACAAAAGATGTTTAAAGGATGATTTTAAAGCTGTATTGGGTCTCAAAATATCTTCAAATTCACCTCGTCAAAAACTTTCCAAAAAGTATACACATATTTCTTTCTGTAAATGTGATGATGAATTATTAATATATCTGTAATAAACAGTATCTAAATTATAACATATACCCAATAAAGTTTTAAATTTTACCATTATGACGTAAAAACCATTTTTATGTATATCGTTTATCGGCCCATCGGCCCATCGCCCTTCGATAGTTTACCTTAATAAATTTTTCAAAAATCTAAAACATATTATATCCAAATTGGACAAGGTTTCTTGAATGGCCTTAAATTTTATTAAATTTATTTGTATGCATATATTCGAATAACATACTAAAATAAGACTTCTTTTCTTATTATAAAACGAGTTTCGAGGGAAAAAATACATCCCAGTGTATTCGAATAAAAGGCTAAAACGAGTTTTTTTTTATATTTAGTATAATTTAATCAATTTTTCAATGACCTAAAAACATCTCATTATCTAAAAAGGTTCATATATTAGGTTTCTTGAATAGCCTGAAATTTTATTAAATTTGTATAAATATATTCAGATAGTAAATTAAAATAAATCCTCGTTTCTCAGTATAAAATGAGTTTCAAGGGGAAAAAATACATCAGAGTGTTTCGAATATAGGGCTAAAACAAGTTTTTTTTATATTTAGTATAATTTATTCAATTTTTCAAAGACCTAAAAACATCTCATTACCTAAAAAGGTTCATACACAAGGTTTCTTGAATAGCTTGAAATTTTATTAAATTTGTATATACATATTCGGATAATATACTAAAATAAGGCCTCTTTTCTTAGTGTAAAATGAATATATTCTGTGATTATATTGTGTGTCCATTTGAATAGTGTTGTGAACATATATATACGGTTAACGAGTATATTTTAGGCGCAGAATTTATAATCAATGTTGTTGCCAATTTATTAGACCGTGTTTCTATTCGAGGTAACATACACATACACACACACACACACATACATACATACGATAAGGGTAGTATTAGTAATATAATACACTTTAAATGTGTAAGTGTATACATGTATAGAAGAGAACCGTCAACATATACCACCTCAGAGATAACTCACCCTCTGCTAACATGCGCCCAACATAGTCAGTGGTTCGTACAGTTGAATGGTACAGTCATATACAACTACATAGGAAAATCAACATCCCTTACATATTATCACAAATACATGCACACGAAACACACTTTAGGGCTCTTAGGATGGGTGAGATGGGTTTCGTAGGCAACAAGCAACAGAGAAAATACACATACACACACACACATATACATATATATATATATATATATATATATATAAAGAGGAGAGGGGGTGGTTGGAGGACGAGAGGATAAAGTGGATAAAGAGAGAAGAGTAGGAGGCCAGGACATATCACCACCACCGTTTGGTAAAGCAGTTGTTGTAGATGAGATCACTGTGGGGTTCTTCTCTCTCTCAATTCAACTCAACTTGCTGTATCATGCGATGGCAGTAGAATAATATGTATGTATGTATGTATGTATGGTATAGATGTGTGTTTGAACGAGAGGGGGTTTCGCGGACCGCGACCTACGCGGCAACGACGTCAGCCGCCGGACTACTACACGTTGTGTCCACCCCAAACGCTCGTCATGTCGACCGCCCCCTCAGAACGACCAGCACGTTTCACACGATAACAAAACTCTGTGTGTTGTATATATGTATATATATATATATATATATTATACACTACATATATATAAACTACTAACGTTAACGTTAGAGAATTCAATATTATTCTCCTCTACGTATATGTATGTTATGTAGAGTGTACACAGGCAAGCTTCTTCTTACAAAGCTTAGTGTCCATAATATTATTTAGTTCTCAAAGTAAAATTATTATTTTGAACGTGAAATCATATCAAATGTTTTGAATATTATTTTAGTGTCCTTGTCTTGTCCGAGCAAAAAATTTTAACTCAAAATTTAATTTTAAGAAAGAAAGACAAGTCATTGATAACAATACAGCTCCGATTTTGATGATTTTTTTTTCAAAATGATCCTTTTTGTATATTATTTAAAATCAGTAACATTCCAGATTGGGGAAATAATTTGGGAGGGAATACTCAATGTCGCAACTGATATATCGACGCCCAGCCTGAATCGCTAATGATAGAAGTTTGGAATTTCGAGAAGATATCGATTTTATACTATCGGTGTCACATAAGAAAGGATTTTTCGAAATTCATCCCCTAAAATGGTTAAATAGGGGATGAAAGTTTGTATGAAAATACAAATTTGAATTCACTACTAAACCGATTTTAAAAGTTCTTTCACCTTTAGAGTGCTACATTATCAACAAAAAAATGTTCTTTATTTTATTTTCAAAAAAATTAAGGTTCCGCAACAAAAGTAAAAATCTATTAAATATTGAAACCGATATTTTTGAGTTCACTACGAAACCGATTTTAAAAATTCTTTCATCTATATAATGCTACATTATCAGCAAGTAACATGAACGTACTTTCTTTTCAAAATTATTAGGGATTGGCACTAAAAGTTACAATCCATTAAATAGTGAACAAGTTAAATAAAATCAATGTATTCTCGAAATTCCTAACTTCTATCATTAACGATTCAGGCTGGGCGTCGATATATCAGTCGCGACATTTCCCATTCCCCCTCCAGGTTATTTCTCCCATCTGAAATGTTTCTGATTTTAAATAATATACCAAAAGAATCACTTTGTAAAAAAAATAATCAAAATCGGAGCTGTAGTACGAAAATCGGAAGATTAAACTTGTGGTTGAAATTGTTTGTACCTTATTTTCAATTTTGATGATGAATTTTGTTCGATGTCTGCCTTGGCTTTCGAAATATCGAAAGCTAAATAATTACCGAAAGTACAGAGAGTATTATTTTCCCATTACGATGAGATTTAAAAAAAATAAGATGTAATCTTGAGCCCCGATTTTAGCCCGCTTGTTATTACAGAATGGGCTTAGTATAAGTAATCGCATAACTATAAAAAAACCTTTAAGGCAGCTTTTCTAACAATATGAACAGGTGAATGGGCATTATTTTGCAAGAACAATTAAAATGGCAAAGATAAAAATTTATACACCCATCACATCTGGCTACTTATTATAAATTTTGCAATAATGTCTGTATCTTAAACCATTACCTTAATCAAAACTTTTCAGTACCTAGATACTCGTTTACTAACGTTATCAGAATCCTGCCGTATCTGCACAAAATATAAATTTTATACCATCAACGACACACAAATAATTATATCATGTATATATGAAATATACATAGTATATTAAGTTTAATCCCAAGTTTGTATCGCTTAAAAATATTGATGCTACGAAAAAAATATGTATAGATGTTCATAAAATCACCTAATTAGTCCATTTCCGGTTGTCTGTCCGTCTGTTTGTCCGTAAGCATGATAACTCAAAAACGAAAAGAGATATCAAGCTGAAATTTTTATAGCGTGCTTAGGGCGTAAAAAATGAGACCGAATTCGTAAATGAGTAGCATAGATCAATTGGGTCTTGGGTCCGTAAGACCCATCTTGTAAAGCGTTAGAGATATAAAAACAGTTTAAATGTGAAAAATGTTCCTTATAAAAAAATAAACAACTTTTGTTTGAAACATTTTATTGTAAATATCACTGATTATCCACGAAGGCGCTAATTAGGTGCAAATTTTATAGTATGTATTAATATGGGAATATCAGTTATGTGTGTGTGGATATCTTTCTTTATTTACGTGACGTCAAAAAACAAAAGATTGCGTCATCAACACTGTCTATACATGGTATTTCAACAATTAACTCAGTCAATTGTTTGTTTTCACTTGTTGAATTTAATTTGAACATACATCGAATCAACCTTGAAGGGAATTCATTTGAAGCCACATTTATAAATGGAATTAAATATTTCTGAATACATTTCATATTGAAAATTGATATTATAAATTTATTAATAATTTTGTGATAGATATAGGTAGATTTTGAACAGGTAACAAAAACTTTTGCAAAATGTATGTGTGAAAAAAAAAAACGATTTTTAACTTCATCATAATAAATTCATAACCCTTCTAAAAAAGAAGAATATTTTTTAATTCTATTGTAATCACCAATAAAAGTTTTTATAAAATCCTTAGTTTATATATAAAATGCACGTTCAAATTTACAATGACTATAAAACCGCACAAGTTATAAAAATAAGATCATATTGCTGCAAAATCTCTTTGTTCAATCAAAATATATAACTTTGAAAAGAAACTTATCAAAAAATAATTTTATAATAGACATTGCAAAGACCGTTAATAGCCACAAAATACGTGTGTGATTTCATCTTATTATATTAATATCTTTTACAAAAACCATAAAAATTGAAATCACTCGGTTAGGATTTCTTCATCTCAAAGTTGCTGATAGCTGAAAAAAACCATGAGGATAGCTTTTAGAAGCAAAGAAAACACAAAAATGGGAAATTAAAAACATTCCTAGTATCACTGTAGTTTTCAATAAATTTTTGACTGTTATTTAGCATTTTTACGGTTTTTTTTAAATCTGAATCGATCTCTCGTCAACACTTCGTGATGAGCATTTTGATCACGCTCGTTTTAAAACAAAATATCTTTTATTTTTCAAATAGTACCTATATGTAGTTGAAACTTTTTCTATCTTCATAAAATTTTATCTATTCTCAGAAATTGTGAAAATTTCTCTCATCACGAGGATAATGATGTAAACAAAAATATATGTAATGATGTAAGCAAGGCCTCTTGTGTTTTTTCGTTAGCTTAATAAAAGTTGTACTCAATAAATTAAAAAAATTTGTGATAGAAATATGGCGAAACTAGTTAAAATGAATTTAATTATTTCGACTATTTCTCAGCTTTAATATTTTCACTCTCAAACTTCATTCAATAATCACGTAATCATACTATTTATAAATAGCTAGTGCATTAAAAAAAAAAATCCGAGAAATTTTTCGGATACGGAACCCTAAACTCACACTTGAAACCTATCTAAGAATATTCTCCATTAAATTATCTTTTTTTCCTTAAAGCTTTCTCCAAACTGAACCGATTTTGACGATCATCGCCTATTTTTTCATTTTCCCGGCTTTCTTCCTCTTTAAACATAGCTAAGAACACTCCTCGTTAAATTATCTTTTAATATAAACAAAAAAAGTCAAAATCGGTTCATCCGTTAGGCGCTACGATGCCACAGACAGACACACAGACAAACATAGCGGTTAAACTTATAACACCCTTTTTTTTGGTTCGGGTGTATAAAAATAAATGTATATAAAAGATACGATTTACAAAGTTAAAGAATATATAACGCGTGAAATACTTGACGCATGTGCAAAACGCGTGAGCAAAAAATTGAAATCAATTATGTTTTAAGATCGCAATTTTTATTTAATATTCAAATATAAAGCACTCCCGGTGAAAAAAAGTTATTAAGAAGCCTCTGAGAATAAAATACAATCTGATAAAGCATCTGTGAGTTCGGCTTCGCTTTGATCTGCACTGTAGTAATAATCTCAGGCAGTGTCAACCAATGTCTTTGTAGTATGAATTTTCGGCCTTGGCAAACCGTAACTTGTTAGTTCGAACAAAATAATTAGGTACTGATGTATAAACAAGGAATGCTTTTTAAGACGTTCCGTTACCCATATAAGAATTAAGAGATAATAATTTTTTACCTGTGGAGTTTTATCCGGTAAAAAATTATATTCGAGATTATTCTTTTACAAGATGTTCGAGTTTCTAGAAATATTTTCTGTCTGATTCCCCAGCGCGTATTTAGTAGTCACAAATACTTAATAATGTACTCCTTCTCAATATAAACAGCGTTTTTGATTTATCAATAAAGGTATAAGAGAAACTCTATCCTTCATAATTTAGCGTCCGATAGAGAAATAACTATTTAATAATGATAAATGCAACAACTACTATTTGCCTATACTGGTTGTATAATTAACATCTTGGCATAGTACACCTCCCACGAGTATGAGAGAGAACGTATGTATACATTAAGCAATGTGTGCAAGAAAGAGGTGTTATAGGCATGTTTTTTGATATGGGTTGTATACAGCACACACAGCAGCAGTAGAATGGTACAGCTTAAAGGGAACCGAATCTACACGGTTTCAAGAAATATGTAACACCTATAACTCATCTTTCTTACACGCATTGCTTAACGTATGTACTCTGTCATATTCGTGGGAGATGTCTATACCAAGATGCACATTAAACGCATGGTATAACCCTCAAACTATATGCCTAAATTCAAATTACCAATATGAAAGCGTAAAATATTAACAAAAAATCGAGCCTGCGACAAATTATTTGAACCATGAAAGTAATATTTTAGTAGATATTTGAAGAACGAAAGGATATTTTTTTGTTTACACATAGTATGTGTTCATTTCATTTCACCATTTCACTGTTACACAGTGTGCCTGTTTGCACGATAACAACAACAAGCACATATAATTTTTATTCATGATAATTAATCAGGATGATAGGAATCAACTTTTAAAAGTTCATCATGATTATTCCATTATAATTTATCAAAATTGTTCTCTAATTTTTCTAGTAATTCAAGAAGATTGAAGCCATAATTTTCCCGAATTTTTGCAAACTAGGATCAAGAAAGTATTTTAGAATGTTTATGTTTTTTAGTTAATTACCGCCTTTATTTTTAATTACCTCAAATAATCTGTAGACACGAAAATCTGGTTAATAACGCGATTGAACGTTGAGTTTCTACGACGTCGACTGAAGAAATAATCCTATCAGAGAATTACACTGTGTATTTTTCTTGATTTTTTCGCAATTTTATTAACCCTTTAAAAAACTGAAAAAAAATCACAAAGTACCTTTTGCTTCAGAATTACATAAACCTCGGTATATAGAGTGATTTTAATCCGAAACAATTTAAAATCTTATTCATATAAGGAGATTTGCAAGTATTGGATAATACCAGGGATTTCAATAAAACTTGATAAATACATTTTTTGATTAACAAAGTTTCCAAAAATCACAAAAAATTCCTAGGTCACCTATGATGAATCATATAAGTTATCCTTTTCAATTGTATATTTCTATATCAAAAAATCTAGACAGTGTGATAAAAAACTATCTAAAATATTTAGACAATTTTGTAGTTTATAATAATACCATAAAGCATCACTTGCACACAATATATATACACAATGTATATTTTTGTAGTTGCGAGGTATTGTAAAGCTAAAAATAGCTCATTACTTGACTACAAAGCATGTACAGTAGAATCTCGATAACTTAAACCTCGGTAACATAAAAACCTCTGTTACTTCAAAAAATACTATGTTCCCTTCCCATCAGAGCCCAAAACCTTTATAACTTACAATACGCAACCTCTATAACTTAAATAAATAATCTCTGTATAGGCCCTCAAAACTACATAGAAACATGTACATACCTCTATATTAACTAGGGTACATAGAAACATGTACATACCTCTATATTAACCTTTACCTAACATAGACCCTTGATAACTTAAAACCTCTATAACTTAAAATATTTTGTGTTTCCCTTGGACTTTAACTTATCGAGATTCTACTGTATTTGGTTTATATGTATGTACCGTGCAATAAACCAAAACTTTCTTACAATACTGTAGGTTTACAATCACCTTAACAATCCGATGGCATGATATTCTTTACAATCCTCTATACAGTTGAGAGATTTGCAGGTGTATTTTGTGAACTACCTATTAATGTAGCCTCTCGTGATAAAATGAATCAAAGCTGAGGGTTTCTTCTACTTCAAATTTTTTGAGTTATGAGTAACGGTTAGGAATAATCTCAACGTGTAAATAATATGTGTAATAATTATTTTCTTTACGTTACCGTTGAAATAGACACGGTGTTTATTATATATTATTTATTGAACCACCATCAGTGAGTGAAAAATATGAAGTACACAACTAAAACTGAACACAATACCGAAGTACAATAAATATATAAAATAGTTAAAAGTAATAACAAAACACATACATAGTGCTTGTGCTATATTACCGTGAGCCTATAATGAAACGAAATTTCTAGGAAAAATAAGATTAAAACCTTAAACGCCTTTAATATTTATAACGTTGCTCCGCTACAATATTGTCCAAAAGTTTTGCATGGTAGGAGTATATGAACTTGTAGTGAAATAAGGTATAATTTTGTATAATACTGTACCAGTGGAGGTTTCAAACACACAATACGATGTGTAATCAGTTATTTACAATATTCTGCTATAGTTGTTTCTGTTACAACCACAATACTCTTTAGTATTGTGGTTGCAACAGTTATATTATAGTTGTCTACTCTATACAATTATTTCCGTATCCCTTCCACTAAAAATTATCGTCTAAATGTGCGATTATTCCCTCAGCACTCGCGTCAAACGTTCGGTGATCTGTAATCGCGTGATGAGAGATTTGCTCACGCGTTCTGACATGCGTTAAATATCGTTCTGACATCGTAACCTCTACATAATTTTATATAAATTTATTTTTAATGTACTAGCTAATTAAAATAGTTTGATTACGTGATTATTGAATGATGTTTGAGAGTGGAAATATTAGAGCAGGGAAATAATCTAAATAATTAAATTTACTAAATCATAAGTTTTTTTAATTTACTGAGTACAACTTAATTAAGGTAGTACCAGCATGAAATCACTTTTCGACAGATTTGGCCGAATTTTTTTTCTCGGGTTTATAATAGCTTTATTTATGAATTCCTAAAATTTCATAATTTTTGACCGTTTAGATGATATTTAAAGACAAAGTTCGCGATTTTGAGGGTCATGTCCCATTTAAAGCATGTAAAATGTCCGGTCTCTCCAACTATTTTTTATGATATTATTATATATTGAAGAAAAAGTAGAAAAAAATGTTTATACAATAAAATTCTAAAAAAAAAATTTAGAAATTAATTTTCACTTTCGAGATATTAATTTTGACGTAAATTGATCGAAATTGGGACGTTGGCATAATTATTTCCCATTTTAAACGGTCAAAATTTCTGAAACTTTGGGAATTAATAGTAAGCATTATTAAATTCTTAAATTTAATTTTTCGTTAAATTCTGTCGAAAAAAAAATTGTACCATTGCTTTAACATAGAAACTGCAAATACCATGCTGGAACATCGTTAAAGTAACGAAAGTACACGAACAGACCCGAAAATTTCTCAAGTAAATAATTTTTGGTTACACCTCTACTCCCATGGTGAGAGAAATTCTCACAATTTTGAAGAAACTGAAAAAAATATTTTTTTTAACTGTAAATAGGTAGAAAAAATCTGAAAAATTTATAATTCAAAATAGATTATATGAACATAGAAAAAGTTTCAACCACATATGAAAAATTAAAGTTGTTTTAAATTGAACGTGAACAAAATGCTCATAGCGCGAGTGCTAACGAGTTATTTTCAATTTTGTATTGATACTATGTGGAGATTAATTTTCAAATTTTTTTAGACTTACAATTCTAGTTGATATCAGTTTTTCATAAATATGTAGATCAATTTTAATCGCAATTATCTCATAAACGATGCGGTAAATCCCTTTCAAATTATAACATGCTGTGTATTATGCATTTAATAACTTATTTACCAAGTTTGTAAATTTCTTGACATATTGCAATCGCGGAGCAACTACCTTAAAAGAAAGTCGCTGACAACTCATTTCTTAGAAACAAATGACATAAAGTTTGTAATAATCGAAAAAATTGAGTATGCAATTTTAAAAATTAGGCTTCATTTTTCAATCTTTTCGACAGTTAGAAAAAATCCTGGCATTTGTTTCTGCTTGTGATGTCAATTACTTCCTTTTTAATATAAACGGCGGGCAAAAGAAACATCATCGGAATGCAAGAATTGAAAACTCGATTTCCACAATTTCTACGCTCTAACCACGATTTAAACGTCATTTTTCTTTATTGTTAAACTTATCTTCCAAATGGCAGACAAAAAGAATCATAGAAGTTTATTTCATTATAGGCTCACGATCTAATAGCCATTACTGTATTATGTTTATGCAGTGTATGTGCATGCAACACAAACACGGTATATACCAAAAAATTATGATCAGGTAAAAATTATTTGCTTTTAAATGACAAATTCAAGGATAAAAATAAACCTCTTCTTGGAATTAAAAAGTACAGTCAGTCAGCAGTATTCATTAAAAATATTTATTGCAACGGAAATAAGCAAACTTACTTACTCAAAATATAATATGAAGATAAAATAATGATTGTTCAATGTAAAAATTGACTACCTATTTTTGGAATTTGGTTTGTCAAAAAAAAAAAAAAAAAAACATTTTTAAGGAATGTTTTGTGATTTGATCACTGATTTTCTTTAACAGTCAATTAGTTATTTTAATTTGTTTGTAATTTCTAAATTTGATAAAAATACTCCAATTCTAAAAAATTCCAATATCGAAATGTTATAATTAACAAGTGAAAACAAACAATTGACTGAGTTAATTGTTGAAATACCATGCATAGACAGTGTTGATTACTCTATCACATTACACATACATACATGTCACACATAAAATTTGCATCTAATGAGTGCCCTCGTGAGTAAACAGTCATGTTTACAAAAAAATGTTTCAAACAAAAGTTGTTAATTTTTTTATAAGTAACATTTTTTACATTTAAACTTTTGTTCTATCTCAAACGGTTTACAAGATGAGTCCTACGGACCCAAGACCCAATTGACCTATGTTGCCCATTTACGAACTCGACCTCACTTTTTACGTCCTGAGCTCGCTGTAAATTTCAGCTTGATATCTTTTTTCGTTTTTGAGTTATCGTGTCTACAGACGGACGGACGGACGGACAATCGAAAGCGTTACAAACTTGGGACTAAACTTAGTATACTTTGCATATTATATATAAGCATGGTATAAAAACTACTTAGTGTAGGTAAAACTACTTAATGTAGGAATGATGTTAGCACTTGAGTTTATTAGGAAATATTTAACTGAAAATCATCATGAAAATGTAAGAAGTGAAAAGCGGAGAACTATAGAAGAAGTCAAAAAAAATACATCTAGATTAAGGCACCAAAAACTTTTCAAAATTGTAGGCGAGGTACAAACCAGTACTCTCCATACCGTGTATGTTATCTGTTAAGAGTATTGGATAAGAGAGTGATTCAAAATTTAACTGGCTGTTATGTACAAATTTTTAATTGGCGTGGAACTAATTTTTTAACTAAATAATATAATTTTTTTAAGAATCCACTCACCTGTCCTGCACACTTTTATTTTTCGAAAATCCTGTTAATTTTGCCAACTTTTCATTGTTCACATTCAGGTACAGTGGAATAAGAAAAAGTACCTAGGTGTGAACAATGAAAATTGGAAAAATTAACAGGATTTTCGAATCTATAACATATCCAGATTTCAAATCGATAGAGTAAAGGATATAGCCGCAGTGCTTGAAATTCAATTGTAGCTTTAACTATTCTTATTTGGAAAACCGCTTTTCTTTATAGATTTTTTTTCCACCTATGAATATTTAAGAGGTTTCTTAAAAAAATCATCAAGTTTCACGCTAATCAAACATTAATTTCACACCAATCAAAATGTGTATAGAACAGTCTTAAGAACTGTGCATAAAAATGACATACTTTTTTTGGTGATTTTGATAGAAAAACACTGACTTTGATAGTTATAATTTTGATAATTTCACCTAAACCGTACAGAGAATCGATATGAATTTTTCACAAATCTTTGATATCATTTTCATTTTACGGTATTGAAATACCTTAAAGAATTGAAATGAAAATGATAACACAAATTTAAAATTATATTTATCAATTAAACGTCCTTGTATAAGTCTTTTGTGGAAAATTCATATCAATTCGCTGAACGGTTTATGAGAAATGTACCCTTTTTTGGTAAAAGCACTTACTTTGATAGTAAATTTATTATAAACCGTTCAGAGAATCGATATGCATTTTTAACGAAAGAAGTTTAAAAATATAATTAATTGATAAATAAAATTTTGAATCCTTTTCATTTTTTCGGTATCGAAATAACTTAAAATTATCATTGAATAAAAAAATTAGTGATGAAAATTACTTAATTTTTCAAGAATCGATTAAACAGAATAATTCCTGAATGTCCAAACTATTAAATTAAGACATTTTGAAAAGCTGGACTTGAGAAAGTTAATTATATTATCCTTGACAGCTTAATTAATTATATTATCCTGACATATTTTTTTTGAAATCATTGATGATACCAATTTTCTTGGCAAAAATTAAATAAGCGAGGAACATTGTGCCATAAGCTCATGAATCTTCAATATTGATTGAAAATACGATTCAATAATTATTATGAATCGGCGGGATATTTTTCAAGTAGCAAAAAACTATCAGAAAACACTTACCCAACCCTTCTATTTAAAAAGAATGCACGGTGTTTACGATCGCAAAAAAAAAAATTTATTGTATTATTTTTAACAAATAAAAGATCGTTATTGGGTATATCCAAAAAAAAAAATCAATACCTAAACTATATTGAATAAAAATTCGAGGGACAAATAATTATTGAAGGCAGATGCTGTTGACTCCACGATGACGCTTCGTGAATACGTTTTTATGCGTATGCAATAAAATAAACAAATGCAAAAGACGGGATCAGGATGGATCTGTGTATATTGTTCAGTGTAAAAAGAGTGACCTGCAACAGTCATGTCAGTAACAACAAGGCTGGGTAACACCGTTCCACTATTGTACAGTACCGATAATAAACATGTCGTGATGGTTTTAGCCTTTTGGGGTCAGATCCATAACTTTCTGATTAAATAAATTATTATATTCATTTATATGTAGTAAAAAATATTTTCTAAAATTTTACTCTTGATAAATATTTCCATTTTACTTTCATATTCTAACAAAGATATCCCAAACTTGTTTTATAATAATAAAAAGATTCATTTTCTACAATTTATAGTATAAATTTCCATTTCATTATTATGAATCATATTTAATTAAATTTTTTTTTCTTATAAAATTTCTTGCGACATCTCGAAAACTGTACGTTAAATGGTCAATTTTTATTTAAAGTTTGATAAAAATTAAAATTTATACGAAATATACTTTAATATTCTGATTTTGAGTCATAAAAACACATTATTGTTTTATTATATTAAAATTAAAAGTCGAAATTTTTAATATGTATGTCCCGTGACCTAAAACACGAGCCACCATTATGTGACATCCTATGGGCAAATATAATATGCATTAATTACTAATTTGCTGATGGCTTTCATAGTAATTGTAGGTTAATGTTACCATCAACTTTATTTATACATATAATAATTACATACACGACTGTTGTTTTTACCAATATTACATCACCAAAAATGGCTGACGGCGTTTTTAGGGAATAAAAAAGGTTTAATATTGAATTGAATTGTATGGCAAAAAAGCGTGTTTATTTTGCCGAAATATATTTTTTGTGGCTTCTTATTAAGAGTACATTTTAGAGAACTTTTTCAAACACAGTAGAATATCCTATTGCAATAAACCGGTAGCGTAGCTATTGAAGGGCTAGGAGGTATGCACCAGGGCCCCGAAGCTCATAGGGCAATGTAAACTATAAAAGTATACTAGCAAACCTCGCTAGTCAAGTTTGAGGGGCTCGCTTTTTTCTCTATGCACCGGGGTTCTTGTCCATCTACCTCATGCCACTGCAATAAATCAAACAATTTTGTCTCTACTTTTAGTGTTACAAGAGTATTTAGGACCCAAAAATAATGAAAATCGAATTCATTTGATTAGTAAGCAAATCATTTCTAAAAAATTTCCTTAAAACTATACGAGAAATTGCCTGTACCCATTTGAAAAAATTTCAAACAACTTTTTATTTCGGAATTTGATTTGACTTGGTATATTGAGCAATTTAGACCAAGAAAAAGCAAAAAATCACGCTCATTTATCGATTGGCCGAAATCATATATGATACGTTTGGAGATATTTTCAGCGATATCTTTAAAACTACTTTATATCTAGCCATCGAATTAACAGAATTTTTAGGTACTATTTACCGTAGATATTCCAAAAACGGGGAAATAATTTCAATTTGCTGATGTAATTTTAAGCCTACCGATAAAATTCCTATAATTAGGCCTCGAAAAAAAATTAAAAGTTTGTGGTTTGGGTAAAAATACAGTTAAAACCCTAATCATAAAAATTCATTTTATTATTGGAGTTTTTGGTACCGCTTAGATTTACTTAAATTCCATAGCAATTAACAGCCAATATTCCCTGATAATTCCCAATTTTTTGGGTATGTGACTACTTTAAACATCCGAGAAATTTATAATTTAGTACCATCTCTCAAATTAAATGCAAACGACCTCTCGTAGAACTCAACTTTAAAATTTCGTTTTTCGGGTTGAAATACAATTATCTATCAGAAAGTTAATAAACTAATTCAATAGAAAAATATAATAAAACTGTATATTTTTAAGAGTGTGCAAAGTAAGCAAGCATTGAACACAGTGGTTGTTATCAATATACATTGGTCGCACATACGAATACGATGGTGGAGGAATACGGTGGTATATTTGAATTTGTCCCTGAGTGAAAGCGTCTTATTAAATGAGAGAATTCTGTCAAAGTAACAAACAAACAGGCTGACTGGTCGGTCGGTCGACTAGTCGTCATCATCATGAGTTTGTGTGTGTGTTTCACTCTCCCCCACTCATTCTCATTCTACACATACATACATACACATACAACAACCGCGCGTTATCCTCTCCTCTCTCGCGCTATACTAACTACTGACTGTGTCACGTCAAGCCATCACACACACACATATACATACACAGCCGGCATCAGAGACCCGCGGGTCCGACCCAAAGCGCCCGTCGTTTACCTCTCAGTACACACTTGACGGCCACACACCATAGTGTATTGATCGCTCGGACAAAGGAATAATATAATACTATGTTCAACCAAATTTAACACAAACACTCTAAACAATATTATTTATTAAACTTAGGTATTTTTATTCATATAAAATCGAAATTATTTCAACTAATTAAACGTGAGTGAAATTAAGGATATTAATTAAACGTGTTTTTTTAATTATTAACATAAACAAACGAAAGTTTAAAAAAACAACATTGTTTTTAAAAAAAAAAAACAAGAGTTTCTTTTTTTATTTGTTTTTTTAATATTTTTATTGTTTTTGTAAATAATAAACGCAAATAAATCAGTGTTGATTTTTTTAAATTAAAATAAATTAAACAAAAAAAAAAAAAACTTTTTTAATGTGTTGCATTCGGTGTTTATCATAGTTTGAATGGACATGTGATAGAAAATGAAAGTTTTGTGAATTGCAGTGTGTTTATAAAAATACATAACAACTCTGCGCACTTAAAACTGCTGTTCTGTTGTGGGCGCAGTGGTGAAGAGACGTAACGGGGTATCATTATTACCACGTGTTTTTGTGTGATACAAGAGAAGAGCATTTCATATATTTAATTTATAGTTTTTAAAAAAAAACAGTTTTTACAAAATGCAAACTATGTCAGCAACAAAAGGCAAACGTCCTTTATTATCAGCTCATGAAAAAGTTGAAGCAATACGACGCGTTCATGATGGTGAAAGTAAAGCGTCTGTTGCTCGTGATATCGGCGTACCGGAATCAACATTACGTGGTTGGTGTAAAAATGAAGATAAAATCTTATTTTTATCACGTCAATCAACACCAGAAACGTCGGAAGGTGAATCAGATGCGAAAAAAATGAAATATGATTCATATCCGGTATCAACATCATTACCCACAACAATGGGTTTAAATTACTCGCTCTCTAATGCACAAGGGCAATTATCTACATCAGTTTTAACAGATAATTTAAATCAAGAGACAAAATTCCCACCAGGCTATGACCCAAAATATAATTTATTAACAACAGCTGCGGCAATGAAAAGTCAAACAAATGAAAAGCGTGAATTATCTAAACGTACGCTTGCTGAAAGACAACGTACCCGCGCAGAATTAGATCGTCTTAGTGCTGAATTAGGTTTAAATCGTCCCGAATTTGGATTATTAAATGTAGCTGGAAAACAGGACCAAGGTATTAATATGTCAATGTTAGCAACAAGTCCCCTATCAAGTTTAAATCACTTAAGTGGAGGTAGTTCACATTCCGCAAGTTTAGGTTCAAGTTTTCAAGAAATTGCAGCCAAAGTATGGAATCAAGTTAATCAAAATGCAGCGGTTGCCGCAGCGGCTGCAAAAATTGCACAAAACTCAGTTTTAGGTAATAAATCACCAGTTTCAACAAAGCCAAAAATTGATCCAAATAATATGGGTTTAAATTTAATACAAAAAGATTCAACACCCAAAAAACAAAATCAACAGTCACCAATGACCACATCAACTCCAAAATCATTGACCGATGATCCAATGTGGTTTTGGTTACGAGCTCAACAAGAAATGTTAAATTTAGCTCAAAATACACAAAAATTACCAACAAATCAACAAGCACAAACAAACAATTTAGTACAACAATTACAACAATTTAATAATCCTGATTTAAAAAATAATAGTTCATGGTTTTGGAAATGGTATAAACAATATTATGGATTTATACCAAATTTACAACAATTACAACAAAATAATGGTGCATTAGATTTAGCAACAAATGAAAATAACATATTATTACAACAATTAACGAAATCCAACAATGAAATGCTATTAAATAATATTCAACAACAATCAACACCGCCTAGTCATGAAACCAGTAGTACAAACAATGAAAATATGATAATAAAACCACAAGATGAAAGTTTATCACCAAATAAAACCCCACCAACACCCCCAACATTGTGCGAAGAAAATATTTCACTCAACAATGGTGATACAAAAAATCCAACAAAAGTTCGAGCTGTTTTAGATAATTTATTAACAAATAACAACAATGTTATGAATAATAATAAAAGTGACGATCAACAAGAAGTTAAAGAAAATAATGAAGAATCAACATTAACGCCGTTAGAAGCAATTGAATGCGGACAAAAATTTTTAAAATGGTTAGAAAGCTGTAGTGATCCTGCGGTTACGGCAATGCAAGTTATACAATTTAGGTTAATGTTAAATAATATTAAAATAAGTGCAGATCGAAAAAATAATGTGCAAACAAGTGAGAAAGTTAATCGACGAAAATAAATAATAAAAAAACTTTCGTATTTATTATCTCTGTCTCTCTTCGGCTCAAAAGTTCAATGTACCTTTTTTAAAAAAGATTAAAAAAAAAAGTTCATAATTGATGCGACGCCCTTTGTATAAACTTAATTTGTGAAATAATTATCTCTTTTTTCGAGCTCTATCTAGGCAGCACCCCCATCTTCTTTTGTGGACCATGATTGATCAGAATATTGTACCATTGAACATTTGAATTTTTTTTAGTTTACGATTTTAAAAGCTTCGTTACTAGATTTTATAAAAACTCGTATTCAAAAAAAATAAAATTTAGTAAACAATCATGGTCTAACAATGGGAAAAAGAACATAGAAAAGAAAAATCCACCAAAGAGAAGAGGTGCTAACTGTACGGAGATTTTTTTTATAATGTATTTTTTTTTATATAAAAAGTTTATTTGTATTATACTCCTTGCCATCAACGTGTTGATATTGCACAAACGTTTTTTTGTTTTTTATATTCAGTCATTATTTGTATAAAAAAAATTATTAACAGGGTTCCTTTTTGTGATAAATCTTATTTGTTTAAAATTCTTGTACTTAAAATTTTTACAAATAGTTTAGAGAAGGACGTAAAATCTTATACTCAATGCGCAGACGTTTAGTATTTGTATGTGATAAGAGAGACAAACGCACTGTGATTAATAACATAAAATAAACTACTGAGTCACATGCAATCTAGTGCTATTACTTTCTTAGTTAATTTACGATCTCACTTCCACCCGGAAGAAAGTTACTTATACTAAGCTTTCAATACAAAATTTTCCAAATTTATATTATTATATTACTTATTTTTCTCGAAAATACCAGCTAAATATTAAGAAAAACTCTAAAGCTGTACATTTTTTTGAAAACTAATGAATTCAATCGATGTCGAAGGCATTTAAAAAATCAAGTCAAATATTTGTATCGAAAACATACCGCATTGTGGTTTTTGTTACCTAATCAACACGAAGAGATAAATAATTTGGTAAAATATATTCTAGAAAATAGGGTTTATGTATAAAAAATTGAAAAGTCATTCAATTTCGAGTTGATTTGGTTAAACAATAAAAAGGGGCAATTTTGAATATTTAAATACAATATCTAAAAATGATAAAAAACTTGCTATGTATGCATGAAGTGAAGTTCTAATGCATGCCAAGTTATTTTCTTCCGACTAAGGCAATTCTGTTTTTTAACTAAGAAAATAAGAAACATCATAGTACAGTACTACACACATACTTTAATGTCAAACTTTATAATTTTTATTTAGTTTTGACACTGTAGTCAGTATGTTATAAATGTGACCTAATTCAGTAATAAAAAGTGTGCCAAATTTAAAAAAAACAATGCTCATTTTTTTAACGTAAATTTAATTTAAGAACTAGTCATAGATTTATAATATAATTAATATTATGACAGCAAAATTTTTAGGCTTCGAGATGACACAAAATTTCGACTGATTGAAAAGAAAATGGTGGTCACAACACTGATCGTTGGGGCGTAATACTAGGATGATTAAAAAAACTTGCAACAGGTAATTTTATCAATTATTAATAATTATGGAAAATGAATATTCAAAAAAAAATTTGCCTGTTACAAATAAGAATAACAGTGTAAGGAGTTCTTTTAGTCATCCTGAGATTTACGCCCGGCAACGAACATAGTGACCATAACTTACAATAATCACGTAATGAATCGAACAATTAAGGATCGTCATACTTGTAACAAATTATCGGATATTTTGTGCCACATCTCCCAGTCTATTTTTATTTGCATTTTAAAAAGGCCATTCACATCAAATTATGAACTTGACTTATTTATAATGCAATTCTTAATAAATAATGTATTTGTTAATTAAGATATTCTAAAAGATTACATGCACTAAGAGACGACTTTTCTTTTAGCGTATGGTATCAATTCTTAAAAAAAACTTTGTATGTATGTTACGTATTTAAAATAATTTTAAGAAAAATAAAGATGGTTTAATAAATAAAAAAAAGAAACGTATGTAAAAAATTATGACAAAAATTTTGTACCACCTTATTTCAAAGAATTTACACCAAAGTTTAAAAATTTTTTTTTGTTGTGTATGAGTTTTTATGTTTTTTTGTTTGAAGTAATTAAATGATTGATTGGCTATGTTTTGAATAAAAAAAAAAGGAAATATAAATTATTTTTTTCTTTTATTAATTTAGAACAAAAAAAATATGATTGTGTAGAATTATGTAGATTTTTTTTTGAGACTGATACGAATTTATTGATCTCTTTTGTTCCTCATTATACAGTTTTAGTAATTAATTAATTATTAAGTAATAAGATTTTATTGACAAAAATTCATAATGTAAAATATTTTTTTAAATAAAAACAAAAATTATTAAAATTATTGTATTTTTTTTCATTCCAAATTTTGATAAACTTCAATTTTCCCCGATTTGAACAAAAATTTAGTTATTTGGAATCGAACTCTAATTTTGACACAACAGTGGTCAGTGGATTCAAAGAGCGCTCACAAAGAACTGTTGGGAAGACCTATGCGGAATATTTGGGCGAACTAATAGTTAAAACAATATAACTTAAGATGGTCAACGGGTATTTTGGTACAAGAGCTGGCATCGTTTTCGAGCGTTTATTTTAAGATTGCTGAATTTCGAATTATTAATTTGCTAATTGAAATTAGGAAAGAGTGAAGTACGCCTTACATATGAAAGCGGTTGCATTAATTAACGATGGATTCGACAACAACCGTAAAACATAAATAAATACGTAAAACAACCTGATTTTTGTCTGGCTAATTAAAATTACACTCACTTTTACAACCAAAATTAATTAAAATAATAATATCTAATAATCAGTTAATTAAAATTACAAACAAATATTTTGGGTGGGCAAACCGTTGCCTAACGAATGGCATTTTCAAATTGTGAAAATTCGCATTTGTGCTAAAGAAAATTTTAATTTCCTCATAACTTAAAATTAAAGGGTGCGGTATGAGCAAATAATTTTCAACCGAACGACATCTGCGTTTTATAAAAATTTACAACTGGGGGTGCTGATGTACAAATTTTTAATTGGATCATAACTTTCGATTAGAGGGTGGACAAATAATGGACAATCGAATACAATCAGAAATTTATAAAAATTCGCATTTGGGAGTGTTATTTCCACAGAAGTAAGCAAAACAACTTCGTAATACTATTAGTATAATACGAATCGGCGCGACGCACGAGTCCAAATAACTATTTCACCTCAATTTTTTTATACCATTCTCTACAAATTCGTACTATATTTTGAGCCTTATTAATTTATTTTGGATCTTATTAACTCATATATCATTATTGCGATCAATTTTTATTGAAATTAATTAGCAATAACAACCAACATGTACACTTACTCTTTTGTTCGTCCTATTCATGTCATTATAACCGATTTCGACTGTATTAGGAAGTACTTTTTCAACAGTAAATATAATGACATCTACATGTATAATTTTGAAATTATAAAACTCACCAACACGGTTGGACTCTCCAATGGTTCATACTTTACATGATCAGCAACAAAACTTGCACAACCTTTCCATTCGTAAAGCTCCGCATAAGGATGCATAGTTGGACGAATTGTTGTACAAACCATTTTCTAAAAAATTGTATAAATTTAATAGTATTCTTTTGGGCAAACTTTTGTTCATCATGTTAGCTCATCAAGTCAATAAAAATTAAAAACTCTTTTTTCGAGTAAGAGAATATTTTTATTATGTCAATATATGATAATCAGTCACTATTTTTAAATAAGTTAATTTTGCGAGATACAGAAAAAAAACTTTTCCAAAACTGTGCGTACCGACCTAAAAGGAGCGTTCATTCATCGTTATTGAAAATTTCGAGTTCTTCGAGTGAATTTTTGACGTCGAATTTATGACGGAAATGTGTTTTTGCTAAAGTTTAATTTTGTCGACTCAGATGCCACGGAAATCATCGTGCAAAATTGAAGATTATTGTTCAGAAAGTTGAACACATTAGTCTACATCAAAATTTTTCATTTTGTTGGAAAGAGACAAACAAAATTTGATAAAAACATTGCGATGATTCAAACGTCGATCCTGTCTTATTGATAAACAAGCGATATCAATTAAATGATTGATATTTTAACGACTATATAAATTCTAGGTTTAGCTTTCTAAATTTAATTTGATTTAAACGCAAGCTATTTGTATCGTTCGTTCTTTTGAATGGCTGAAATAATCTGGCCATCTATTTATTAATTGTAATTATACTTATGAATCAATAAATACTCTTAGTTTCAAGCATTTAGAAGTTTGTGAACTTTAACGCGATGATATGGTACTTCAAAACGCTATTATTTACTGCTATTGCCATCTGTTAATATATAATGCATACTATATAATCGTACGTATTTACCTAAATCCTAAAACTATATAAGGATACAACAGATAGCAGAAAATGAATTTTATTGAGGATTTTATTTTTTACTACCAATCTTTCCCAAATATGTACTTATTAAAATATTAAGTTCAAATTCCATATCGATTGAATACATCGGTAATTACTTTCAAAATAATTAAAAAACGATTTTTAGAAATTTTTCAACTTAATAAAATAAACAGTTGTTCGTTAATTATCAAAAAATGCAGAAGTTAATAAGAAAAGCATTTTTCTATAATTAAACCTGTTAAACTTGTGGTTAATTGGCGTTGATAATTTATACTCAAAATAACAGGTCTAAATATTTTGACGCTCAAAGTGTTCATCAATTTTGGATTGATTTTATTAGTCACATTTCTATCGAAAATATTTAATGTATACGTACCTGAATTCCACACTCATTATCGCATGCCAATAAAATTGGACTACGTTTTGGATAATTATGTTTAAATTGTCTACGAAAATTTTCAGCAAACAACAGCACTACACGTTCTTTATCATTGTTCGTATAATATGTTTCTGGGAACTGTGTTCGTCCTTCAAAATATGGATCTTTAATTTCAGGCCAACATAATGACACTATACCCAATTCCGCCGATATTTTTTTAATATCATCTATTGTAACCCCAACATTCTCTTGTTCTTCTTCTACCTCTTCTTCCAATTCTTCTTCGTCAGATGCAGCATATTCATCAAGTATTGACATAAGTTGTCCATATTTACCTGATGCCATATTTTACTTATGACCATTTATTTCTGGGTCAAAATTTTAATATTAAAAATATTGTGATAATGTTATTATGTTATTGTAAATAATTAAAAAAAATAATAATAAATATAAATTGTAAAAGCAAATTGTAGTAATGTTACTATGGAAATGAATAATAACGAAATTTAATCAATACTTAAGTACATAAATATACGGAGTGTCTCTAGATGACCAAATTCAATAATGTTAAACATAAGATTCTATTTTACCATTAACCAAATAGAACTATTGTTAATGATCATTTTCACAAGCTTTTATTTAGTTTCACCCGTTCCGAGGTCTTTAATCAAATCTTTCAAGTTAAATTTGACCTACTCGTTAATCATGCGGTATAAAATTCGGTTTTTTTAATGGATGTATTTAAGCATAATCTTTCGAATAAATATAAGTTTAAGTGATTTAGGTAACGAACGAACTAAAAAGTGATTTAGGTAACTACTTTTGTTTGAAAAATTTTTTCGTAAACATCACTGTGTAGCCGTAAGGGCGCAAATTAATTTATAAAATTATATAGTAAGGGACAAAAATTATATAGAAAGGATCTTGACACCACCGTCGTGTTTTGATATGTGTGATACTTTACAGAGAATTACTACCCTTTTTTAATGTGGATACTAAACAACACTAAACATTTATCATAAAAAATTTTGTGATCAAAACTAAAATGTCAAAAAAAAAAAAGTACACGTATAAATTTGTTAATAAAATGTTGCATTTTTTGTATTATAAATTGGAAGACAACACAGCCCCAGGATATTTCTTTTTTTGTTTTTTATAAAAAATTGTACATAAACAATACATTTTTGTTAATGATATAAAAGAAATATTTATTAACACAAGTTTTTATTTTGTATACCATAAAAAATATTAAAATTTATTTTCGCATTTTTTCAAAAATTAATGTATTAATTGTCATTTTAAATTGTCTTCGAAAAAAATACCGAAAATAATAATTTATTTGTAACTTTTTAAATTATTTACCGCGTGATTGCAAATCATAAGAGTCTACATATAGCAATATAGCTTGCGAGACTTCGTTTAATATTTTCATAAATTAAATTTGTTTGCTAGAGAAAAGCAGAAGCCAAATCGAGTTACAGAAAATAAACTGTACACCCATGCTTTCATTACACAACATTAAGGTGCTTTCATTAAGGTAAATTTTTGTAAACAAATTTGTGGAGTATTTCAAACGTCCTGCTCTGAGTAGCCTTAACTTGGTTTGATTTAATGGAGTCAACAGTTTTTAAACTTAAATTCGGTTCGGATGATTGATATTAAAACATAATCAAGCTGCGTACAACTTACTACAAGCTGAAAGCCCATATATATTGGAAGTATCTCAATGGAAAATCAGATATGAAAAAAAAATGTCCCTCTTCAACTTTATTGAAGTGAGGTTCTTATTTCTCCCAATATCAAGGGCATATTTTACGCTTATATTTAATATGTTGGAACTGTTTATTTTAGCTTTATACTTTAGTTGAGTGGTATATTAGCAATTTTTATCAAATTTTCAAAGGGTAATGTTTAGCAGATTATTTGATATTTATTTTGAACAGTTCCAAGGTTTAAATGACAATTAATATTTTAATTAATAAAAATATCAGATAAAAATATTTAGTAAATGTATTGAAAGTATAAAGAAAATTATATTTTTATAAATATATTTGTATCTTTGTTATAATAATTGTGTAATTCCAAAATCAAAAATATTATTTACATCATAAAATATATATATTTCATAGATAATTATATAATAAAGAAATCTTTTGTACAATTTTATTTTTCTTGCTTTTTTTTATTTATGTTTGTCAATAGTAAATGGCATAAATATAATTAAAAAAATTTATTTAATTCATCTCCAAAAAGGTTTAAAATTTATTCTTAGAATCTAAAAACAATGTATAAAATACTTTTATCTGACATGTTGTTATTTTATTTAATTATAAAGGAGTTTTTTTTTATATTTCTAACTAAATTTTTAAATAAATAAAAACATAAAAAAAGTTAAACGATTATCATCAATATTATTTCACGAATCATCGTTTCGCCATTTTTGTGAAATTTCTCTTCGTACTTCTGGAACTAATTCACATACCATACCGCCAAGTACATTATTCGTTGCTTCCGTGGCTAAAATTATTGGTTTGACAACTGTTGGTGGTATTTGTCGTAATATTCCGCCTACTGCTCCACTATAACCTTTTTGTTCATGTTCATGTGATGCAACTCTAACTAATGTATACGCCGTTTCTTCTAAACCCTTTAAAGAAAAGCACAAAATAATGTCACCTATTTACACTAAAACCACCTCTTTTAAATTGAAAGTAAAAGTACATGTACTATTTACTACCCTCACGAAAAGGAATGGCTAACTTTTCAAACTATAATGTAAAGGTATATACATACAGATCGTTTTCAAAAGAATTTCTAATAGAGAGAGAATCAATATTAAATAAAAATAAATAAAATATTTGCTATAAAACTAAACAGATACATACAATCTAAGTCAAAATAAATGCAAAAGTTGAACCAACAGTACATGTAATTCACATATAATGTTATAGCTATAACAGGTAGAATGGTAAAACACGAGCATTTTTTGTGACACACAGTGTACATATACTCTATGTCAAAAAAATGCTCGTTTTAAAACATTCTAAGTATTACTATTATAACATAACATATGATGAGTACGCTTAGAATGTTTTAACTGTGGCAGTTTTTTTGGAATCAAGTATAGATCGGGCTGTAAGCTTGTGATGTATGATGTTGTTTGATGTCATTTAAGAGTGGGGATATTGTGATACACAATATAATTGATAATATTAATAATTACGTATATGAATGCATTGTAAATATTTGGTTAGTACACAATAATAGAAAAAGTACTAATTATTAAATGGTATTTCGGGGGATATTCGGCACAGGAATGAGCCAATTTATTTATTGTGGTATTTGAAGATAGTCAATCGCCAAGCATTCGAACAGTTACTCTTATGAATAGTTGTTTTGAAAATGTGGTTGTATATCTAGTTGCAAAAAATGTCGCCACAAAGATAAAAATGAAGCAAAGAATTGTTGACAACTGTACGAACATTTCTCTTCAAATGCAAGAAAATACCCGGGTAGATTTCTACAATAAACTCGGATATTGTGTAGCAAATACTTTACAACTGTTAGAAGTAATCCTAAACTTAAGAAGACAATAATTAACATATTTAACCCACTTTCATTCATATATTAATGCAGTTCTGTCTACTAAACAGTAATCACACAGGCCAGTCAGTATACACAATACACACACACAAGCATTATATAAAGTTATTATAGTAAATAATATTTAACATTGATTCTCTATTAGCAATACTATCCAACACAATCCGTATAATTTTTTCTTTTTGTAAGAATAATATAAAAAAATATATAACTTACGTCTCTCACTATAGTATATGCATTCGAAACTCCTTCACGAAAATCTTGAGGCTGGTTATATCGTTTTTTACCTTTTTTACCATGTCCTCGTCGCTTTACACTAGGTCCAGGTGATACCATATCATAGGCAGTTTCAGCTGTTGTCTAAGAATAAAAATAAAAGTATTAAATTATAAAGTCATTTTTTTTTTAAATTAAAAATTTAATTACTTGTATAAGATGAATTATTCTTGTAGTTAATTCAATAGCTGCCATTGCCGTAGATGTAGTAAAACTATTTGCACCTCGTTGTAAACCATGGACTATTCGCCCATCTTTTTGATATTGTTCTATTGGTAACCAGAATAAATCACGTATTCCTTGGACTAAACAATTAACAATTAATTTTTGTTTAAGTTTTATTATCAATGCTCCCGGAGACGAAAAAACTACGAGAGATAAAAGATATGATCTACGCTAGAACAATCATCCCCAAAAATGATCGTTAGAATTTAAGTACTCTTTACAATAAATTTTTTTGTTAATGTTAAAACATATTATTCTTTGTTATATATTTTGGATTACAGAATGGCAGAATTTGGGGCAGAAATCAACTCATTCGTAGCTTTTTCTGTCACGTGGATTAGTATTAAATTTAAAATAGAGACTTACATAATTGCACTAAAGCATACATAGGTCCAACACCGCCCAGTAAACTAGGTAATTGATTTTTCTTAATATCTGTAAGCCATTCATGAAGCGCATAACTAACTAATTTTTCAAAACCTAAAATACCATGCCTATATCTAAATCGTCGTAATTTTATTTCGGAACAATTTAATTGTCCAATTCCCATTAATAAGCCAGCTAATGCGCCACCTGGACCTGACATATCAACACGTTTACCATGATAATCAATTCTGATAGGCACTTCTGAATCAAATCTAATATCCCTAAAATAAACAGGTGGTCGTACTTCCGTTACTTCTGAGGATGGTTTTAGTGTTGTATCCTCAGTTTTGGCAAGTAAGTCATCTTCTAACAGTATTAATAAATTATCCGATATTAATTTTTGGGCATCTTCTGCAACTGTTAAACTATCTTCAAGTGATGATGTTTCTTCATTTTGTTGTGTAGCAACTGTCATTATTGGTGGTTGATGAGTTGGTGTATTGTGTTTAGATGTATTTTGTGCCAATGTGTTCGTGGTAAATACATCTTTTTCTGAAAAACAAGTAATAATAATATCTTGGTATTAGAATTGTTTTTATAAAATCGCAAATTACACTACGCAAAAAATTTCAACTCTGCCACAACTCACATCATATAATCTAGGAAGTAGTTGATTTTATTGAAAAAATAATTATACATTTATTTTTTGAATTTCTTCAATTTCTTGTAGGGTGTAATATAGCTTTAAGAATGTTGTCTAGGATAATTACCTGTATCTGAAACATTACCACCAGACATTTCACTGAAGAAAGAAATAAGGAAAAGCAGGGCATCTTGATCAATATTTAATCGTAGTGGTAGCACGGATACCCTTAAAATACTTTCTTCTCTTTGTAACTGTGGATCAGGTCTTACAAATAACTGTTTTACAATAACCTATTTACAAATAAAAAAGATAATTTACATATTTCAATTTTGTTTTTATTTCAAAAATATTACCATATTAGTTTGAGCACGTTTAGGACGAGCTTCAGTTGTATATTGATATAAAAATTTATTTATTTGACTTGTTGCAAGTCTATCACGTATTTCTAATTCTGATATTAATAACATTTGTCTTGATGCTTCTTTCGTTTTTTCTGGATATACTTCATGCCTAAATCGAACCTAAAAAATTATTTTCCGAATGTTAGACTGAAATTCCTTCGATGTGAATACATATCTCAAAAAAATAAAATATGAAGCATAAAAAATCTGATAAAATAAAGGTTTCCGAAAATGGATTGTTAACAAAATGAGATACCCAATTTTGTCAACTATGTTTGATTATACTTATTAGTATATTTGGCCATTCAAGACAATAAAGCTTATCTTCTGGCGAATCAAAAAAAATTTTATCGAAAAATGTTTAAACAAAAAGTTGGCTATTATTTTTCAGAGATTGTTTTGCTACATCTTCCAATGTTAAAAATAATTACCTTATTCAGTTGAAATTCTATTAAAATATCATGATTTCTGTCAGTTCCACCTTGTTTTTTCCAATCAATAGTCGAAATTTGTTTTTTCTGTGTTGAAAACTTAATCTTTTCTGGGTCATTTTTTATGTACATAGCAGTGTTACCTGGTAAATCAAAACTTGAAGATATATCTGATTTTTTATCTGATACAAAATTAACAGTCTTGTGATTCTCTCTTTTTTTATCAGTAGTACTAGTTTTTTTAAAATCGTGTCCACCATACATATGCCAAATAATATTCATTTCACATAACGTATAACGGGTAATTGGCGTTGGGAAAGTTTTTGGTGCATTTAATAAATCGGATCGACCAACAGGCACAGCATCAAAATTTTTAACCCATCTTGGTGCTTGGTCTATTACATGCCATATAACAGATTTTTCCGATTTTAGCTGAAAGTAAAAGTCATATAAATATTTAAAAGAATTAAGTTTTATTCATAAATTATTTACCAGGCCTTCAATTTCGACTTCTTTCTCTATAATATCATATTCATCATCGGTATCCGATCTTTTTGGTGGAAATGTTGGTGCTGGTAACGGAACACATATTGTTGTTGTATCACCAAGATCAGATGCCACTTGAGGCAAAGGAGTACTTTCAATCTTTGATTGTGGTGCGTCTTCATCAGGGAAAAAGAATAATTTTACACCCGTTGGTATCTGTTCATCAGCATCTTCTTTAGATGAAAGTGACATGTGTTCTTCCATCGCTTCACTGATACCCTCGATAACACGCTCATGTTGGCTTTTTGATAGATCACAAATCTGTTGAACTGGTTCTACATTCAACAATGTATTTGTGGAACTTTCATTTGATGATACAACATTGGTTTGAGGTCGTAAATCCGTGGCACTAATTCCGCCAGAAACCGGTAAATCACCATCTAAAGCTAAGTATTCTATCAATTGCGTTAATGCTCGCCCTGAATCCGCGCATGTTCGTATATGTATCATATTATTATATGCTCGTAGATCCATTTGAGGATTGTTTCCACGCGGCTATAAAATATAAATAAAACATTAAAAATGTTCTTAGAAAACACTAATTACAAGTAAAATAAGCATAAATTACGCCACGCATATATTATGTAGGACAATATTGGGAAAATTGTCGGTGTCAGAAAAGGTACTAAATTAAGATAATATTCAATACGGAATTACAGATAATATTCTCAATAATTGATTTCCATTTTTGAATCTTTTGAATATTTTTTTAAAATACATGGTATCAAAAACAAAGAAAAATATAAATAAATTTTACCTTATCACTATATCTTAAAGAAAGTTCAAATAATCCTGAATCCATCACACAAACATAATCACTTAGTTTCACATTTATCGATTTACACTGATTTGAAAGTAGTACAGCGCAATCTTCTGTTATGATACGTAAAGTATTTGTCCTTGTCTGTGCGACTAAATTGCTTGATATACTAAAACTTCCAATTGTTATCAAGGCACGAATAGGAAGATGTAAGGGCCTATAATAATAGACACAAAAATTAAACAAAAAACATGTGTGAACACGTGGAGTCATATTCTAAAGAGATTTCTTCAATCGAGATCATAAAAACACGTCGTTCAAACGCAAAATCGATCATATTTTCATGTCTAAAATCCAGCTCACTTTTGAATATTGGATGAGTATTTTTCGAAATATCTCAAAATTTACTCGTTCAATCGTTAAATGGACTAGAGTTTTGTAGTTTGTTGGTCAAAATTACCCCAATCACCTAGGGATATTTTTGACACAAAAATTACAAAAATCGGGTCTATTGGGCGAGTAGTTTCTGAGATATCGATTAGAACTCTTATATTCTAGAACACTTTCTTCAGCCTGAAAAGTATAAAGCAACTAACTTCTCAAAAATTCCGCGCTGAACTGGATATAAAAAATTGTGGGTAAAAATGTATAATTTATGAATTTACCTGTAATCAATACAAGACGACCATACATGCATATGTAATTCAGTTAAAACTGGAGATGGATTATAACCGGCAATTGGATAATCTAACACATCAAACATATCTTGAAGTTGAGTCAACCAGGTATGTTCAGAACGTGAAATATTAACTCTTAATGTAGCATCATTTACTGCACACGCTACTCTTATAACCTAAGTCAAGAATACGTTAAAAATATGTTGAATATATGTAAATTTTGAAATCAAACTTCATTTAAAATATGAAGAATACCTTCATATGATGTGTTTCGTGATTTGCTTGAATACGTATTGCAACTGTTAACATACTATGTGAACTAGTATTTGAATTAGGAAATTTTGATTCTGGATCAGTCGGATATATAGTTTGTAGCAAATTTTTACCCGGTATAGATCCAACTTCTTTCAACGGTGGACATCCACTTGGAGTTTCTATTAAGCCTGAATATTGATTACATAAATTATTATTTTATAGTTAACATAAAGCATTGTGGCCGCGGACACACGTGCGATTAAACTGACGCCAATAGTTTAGATGCACATCTAACGCATTTAGTAATGTGAACAGTTTTAATTAATACAATTTATTGCTAAAACTGGCTTTGTGAAACCAACATTCGTCAATTTTGATGCTCGTGTGTCTTAGATTTAAGCAAAATTATTTACCACAATGATAAAGGATTCCAGACTTTGCTTGAACACATACATATCCTAAATCTAAATTACCACGAAATCCACTGACAGAAAATATAGAAGTATCACATAAACTTATCAAAAATTCCCCTTGTCGACCAGGTATCACATTTCCAACTGAATCCTATAAAGAAGCATAAAATTTGAAAATTTGACTAAAATAACTGAACTTTCCTCAACAACTGTTTAAAACGAAAATATTTTTGATTGGCGAAATGTGACACTTACGCATGAAGTTTAATACCTTATCACCCCTCCTTCTCATTTAATGAAATGAGACTGGTTAAAGATTTACAAATTGTTTTTAAATAGGAATTTCTATTAACTTTGTTTTATAAACTACCCAAGAATTAAACCCAGAGAGACTTAAGATAACAAATAAGTAAAAACATATTTTAAACATACCCTCACTGGAGTAAACATTTGCAATAAACCTTGTCCTATTGTAACCATAATTGAGACTGTACTTTGTCCAGGTAAATTGCCATAATTTTGTGGTCGAAGTTTTGAACGTCGACTTTCATATACTGAATATGGATAATATTCATCATCACTCTCACCACTTTCTTCTGAATCTAAAACCAACAGTTCAATCAGAAAAATATGTATATATAAATGCAACGCTTAGAAATTTATCCTTACCATACTGTATTCCAGATTTACACATTGAAAATGCTGGATGTATGGATTCACTAAGTACATTACACGAATACAAGCCATCATAGCCACCTGAATATGCACGTGGAGCCGATGGCTCCCATAACAATAAGTCGGTACTAATTCGATTATAAATTGTTTCAAAAATGTGTTTCGAACATAATTGAACACTAACTTCAGGGAAATATAAATCGACTTGTATCCGTGACGAACGTGTTGCATAATCCGTAAACTCTTGTAGCTCTTGTTTATTCCCAGGTATCACTAATTCCTCGCGATCACCTGTGCACAGATAAATTATCTATTTATTTGAATATTTACACAATTGATGGAATTAATAAAATTATTTACTATCTGCATCTTGATGTTTTGCATGTGATGTGTCAGATTCATGAACAACACGCCGTGAGCTAAACGGTGTGGGTGTTTTTGATGGTTGAAATCCTTCAAACATACTAAGTGGTTCTGAATCAGCACCAGATGATTCATCAAATTCACCATTTAATAATTTTCGTGGATATATATGTATGACTAGACTTATTTTTTTATTTTGTTCACCAAATAATGTATTTTGATTAGTTGATGCTCGACCAATATTTATTGGAGACGTTGAATCTTTAAACTAAAATAAAAATTTAATTTAGTGATGTAATTTATTGGTTCGATTTCAAGGTTCTATGTATTTGATTGTTTTAATAATGACACTTCGATTTTAGCGCAACGAAACATGATTTATTTTAAACCAACTCTATGAGTGTTTTTGAGAACTTACCGTATACGAAATTCCTAAAGCACTCATCAATAATTCAACTCTGTTAGCAGGCTGCCGTGAATGACTTGAAAAACATAAATATGTATTTTCCATTTTTAACGTCATGTAATCTGACCTAACATTGCGTTTCCACCAGGGACATCTTTGCATATCATGTATAGGTCTTAAATCGGGAATTGGAAATCTAAAAACATAAAAATTTTAAAAATTTCCACCATTTTAAAATTAAAAATTGTCTAGCAAAATATTTTCGAATATTTACCTTACTTTAAATATACATTCAGGACTAACGACTTCAGTATCAAATTTATACTCTAAGTAGTTATTATCAGTCGAAGTACCGTACGGTGGAGTTTTTTGAGACAAAGGCTCATTACCAGCTCGACAAAACAAGGGATTTGGATTTAATAGGGCATTTATTCTATCTATTAGTGTAATATCAAATTCTGAACGACAACAATCAAAATGGAATCTAAAAACACAATACAAATTTTAACATATTTTCAATACAATAGATAAAAATAACAAACTTGTTTTATAAACAATTTTAAACTGACGGAATCTGTGCTAATTACAAAACAACAAAATAGTACTATAACTACTATAACTTTTAAATCAGATGTTAATAATTGTGAATGAAATCACATTAGGTTTAAAACACAGTTTTTAAATGAATTTGAATATCAAACCTAATTTCAATATAAGACTTAAAAGATGTAAACACATAGTTGCCTATTTTTTTTTTTTGCCTAAAATATTTCATCATCTATAGATTAGTTACAATCGATAATTATCGTCTCTAAGTAAGAGATTTCTCAATAGTATAATAAAATATACAAGTATGCTTTAAACGTTCTGTTCAGGTCTATAATTGAAAGTAAAACAATTTGAAAGTTTTAAGACAATTACCTAAGTTTGGTTTTTGTCGCTCGTTTTTTTCCTTGGAAATATCGTACTGTTTTTTGTGACTGTTTAAATGTTAAACTAATATTTGCTTTATTGCTTAAACCGTATTGTGGTGTTTTTGAATTAAAACATAATAATTCGATTCTTTGGATATCGTTATTTATACTTGTATTACTACGATTTGTGATATTTTCTGAATCTGCCATTAAACATTCCGTTAATTCAAATCTAGCTGTTGTACAATGTCCGATCATTGCAACAGTATGACTTGACGTTTGTTGTGTACATTCTAATTGTATTGGGGCAGCAAACAGCCTGAAAAATCAAAATTTTCATTATAATTTTGAATATATTATTTCTAATAATAGAGTAAATATACTTTGTTTGCAAGTGCGAATAAGATAAAAATATATTTTAAAATTCAAAAAATAATCACAATACAATCAGATTTGATTGCTATGTATTTGTTTACCTTAAATGATTCGAGGAACAAGCAGAATCAAAAACAGGTGTTGCTGCCTCAAAATCTCTATTACTATGACTAGTAAGCACGAAAGTTTTTAAATCTTCGAAAAATGTCTGTGCTTTGTGTGCGGTGTGACGTACACTTGACGGGGCCAATGGATGATCATCGGCATCAGCGGATGGAGTTAATAAATCTTCGTGCAACAATACAACCGCCACAGAACTTATTCGTAACTCCAAATGCCAAATATCCTCAATTGGATCCGAATCTGAAATTATTTATTTCGGTTATAATATACATTATACAATTCATTTATAATAAATAATTATCAATACAAACCTCCTTTCCGTCGAGCTTGTGCAGAAGCATGCCTAGAAGATCTACTACTAGCTGTTTGACTACTGGCATTAGAAACTATAGATTCTATACTACTTGCGGTGGATAAAACACTTTCCGACATATCACCCGTACCACCAAAGGGTGTATTCGTATCAAAATCATCATCATCACTATCTTCACCTGTAATAAAAAAAGTATTTTTAATCACTACTAGATAGAACAGTAATGACACAAATAAATGAATACTTGATAGATCATTGGAAATTGCTTATTTAGCAGCCAGTGGAGAGCGTACGATTACACCCATTTTCAAGCGCGTCTAAATAGCAAGACGTAACATCTTCCCCGCCCATTTATCTCGACTATACGATTATGGTTAGTCGTGTATTGACTTCTCAAAATTCCAATTTTTGCTAGATATTATTTTTTTTGGTGACTCTTATATTGCATATACACTAACCTATAGATGCTGTAGACCATCCAGGTAAATTTTGTAGCCCAGTACCTTGTAAATGAGCTAATGGTTGTAATTGGGCTTGCAAATCAGCTTCAACTCTTTTATAGTCTGACTTAGTCATTTCTTTTTGTACACATCGTGGATTATTACCAACATTACTAAAAATTTATTAAAAATTATCATAATGATGCAGTATTTTATACAAATTTTTTGAAACTGTACCTTGTATTTTCTGAATCAGGACTAGTTAAGCCACTACCTAATTCCACTAATGCATGTAGCTGCCTTGGCGTAAGGAATGTTATCAATGATCCTAATATCATATCAATTTCAACTTTTGGTCCACTTATTGCTTCTGATTGTTTTAATCGAATGCGTATCTTAAATAAAAATAAATAAATAATGTTTTACTTTTTATAATAAACGTACATTTTTTTTAAATAATAAAAGTACCGACAATTTGTAAATTTTAAAAGTTGTGGATATGATTTTTTTTACATTTAAAATGCGCGCGATTTCGTCAAACATTTGACAATGAAAATAATATTTGTGGAAGATATCTAAACAACAACTAATTTATTTTACAAATACTACAAAATCCACCTTCTTTTTCTTTTGTTCACGAATTTAAAATTGCAATCCGTGTTACCCTTTTCTAAGACGATAAAAGCCATAATACAAAATTCGTTAACAACTAAAATTTATTCCCAGAAAGCGTCTTTAACAGTGTGTTATGTCAAACGAGGGTACTTTGAAGACCACCAAATAAATATACATTAATTATATAATAATAATTATGTTAAGCTACGTTAATTACGAGTTAAAATAATTCCCGATACTTTTTAATATACGTATTACAATGTATGCAAAAAATCTACCTCTTGTTGACCATTTAATTTAGCAAAAATAATTGGAATACAGTCTTGACTTTCATCATATTTTTTATTACTAGTAGTTTCTGTATTTGGCGATTCTTGTAAATTTTCACTTGGCAACTCACTAGCAGTCATGTAATATTGTTCGTTGTCTGAATCTCTCGAAGTATTAAGATTTGGACTGGAATTTTTTGTATCAGTGTTAACCTAGACAAAAATTTGTTGATATTCAGACTCTATCTCAAATTTATAATTGAATAAATGATATTGACATACCGGGGATTGTGACATCGATCTCGACATTGTGCGTGATTTTGACGAAAATTCATCAGTATGAAATGTAACTCCATCAAAAAACAATTTTTTTGTTGTAAAACTTGACACGACATACGCTTTAGTATGATCTTTTGATGTCAAATCTGTTGTTTCTAAATTTGTTGGATCACCACCAGCTTCATCTAAATATTCTAAACTGATTTTATATAAAATTAGTAACACTAATTTGTTTAAACATAGGGCATTGTCTATGCCCTAAAATTTGCCCATTGACTATGCAAAAAATTATACTCTCTATTTATGGAATATCTAAACTAAGTGGAGCAAAAAATATATAAAAGTCAGTTCATTTGACACTTGTTTTGTTGTTATCACCTTTTCATGTAAATCGCTCTGCGTGTAGGATTACAAGTGGTATCTCTAAAAGTATTTGTCTAATTTTTTATGTAAAATTTAATTCAAAAAATAAACAAAGATCGATTAAAGTTTAAGAGTATCTCAGAACTATTTAAGTATAAATCAGAATCAGCATTATATTTTTTAAAACCAAATTTGAATTTTTAAAGAATTGGAAATTGAACTAAATACACATCTGTGTTAAAATACTTTTTTAACTACGCAGACGAAGAAATAACATATGTATATTGTAGTCAGGCTGTTTTTATTAAATGAACTATAAAACTTGAACTTACTTTTTTATTCTAATTTCAAGAGCAACTCCTGAACTACTATCTTTTGGCACATGTTCACATCTTATAACTAAATCTGTAAAATGTACTTTTACTCGGCTCAATACTAAAAACAAAATTATTTGAATTAGTAAACAATTTACAAATCATAATACTATTTTATTACTTGAATCAATTGTATTTGCAAATAATTCTAATCCTTCCGGTGGCGCTCGTGTATTATCTAATCCTTCTTCTTGTTGAAGACATTCTTGCGCTAATTGCATAGAGCTTGTCATACAACTCCACATCGATTCGAACATCGACGTTGCTAAAGAAAAAATGGTTTTTTTTAGAAATATTAACTAAGCGTGTAAGCCTAAGAATTTACCATCTTCATCTCGTTGTTTTGGTTGGACGGTTATGTTGAGCCCATTCACTTTCACGAAACTTGATTCAGTAAGTAAGGATCTCACGGGTACATATACTGAAATATTTTCAACGTAGCCATCCAGAAATTCCAACGGCCAATTCTGTTGCTCTCCCAATTCATTAAGTGCCTAAAAATAAAAATAAGAAGAATTTAAGACAAATAAATTCATGTATTTTGAGTTTGCCTAAATTTTACACTTTGAAATAAGCAACAAACTTTTAAATATAAAACAAAAGAGCGGCAGCAGCGAAGAAGTTGTCTCAACGAGATTGGTAAATATTTTAAAAGAGGGCAGTGTAGGAAAAAATCATTTTTGTAAGTAAATGCAATGTCTCAAGAATTAAAATGGATAAAATTCATCAAAATATGAAAAAAATTCAAACGCTTCTAAAAAGCTACTGACGATGATTTTATTGCAATATTAATAACGGTACCTTATTTGCACTCAGTACAATTTTTAAATATGGACAATTTTATTTCGAGTACTGTAGTATTTGAATTGGGATTTGGACACAATAACGCAATTTGAAGTCAGTAGCTTTTAAAAAAATTATTAAATTTAAGATCTCATATACTACTGTCGTCGATATTTTTTCAAGGGAAGACCTATTTAATATTATTTTAGAATATTTAATTATTGGTTTGCTTTGAGTTCTTCAAGAAAACTTATCGTGCCAAAACATGGCTCTCTTTTTATTCAGGAAGTTGTAGACGAAATAAAATGTAAGTGAATGACAAATAAGTCAGTCATAATGAGGCTTTCACGTTTATATATAGATACAGACCGCCCATAGTGTGACACAAAAAATTATATCCAAATACAAATTTTTTATAAAACAAAATCAATGAAATTTAATTTGAAAATCTTATCTCATTGAATGTGTCTCTAATCAATTTTTAATATCTATTCGTGAATCACTAGAATTGCGTGTTTCTAAAACATTTGACTATTATACACTATTAGTACAAGATATAATGGCCCACATATTCAAGAAAAATTAATCGAATGAAAGAAGAAAGTTTTCTTTTGATTATTTTAGACTCTGTAGAAATCTTCTCTCGAAATAAAATTTCATTTTGAGAATTAATAAAAGAAGATGGTGTTCTCTACTCGAAGTCAACAAAATGACTCATTGATCACGAAAACATGTAACGAAGCAAGCTATATTCTCGGGGATATCGCGTCATTCGATGTATGAATTTTTACCGTCTGCAGTTTAGTGAATTTGAAACATTTTTTCCAATCATGTACCTACACACCGCCGAGTGGGATTTTATTAGTCAGAGTGTGGAAGGTAAATCGAAAAAAGTGAGCCCTATCCGTTTGGATAAGCAATAAGTTCATGTTTTCATTTTCCTACAAGAAACGATTTCGACAGGCAAAATTAAATACCGTTTTTTGATGCGTGGAAGTTTCAATAAAATCTAAAATAAAAGTGGAAATTAACTGGACCCAATGGGGCAAAATTATCTTGTTTGAACATGTAATTTGTTCTCGCCCGAAAATTTTAGAGAAAACTTATAATGAAACATTTTGCTTGAATAATTTTCCTTACGCACGCGCCACTGTTTCCTACACTATATAGATACAGTACATACATTTATAATAATATTCTCTATCCCAAGGATACTTCAAAATAACTCAAGATTATAAATAGAAAAATAAATAGTGTAATTTAGAAGAAAATTACAAGACTACAAATTAAAATCAATACGATACTATTTTTTTAAAAAATGTTTTGTAAAATAATAAGAGCAGAAAAATCATAATTTATTTAAAAAAAATTACTTTGTGATATTCGACAAGGTCATTGAACTACTTCCTTGTGTATATAAATATTGTTGTTTATATTTCTTTTAAGAAAGACAACAACCTTCGGTCTAACCGTTGGGAATAAAATGGATTCATATATTATGAACGTATATATGTGTTTATTTCTTGCACCTCTATATATTAACTATTCTGTAAAATGCATCTGCAGTCGAATCTGGATTAACGAGAACTGGATAATTGAAAGAAGTTTCTTTTCTTATATTTTTCGTCCAATATTAACGTAACCCCGATAGACTTGAACAATGTTACATTTTTACAAATGTTCTCTTAGATTTTTCTTGATAATTATTTGTAGCACTTCATTTTTTCTACTTTATAGTCGCGGAATCAAAGCACTGAAGTTAGAAAATTTGAACGGTAAGACGGGCTTAAATGCGGTTTTCTACATTTGATTCGTTTGAGCGCTTGAAAATTTTGTTACCTAAATTGATTTATGAGAAATTAAAAATGTGCAATTTGCATAAGTAAATTCAATTTATAATTGCATTTTAAATTGACCGTAAATACTGAATTCACAATTCGGTTAATAGTGATGAAAATGATTGCAAACTTATTACTCGGGGTTTTACTCGGGGACGAATATCGAAACAGAATTGGTTTTCGTGATACCGGGTGCCCAGGGTGAACGATATCTCCGCCACCTCTTTTCGGGAAATTCGTTATTTAATCAGTCCAAACTCGTTATAGGGGTTTTTTGGCGGTCGCTGAATACGAATATTGCGAAATAATTGGTTTTACAATAAGTCCAAATTCGTTACTCAAGGGTTTTTGGAGTCGCGGAGCACGAATAGCGACTCCAAAACCCTCAAGTAACGAGTTTCGACATTCTATATAAGAAATTTTCGAAAAACTCCAGGAGACGACGGGGATACCATTTACTCTAGGCACCAGGTACTTCGAAAACCAAATCAATCGCAATATTCGTGTTCAGCGACCCCAAAAACCCTCGAAATAAAGGCGAGAGAGCAAAAAGAAACTCTTATGGAATCTATTCAGTGTCTTATCAGAGATTGTCAAATAATTAGGAAAATACAAAAATATCTTATAATTTCAGAAGGTTGTGGTAAATGATTTTCCAAAACGAAATACATAGAGGTCATGTGTGTGTTTTTTGAGTCGCTGAGCACGAATAGTGACCCCAAAACCCTCGAGTAACGAGTTTCAACCTTTTATATAAGAAATTTTCGGAAAACTTCAGGAGACGGCGGGGATACCGTTGACCATAGGCACCAGGTACCTTGAAAACCAATTCAATCTCAATATTCGTGTTCAGCGACCCCAAAAACCCTCGAAATAAAGGCGAGAGAGCAAAAAGAAACTCTTATGGAATCAATTCAGTGTCTTATCAGAGATTGTCAAATAATTAGGAAAATACAAAAATATCTTATAATTTCAGAAGGTTGTAAATGATTTTCCAAAACGAAATACATAGAGGTCATGTGAATATTACCCACCAATTTTTTTTTATTGTTTTATATAAATAATTAGATTGTGCGAATGATTTCATCCTCCATTAATATGGTTTCTTTTCTGCTTTGAAATGCATTTAGTTTATTATTAGTAGAGAATTTTTTGCTATGTATTAAATCAGAACAAATCTAGAATTACTAGAACATGATGCGTATATTTACTATAAATAACTTTAACTAAATATTATGTTGTTCCATAATTTCAAGGATTAAAATCTATTTCCAGTGATTCCATTTTAATACATGCGCGATTCTACTGGAAACTGAACAAAATTTTCTAGTTATGTACATAAATGTTTAGGAAATAATTTTATTCTGAATACTTTATTTGCAGTTGATGATTCCATAGCCGGATAATTTTTGCAGGCGCGGATTCATAATTTTTTTGGAGAGGTTAAAAAATATAATAATTGTCTTCACTTGACGATTATTCGAGTATTTTCTTATGAAGAAATTGAATGTTTTGCTGAATTGCCGAATTTGATCGAAATCCCTAAAAGTTTCGTTTCGAAATTTGATGAACTTGAGTAACTATGTAAAAAATATAAAATTAGATTCATTTTACGCTTGGGTAAAAAAGCTTTTATTTCGGAACGGTTCTGGAGATATTTATAAAAAAAATACTCATCTTATAGTCAAATGAGCTGAATGTTTATTATTTTTGCGACCTAATTTCCTTAAATAATCCAAAGACACAAAAATCTGGTTAGTTTTGTCAAAGGATATTTCATTCTTTCGAGTGTAAGACAAAATGATTTTTGTATTTTTTTTTTTTTTTTTTTTTTTTTTTTTTTTTTTTTTTTGTTTAATAAACATCATCTTATATGAATATTCATTCTCAATGAATTTTCATCAATTCAAAGCTTGCCACACAATTAAAATTCCCATGAAACCAGATCCCCTGATTGAGAAGTTAATTGTTGAAATACCCAGTATAGACAGTGTTAAAAATCAGTTATTATTTTTAATAAATTAGAACAGTTTAAAAAACCAACATATTAATTCTAGTTTAATACATTTCAAAAATTTTATTATTATTATTAAGTATTTTCTAGAAAACTTATTATTTTGTTTTTTTTTTTTTAAATATATCATAGACTTACTAGTTGAACCTACTTACAAATTGTGTCAACTGTCTATCTGTTATAGTTTTAGAGAAAAAGGACACCAAACTTTTAGTTAATCTTAATTAAAGAGAATTGAAAACAAGCGGAAAAAAAAAATTGACTATAGATAGTGTCGATTACACAATCATTTATTTTATACATCATATATGTAAAAAAAAGAAAGCCACTCTTAAATAGCCACACTCACATACATGTCACACACACATGCCCTCACGGGTAAACAATGATGTCCACAACCTGTCTTGCTCATTTACGAACTCACTTTTTACGTCTTAAGCACGCTATAAAAATTGCAACTTGAATTACTATTTCTTTTTGGAGTTATCGTATTTACAGACGGGCAGACAGATAACCGGAAATGGACCGAAAATTTTAAGCGTTACAAACTTGAGACTAAACTTAGTATACCTTGACATATTTTATGTATGCAAGGTTTAAAAAATACACACGTACCAGGAGTTGGACCCGGGCCTCTTCTATATATATCGAAAAATTTTATTAAGTTTTTTTTAATTTTTACAAGTTCTAACAGAATTAACCCAAAAAATATTCGTGTCAAATAATTTCATCACTTAGCGGTAATGTCAAATAATTTCATCACTTAGCGTGTAACGCCCTTAATGTATTTAAATGAGACCTAAAACTTTATGAAATAAATTATTCGATATTGCTCATGAAAAATGCATATCTTAGTCATGCATTTATTCATCGCAAGGTTAAAATTAATTATTATCGAATTGTATATCCGTGCGAGTATTAAACAACATGCAAATATTCCTGCTTATAAAATTTCATTGAATAATAAATTATAACTTTTACGTAAGCTTAGTATTTTCGAAAAGAAAATATCAAATGAAATAATATGAGCTAGTTAATGTTACATTTACACCAAATGTATTAAAATAGAGAATATTACCTAATTAATCAATGTTTCATAAATTTACAAGGTTTCAAACTTCATCGCATTTGGGAATAAAAAGTTTATGCGAACATTAATCTGAAAATTCTTTGATTTCAAAAAACAGTACTTTTCATTTCCTTGCATAAAATTAAAGGAAGTATAGTAATCACGAAAACTGTGGATAATGAATTTTCAAAAGAAATATCCATTTTGAGTATTCCTGTAACCATTTTGACTAGTTTCGGCGTGACGTCAGCACGTATACTTAATTCCAAAAAAACTGCCACAGTTAAAACATTCTAAGCGTACTCATCATATGTTATGTTTAATAGTAACACTTAGAATGTTTTAGAACGAGCATTTTTTTTGACATAGAGATACATAACCCAAATAACATTTCCCGTAGAATGTTCAAATTTTGAATGAGGGTAGTTAAAACATCACGTTTGGAAAAATGCTGAAATTGACCATGAAAATTCTGATAAGGCTAAAAGGTCTAATTGCCTGTACCAAGAACAATCGAAAGAGTTAGATTTTTATTTTTGTCATTCTAGTTTTCTTTGGAATTAACCAAGGTTGCACGGTGTTAACAGAAAAATGGCTAATATCAACTAAAAGCATTTTTGGATCTAATATTATGAGGAGACTAATAGACCCGTTAGTTCTACGCACCGTACGTTGTAAAGAAAGTGGAACTTATTCTTCAACTCACCATAGAAAGCTTCGGACAGCGGGAAAGAGCATACTGTTGAATTTACCATAAATTTCTGATTATTCCTCCCTCTCTGGACGAAAAGCAGAGCTATATCCTTTAACCATCGTTACAAACAGGTACCCTTTATAGTTTTACATTTATAACGAAATGTTACAAAAATGGTATTTGTTGTAAACATGTAAGTAAAACTGGGTGGGGAGAGACTTTGGGCTATTTTTACTTAGGTCTGCACTATACGGAATCCTAACTTAAAAACATGTGCACAATAATTTAATAAAATGCATTATTTATTATTTAATTCAAAAATTTCAAGTTTGCCAAATTTTACATAACTAAAAATATCTAAAAACAAGAATGTTTAAAAACAGATATTTAACGCGTAAAATCGGGACTGATTGTGACACAACTCTAATGCAGATTCTCTTTAAAAAACCACTATCTTGCCACTAACTCTTCTTACTTATAGATGACCTCCTCCTCCACTAAGTCGATTTGGAAGAGCTGTAGAGATGTACAAAGCCCGAAAAATCGCAAAAAAATGATCTTTCGACATAAAAAAGCTTGAAATGAGAATTGGATAGTTGACACTACCAAAAACAACTTCCATGACAATAACTGAATCTACATACTAATTTTGAGAAACCACTTATTCAAAACCATAAAAATTACACCTCAGTTTTCTCTTTTTTGGATTTTTAATAATATAATAAAGCTAATAACATTTGCTTTTACATCTATCCACCTGATTTCGCATACAAAGATTTTCCTCGATATCTGAGTCAAAAATAGACCAAGTACGAAAATTTGACTTTTTTCGAAAAAATTGCCAATTTTTGGAGAGCTGTATCTCAGTAAGTATTAAATCTATAGAGCTGGTTTTGATCTGAAATTGTATCAATTTTCATTTATTAAAACTTATGGAAAATATTTTCTGAAAATGCGCATAGTTTTGGACTTTAGAAAACTAAAAAAAGGGCAATAATCTGACCACCATCTTGAATATCTCACATCCGGTCGAGATTTCGTTGGACAACCGGGATATTTTGATTCAGCAGGGTCGAAATAGGGGGAAAAGACCTTCTAAAAGTAATATTTTCTGAAATTCTTTCTAGTCTATTACAAAATGAATTTATAACGCATATCCACCCCTCATCTTTAATCCTTGTTACTGCACATAAGCCTTATTTATCAGGGAAAGTACGACTAATCAATTTTGAATATTATTACAATTACCCATAACATTCACATTCAAACAAACAAAAAAGTTATTGATTAATTTTAATAAGCATTATTATTATTTATTGTTAATATGATTATTAATTAATTGTGAAGATGGTTTTGCGTGATGTAAATATTTGATTTACAATGTGGATATAATTTGCATCTCTTTAATTTAATAGAAAATTATATTTAATGTATTGTTCAAGGTGATTAACGTATGCAAATTTAGTGGGTAGAGAAAGAGGTGTGTATGTATGTAAAAAATACTATAAAAATCACATGTTCAAGAATTTGATAAAGATACTACGATTAAATTTAGAAAAAAATTTAAAACATCTCAAGGGGAAAAAATTCGCAAACCTCGAGTTCATGAATTTAAAATAAAAATTGGTTGTTATTGAATTTAAGTTTGTAATACTGCGGCTAGCCACGAAGGTGATTAATACCAAACAATAAAGAAAATAAGCAAATATCAAATTGGTATTGGAAATATCAATGTGGCAGTCATAAGTAAGCTTAAATTTAAGAAAAATGAAAACAAACAATTGACTGAGTTAGTCGTTGAAATACCATGTATAGACGTATAGACAGTGATGGTTACGCAATCGTATGTTTCTTTACTTCATGTAAGTAAAGATAGTCACTCTTAGATAGCTACAGCCGTGTATAATGTCACACACATATAACTGATATTCCTTATAATACATACTATATAGTGCTCTAACCTAATTTGCTATCTCACGGGTAAACAGTGAAGTTTACAAAAAATTTTTTCAAACATAAATTGTTTATTTCTTTATAAGGAAGATGGGTCCTACGGGCCCAAGAACTTAACCTATGTTGCTCATTTACGAACTCAACCACACTTTTTATGTATGTCAAATTACCCATTACTGAAAGGAAAATTATCTAAAGAACTTGTAACAGGCTTAATTTTATTTGTTACAGACGGTTCCAAAACGGCGCCATATCACCAAAGCGAAATTTTTGGAATAATCGAAGAAGAATGGCTTGAAATAATGATAATTTTCATGGAATTTGAAATTTTGTGATGAACGAGTTAATTTAATTATTTTCTAATTGCACTGGTTGACAAAATTTGATTTTTTTTGTCGCATTGATGCGAAATTACATTTTTTTATAGTTCTTGGGCTGCTGAATTCAATTTTGGTTTCAGACTTTCTCTAACACATAAGGTTTTTGAAAGATTTTTACCAAAAAAGGGAAAAATCCATTTTTTAGCTTAATTTGTAACATAGCTCTAAAGTAACTTTATCCCATGAGGAAATTGAAAGCCTCTCTGTCTAATTAATGCACTTTAAATTTTTCCAATATTATTTTCCTTTTTCAATACATCGTGTGATATTTATTATAATTAAAGTATACATTATATTTATTTTAATTTATAAGTGCTTTAATTTGTGGCAATAAATTATAATTGTTTTAATTGTAGACAAAGAAATAAAAGACTAAAAACGGTTAACTGTGGATTTTGCGAACTGTAAGACGGATCGGGATGCGGTTTTTTTATTAGATTCCTGAGGTCGTCTACAAACCTTGTGAACAAAAATGATGAGGAAGAAATAAAAAAACTGGAAACTAAATTAGTCTAATTTGGTACTCGGGTTTTGGGGATCGCTGAACTCGAATATCACAACAAAAATGACCCCCCACGTACCTGGTGAACTGGGCGAGCAGTATACACCTCGCCTCTTGGAGTTTTGCGAGAAAAAATAACATATTTCGTCGAAACTCGTTGCTCGGGTGTATTCGGAGAAGCTGAACACGAATAGTACTACGAAAATGGCCCCTAAGGTACCTGGTGCTCAGAAAGGTACTATAAGAAAGAATGTGTTAAGTCCAGGGACGAAATATGTTACAAGATCTCGTAAAACTAAAAGAAAAGTGTATATTGCACGCCCTGGGCATAAGATACCCCAGGGACCATTTTTATTGTGATATTCAAGTTTAGCGGCCCTAAAAACCCCCGAATGTTAAAAATGAATTATTTACATCAATATTTGGTTTGCAGTTTCCCTCGTCATTTCTAATCACAAGGTTTGTAGACGCCCTCAGCTATAATTCAAAAAACCGCACCCCGATTAGTCTTACTGTTCACATGATCGACAATTCATTGCTTTATTTCTTCGACTATTAAAATAATTCTTGCATATTTTATTCTTTAAAGAAAATAAATATTCCATTTTTTAAAGTAAATCCAAGAGATTGGAAAAAATTAAAAAGGCTTTTGAAGTAGGATGAAAGGTTCTTGATGGCGTTAATTGGTTTGTGGGAAAAACTAATTCTGGTGTACCTGACTTTGAATATAGGGTAAAAGCGGACTTTTCTATATTTAGGATTGAATTTCTCAAAAACTTGAATTGCTGGAGTAATTTTGCGATTAGATTCGGATTCTTTCCGCTCAAAACCTTCTGAAAAGTAGACTCATATTTCTTTGGCAAAATTTATGTTGTTTAGTCTTATTTGCTTTCCAATAGTATTGAAACAGCCGGTATCATAAATAATATAACGGTACTAAATGGAGTATTGCCGTCATAATTTCATTAATAATAATTTTTTAATAACAAAACAGGTTTTACAATACAATTTCCATGGGTTCAGAAGTCGACCAAATAAAAAAAACAATGAACTTGATTTATTTATATTATGAATCATTTTAATCGTTTAGTTACTTTTAAACAATAATAATAACAAATTAAAAAATAATTTACTTAATTTTGTTTTGGTGAAAAAAAAAAATATAAATATATATATATATATATATATATATATATATATATATATATATATATATATAGGGTGTTTCCTAATGATGGCATGTGCCCACGTTCCAAAAAAAGCGATTATGCAAGCAAGCAGTTCCCTCATTCGTTTCTGTGAGTAAAATTTAGGAATTTAATTTTAATAACTAAAAATTGCAAAAATACCACATCTTTCTTCTAATTCTTAATTTAAACTTTAATTTACTCTTATGTGTAGAATATGTTGCTAAAATTTCAGCTCAGTATATCTTTTCGCTTACGAATTTGTTACGGCAGAAATGAACTAATAAGCTGATTTTAAAAGCAACTGTTGTTTTATCATGTTCTGTTACGTAACTTTTCATATTAATTATTAATATCACCATTATACTCTATACTTTAGAATCTTACAAGAAAATGCCAGGTGGGCAAAATTAGCCATTTAATAGTCATTCTCCCTGTCCTGTTACGCGATTTATGAACGACCCCTTAAAGAATTTCTGTTCTCCCATCATTAAGAGTTCCATTTTAACTAGGCGAGCATAACAGTGTAAAGCCTCAACGTATCATTTGCTTATGATAAAATGGAAAAGATACGTCGAGTGGAAGTTAGTGTTTTAATTGAAAGAATTGCATAATCATATGTATTTCTGCACTTAATCGGAACATATTCCCAAAACTTTGCTATTTTTGAGATAAGAGTTGAATTCAAACAAAGTCGAGGATAATGACTGTTATTTTAATGAAAATTGATATTGTATTTGTATTTCTACGAACGTCAATTCTTTCAACATCAAAGTCTCACAAATATATAATGACTTGTTAAATTAGAAATAATGGCGAAATAATATCAAAATGTATGTTTAAGTAATTATATTAAGGATATTTATAAATAAAAAAAAATAAATTATACCACTTATACGAGAGGCTGCGCGCTCTACTAACTTTTCCACTGATAATGTCAGTACATACATACTTGCATATAATAATTGATAATTTAAATAAAAACACGTGCTCAAGAGATAATATCAACTGATTTTCAAACTCACGCTTAAATCTTTATACAAATAATCGTTGGTGCTCCTGTTTGTAACCGTGTATTCGCGCAGGACAAATTCATGCATATTTTAATTGTTCTTTGCTGGTTAGGGTCCTCTTTACCTCTCCTCTTGCGGCTCTATTGTCGAAACTAAGCGGAAGATCAAAGCCAGACGGCCAGACCAAAGATTTCCTTGATTCTACCCCCTCTTTTCCTTATTAAGGGTATAAATATCAGGATTGTATCAATACTGTAACGTTTTATCTTACGTATAGGTTCGACACAATTAAACACTTCTAAGTCAATTTTTTGAAAACTTTGCGATACTTGAATATTTAACACAAAGGTACAATAATACAACAACTACTTTTAGCTATATCATTCGTTCACAATAACTGTCCGTAGAGAACTATTTATATGGACTGTTCATAATGAACTTTTCATACCGGCTGATTTATTACAGTACCTATATCTCATAACTACCCTTTTAGATATAAACTGTTTCCGTGGAAATCATGCACTATTTTTGTTACTCGCACAGTCACCTTAGATGTCAGACTTAACAGTATTTTTCTAGAAATGACCTTCACAGCCACCTACGATACCAGACTCGTTACAATACTACAATAACTTTAAAAAGTCTAAATACCATATTGCGAGCGTGGCGAGCTCAGGCCAAATACAGACTGAAATGCTCTTTGATCTTCCTTTCCTCCTCCCTTCTCTACAAATGCAAATACTGTTTTGCGAGGATTGTTTCCGAAGATTGAAGTCATTCCAAAGGTGTCTTTGGTGTATTAAAAATTTGGAATTGGGTCAAATGGATTTCTGTGGTAGAGGAAATATTTATTTACGAAACTAATTGTACAGCGAAGCGAGCGGCTAACGTCTAAATAATTGATAAGAATTTTGCAAAATGTGTGTCTCTTATTTGATGTGATTCATTAAAAAATATTTTAATGTTTATGATAAAATTTAGTGCAAATAATTCATCTATGATAAATTTAATAATTAAATATTTTTCTAAAAATTATCTATATTATAGGTTTGTGTTACAGGGTGATTTGTTGGCTCTAGGTCAATCGTCATATTTTTAGGAAGTTATACCTATTTATTTTAAATCGTTATTTGATTATAGCTTCTACAGCATGAAATGATAATGAGCACTCGCCTTTTGCTAAGCAGTGTTCAGGTGATACTTTATCAGCTAAATATAGCACCAACGATGAAGGGAAATTTTTATTTAAATAATGGCAAGCGCGGATTTTCCTGATTTGTTCGAAATTTTTGAAGGGGTTTCGGATTTTATTAAGCTTGGTTTATACGGTAATTTTGATCCAAAAAACAAACAAAAATTAGTCATTTAATGATTAGGTGAGTAATTTTTAGAATCTCACCAAAAACCTTGTGCAATAAGTTTTATTTAAGATTCAAATGAGGTGAACTTTTAGTGTTATATACGCAGTGAATATTAATATGTTTTGCTACTCAATTCGTTGAAGCATATAGCGAAGCTTGGCTGTGAAAAAATTACGGCTAAATATATACCTTTTAATTTCACTTACAATTTTCCCTTCCGCGCACACAGTAATAAGTATGACAAAGATATAACATATTTGTTATTCATTTTATTACATTACTTTTTTACTGCTTTTTTAATGCTGTCCGAAAAAAGGATCATTTTTTAAAATAAAAAGGCCCATTAGATGTTTGCTATAGGTCGTTCAAAATGAAATGTGTTCGAGTAGGAGAATGCACACAAATCTACACACTCTCTCGAGAATTTACATTGTTCACCTAAATTGAAAATTGCTCCATTTTAAGGATGTACGAGGACCAAGGCAATTTTAAATAAAAAGCTTGATTTTTAAAATATGAAGTTGAACTAAGTCTAAATCAATTCTGAAAATTTTAACGCGGTTGCCTGATTATTAAAATAAATAAATGACTTCAAGAGAAGGCATATTTCACATTGGTTTTATGGTAAAACGGTAGATGGATGAAATATTTTCAAAAATTTCTCTAAAACTAGTAAGGGGAAAATAAGTGTAAGTGTAAAAAAAAAAACTATATAAAATTGAAAATTTTGATTAATTATTTAGCTTTCGATATTTCGAAAACCAAGGCAGATATCAAAAAATTTTATTCTTATTTTTCGAATACATTCATAAAGTTATAACAAAATTAATCATCAAAGTTGAAAATAAGGTACAAATAATTTCAACCCTAAATCTAAAATCGCCTTCGTGTTCGTACTACCTTAAGACTTAAAATCATTTACCTATTTTTTTATTTAAGAATTTAGAATAATGGGTGCAAATGTACTATTGTGAGATCATTGTATTGGAATGCAATGCATTATACAAAATAAACAAAATAGATATTTATTAAATTAATATATTTACTTAAATAATCCTTTATAAAGAGAAGTATAAAACGAGTTAATTATACTATTTGTTCTGTGTAACTATTACTAAATTGATAAAAGGAACTTTATTATTAAAATGGCCTCAAAACCTTAATAATTTTATTTGAAAACCATATGAAAATTTTATAATAATATATAAGCTTTAGAATTATCAGTCTTTAAAATTGAAATAAAGATCACCTGAACAAAAATTCAAAAATTTTATAAATCAATACTATTTAATTTTTTACTTCTATATACATATACAAACAAGTATTTTTAACCGCCACGATTTTCAGAAAAAAAAAACGCTTTTTTCAACTCTCTTTAATTAAGATTACTAGACAAGATATTTGTCAATATTTAGTTTACACTGTATGATCATATTAAAAACATCAATTATAATCGAGAGACCATGATGTAAAAAAATATCGTATACATGATTAAAATAAACAATAACAATAAATAAGTGAATAAACAAAGTAAAAATAAAAATTCAATGAGTTGAGAAAATTGCACTCTGTGTCTAGAACTCTAATAGCCTAATTGGTAGGGCGCTTGACAGGAATCAAAGAATTCCGGGTTCGAGTCGTGGTTCGAGTGTATTTTTTTCAATTCTCTTTAATTAAGATTACTAGACAAGATATTTGTTAATATTTAGTTACGCTGAATGTATCATATCATATCATATTAAAAACATCATCTCATCTCTAAAGTTCTCTCAAATTGAGAAAAAGCATTGGAAATTTTTCTGTATGTAAGTTCAAATAGTATCTTAGAAGTTTCTCTTGGGGCTGTCAATAAGCCAGCGCTTCTCTCCTTTTTATATCGACATAATTTTTTTTTTTTTTATTTTTACTTAAAATTTGAATTTACTTTGATTTTGCATAAAATAAGGCCCAAGAAAAAGGAGCGTTAAGTTTTTTTCTAGAATAAATAGACTCATTACCGAAAATTCGAACTTAAGAATAGGCATTAATAATATCGCCAATAACAGACAAACCCTTAGTATTACAACTCCCCTACTCCTCTCAGTATTCCAACCCACCAATGAAAACTTCTTGGATACCTTTATAGTCGAACTGTTTAAAATAATGTGGCCAAAATTTTGAAAAAAAAGTTCATCACTTGATCAAAACTAAGGGATGAAGATTAGAATTATGCAAAAAGTACAATAAATTTTTTATTTAAATTGAAGGTCCGCGTAATCTGTGATTACCTTTTGACAGAGGTCATGTGAGTCTCTAATACCAACTTTTTTGAGTTATACGCATTTATTAATCACGAAATTTTAACATATTTATTACATTCATCCTAGTAAGACGCAATTTAAGTGATAATAAATGTTATCCTTGAAATTTATGACACACAAATTGTCAGGTTCTCTGTTATTTTTACAAGGTTTTTTTAATAAAAACAATTCATTAGCATTTTGGGTTTTAAATAAACCGTAATCTGCACTAAATATTGCCCGTTGCCCGTAAGAAATTTAATTAGTTAAATGAATTAAAAATACTTGGCATTGTTTGGAAAGATATTCAAAAATTAATAAAGAACCCTGCACAAGACCATATTGTCATGCTGATCAAAAGTCCAATAGAGCAGAAATCTCTAAAACCATTCGTTTCAAAATTGTAGCTCTTAAAACAGCCAAAAACTGAGTTTCGTATTTTTATATGAATTAATCATATGAATAGATTATTGTAATCTTAACTAATATTATAAAGCTTGTTTATTTTATTTTAATAGTTTGTTTGTTTGTTTAGTTGAACGTGCTAATTGCAAGAACTACAGGTTCGAAATGAAAAATTATTTAAGCGTTGGATATAACATCATGCGCCCGCTTCGCTGAACGATTTCGAAAACTACTGAATGGATTTTAATGAAATTTTACAATAACATACCTCGTATAAGTCAGCATAAAACGTACGCTAAAATTTATGTAGATATTGGCAGTTCATATAATAAAGGCAGCAGTTACACCCCGCATCGCTGTATGACTTCGATTTTAAAAGCAAAATAATTTGGTTCATATTAAAAAGTAACATACATACAAGGGCCAGAATCGTCTCATTCCAACCATTCATTTAAAAGTAACCCTAAAAAAGCCAAAAATAATATTTCTTATTTAGAAATTACGAAGATGTAAACCAAAGTTGGCAAGTGCTCTGAAATTGACCTCCCAGCGACTACTGCAACATATAAAGCCAAACTGGCTTTCAATTTTATCTTTTTTTTTTTTCTTCCGTATATCATCTCTTCGTGGATAATCTTCGGGAAGATTAATAACTAATAAAAATTATGTTGGTGAAAATATGTAAAACTTATTTTTGGCCTTTTAAAGAAAGTCTTTAAATCAGCTACAGTAATCTATCTATATGATAAATTCATTTAGAAACACGAAACTCAGTTTTTGATAATATTTAAGTCTATAATTCCGAAACGAATGGTTTTTGAGGTTTTTGGCACTGCCATTATGTATCTAATTTCAATAAATTTTAACCAAAAGAAAAATCCAATGTTAAATGTGCGGGGTTCATTTATGAATCAATTCAAAGAGTTGATTCATAAATCTTTATGTGTGTAATGAATACGTGGTGATTAAATATTGTATAGATATATCAAACAAAAACATTATTTTATTTGGTTTTAATAACACAAAAGAATTTGATAATTGAATGAATTATTTGCACGCCGCGCGGCGCTCTTTTATTATATACTAGCTTTTACTCACGGCTTTGTCCGCGGTCTTGTCCTTAAATAACTCAAAGATCATTAAAAAATAAATAAAATGAAACGGGGTGAAAGATACAATTTATGGACATCTATTCAACCAAGATTATCACACATAAATCTTACAAAATAATTAATTTGTTCAGAAACATATTAACTATTGCTTAGAAAAATGGAAATAAATAAAGAGAAAATAGGCTTAAAACTAAACAAGCAATTTCTTTTGTAATATTTATAAGAAGATTATTTCTTTTAAACTACTTTTTAATGAATATTTTTAACAATCAAAAGTTAACTTTTTTTTTTAAATGTAAAAAGTATATCTGATAACCTTGGTGAATAGATGTCCTTAAATTGTATCTCCTTCACCCTGTTTTATGAAATGTCAAAACAAAATTTTTTTTTTAAATATATCGATAAATTATAGCTCATGTATCATTCTGATGTATGAGCTATATTATTGTCAAGTTTCATTAAAATCCATCAGTTGTTTTTGCGTGAAAGCGTAACAAACAAACATCTTTACTTTCACATTTACAATATATTAGCTGCGCCCCGCGATGTTATCCGCAATTAAAACTGATTTTGAGAGTTTTTATCGTAACTGTGTAAATTAATCAAGCCTTTTTGAGAAAAATGCGCTAAAAATCTATTTCACTAACTTTTATAAAACCTTTTAAAAAACACGGTACCGGTATGCCCCATAGGAACCCATATACCCCATAGGAACCGTGCATTTTTCCGGGATAAAAATTAGCCTATGTGATTTTCTGACCTCTAAACTACCACTATCTATGCAAAAACTGTTAAACTTTTAGCTTAAATTCATAAATTCAACGGTATTTTAGCATAACATACTTAACCAACTAAATCTCTCATAAATTCTGATCCAGGACAGGGTAGCTGTCCTGATCCACCCTACCTCTCTTCGATACGCAAATGGAATGAATATTTGTCCAATGGGCTTGTGTGAGACCTATTCCTTTATTTTAGGTTGTATTGTACGTTTCGATACTCCAAGAAATGGTTCTGAACATTTGGTACATCACCTATTTTAGCTGGCTACATCTATTTATGGCATACATTTCGTGTGCGTGTTTAATGCGGTAAAAACATATGATTAAAATATCTTAAGCTTGGACGTTTTATGGATTATTGAGTGCGATTCATACATACAACCATTTATATATAGAGGTAAAAAAAGTTATTCGTCATAATATAATCGTGACTCATGATAATATTAAATGTATACAACAGATTTAGTCAGTATATTATTTACAATGGTTTTGTAACAAAAAGAGTTACATTCTGACCATCTCAATCATAGTCATCTCAGTCTGTAAACTACAAATTATTCTCTTAATATTTGTATGTTTTATTTTGACCTATTGTCTCAAATCATGGAACTATAACAGGCAAAGCCACCAATAATAAACGAGAATTTTCAATACTGAGTAATAAACAAAAAATTGCGATTACAATTTAGTCACCGTTAGGAATGACAAAATATAACTTCAATATCAATATATCAAAATAAGAACTCTGCCTACCGGTTAATCCATGGCGGGATTCCAATGCTTTTTCGAGAACGAAGAGAAATACAAAAACTTGGTTGATTTTAGAGTGACTGTAAAGTTTCTAGATATCACTACTGGCCCCTCCCCCCATAATGTGAGTTGATAACTCAGAAACTACTAGCTCAAAGAACCCAATTTAGTCGTTTTTAAAGTACCCGATCTAATCAAAGGGACCGATTTTTGTATTTTTGTTTACAACACTTCACCAAAATTTCTGAGATATAATTCATTTATTCATCCCTAGCCGTCGTCTGTATGAATTTTAGATAGTTCGAGATTTTTCAATTTTTGCAAAGAAAATTGGTGCGGGAGGGCCGAGATTTAGGGCCTGAAAAACATACAAAGATTATTTGACGATTAGGTTTTCACATATGTGAAAAACGCTCCAAAATAAAAGATTTTCTATAAAATAGCGATTCGACATAGTTTCTGAAATGTTACTCAAAATCGTATATACAAGCAATACTCGATCTCAAAAATTTGTCATTTAATTGCAAAATGAAACCGATTTTCACATTTATTTTTCAAGTTAACCAAAGGTCCATTGTCAGTAGGTACTGAAACAAACTAAAAGAGAGAGTAAGATCATAAACATGATTTTTGAAATATACATGTTAAAAACTTCTTTCTCTTCTTTGCTAAGTAAATTTTAATTTTAAAAATAGTTTATCGAAACTTAAAATCGTGCTCTTTAAAATTCCATATTTTTAACTTATTTGGATCTACTTTATATGGAAATAACTGTTAAGAAAGTCTTAGAAACAAGATCAATTTACGATAGCGTCTCTAAACAGTACAAGAAATACAGAAGAAAAAGGATTATTTTCGTGAATGTAAGCTAACTTATAGCTGTAGCAAAATAATTCTTTTTTCGAAGTGTTTTAAGCGAAATTGTTTCTAAATAATTAAGCTGTGTTCACAACACCAATGTGACAGTGATCTAAAATCAATACAATAAGTAGGTTCCTCTACCCTCCATAGTTCCCGGGATAATAATTGCAATAGCTAATTCATACCGATTATGACTACTTTTCTTTCGTATTTGATGATAAAATATATTTCTTATGATTAAATCTGTATACCTTTACAAGTCAAAAAGTAAACATCCTGCAATAACGTAGCACGTTCTACACCACTGTGTTTTGTAAACACAATCGTACATAATTCATTAACAAAAACAACCTAACCAAACTTCAATAATACTGGAACACAAATTCAATGCAATTTTTTTTACAATTCATTCTAAATCCAATTTACATTTTGTCATGGAAAATTTTTTATTAATATTAATTTATTATAGAATTCCAAATTATAAACAATTTTTAATAAAAATAAAAACAATTGAAATGCAATTTATTTTTTGTAGATATAATTTTTCTAAAATAAACAATTTTTCTTGACTAGAATAACAGATTACTTAACTCACAATTTTCGCATGAAATGATTATGATAATATTGCGTATTAATTACAATTCAAGGTCTTTTCCTGTTTTATTATAAATGGTAATAAGAAAATATTTATAAACACACATGTCGATGACATTTAACATGATCAATACGTTTAAACTTCATTGGTAATTTCAGAAAATACACATAAAAAAGTGTCTTAAAAATTTACTTGTACATGCGTTTATATAAACATTGTTACGACAAAAAAACCATATTAACATATGACTTGTATTAAACGTACGATAAAACAGTATTATTCAATTCAAAAATAAAAGATTTTCTAGTAAATGAATCAATGTGTAACATGATTTCATTCATTTTTATAATTTAATTAAAAAACAAAATATTATTTTACCTGTACATCGAGTCTGACATCTGCAACATTTCCTGTACCATTGTATAAATCGACTGACAGTCGATCTAATGTTAATTTTTCTTTTAAAAATTGTCCCAAATATCTTTGTAATAAATATTTACATGCCTTTTTTTTAATATTTTCAAACCATGGTATGTCCCAAGTCATTTTTTTAAAACACTTTGCACGACGTATTTACATTACTATCAACAACTATCAATTCTCTTTGTTGTTCTGTTTTGATTATGGGTTTTCTGCACATACATACAACGCATAGATTAAAATCAGCAATTGTATACAAACGCTGCTGTATGTTTAAAATTGAAACTATTTTATTTTACATTTTTAAATATGTTTTTCAATCAATGTTATGGTTTGTATCTCAGATATATTCTTTTTATGTTTTATAATTATTAAATATGCATTTTTTATTGATTTAAGAAATATTTCCTGTGATTTAAGAGTGTATTTATTCATATTTAAAAAGTTGTATATTATAAGCAAAAACATGGACACCATAGGCGTAGGCGAAACAATACAATTGGTTAGGAATTCATTTTTAATAAAAAAAAAACTCTATTGCATCGACCAATCGGAAACTTTCAGCAGGTTGAAGCAGCCCCCGTTGAAATCAATTTTTTCCATATTATCCGATACGAAATGTTTAAGTTGTAATAATCATAACGTGAAAATTAAAAGTTATTTTCAACAGACATCAATTGTATAACATATTATACACCTCGCCTAATTTTAGAAAATATAAACTTTTGTTCTTTTTTTGTCTAGTTGTACTACACCAGTGAGATGAGTAGAAAAAAATAGTCTTATTACACTGTAATAAGATTGCCTTTTGCTACTTATACCTAGTGTAGCACACCAGGACAAAAAAGCAAAGATATCGTGTATACTATTTTTAGTCATAAGTATCAAAAGAAAGCTCACCTAAATCACATTGTAAGAATGCTTAATTAATTATAAAATATTTGATTTCATTTTCGTTTTTGTCCTACGCTCTCGTTTTGTCCCAAATGTGCGATGGATATTGATCACGGCAAATTTCCGTTTCAATAACTGTCTAAATAGAATAGGGATAGATATTTACCGTAAACTCAGATTATTATTTTTTTGTGGAGTCGAATCTTTATATTTTAAGCGCACAGTTGAAATTAAAACATTTAGTTCCAACCGTCTATCGCAGGTTCTAACATCTATACACACAGGGACAACTGATAACTTTTAGAGAAAAATCATAACTGAAAGTAGGTTAAAAATTCACCTCTCTGAAAATTTAGGTGAAAACTACTGAGAATTAAATTGGTCAAAGATCGTAAGAAGTAACAATAAAAGGTATATACTGATGATAAAATGCCGAAACATACATGCTTTAACATGGAAACATTCTTGATAACAATTTTTTTTTTAAATATGTATAAGCAAAAAATATACTTTATGATAGCAGTGATGATTCCAGTTTTATGAAGTCGATATATTGTAACTTTGATTGTAACCAAAGCCAGGGCACGACGTCAACTATAACCATTGTTTAGCATTAGTTTAAGCGGGAGATACAAACTGTAAACTGTGAATATGGATACCTTATCCGTAATCCCAGATGATTACAGGAATATGAGATTATATTTCAACGTTTACCACAGTAATAAATTCTTGCTTATAGCACGTATATCTCATGCGATCTTCGAATCAGAATTTTCTTAAAAAGTTGATTTCAACAGAGACTGTAAATTTGGGGTATATAAAAATTAAGATCTTATAAAATCTATCTATCTTTTCAAAAATTAGTTTAAACTTTTCTATCAGATGCATACTCTGGTTCCGAATAAAGAAAATTTATATCATTATTGTCACAATAGTCGCAATAATTATGAACCAAGTCAAATATAAGCTACTTTTGTTACACGTATATTTCACCTGTAAATTAGTAATTAGTAAATAGAATAACGAAATAAAGTTTGGATAAAACAATTTTTTCGTGAGTTGAAGTATTATAATCAGGCTGTTTAAACCTAAATTCTAAATCATGCTTTATCTTATTTCGTTCATGAAAACTTAGCTTTAATCGTACTACGACGTTATTCTTTCAATTGTGCAACATAACCTTACTTTATCAATAAATAAATTAAGAAAATTTAATAAATTCATAATAAAACTTTATTTTGAACTAGAATTATTTTATAAATTTATTGAAAGAAAAAACGATTAATACCTTTAAGATGGTTATATAACCGTTCTAAACGTTACGAATATTAAAAGATCCATTTCTGCAATGTCTAGTAGTCATCGAAGATTTCTTCAACTATTGAAAAATTGGCCTGTTGATCCATCAAAACAGGGAAGGTTTGTTAAAAAAACCATTTAATTTTTTTTAAATATGTTTTTGTATTTTTTAAAATTTTTGTGCATTTTAAAACTTATAAATTTTGTTTGTTTTGACAGAGATCTTGGTCAGCACATTCGAGATCAAGTCAAAATTGCGTTTGTGAATGGCGAAGTTTTCCCAGGAAATCAACAGAAGTGTGATTTAGAATATTTAGCTTTAAAACGTATTAGTGAAAGTCAACATGCTAAACAATATCCCAGAACATTAAAATCATCTGCATTAGGTCTTTCTTTAGAAGAGTGTTCAAGTCTTGTTTCAAACGATTTTTTAAAAACTGTTGAAGAAGAGGAGCAAGGTATATTTAAAAGAACTCTAAATAAAATTTTCAAATCTAAAGACTCAAAATAAACCATGGCAAATCTATTTTTTAAAACAAATATTCATATATTTAATCACACTAAATTGTTATTTGCTTGTAAATATTCACAATTACATGTGCCTGTAATGTTGAACGAAGTAATTGACAGTTTAAAACCGTCCAAAAATCAAACATTCATCGATATGACGTTTGGTGCTGGGGGCCATTCTAAAAAATTACTTGAATCAGCTGAAAATGTTAAAATAATTGCCTTAGATCGGGACCCGTTTGCTTATAATATAGCACAAGATTTATCTAAAGAATATCCAAATCAAGTAGTACCACTGTTAGGTCGGTTTTCTGATTTACCAGAATTATTAAAACAACATAAAATCAGACAAAATTCCATTGATGGAATTTTATTTGATTTTGGATGCTCTTCAATGCAATTTGATAGCGCCGATCGAGGATTTTCAGTATCAAAAAATGGACCTTTAGACATGAGAATGGATGGGTTATCAGATAGTCCAAGTGCAGCAGATGTTCTTGCTTATATGGATGAAGAAGATATAGCAAAAATATTGAAAGTATATGGTGAGGAAAAACATGCTAAAAAAATTGCACGTGCAATAGTCGAAGCACGCTATTCATTTAAAAAACTTCAAACCACAGAAGAATTAGCAATGCTTGTAGATTCCGTATGTACTGAGGAACATCGTGTTGATAAATTACAAAGGTTTTCGCATTCGGCTACTAAAACTTTTCAAGCATTACGAATTTTTGTTAATAATGAAATTAATGAAATCAACTACGGCATTGTAGTGGCTCAGAAATATTTAAAAATAGGTGGACGGCTAGTAGCCATTTCGTTCCATTCACTGGAAGATGTTATCGTAAAACGTCATATTTTAGGAAATGTTATTGATAATGCGATTAATCCTTTGCCTTTAAAATATAGCGATCATACTTTGTGTCACGATAAAGAAATTATTGATTCTATAATGGAATCACCTTGGCGATCTTTAAATAAACAGATAATTACACCATCATACAAGGAAATTGAATCCAATCCTCGAAGTAGATCTGCTAAGCTTAGAGCAGCAGTTCGCGTTTCATAGTTTTAAAACATATGTAATTATCACAACCTTCGCCATCAGACTTTAATGAATGGGCTGCTTAACTACAATAAAAAAATTGTTCGATCTACAGGAAGGAACAATCTAACAGTAAGAAAAATCTATATATTTCATATTATGATTAAGATTTAGATTGTCCGCGATCATGCTCATCTCATTCTTGTTGAAACATGAGGTTTGTTCGTAAAATCAATTCAGTATGCAAAGGTAGTGCTCGATCTGGAAATGTCAGGGAATTTTAAGATTCTGGAAAAGTCACGGAATTTTAGAATCTGTTTATTAATTAATCAACTGGTGAGTGCTGGATTAATTTAAGAACGCACCCTTAATTTCATACTTCAATAATCTGAAACTGTAGCCGTAATGTAAATGGCACAGTCGAATAGTTAAAGTGTTTATTTGTTATGTTTGTAGTTTTGTCTAGAGACCTTCTAATAAGAGCGTGCACTATATTTCAGCTATTCCATCCAATTTTAGCTGTACGCCAAATTAAAACCCTTTATTTCGTTCATTATATTTACTGGAATCGTAATTTAAATAATTGAAATATTAAATCAGAGGTGATTATTTAAGGTAGATGGTATAATAGATATATCCAGTTTAAAGTTATAATAAATTCGATCAAGATTCTTCATTAAAAAAAAATTAATAAAAAATTATTATACGAAAAAAAAATTAGCCCAATAATTTTCCTCGAAAAAAAATATTATAGATAAAGTAAGACTGAATCACACGAGCATAAACCCAAAACAGTTAAATTGTAACCAGTATTAGATTTACGAACATACCTTCTGTTAATAAAACATAACCTTATAGGCAATTTTATTAACAAAGGGTGATTGATCTTAAAGTTTACAAAACAAATTGATCACTTTTTTTGCTTTAATATCGTATTACTGATATTTTTTACAAATCGAGAAATCTACCACCATTCTCCGATTCCATTCTCTAACGCTTATAGTTTACTTAATAGTTATTTTCTCAGTTTCACCATAATTGATTAATTTTTTTGGTTTACCAATTAATTTTCCTTGGATAATTGAAATGATTTTTTTATTGGTTGATTTGAAAAGTTACTTACCCTGAATCCAAATCAGTCTAATAAAAGTAGAGAAAAGCTATTTTGTAAATTGGCGTACTATTAGTTCATTCACTATAAAATAGCTGAAATAAAGTTGTCTCAATCAGAAATTAGAGTCTTAGGAATAATCTTTAATTTTGATGAATTTGTTATTATTGATATAGTTTAAGATATGTTAGCATTATTAGCTTGTTTACATCGATACACAGGTAAATAGTACCCTAGCTATGTTTTTATAGTGAAAGTTTATTGTAGAAAAGTACCATTTTCGAAATATGTACATGTTTACGAAAATAAAACAATTCAACGACTGCTGCTCCGATTGATGTGGGAACTTTCACAGAATATTTTCAACACTAATAATCAACTACTATATGTAAATTTTTTCAAACAGTCACTTATGTTTAATTTTTCTGGATCAAATTACGATGTGAACAAGATAAATTACTTGTTTTAAATAAATGTATAAATTGTTAATCATAAAAAATCTTTTTATTGCATACAATATTTTTTTAATAATAATTTCCACATTTAAACTATTTTCTATCCTGGTATAATCAAAATAATTCACAATCATGTTTCCACAATAATGGTAGGTATTCTATTAATACAAATTATCTTAAATTTGTTCAAATTTAAGTGATGCTTATATTCAATCTTTCTGGATTAAACTGGATTAAATCACGATGCGAATAAAGATATCTACTGTTAAATTAAGAAAAGGTAAATTTTTTGTTTGAATAAATTAGTACCCCGAAGAAGCACAAAACTAAGACTATTTTTTTTTCAATATGTAGGAAATTTAATACCATGTACCCGTGGTGTTTTTTCTTCAAGATGATTAGTGGACTGATGTAAACTTTAGTTAATATCTTTGTAATGTCCTTTGAAGAAGAGAGCATCACAGAAAAGGAAAAGCAAGTTTTATTAGAAACATTACACAATAGACTTAGTTTTGTGTACTCTAAGGAGTTAACGTACAAATTATTAATGATAAAAAGATCTTTATATTGTATAAAATATGTTTTTTTTTTATAATTTCCACATTTAAACTATCAGTTCTGTATTAAATACATAAAATCTTAAAAAATTCAATATAAAAATAACTTTAAGATACAAATTAGTTTTTAGTATTCTTAATACTAATATAGTACTGAATCGAAAGATTTACGCAAATGTACTACAAACTAGGAATTCACAAAACATAATTAATAATTAAAATAATCCTTCAATTTCTCCCGTTGTAGTATCCAAATCCATATCGTAAAAGCTAGGACGTGTAGGAAGTCCTGGCATTTTAGATATCTAAAAATAAAATTTACAAAAATTTAATTTATTTAAGTTTTTAATCTTAAGTTTAAAAGAATTAATTAAGTTACTCTAAATTTACCTCTCCAACCATAGGAACAATAAATCCAGCACCAGCTGATACAAAAATGTCTGAAATTTTCAATGTGAAACCGGTTGGAGCTCCTTTAATGTTTGGATCACCAGTTAACGACATTGATGTTTTTGACATACATATAGGTAAGTTGCCAAGACCCTAATAAAATATAAATATATATAAGAAATTTTTCAAAATTATAATTTTTTCATATTTACCTGTTTTTCGTACACTTCTATTTGCGTTTTAACTTTTTCATTTAATTCAATACCACCGGCTCCGTACATTTCTCTAGCAATGTGTTCAATTTTTTGAGTAATACTTAATGAATTTAATGGATACAATAATTTGAAATTGCTTGCGGAGTTTGATGCTTTTTCGACTGCTTCAGCAAGTTCTAAAGCACCTTCTCCACCTTCTGCCCAATGACTACAACATACGGCATCGAAAGCACCAGCGTTTTTAGCTGCCTTTTTAACAAGCTCAATTTCTGATTGTGAATCGGTACTAAAAATATCATAAGACCATTAATAATTAAATTTTACACCACTACTTTAAAATTTAGCTTACACAAAAGAGTTGACAGCAACTACCACTGGAATTCCAAATTTCTTTCCATTTTCTATATGCCGTACAAGATTTGGAATTCCTTTTTCTAATAAATCTAAATTCTCGTTTGTATATTCAGCCGCTAATGGGGCACCGGATGTTACCGCTGGACCACCACCGTGCATTTTTAACGCTCTAATTGTTGCAACAAGTACAATACAGTTGGGAGTTTCTTTTGAAATACGACATTTTATATCGAAGAATTTTTCCATTCCTATATCTGAGCCAAAACCAGCCTCTGTTATGACAAAGCCATCACCACCGACTAATTTAAGACCAATGGAATCAGCAATAATTGAAGAACAGCCATGTGCAATATTGGCAAATGGACCAGCGTGTACTAATACAGGTCCACCTTCTAATGTTTGCATCAATGTTGGTTCAATTGCATCTTTTAACAAAATTAATAAAGCTTCTGCTACACCCAAATCATCAGCAGTTACTGGATTTCCGGTTTTATCAAAAGCAACGATCATTTTTCTTAATCGTTCTTTCATATCTTCTAAATCAGTTGCTAATGCAAGAATAGCCATAATTTCACTAGCAACGGAAATTGAAAAACTAGTCTCACGTGTAAGACCTTTTTCTGTTGGTGCCTGTCCAACTGTTATTTTCCGCAAGTATCGATCATTAATGTCCATAACTGCAAGGAATCATGAATTAACTATCAAGAGACATAATAATATGTGCTTAAAATAAATACCTCGAGTCCAAACAACATTTTGTGGATCAATATTTAACCGTGCAAATTTAACTTTTTCTTCATCAGTAAAAGTTTTTGGATCAGTTTTATTTATTCCTAGTCGAGTTAATCGTCTTAATTGATTCTTAGAAAATCCTTTTTTAGCTGAGACTAATCGATTGAATAATGGTCCATCTGGTTGAGTTGCTTCGTGGAATATGCGTGCATCTAATTGTGCTGCTAGAAGATTATTTGCAGCTGTTACTGCATGAATGTCACCCGTTAAATGTAAATTAAAATCTTCCATTGGTATTACTTGAGCATAGCCACCTCCAGCTGCTCCTCCTAGACAATTATTTTTACGTAAAAAATTGATTTTTTTAATAGAAGTAAAAAATTGTATGTACCTTTTATTCCAAATGTAGGCCCTTGTGATGGTTGTCTGAGACAGGCTATTGCGTTTTTATTTTTATGTGCTGTAAGAGCCTGTACTAAACCAACTGTTGTGGTACTTTTTCCTTCTCCCAAAGGCGTTGGTGTGATTCTAAAATGGTTTTTAATTTTTATTTTATTACAATCTAAAAACCGATTCTATCAGAACATATTATTTGGTTTGTGGGATTCTTATGAATATACAAGTTAATACTCTGAATAATTTTCTGACTATGGGTTAGTGCAATCCTAATTTTTGTAAGCTAAAATATTTATATACTAACCCAACAACGACTACATATTTTCCTTTAGGCTGATTTTTTAAGCGATCAATTACTGCTAACGATATTTTTGCTTTAGTATTTCCATATTGTGAGATTTCATTATTGTATAATCCAATTTCCTTTGCTAAAATACTGATATCTTTTGGAGTTTGTGATCGAGCAATTACTACATCACTGAAACAAAAAATTATTTACATCATTCCGTGAAACTATTTTAGATATATATAATATTCATACCTGGGGACTGGTTTTTGTTTTTGTAAAGATAGCGGTCTTAAAGCCCATGAACAATTTAATAATCTATCAACTGCGCGACTAGCACTCAGTACAGTATTTTTCATTAGCATTGCAACAGTCATAGGTCCAACACCACCGGGTACTGGGGTAATGTATGACGCAACTAAACGAGCTTCTTCGTATGCAACATCCCCAACTAAACGTTGGCCACTCTTCTTTGTTGAATCTAATTTTAAAGGCTTTCGTTATAAGACTTAAATGAAAAATTTATAAATATTGAATAATTACCTGGAATTGCATTAATACCACAATCGATTACAACTGCTCCTGGTTTTACCCAACTACCACGCACCAATTCAGGTTGACCAATACCAACTACCAATATATCAGCTTCTGCACACTTTAATGAAATAATATATAGTTAAACTCAACAACATTTATTCAATTTCAAAGATATAAATTTTAAATCGAATTGCTTAAATTTTACAGATAAATTGCGGTGAGCAAGACCCTTAAAGACGAGACTATTAACTTTCTGGTTAAGTAAACTACACCAATTATATTAGTTTCGAAACGAAAGCAAAAACCAAATTATATTCTATAAACTCAATTAATTTTTACAATTATATCAAACAACGTGAAGTATTCGTTATAATATTTGAACGCCAACATAAATTCTGATTAAAAAAATTGTTTCACTTATTTTCATGAAAATTTCCCTTTAGGCTAATTTTAAACTGGCTAAAAACATTTAGGAATTGTGGTTATCGAGATATCAGTTTCATAGGAGAAATCCGATTAAATTATAAATTAAATTGTTGTAAATCTTATTTTTTACAACTTTGCTTATGACTTTCCAAACTTTGTGATTCCTTACAAATTGCATATATTTCTGTAAAAATTAGACTTACAGGAAAAATTGTCAGATGAATAAAAACGTTAAGGTTCACAACTTTTGATTTCGATTTTCGAGATGAAAACAATAACTTTCTATTTGAAAGTTAATAAATTATAATAGATTACGCTTCAATTTATTTTTAAATAATATCCCTTTTAAACAAATAAAATGCAATTCCAATCTTGCAAATATCTCAATAGTTGCAAATTTCTCTGTATCTTTATAAGTTGTAAATATTACGGCTTCGAAAAAAACATCATTTCCAACGAATTATTTTAAAGTTCATTTTATATTTATTTTTCTTCCATTTTTGATACATCTTTAGAGTACAAATACATGAATGGACAATCGAGGCAATTGTCATAAGCAAGGGAGTCAACTATTTTAAGTAAATAACAATTAACGATTTGGATAATAATCATTTTTTAGAGCAATTTTTACCTAAAAGATGCAAAAATCGAATCCATTTATGATTACACGAAATTTAGTTTCGAGGTATGTCGAAGGGCGATTTTTCGAAATAAGACCATGAAAAGTAATAATTAATAAATACTCAAAAAATGCTTATGGAAAGTCAACATCGCCTAATACAAAAAATTTTTTAGGTCCGTGCTTTCTCTTGCATTATTTTTCATTCAGTTTTTTTACCCGAATCGATTCGTATCATATTAATGAATAAATAAATAAATGAATTTTGTTAATCAAATTTAAAAATAAAGAACTTACAATTTTATCAATATTCTTTGTTTTTGAATGGCATACAGTAACAGTTGCATGATTCCATTTCAATAATTCAGCTGCTGGTGTACCAACAATTTTACTACGTCCTAAAACTACTGCTCGGGCTCCAGCAATTGGTACACCACTTCGACGAATCATTTCTAAACAACCAAATGGTGTACATGGTACAAAACCAGACATATCACCAGTTGCACAACGACCTTCGTTAATTGTACACAATCTAAAATATTAAACATAAATTTTCGTTTATCAAAAATTTTTAATAAAATAATTTCTAGTTCATATTTACCCATCCACATCTTTATCTGGTGATACAGCGTCTGTTATTAAATGTGAATCAATTTTTTTCTCACAATCTAGGGGCATTTGAACAATAATACCATGAACATTTGGATCATCATTTAATTTTTGTAGTTTTTGCAAAAGCTAAAAAATATAACAACTAATTTTTGATAGAAGTATAAAATTCTGATGAGAGGATTAATGACTATTAAATTTGGAACATAACTATAATTTATGAAGCCATGGAACCATGGAGTTGTATAGAGATAAAGGACGAAGAGAAAAGTGGAAGATATTTTTAACAACGAAAATACCGTACGTTTTGGCAAATCGCAAAGGAATCTTTGGTTAGGATAATTATATTGATTTGTGGGCAGTGTTTCTGTTAGATCTGTTTAATTTGGATGTGGAACTGATTGAATGTCATGGCGTAGATACATGTGGGTAAGTTAAGTACATTTTACTTCAAATAATAAAAATAAAATAAAATTTGAATGGTCTAAAGTCATTGGAATGATAAATAGACCTAATAAAGATCAGCTAAACAAGGTACCATTCTTAGTTGAAGCGGTTTATACGAGAAACTAAATCTCACACTGAGCTGTAACGTCGAATAAAGAAGAATAATAACTTTAATTATTCATCGCCATTAAACATCCATAAATTATCAAGACTTATTGAGAATTTCTAACAATTTTACTCTCAAAGCGAATTTCAAACTTAAAGCCTGAGATACACAAGAGTTTAATTTAACGTCTGTTGCAATTAAAGTACGTTTATAGAAAGAACAATGGTTTTTTGAAATATGATTTGTCGCAATGTAATTTTTTTCGTATGTAGAAATCTTTTTTCATTTATAGTGGCAGAAGCCAATAGCAACATTAAATATTTATTGCAGACGATATTTATATCAGACCGACTTTAAAATAAAATTCAGTTCGATATCTTTTCTTTGATTTGGAAATATATTATAAGACGATACTTTTCGTAGAAAAATATTAACTAAAAACTTTCTCAAAATGAACAGCTAGAAATAGTTATATTAAAGTTAATGGACCGTGTTTTTATCTAAAGACCCGCATGTTCTCACTCTCATATTCTTAATTTCGAATTAAGTTACTTATTAATTGCAGTAGAAAAGTGAAATTCAAATCCATATTTTAAAATTTAAACGCAAATAAATTGATTTTTAAATTATTTCTTCTTTTTGATACCCAAGGCCAATTTTTTTGCAATAAAAATGATACGCCTTTAATTTTAACATACAAAATATATCTTGTTACACACCTCTAATTCCGTAATACTTTTTGGTAATTTAATATGTTCAGCCTTAATACCAATATCTTGAGCAGCTTTCATTTTCATCCGTATATAAACGTTCGAATCTTCTCGCCCGCCTACTTGAACGATTGCTAATCCAGGTGCCCATCCTGGTACTTTTTGTTTCAATTCACTTACTTCAGCTGTTAATTTTGAACGAATATCACTGGAAAAAAATTCTTATACAATTTAATTCTTAAAAAATTACTTTACTTAAAACTTACGCTGCTATTTCGGTCCCAGATAAAATTTGTCCACGAGCGGAATCGCTTGCCATTGTTGCAACACGGTCTGCAAATTTAAAAGTGAATTTGATATTAACAAATTCAAAACTAATATACTGTTGATTTCATAAATTTATCTCAAGATAAATACCAGATCAGAGGTGAATACGCGCGAATCGAAAATGATAACATACAATAATAATATAAAAATTTTTAAATCTTGTTTATCATTTTTAATAAAATAACATTTGGGGGAATATTTCTACAAATTTAATTAAAAATATTTAACGCAAGTTGTTCAATTGATTTACAATAATTACCTATCGAGTGTAAGCTACTTGAAACATGATTAGAAATTAGGATTTATTAGATAAAAAATATTGCCAAAGATTTTTTTAAATGTATTCTATCGTTGATATAAAGTTTATTAGAGTGCCTATTGAATCAAATTTTTAAAGTAATTATAATGACATAGACACTTTTAAACACCGCAGTTCCTATCGGCATGGGTGGACCCAGGAAAGAACTGTTGGCCCCCTCCACCAACCTGGATTTATCAAAATACTGTTGAATTTATAAAAATTGTAGACCAAAATTTCTGATTTACGCCTTTCAATATCAAAAGTTTCTGTTTTGCCTCGCTTTTGAGCCAAACGCTGAGTAAGCCAATAGTATTGTATTAGTGATATTTTTCACACTTCATATTGTGAACTTGAAATATTTTTATTTAGGAAGATTCTACAATTCATTCGCATGGCTTTGAAAATTTGTAATTCGCAAAATTAGTATGGGTACGACTAATTTTTTTTTACGAATAAAGATGGCTAGCTTGTTACTGCGACACTCAATATACCTGAACAAATGATTTTAACATTCCTTATATCATCAAAAACGTACACTCATTGTTGCCAGACCATTTCGAACAAAAAAACGGTTGAATCGGTAAAAATGCGATATACGTATTTTTCATAATTTGTTAAAATAAAATTCATAATTCGTAAATTTAATGCTACAAAAATACAAAAATTGTTTAAAATTAAATTCAAAATATCCGTCGAAGTGCGAAAGGTAGTGTCTTAGTATGATTTTTCACTATGGACATAGACCTTTTCATTTTAAAATCACGATTCACTTTTGTTTCGCACTAAATGATTTTTTATAACTAATATGATAAAATGAATAACAAATATCTTCTATCTTAGCCCAACTTATTGCTGTCAGCTTGAAAAAATGAACTCTGCACTTGCGCTTATGGCATGCTGAAAAGGCCTATTATAATTGTCCGGCCTATATAATAAAAAATGGTATAACGATCAAAGCTCGGTGGATCTATCGGTTTAAGATGAAATCAGGCAACACTTGAGTCACCAAATGATTGTATGGCTATGTATACCCACGTTAATATATGCGTTTCCACACCATCTGTAATAATGGCTCATTTCGATAGAGGTGGTAGGCTTAAGTTAATCTTCAAATCATAGTTTTATCCTAAAACGTAAAGCTCTTAATTTTCCAGCAAGCGTTATAGTAAATGTAGGCCCGTATTATTTTTGGTTATTTACAATAATATCCAAATTTGTAAAAAAAACATTCTTTTATTTGGTTTAGATTTAGAATGTAGATTATTTTTTCAAGTGCTTTAAAACTACTTTTAACTGGAAATTTTGATCAAAATTTGATTTTTTATACTCAAAAACATAAAAATATTTTGTAAAATTAATTCAATTTCCTCTGATAAGTTAATTACATAAGAATATGTTGATACTATTTCCGTTTGATGTAAGCATAGGACATAATAGACTATTTATTTTACTATTAATAAAGATGAATCTTTGATAGTGTCGTTGGATGGAATTAGGACTAGGCTCCATTGACGCGGTATATGATTGAAAACGTAGACGAAGGTGGCATTTTACCTAAATGATTTCTGATTAGTTTCCCCATCTAATAAATTCAACAGTTTATTTTAAATTAAGACTTTATTCTATTGACGTGGAAAACATACGCGCTCAGCAATCAGAAGCGAATTGGAAAGCAAATGTAGCTCTGTTTGATTACTGCTACCTAGACTTTACAAATAATTTTTTTTCTATTATATACATATAAAATGCTTTGTCCTGAACTATTGATTGTCTGACGGATCAACGCACAGCCTAAACCGTTGATAGTGCAGACCTGAAACTTGGAGGGTGTGTTCTTTGTATGACGTAAGTATCTGATAAGAAAGAATTTTCTGAAATTCTACCATTAAGGGGGTGAAATAGGAAATGAATGAAAATCCGTAATTTTTGAGTCCACTACTTAACCGATTTTAAAAATTATTTCACCTATGGAATGCTACATTGTCAGCAAGTAACATGAGCTGCATTTTATTTAAGGCTCCGCACCAAAAAATTATAAACCCATTAAATGACGAACAAAAGGAGTGAAGGTAAAGAAAAAGAAGGCTATAACGCTATGTTTTTAAAGTTAAAATTACCCAGCGACACGGGCGAGTAGATGCTAGTTATTAATAATAGTCGATGGGAAATTTTTGACCCAAAAATTGTATAAATTTGGTAGTGTTTTGACATAAACACATACTTAGCTAACTAAATTTGTATCCGACCGTTATCCCCCCCCCTCGGTACACCGATTTTATACATGGTATACAATTATTAGCCTAAAAATGCTCATGAAAAGTGCTGTTCCACACTTTTGTCTTTATACTTTGAGCAGTCATTCGTCTTTATAGCCCGTGCTATAATTATAATTTTTTTAAATGGTATCTTATCTGTTTGTAAAAAATATTTTTAATGAATATTTCGATAAATGTTTCTTGGAAATTTAAAATTTATATGAAAATTTAAAAAAATTCATAGGCTATTCTCAATTAAAATATTTTATTAGATTAATAATCTGGGGTATTATTTTTGCAATCTTAAATCCTTTTCCTGTTATTATTTATTCAAAAATTTTCAGTCTTTTCTTCAACCTTGACATTCTATAGAATATAAGACATAAGTACTCAACGTCAATTTCGGCAAATTTGAATTGTTTTTTTTTTTCGAGAATTCGAGATAACTAGTCACTACACAGACTAGTTTAGCCTTATCTTTTGAAGATCCAGTCAATCTATCTTGCTTTAAGCTAATAACTGGTAAAATATTTCTGAGCACAAAACTCACTGGAAGATTTTAATTTAATTTTTTAAATATTTCCTACGAGACAAGGTGCCAGATGAAAATTTTCATTGCCAAATTTAGAAACACACTTGTGCAACGGGCATCAATGTGTAAGGAATTTTGGGGAGATTTTCAAAACTGGATAAAATTTTGGTGTTGATAATTCCTTCAAGTTGAAGATTCCGAAAAATTTCGAAGGTAATATTTTTTTGCTTACAATTTTAGTCTCGTGATGAGGGCTTGAAAAAAATATATTTAAAAAAAACTATAGACATGTTGAAAAAATCTGAAAAATACAGGACTCGAAAATAGATAAAATTATATGAAGATAGAAACACTTTCAACCACATATACCATTTGAAAAATAAAATTGATTTATGTTTTAAATTGAGCGTAATACATATATAAGTAAAATGCTCATAACGGGAGTGCTGAGGGATTAAGAGTCATTGCAAAAAGGAGATGGCGTTAACTACATTAAAGAACAAATTTCAGGCGCCTATAATTTATTACATATAGTTTTAAGTAACTACTATTATAATCGTGCAAGTTTGTGAGGGTGTATGGATGTTTGTTACGCTTTCACCTAAAAAGTATTGTAAAGCATAGTATTATAGCTTATTCGCCAGAATAGGTCATGAATTAATTTATGTTGATACGATAACTTTGTGTCAGAGGATACAATGTCTGACAGATCCGCAGCTACCTCTAGTGCAAATCTAGCAGTATGTTTAATAGACATAACATGTAAGCGTGACCTTTGTACATTTTTCAAATGGATTAACGTTGCTGCCTTGGAATTCAATTAAATACTCTTTAATAATTACATAAATTATCGGTACTAAAAAAATTGTTTTGAATTGAAGAAGATAAACAATTCTCTTCTAAAAACTAAATTTAGTTTGGTCTAAGTTGAAATTCGAATTTAATTTTAAATATATTTAGACCGGCGAAATATTTATTATAGTTATAAACTATATAACAAGTATGAATGTAAATAGAATTTTTAAAGGGAATTTAATTAATAAGTAAAAGTTGAATATTTTAAATCGTTCAATTAAGCGCATGATATTTAAATTGATAAATATTAAATAATTTTCTTTACATACCCTATTTGCGGTCAAATAATTCACTATAAGTCAATAAAAAAACGAAAGAAACTTATCCGGAATCAATAACTATAACCTTAATTAGGTATTTTTTTATTGAATAGCTTATTTTTTATTGCAATATTGGTCTTGTTATTGACATTAGAAAATATTTTAAGTTACAATTTTTTATTACTTGCCGTGAATTGTACACCACGTGATAAACAACAGCAACAAGTTGTTTTTGGAAGTGGGGATTCAGTCGCATTGTGATAGATGTCCATTTAATATGTTTTATTATACACAGATATATTTGCTTTGCATATATTATAATTAAAGTTTATTCCAAATCGTTAAGGCACATTGTTAATGAAATCCATAAAGGATGGATAATACGCACAATTTTTTGTTTTCTTAAATCAGTCAATTTTTAAGGTGGATTTTGTCGAGTTCTTCTTATACCTTATCATATAAATCTCTAATGGACACATTTTTCTCAAAACAAACTGTGCTTGAGTTAAAAAAATTCGATAATAGCAAAAATTTCTCTGTTAAACTTTAAAAAATTATTTTTGGACTTAAATTCAAAATTATTCTCTTGCGCTCATGCACTTTTTGAAAAAAATTTTTGGGCGTCGGACAAAAACCAGAATTATTCAGGGTTGAACAAAATAATGTGTTCTAATTTTTTGTAACTTTGAGAAAAAAAATAGTTTCGATCATGCTGATCGTGTCCAGAGATTGAAAGACTCAAATATTGAAAATGGGCCAAAGAAATTTCAAGAATCATGAAAAATTATACTTTGGCCTCTTTACTCAATCGTCAAGAACAGTTCAGAAAGGCATTCAGCCTCAACATCCTCACTGAAAGTGAATATCGCCATATCAAAAGAATCTCATTTAAAAAAATGGGCTTGGCCTGGAAGTGACCTTAATGATGAAATGCAAATCCAACATGAAATTTTTGTCTTGATCAATTTTCTTTTTTCTGTATTTTCTAAATTCAAGGTGCGCGGTCTCGATTCACGTATAAAGACTCAGTAAAGCATTGATACAACCGTGTATTTGTTCATGATTCTCAAACTTCAAAGCGCTCTTAATTCGGAAATTAAGTCCATTTTAAAAATTTGAGTACCTAAATGGTACTGTTGATCGGAATGATTCAAATTATTTTTTCCTATGGTTTTAAAAGGTCTGAACGAAATACAAATTCTCTGAGACTACTTAAAATTGTACTGTCTAAATTTATTGGCCATCTTTAATTATGATCCAAGATGCAATATTTGTTCAGCCCTGTATAAAATGATATCAAATTTTTACAATTTAATATGATACTTAATAATCGTAATTGCTAATATTTTAAATGGAAAATTTTATTAAATTGTACTCGTAGACATTTCAATATATAAGAAATAAAAAACAATTTTAGTATTTTTATTTATCAATTCTTATCAGTACCTCCTGTGGAGCGAAGAGGCTGGTCGGGTCAAGACTTTTTAATCTGTTTTGGAATACAAAATATCACATTCTTTTTAAATATTTTCGTCATTAAATTGGTTCAGTAAATCTGTTTAAGAAAAACAACATTCAAATGACGTAAATGATGAAAATATTTACTTCAACAGATATTTTTAAAATCGAGCCAGGTTAAAATTTATGATTTCGTATTTTAAACACGCAAATTTAGAAAATGGAACAAAAATTTTCTATCTAGCCTTGATTAAACTGTACTGTGCTGACTGTGCTCGATTAAAAAGTCTATGTACGCAGCTGGTATTAAAAATTATCTGTCTTCTCAACAATTTTCCTGCTTCAATTAAAGCTATGCCTCTTTCGCGGAATTTGATCCACACTTTGGATATGAAATAAGGTTCGAAAATGTTTCAACTTAGGATGTCCCAATTTTCCTATGTCACATATTATGAGAAATATGTACCAATTATGAGAAAAATACAAGCATTCACCCCAAGTAGCAACTATTTTTAATAAAAAAAAGAATAAAACAAAGTGAAAAATTGCCCGAACTATTTTCAAAAATCAATATTTTCATCATAACTGAACAATGAATACACTCATTCATCAAAAGAAAAAAACAACTACTTACATTAATATGGCGGTCTCACCTCAATAAATCTATGTAATTCGTTCCGATAATGACACGAACATTACGATTGTTTCACTATGCCCTAAGTTCCAGTATTGCTTAATTTCATGCCAACGCAATCTGATGACTGCGTTGCTCATAATCTTGGTACTATACTGTAATACTTGAACGAATATAACGTATAAATTTTTCAAATTATGCTAATAAACGCGCGTTTAATTATACGTCCATCATTTTTGAAGCTCATGTGAAATCCATTAAAATAATAAATATATGCAATACAAAGATAAAACCTGCGCTAGCTGACGCTAAAATGACGCTAGCTGTAATGAATTCACGTTGGAAAATTCAACGCTCATGTGATTTGAGCCTGAAGAAAAAGGCAAACTTAAAAATCATTAAAAACGTTAATTTTTCAATAATTTAGATAACAAAATAGATTTAGCCGATTTAGATACCTATTGCAAGCAAAAGTTTATTTTAATTTCAATTTTACATTTTTATTATAAAATTAGTTTGTACTGGGTTTTTTTACACCTTGATATTTTAAGTATCTACATAAATAATCCAGGACAAGATTAATTTGTTTGGTTGTAATTAAACGCTTAGCAAATAGACTTATGAAATTATTAATATAAAGAGATTATGCTAATTTAGATAAACAAATATGTGCCACGGGTGAACATCATTAAATTTACAATCGACATAGTAAAATAATTAATAAACATAGGTACAAGGTGCTTAAAAAGTTGTATCCTTAAATGATTCAAATTGAAAAAACAGCGTACAAATATTATTCATAAGGCCCATTTTTAACCTTCGTTAAGATAAAAGGAAGTTGAAGTATGAAATGTCCATCTTTTTATCTGTCTGGTATTTGGTATTTTAACGAGTCTTTTATTTGAAGATTGGTTTAATCGAGTCTTAGCTAAGTTTAAAAAAAAATTATGAAACTGTATAAAGGTCATCATTACTTTTCTTAATAGTAAAAATGTTGTTTACGTTGTTTACACGTTGTGCAGTCCGCCAACAAATTAGCAACTTGTTAGCAACGAGTAACATACATAATAAGAGTAATTACGATTAGCTAATTCTTACTGATGATGACTACTTGGTGGTCGAAATACGTATTTATAAATTACAAAAAACTGATATAGGAAATTGGGGCAAAAATCGAAATTTATTACTAATTTACCAGTGGAAAATCACTAATTTTTAATATTTATTGAGAATTTAATCGGAAAAGTTTTTTTTGGATACATCCCTATCTAATATTAAAATTTCCACGGCTTTCGGTATTATAAGATAAATTCAATAAAACAGTTATTTAATAATTATAAAAGATAATAAATAATTTTTAGCAAAATAACAGAAAACTTTTATATTTATTCACAATAATTAGTAGCCAGATAGTTAGTTCATCTTGTTTGAAATAAACTTTCAAAACCTTCCCAAACAAATAAGAAAAAACGCACATATAAATCATTTGATGACGGACGGACAGATTAATATTTTTAAATTACAGGTATAAGAATATTTTCAATTTACCTATAGGCGATTAAACATATATTGGATTGTTCGTTACAAGAAATAAATTTTTATTTACCTTTACGAAAGATTTGAAACGAAACTGTAAATAAACTTTTACAATTATTTCGATTAACACATAATAATTTACTAATAATCATTTAAAATTTTTTTTACAATAATACTATTTATTAACTTATAAATAATTATTCTAACAAATTCAAACGAAATAAAAAATATTGAAGAAAAAAATTGAATAAATCTAGTTTTTATAGTTTATTTGAGGAGGACGAAAATTTCATCATTTTGTTTATTGTTTATCGATTTCATATAATTGTTAAAAGTCAATAGTTTATCATGATTCAAATTATTAAATAATAATTATAAAATGCGAATAACAATATTTCAAAATATGTGTGTGTGATTGTTTTTGAAGCTTGTTTTTTGTCTCATGTTTTTATTATGCCTGAATTTTTTTTTTTATTATCTTTTTTTTTTCTAATATTTTCATGTTTTAAACAATCATAAAGTGATATTCTTATTATTTTAATTTTAGAACTACAAACATTCGAGAAAATTTTTAAAATTAAGAACAAAATGCATTATTTATCAAATTTAAAAAATATTTTCTTGGTATCTTATAAACGGCATTTGAATTATGTAAAGGTTTGTAAAACAAAATTTTATTAAAATATTAAAGAAACAAAAAAAAAGACAAAAGTGGTGACAATTTCTCCGGAGTTCATGAATTTTTTTGCTTTAACCAGGGAAGTATTTTAATAAAAGCTTAATTATTAAAATGGTTAATGTTTAGTACAAAGTTTTATACGCAGGCTGAAGAGCTTTTTGCTTGCGTTAATGTTTAATTAATTTCATATAACGTAACGTAAATTTGTTAAATTTTACCAGAGGCCAAAGCCTTTTTATATGTTTTTATTTTTGTACTTTTATAAGTGTTTCAGCCTTAAAAATACTTTATCGTAATTCGTGACGTATTTTACAAAACCAACACTATGTAGATTCAGCACAGGTGCAACCTTTCAAATAATCTTTCAAATATATTTACGGTATGCACGAGTTTAATTGAAAAACTACGTGTCACCTGAAAATGTTACAGTCAGGTTTGAATAGTGAATTTGTGGTGCCCTGGAGTAATATTACCTAGAGGCCTGCCTATTACTCATCTAATTGTCGTTTTGTCAAAAAACTATTTTCTATGGTATGGAAAAAAGTAAGACAATAAAATATTTTATTTATATAATATGACAGCAATCCCTCTCCATTTTTGAGCTGCAAATGCCTTTATTTGCTCTATGGAGGATATTCTACCCTCTACCCTCCATAATTTGCGCATCACATTGTAACTTCTTTAGTCTAGCCAACAAGTTCAAATTGGTGAAATATAGAGATAAGGATCGTAAAAATACACGTGATAGCTCGTTGGACTCGGAAAGACGTCACACTAAGTAATTTTTGTAAGGTATTAAATATTAATTAAGAATTTGAAAAAAATTATGGTGTTTACATACTGTTTGGTATTAATTACTTACATTTTGTATGATATTACCATGGATATGTACTAGAGCTACTACATACGTGGGTATTACACCTGTAGTAAACAGTACATTGACTATTTTTATGCTGAATTTATTCGTTTTATGAAAAAATGTTCGAACAAAGTTGTTAGTATTGTTGCAAGAAATAAATTCAATTTCGATTGAATTCGACCGTTTGGTGCAGGCCATCATCAAAGTGATGATGATGTCTATATGGTAGTCGAAATACGTGTTTATGTAATACAAATTGATCTAGGAAAATGGGGAAATTAAAAAAAATTACAAATATTGGGAAATTTGTTATCACTAATTTAGAGCTTTTGAGTAAATGAATATAGATAGAACAATTTTGAGGTAATAACCATTAGGTAATAAATATTTTTAATTTTAGATAATTCAATCAAATGGACAAAAATCTTTAAGAAAATATTCAACAAACCCAACTTACTTTAAAGATCCAATAGATCCAAATGAAGCCAGATTTGATAAAATTTTGATTGCAAATCGTGGAGAAATTGCGTGCCGTGTAATAAAGACAGCTCGGAAAATGGGCATTAAAACTGTTTCAGTGTACTCAGTTGCTGATTATAATGCGGTAAGAATTTTTTTTGCCAAATGTCTTTTTATTAAGTCGGGCGTCAATGAAATGGGAATGGATAATGATTATGATTTTTCCAGAAATATATGCAATTTGCTAATTTTAAGTAGAAAACTGTTTCATTTGTTTCCAAAACTTTGGATAATAACTCTTGAAATTTTCTAGATAACATACACCAAATAGGTAATGATATTGAAGTACCTAATTGCTAGTATTTTTAAATTACTCAGTACACAGTACCAGGGCCGTAACGAGGGTACATAGCGCCGGTGGCAAGTATTTTGGTTACGCTTTATATATATCGGGATCGGCTCTAACAATTTTGATGTAAATTCGTATACTGATAGTATTTAACATAAGAGTAAAGGCAAAATTGTACATTTAATTGATAAACTTTTTAATTTCTTCAAATGATAGAGTATCAAATTAAATCATTGATTTCTCTCTACGTTTTCGAGCAAAAAATATTTTTAAGGAAGCCTAGCTCTAATAGGTTTCAAGAATGTGGTGTCCTGGTCCCGGAATTAAGCTAATAAGTGATAGCAAGCGAAAAACTGAAATCACAGTTGAAAAGAAAAATCCTAAATTAGTGGGTATCAAAAAAAATTCTAATAAGATCGGAACAAATTTGCCTGTGTTATCACAAAAATCAAATTTTTTAACTTTATGACGTCATCAGAATACAAAGAAAATAATTTTGCTCTATCACATCCAAATTTGATCCAATTTTGATAAAACAAGTATGTAATCCTACTAAATTTGGTCCATACTTTTCAAATTTGTGATCAAAATTAACCTAGCTCTAATAGATTTTAAGAATGTGGTGTCCTGGTCTCGGAATTAAGCAAATAAATAATAGCTAGCGAAAAACTGAAATCAAAGCTGAAAAGAATGACCCAAATTTAATGGGTTTCAAAAAAAATTCCAATAACATCGCATCAAATATGATAGACCTTTTCATTAACAAATTTTTTTTGTAAGTCAATATCAACTAGCTTTTTTGTTCTGTTTTATGAAATTATAAAAAAAAAAAAAAAAAAAAAACGAAATTATCAAACTAACTATCTTCAATTTAAAATAATATAGAGGTAAATTAAGGTTTTAAGGAAGTTATAACATTTATTTATAGAAATAATAATAAAAATATTCTTTAACATTGATAAATTTTTTAAATATATTAAAAGTGATAAATATTTATTTATCTATAATAATAACTATATTTAGTACATTTATAAATTTAAATAAATGAAACTATAGCTTTTGCCCAAGGCAATTCATTTGAATGGATATTCCATAAAGAATCTAAAATGAATCATTTTTTACATTGCTAATTTCAAAAACGGCTTTACTTAAAAGTAAAAACCACCGCTTAATAGCCTCCAACTCTCTTGATCTCTCCTTATCCTTCTTCCATAACACTCGTAGGGATTGTTTTTTACCGCTAAAATATATGCACAGTATATATTATCAGAAAAGGTGGCCATAAATTGTTTGACATTTACTATTCAATTTACATCCCATGATGCTAAGTATTTAGATCAAACCGAACACGGTGGGAACAAAACTCGTGAATATACATTTTTACTTTATTATATTATAAATATAATAAAGTATTGTGATCGAAAAAAAATCGATACCGGAGTTTCAACGGAAATACACGTTTTGAGGATCCCTGATCCCAAAAATTGGTTTTTAAAAAATGTTGCGTCCGTCGGTATGTCGCGGTCGGTATGTCTGTTACCAAGTTGGAGCCTTCAATTTTCAACCGATTTTTCTCAAATTCGGTACATAGCTTCAGTTTGGTCATAATTCCAGACGATTTTTTCATTTTTTCCCTAGGCCTTTTTTAAGGGTACTTCCCTCTAGGCCAAAACAGGATTTTTGGGGTTTTCTCAAAAACGGCTCTAACGATTTCGATTAAACTAGGCACAAGGCTAGACCTTAAGGTTCAAATTAAGATGAGCATTTCTGTGGGCTGTATTATGCATTTTGTTAAAATAGACCTTAAGGTGTTCCTAGGATTGGTATAAGCCACATATCCGGGAAAATTTGAGAAGGCCCACACCCTAGGGAAAATACAGGAAAATGGGATTTTCTAGGGAGGTATCAGTGTTTATATCAACAAGGTCCTAGGTTTGATATAACTCCCTCCTGGGACCCCTCCCCCTGTACCCGTGGAGCCGGAGGGGATGAAATCGTCAAAAGTGGTCAAATCAACCCTATCCAAAATTGATCAAATATTATAATGTTTTTTTAAGTAACTTTTGTAACTTCGTAATCTTTGCTTAACCTCACCCTTACCAAACTACATCCTTCTAAATATTATATTAAATCCAATAAATACCTAAGCCTGTTCCTCATTACTTGTTTTTAAATAATTCTTACAATTGGCTGCTTTCAATAAAAATATTACAAGAATAATCAATTTTATAATATAATAAAGTCTTGCCCGATGTTTCGGACCATTTATTGATTATGAAATTATGAGAGCTGAATTATATTTCAGCTGCATGTAAAAATGGCTGATGAAAAAGTTTGTGTAGGCCCACCACCAGTACGAGAATCATATTTAAACATGGAAAAAATTTTAAATGCAGTCAAAACAACTGGAGCACAAGCTGTACATCCTGGTTATGGTTTTCTCTCAGAAAATTCAGAATTTGTAAACACGTTGGTTAGTATTCAAAAATAAGAAACACGGATGAAGACAAAGAAATACGAAATTTTTAAAATGTTTTAGGAAGAAAATAATGTAGCATTTATCGGCCCTTCAGTTTCCTCAATCAAAGGGATGGGCGATAAATTAGAATCAAAAAGATTAGCCAAAGAAGCTGGTGTAAATACAATACCCGGTTATGATGGCATAATTGAAAATGAAGAACATTGTGTTAAAATTGCAGAAAGTATTGGATACCCAGTCATGATTAAAGCGTCTGCCGGAGGCGGTGGGAAAGGTATGCGAATTGCTAGAAATAACGAAGAAGCCAGGTACGTTATTTTAACTAATTACCCTTTTATTACGCAGTATTCTATTAAAATATTGTTCTTTTATTTCATTTTAATTAAAGATCAGCTTTCAAACTATGTACACAAGAAGCCTTATCGAGTTTTGGTGATGACCGAATGTTAGTAGAAAAATTTATTGATAATCCACGACATATTGAAATACAAGTATTAGGTGATAAACATGGTAACGCCATTTATTTAAATGAACGAGAATGTAGTATTCAAAGACGAAATCAAAAGGTGATTGAAGAAGCACCAAGGTAACGAAAAATATTAACTAGAAACTTAAAAATTGATTAATAATATAAAAACAATTTTAGTACATTTTTGGATGAAGATACACGACACGCAATGGGAATGCAAGCTGTAAATCTATGTAAAAAAATTGGCTATCATTCAGCAGGAACTGTTGAATTTTTAGTCGATTCAAATAGAAATTTTTATTTCTTAGAAATGAATACTAGACTCCAGGTATCGTCTTTCGTTTTATTTTCTATAAATCTTAAATACTACATATTAGATTGTAATGATTTTGTAAAAAAAGTCCACCACTCAATGTCGTGAAAACGGCCCTCGTCAGGTTTAGAAATAAGAAAATCATTTACTTGAAAACTATGCATCGAATTAAAAATAGTTTTAAACAAAATTATTCTGCTCATTTTGGTTTTTGTGCGACTGTCTAGCATAAAAATTAGCCAAGATATTGTACTTAATTAACCATAAAATGTGCTACAAAAATATCGCAGCGGGTAATGCAGTACCGCACCGAATTATACAAAAATTTTGAGATCAAATAAAAAAACTTGTACACTATACACTAATAATAAAATTATTTTTTATTATTTTATTATTTATTATAATATAGTATGTATTACCAAAAACCTAATATAAATTCAATTAATAATTTTACTGTATCAAAATTAACAAACAAATTTGTGTAAATTTTTGAGGTAGAGCATCCAATTACCGAATGTATTACTGGTGTAGATTTAGTTCATCAAATGATACGGATTGCAAAAGGGCATAAATTAAAATTAAAACAAAGTGATATAGCAATTAATGGTTGGGCAATAGAAAGTCGAGTTTATGCCGAAGATCCATATAAAAATTTTGGACTTCCATCAATAGGAAAATTAAATAAATATATAGAACCACTAAATATACCGGGTGTAAGTACTTATTTTCCCAAAAAATGTAATTTTTCAGTTTAACATGTACATTTTTAATTTCTAGATTCGTTGTGATAGTGGCATAGAAGAAGGGACCGAAATCAGTATTTATTATGATCCAATGATCTGTAAATTAATAGCATATGGAAAAACTCGTGATGAAGCTATAGAAAATAGTGTGAATGCTTTAGATAATTATATAATTCGAGGTACGTATACCTTCATTTCTAAAATGAGATTTTAATATTTTATTCAATAGACTTTACGTTTTCATTTTCAAAAGTAATTATCTTTTTTTTCGGTCAGTTAAAAGAGTAATGAATCGTAATTGAAAGGTCAATTTAACACAAATAAAATTTTCGTTTCTGGATTTTGTATAGTCGTTACAATGAAAAACATGTTAATTTAATTATTCGATAGACATTTTTAATAAATTTTCTTGGAAACGATCTGAGAAATCTTTTCTTGCATGGAAGATTTGTTTAGGTTAAAATTACTTTTTTACGGCGTTGTATCGAAATTGGAGACTAAAAAAAATACGTATTCTTTGAGAAAAAACACAAAACCCAGAATATACCTAGACTTGTTTTGGACCAAAAAACATAAAGGGGGTCTATTGTCGAGTTAGAAATTTCTCAGAGACATTTTTTAGAAACTATGTGTCCAACAATAATAAAATGAACTGCATTTTTTGCACAATCACCCAAAGTCCTACATGAACTCTATTTTGGAGAGTTTAATATCTCGAAAACTATCGCATTTTAAAAAAACTACTCATAAAACAATTCTCCCCCCCCCACGTTTTAAGTCTTGGTAAATCAAAATAGAATCTTTCTTACAATAATTTGAAATTACGGTGCTAGGCCTAAATCCACCTGTGGCACTACATATAGTATTTTAAAATTTGCTTATTTTAAAATTAAATTAATTTTGTTTTAGGTGTAACACATAATATTCCATTATTAAGAGATATTTTAACAGAATCAAAATTCAGAAAAGGTGACATTAGTACAAATTATTTAACTGAAGTATATCCCGATGGTTTTAAAGGAACCATAATAAATGAAAATGAACAAAAACAATTAATTTGTGTAGCTTCATGTTTATATTCATTATTAGAAAACAGAAATCGTCAGGAAGTTAATAAAAATTTAAGCAACAAAGACTTTAATGTTATGGTAAATTTGAATGGAGGCGAATATAATGCACTTATTAAAAATAAAGAGAATGTATTTGAAATACAATTAGAAAATGAAAAATTTACTGTGTTAAAAGAATTTACTTTATCTTCAAATATTTTATCAACAAAGATCAATGATCATCCCGTTACAATGCAATTAATGTCCAAGGATAATATAGGAAATTTTAATATTATGTACGTAACAAATTTTCTTCCCCGAAAATTATTTTACAAAATCTGCATTATGAAATTGATTGACTCCATAATGTTTAAATATAAATTGAGTTTTACTCATTTCTGAAACTGTGGATGCTGATAGACCTCGATGAGTATACGCATGATTCCACGGACATAAAGCCATACGAACAGGGGTTCTTGACATATGGGCGTGAGATTAAAGCCCAAATGCCATTAGTACATGCCTACTGGCTTGTATATCTGGTGTAATATTCGCCTTAAGAGAAAAAACACTGGACGTTAGTTCAATTTTTTAAGATTTATGGAAATAGATAATACATACAAAATAACAACTTATATAAAAAAAATTTTTTTTTTATGTTTGTGTATATTTTTGCATAGGTTTTTTGTGCTTATAAATCCATATTCATAACCCTTTTTGCTAGTAAAGATTTTTGATCTCCTCACTCATTAAGAACTATCAGAATTCAGAATCAAAGTTTAAACAATATTTAAGTGAAACTCTATTTATATATTATAAAATTTAGACGATACTTTAATGGGATCTAAAATAATTTAATTTTAAAAAAATTTTAGATTTAAAGGTACTGTTGTTCCAATAAAAGTAGAAAATGTATTGGCATCAAAATTACGCAAATTAATGCCTGAAAAAGTGAATAAAACAATAGATAAATCTATAGTCGCCCCTATGCCTGGATTAATCACAGCTGTAGATGTTGTTGAAGGTGACAAAGTTACAGAAGGTCAACAACTTTGTGTAATAGGTAAGGTTTGCGTTCCTATAGTTAGAAACCATTGGTCAGTTCTCTTTGATGTCTATAACTCTTGTATTGCAGGCTAAGATACTATTTTGTATTAAAGAATACAAGAAATATTTCTTTTTTTAATTTATTTTGAATTATTTAAGTCAATACTTATTACTTTACTTAATTTTTTAGAGGCAATGAAAATGCAAAATTCAATGATTGCTGCAATTTCTGGTATTATCAAACGAGTGAATGTCAAAAAAGCTGAAGCCGTTAGTGAAGGTGATGTTTTAATTGAATTTGCGTAAACGTGAGGTATGGGATACAGTAGGGGGTCAAATTGATGTTGACGGAAAATTTAATTATTCATAATTTTTAGTATCTGATTATGTACCATGTCATGTATCCTTTATTATTATTATAATGTAAACAAACCCTCTGTAATTATGTTAATAACTGTTATATTAAGTTTATATTGTAAATAAAGATTACACCATATTTTTACTTATCAAAAAATAAAAAGCTATATTTTATTAAATATTATATTTTATAAATTTAAATTTGCCTTTGTGTCTGACAAAATACAGTTCGATTTCGAGAACTAATTGCTAATTTTATTTACAGCTCTCAAAAGTAAGTGAATAAATCGCAACTAATAAAAAAATTAGTTTAAAAAAAACAAAAAATTCGACTGAGTTAAATAAAAACTGAAAAGAAAAAAACAAGTCCAGTAATAACTAGCGACTACAATAATCGGGACCCATTATTGGGAAGATTTGAGCCGGTCTAGATTTTAATTGGCCCTAATTGTTAAAACCTATCCGATAGACCTTTTCATTTTAAAAAGTGATTACCTTTTTTTTCGGATAGTATGTCAAAAAAACTAATGTTATAAAATGAATAACAAATACCTTGTATCTTTGTCCAACTTGTCTGTCCGAAACAATAATGAATCGTAATTGAAATGAAAAGGTCTATGATACCTCACTTACCATATATATATATATATGTATATATATAGTTCGACATTCATTTTCAGCTAATGTTTGTATGTTTGGTCCTTTGTGGCGCTCTAGATTTTAATGATTTTTACGTCAATCGATTTGTCTATTGAATAGCCATTCAATGATACCCCACTGGTGGTCGCCATATTGAATTTTCATTATTGGCATATCTTCAGTGAGACTCGAAAGATTAAGAGAAATCGATTGATATAAGAATCACCAAGATCGGCCCGTCCCGCGCATTTCGTCTCTGGTGTGTTACAAAGGAACACACATACATAGACTGATAAACACATTACCATTTCTTTGCGTCGCGCAGTCCGGTAAAAAAATCAATCCTAATTTAATTTTAATAGAGTAGAAAATTTATAGTGGAGGCATAGAAATTTTGAAAATCGAGGTTGCGATCTTATCATTTTAATATTTGAAAGAAATTTACTCAATCAAAATTTGAAAAGGTTTCATGCATTGTCTTTAACATTAGTTATTATTAGGATACATTACTACTTACACAAAGCGAAATTTCTTCATTACTGTTTCCATGTAATTATCATTTTATTCTCATTACAGTCCTCATCATCATATCATCATATCATCGCTTTTATTGTTCTCGTTAGTTTCAAATAAAAAGACAAAATTGAAAGTACTACTCAAGGGGACTATATTATAAAAATCTTACGGTACTACTACTATTCACCATAATAGGAAATAGTAATAATAATAATAGTATAGCTACAATTTTTTATTTCGCTAAGGATGGCTACATCATATTATAGTTATGAATTGATATAATACCGCATTATATTTAAATTTTTACTTCTTTTTGTTGGGAACATTTTTCAAATTTAGCAGATGTTCTTTTTTTTAAAAGTTGGCTACACTTATTTCAGTTTCCCGCGCAAAATACTTGCATACATTTGTAAAGTTATAAGTATTGTTTTGTGTTAAAATTTTTGTTCAAATTTTATTAAAACAATAAACTCAGAGTTAATTTAGTGAAGTAAAATTTTAAAATAAACATACAAATATGGATGACCAAGAATTGGATCAACATTTACGAGATATTCAAAGAGATTATCTTAACTTTTTAGACGATGGGGTAACTAGTTGCAGACAAACATTTAATATAGTAAAATAATAAATTTTTTCTATTTCTAGGAGGATCAAGGAATATATATGAATGCAGTAAAAAATATGCTAGCAGATGATAAACGTAGATTAGTTGTTAATGTTAATGATTTGCGACGCAAAAATCCCGAACGAGCCGCCGCTTTATTGAGCAAATCGTTCGAGGAACAAGTAGCCTTTCAAAAAGCACTTAAAGAATATGTTGCAAGTATAGATTCAACATATAGCAAAGACAACACCGAATTTTTCGTTGCGTTCGAAGGGAGTTTTGGAAACAAACATGTTACTCCACGATCATTAACATCCAAATATTTGGGAAATCTTATATGTGTGGAAGGAATTGTTACACGATGTTAGTAATATTATTATTCTTGACCCGTATATCACTTGCCAAATAATTTACTAATTCAATTTGTTTTGAAATTAGGTTCATTAATTCGACCAAAAGTTGTGAGAAGTGTTCATTATTGCCCAGCCACAAAGAAAGTTATGGAAAGAAAATATGCCGATTTAACATCTTTAGAAGCTTTTCCAACTAGTTCAGTGTACCCCACTAAGGTATGGAATATTTAGATTATTTGCTAAATTTTTTTTTTTTAAATTCAACGGATTTTATAGGATGAAGATGGCAATTTATTGGAAACTGAATTCGGTTTATCGACTTATAAAGATCATCAAACAATATCATTACAAGAAATGCCAGAAAAAGCACCTGCGGGTCAGTTGCCACGATCTGTAGATGTGATTTGTGATGATGATTTAGTTGATCTTTGCAAACCTGGCGATCGAATTCAAGTCGTTGGAAATTTCAGATGTTTACCTAGCAAACAAGGAGGATTTACAAACGGTACTTTTAGGTAAGAATTATCTTTGCTTACCAAAGTGCATGAATAAAATTGAACTTTTTTTAGACGGAATAATTTTATTTTACTTGTCTCCTTTTAGAATTGATTTAACAATTCAATATTTTATTTTCAGAACTATTGTGATTGCCAACAACATTTCGCAATTGAGTAAGGAATCTACTCGATCAATTTCAAGAGAAGATGTTGTTGTTTGCAAAAAATTAGCAAAAAGCAAAGACATCATTGAAATTTTAAGCCGATCATTAGCTCCGTCAATTCATGGTCACGATTTTATTAAACGAGCAATTTTATGCTTATTAGTTGGTGGAATTGAAAAAGTTTTAAAGAATGGTACACGACTTCGTGGTGATATTAATATATTGTTGATTGGTGATCCTAGTGTTGCGAAATCTCAATTACTACGATACGTGCTTTATACAGCGCCTCGTGCTATACCTACTACCGGTCGTGGTTCTTCAGGTGTAGGTTTAACAGCTGCTGTTACTACTGATCAGGAAACTGGTGAACGAAGGTATTTGAAATTTACTCATAAGAATCGTTTTTAAATTTTCATGGAGCATAGAATGCATTTTTTCAAGCGCATCAAAGTAAAGCAAAGATAAATCTGAAAATTTGTTATTTTGGTAACTATATGCCAAAAATAAAATTATAATGGTATTCATTTAAATCAACACCGGTCATTTTTAAAACTTGTGTACTTTTAAGCTTAAACATTCAGAATTAATTCATTTAATGAAAAATATAATTTTAACTAAGAATCGATCCAGAAACCACGAAATGCAAGAGCCTTGTTCAAATAATGATAAGAATTCATATTTTGCAAAAAATCTGAGTAAAAATTGATATTTCTATTCACTGCGATTCAAACCCATTCAAAATTTTGAATCCTAAAGAATGGTAATAAATCTGAATTTTGGATTTATGTCAACTGTCAACTTACGAAAATTACGGTCTTCCCACACAACAATTTTTCTTGAATTAATTTATACAAATTTTCAGATTGGAAGCAGGAGCTATGGTTCTGGCAGATCGAGGAGTAGTATGCATTGATGAATTTGACAAAATGTCAGATATCGATAGAACAGCTATACATGAAGTCATGGAACAGGGAAGAGTTACAATTTCAAAAGCTGGTATACATGCTAGCTTAAATGCTCGATGTTCTGTGTTGGCTGCTGCAAATCCAGTTTATGGACGGGTAAGCAATTAATTTCTTATTAAATTTTTTTAAACTAATAATTGTAATTTCATTTTTAGTATGATCAGTATAAAACTCCCATGGAAAATATTGGATTGCAAGATTCACTTCTTTCTCGTTTCGATTTGCTATTTGTTATGTTGGATGTGGTAGATGCAGAAATTGATTCTATGATCTCAGATCATGTCGTTCGTATGCATAGATATAGGTACAAAAAATTTAGTATTAATTTTTTACTAGTCTAAGTTTGTGTCTTAATCCATAGATCTTGCGATACTGGCATATGGAAATAAGATTGAATATTAAAACAAATATCTGTTCTGTTCCGAATCGACGCATGTTTGAAATAACGTATAAAAAGTTTAGAACTCTAGGATAAACAAGTGAAAACAAACAATTGACTGAGTTAATTGTTGAAATACCATGTATAGTCAGTGTTGATTTCTTTATCACATTACATATACCAACATGTGACACATACATAACTGATAATCAAGTATAGTACATATTATAAAATTTCCGCCCTAATTGTCGCCCTCACGGGTAAACAGTGATGTTTACAAAAGAATTATTTAAACTAAAGTTGTTTAATTTTTGATAAGGAACATTTTTTACAATTAAACTTTTGTTCTATCTCTAACGGTTTACAAGATGGGTCCTACGGACCTAAGTCCCAATTGACCTATGATGCTCATTTACGAACTTGACCTCACTTTTTACGTCCTGAGTACGCTGTAAAAATTTCAGCTCGATATCTTTTTTCGTTTTTGAGTTATCGTGTCCACAGACGGATACACAAATAATACAATCTTATAAGTGACGTATATGTTTGAAATAAACAATGTTGTTGCTATGCAAATAATTGATACTATGTGTTATATATATATATATAACATAACAATTATGTTCTGAACTAATTTGCGCTGTCACGGGTAAACAATAATCTTTACAAAAAAATGTTTCAAACAAAAGTTGTTTATTTTTTTGTAAGGAACATTTTTTACATTTAAACTTTTATTCTATCTCTAACGGTTTACAAGATGGGTACTACGGACCCATGACCCAATTGACCCATGTTGCTCATTTACGAACTTGACCTCACTTTTTACGTCCTAAGCACGCTGTAAAAATTTCAGCTTGATATCTCTTTTCGTTTTTGAGTAATCGTGACCACAGACGGACGGACGGACGGACGGCCGGACAGCCGGACGGACGGCCGGACAGCCGGACAGCCGGACGGACGGACGGACGGACAACCGGAAATGGATTAATTAGGTGATTTTATGAACACCTATACCAATTTTTTTTTTGTAGCATCAATATTTTTAGGCGTTACAAACTTGGGACTAAACTTATAATACTATGTATATTTCATATATACATGGTATAAAAAATCTTTGAAGTACTTACTTTCTTGGCTGCGATTTGAATTCGTAATTTAATAAATATGGAATTGAATTGAATTGAATTTTGAATAATTTTTTTCCAATATAAACAAGGAAATGAATTAAATTAAGTTTCAGACTAAATTTGGATCAATTTGATCTTTTTAGACAAAATTTTTGTTGTTAAATTATAGAAGTTGAAACAATTAACTTTGTTAATTATTATATCTCTTGATTTATTATTTAATTGGATTTCAGAAAACCAGGTGAACAAGACGGTGAAGTCTTGCCCATGGGTTTAAATGTAGAAATGCTTAGTACACATGATCCAGATGCCGATGATGAAAATAATAAAGTACCTGTATATGAAAAATATGAACCTTTGTTGCATGGGAAATCGCGTGCTAGAAATGAAAGAATATTATCAGCTGGCTTTATGCGTAAATATATTTATGTTGCCAAAATGATGAAACCAAAATTAACTGAAGAGGCTACTGAACTCATTGCTGATGAATATTCCAAACTTAGATCTGAAGATGCAATGGATATGGATGTCGCTAGAACTCAACCAGTAACGGCTCGTACTTTGGAAACATTAATTCGTTTAGCGACTGCACATGCAAAAGCAAGATTATCTCCAATAATTAGTGTTTCTGATGCGGAAGCTGCAATTGAATTAGTGCAATATGCATACTTCAAAAAAGTTTTGGAAAAAGAAAAGAAAAAGAAACGACGTCGTGATCAATCAGAAGACGAAGAATCTGATGAAGAAGTACATACAGAACATACACAGGAAGAAGAAGAAGTTGAATCGAGACCTAAACGTAGTCGACGAATGAGGAAATCAGTAGATGAGGGTACTCAGGAGGATGTTGATATGACACAAGTTACACCTCAAGACCCAGGTGATTTGACTCGTAGATCTACTCGAAGTGAAATGTCTAAAGTTGGAGGAGGTGACACGTCATTACAAGAAATATCACAAGAGCTTGCTGGTTCCATAACTGATGAAAGGTAATTTTAAATCATACATTTTTTCAATTGAATCGTAATTAATTTATTAATATTTTTCAGGTTAAGTAAATTTAAAATTAGTTTGCAACGGATGTTCCGTGAAGAAAGAAAAGATGCTATCAGTGTTAAAAGTGTAACCGAATTTATCAACACAGAGCATGCTATGGAACCTTTTAATGAAAATGAAATACAACTAGCTTTACACAAAATGACAGAGGCTAACCAAATAATGATTGCAGATGATTTTGTATTTTTAATCTAATTTTGTTATTAATAATATTTCACGTTCTATTTTTTTTTTTTACATTAGATTTAAGAATTGTTATTTTCGTAATTTTTAAGTATATTTAATATTGGTATTATTCGTATAATTAATCTATTGTTATTTTACAATATACAATTTTTTAAAACATGAAAAGATTTTTTTTCAGTTATACATTGTTATATTCAAAATTCTCCAAGTTTTGTTTACTTGTTTACAAAATACCGAAATGAACGGTGTGTTCGTAAGTTTAATCGCGTATATGGGCCAACAGAGTTTTTGTTATTAGTCTTACTCGCTTTCATTCGGTAAACAGATGGGTGAAGGTGGATCCTAATTGGGATCCAAGACGAAATTACAGCATCTATATCAAATTTCAAGATGATATTTCTTGATTACCCTATAGAAACCTAACATTTCTGAGAATAAAATGTACCGTATGTGCTAATCCAGGTAGTACATTATTTGTGCGTCAAATTTTATCAAAGTCCCTTCAGTTGCTTTTGAGTTACAAACATACAAACTTTTACATTTATATTAGTAGGATGGATGTATCGGGTTCTGTTCTAACTTCGAGTGATCGGCTAGACGCAATCAATTTTCATTTTGAATCTTTTACAACTTTGAAAATTGAATTCAATGTCTATATTACAAGTACATTTCGAGAAAAAAATAACAGTTAAAATACTTTTATGATCATATATATATATTATAAAATTAACTATAAATAGAAACTATTTTAATTATTCACATTTTTCATCAGAGATTTCGTTCACTTCTTTACCATTTTCTTCGGTTTTTTCATCTTCGGAATCTGATTCATCGGATGACGGATAATCTGGTAATTCTAGAAAAAATAATTATTGCATTGTTTATAGTGACATACATGTGTTTTTGTTTGAATTCAGTACCTTCTCGAGCTAAAGATCTTTCAATCTGAGCCTGATGAATATAATTGTTTTGTGCATCTAAAATTTCTTGGCTGTCTTTACATAATGAATACCGCTCTAAAAGTTCTTCATTTAATTCAATAAAAGCATGACCCCATGAAAATTTCGACATATATTCTTCAGCTAAGGTTTTCATCCCAACAATATAAAATGCAGCGGAAATAGCTTCTACACAACTTAATTGGCAAGGTTTACCATAATTTATAGGATTCGCTGCTATTAAAAATGGTAAAAGTCTTGGATAAGGTGTACGCATTCGCGAAACGGGTATTTCATCAATACGGGCCCATGAACAATCTACAACTGCAATACCTTGTTCTTCGATAATTTTTCTATCCATTGGGGATACACTACATTCACCTACGGGTGTTAGAACTAATCCTTGAAATCTTTGGCCTAATTTCAGAGTTTTTATCATATTCCAACGCGCTAATTTACGACCTGAACATTTTTTTGGATCACATTGGTTTAAATCCCACATTGCCACTGGAAAATCTGTGGTAATTTCATTTCGTTGTTCATCATCATCACTGTCTGATTTTGATTCTTTTAAATTATTTTTTGGAGGTTTACGTGGTTTGTTGTGATATTTATTCCGTTTCTGCTTGTTCATTGATTTCATTTTTTAAATTTTTTAGCGCTCTTAAACTTAAACCCTATTAAATCACAAAAATGGCGTTATTAGAAAATTCTATAATTAAAATTTTATTAATTACACATCCAATAAATTAAATTTTGCATATAGATGTGCATTTCGAGGTTAGAGTATATACTTACTCGGGAGTAGCGTTTGTTATTGCAATAATATATATCATTTTATATAACCTTTAAATTTGCGACGAAAAATTATTATTAAAAAGCAAGTAATTTGTTTAAAATGGGAACTTTGACTATGTTTTCGCAAAATGTAAGTTAATTCATTCAAAATTATTTTTATTGAACGTAATAAGTAAAAAACTTCATATTTTTTAGATTTTCAAAAATATACTTGCAATAAATGAATTATCGAAATTTTCCCGATCCCTTCAAACCACAACTGTTCTTTGTAAGGTCCAAGCTGGAAGATACAAAATAACTACAAGAAGAGATAAGCCTTTAACATATGAAATGGCAAATCCTCCACATTATATAGCTCATCGTAAATCTTGGAATTCTTGGAATACATGTAAATATCGAATCATGTTTATGGTGGATGGTTAAATGTTTACATTATTACTAAAAAATTTAATTGGTTTTTAGCTAATTTAGTTGGAGGGTTACGCCCTGCTGAAACAGTAGTGGAAGATTTGTTTATCCGAAAATTTATGACTGGTACATGGCATAATTTATTTGCATCGGAAGTTATAATAAAACGGCAGCATAATATGATAAGAGTAGCGGGTATTGTACGACAAGCAATTAGTTCAAGAAAAATGTATTTTTTGATCGGCTATTGTGAAGAATTGTTATCAAATTGGCTTCAATGTCCAGTTAAATTAGAACTACAAACAGTTGCAGATAAAAAAGATGTAATTTTTAAATATATTTAAGTGTTAGCTTATGTAATTTTTATTGTAATTAGAATGTTTGATTTTATTTGTAATAATTAATAAAGTTAATTTATATTAAAAATCTTATTTTTGGATTGATTAACTCGCCATCTGTACCTAAAACACTTAGATGCTGTTTTGTGATTCTAGTTGAAATAGTAAATGTCATAATATCACTAGCAACTGGCGCTGTGAATAATGGTACGTTAGTCTTATTACAGAGGGCATTGCGTGTCATTTGTAATAGGAATTTTGTTTTAGGAAGGAAGCACTTTGAATTTTTTTTATATTGGGGAAATTTTCCTTAAGAATTTAGATGAACCATTTGAAAAATAATTGTTTTTAATTCTGATGAAAATAAGTTTTCTAAACTTTAATATTGACCCAACAATTACGAAAGTCAGATTTATTGGAACGTATCGTCTGTCGGTTTCAAAATATAACGTTATCAGTACATTTTAGAAATTAACTCTAATCGTAGGTTTAGAGTAAATTAAAAAATGGTAAAAAAAGAAAGTTAGGAAAAAAACTTTAATTTCGATGGATCCAAACTTTTTAGTATTTTCCAAAAAGAATGAATCAGAAACTAAAATTATGTTTAGCCGATTCGATACGAATAAATCGCAAAATTTAATGTGCAATAGGTAGAAATCGAGTTAATATTTTCGTCGACATCAAAAGGTAGGTATAATTCATTAAGGATGTTAATAATAAAAGTGTTTCATTTAAAATTGGGTACTATAGTGCTACTCCACTGGTCGAAATTCGACCATATTGAAAATTGTTCCCGAAATTATTGATAACAATTAAGCTCCTTAATAACTACAATAAAAAAAGCCATTGTCTCTTTATAAATACATATATTTTTGAACTGGGTCAACTGTTTTCAATCTATTTTACTTTATTTTTATTGTGTATATAAAAAGAATTTTTATTTGACGAATCGCTAAATCGAATTCAGTAAAATAGTTTTTAGGGATATAAATCGCATAATAGAGAACTTGCATTAATTTTATTGGTCACAAATTCGTACATAAATGCAAGAATAATTTATTTAAAATATGTAAAAGTAATTTTTTTTTTGTTAAATTAATAATTCCATTTTTTTATTAATTATTATTTATTAATAAAAAATAGTAATATTTTTGAATAAAAAAAAAAAAAAAAAGGTAGTGACGTATTTACATCCGTTAAGACAGTGAGTCAATCGGAATCACACTAAATTCACAATTTTCAACTTGTTTCTATGGAAAATTACGTTATAATATATTGAAAGCATATATAGAAACAAACCATTTATCATTCTGCGTATTATTTTATCATTTCTCCGTGTGGTTTGGAAAAACCATTTTCAATTGTAAAATTACATGAAAAAACAATCTTTTTTTAGTAATTTTTATTAAAATTCCAAAAAAAATAAAATAAAAAACATGCAAGTTCTCAATTCGTGGTTTCAAAAAACAACGGATGTTTATATTTTCATAAAAAAATTTAATTCTTTCTAGGCCCCAATTGTAGTAGCAACAATATGCAAAAAATACATGCACTTGAAATAATATAATATTATAGATTTATGTTAGTGATTAAAACGTAAAACCTAAAATGTAACAACTGTGTTTAAAATATGTAAAATTGTTGTAATGAATACTATTCAATATAATTTTAAACTAATACCTTATCATAAAAGCGCTATATACATTTAATAAGGATTATTAAATTAAGTATTTTAGATAGGCAAAATAAAATAGAAAAGCCTGTAAAATGTACATCAAATCATACACATTACATTTCATTCACTTTCTGATAGAAAGTTTTTGTTTTCACTCTGAAAATCGAAATATAATATTTTGTGATATACTGTGTCTCGTTTCTACACTACTACTGACATACTTTATAAAAACATAAAATAATAGGCCATTTTTAAATGCTCATATTTTTATGTTTTTTGAACAATTTTTATTTTTATTAAATTCAAGCTTAAAGCTTTATCGTTAAATAAGAAAATAATTATCAAAAATTAAGCTATATATTCTTTCTCGAAAACTTAATATAAGTAAAATATTTATAATAAGTTGTAAAAATAAATTTTAGGTACTAAACTTTCTCTCCTAATTACGTTTTCTGTAAATCAAATTTTGACAAGGGAGACTAGTTTCAACCTTATTAGAGTTAACATCTATTTGTGAAATAAATAAATCAAAGTGACATAACAATCAAAATTATTAATTATTAAAAACATATTTTTATACAACTAAAATAAATACTTAAAATACTAGTTTGAGTTCAACTAACACATTCTGCTCACCAATGGTGAGTAGAAAGACATATGTGAAAGATCTAATATTAATATCGTGTAAAAAATATATATATTGCATTCATCTCCATAATGTCTAATCATATCCAAACAAACACCCAATCTACATCAACAACATCCACCATGAATAATCAACAAACAACATCACAAAATAAAATATCATACGCCAGGACCGTATCAAAAAATTTTATCCCCACTTATCCAAAAAAAGATCAAGCTATTGTAATTAATGCAATTGAGAATACACCTTTAGAAGAGTATATAAACGTACTAAGCCAACATATAAACCCCAACAAAATATTATACATTTCCAGAATATCAGGAAACCGAATATGTATATATCTGAAATCCAAACAAGACGCGAACCATCTAACGGAAAATATAAAATCAATTAAAATAAACAATACAATTATAACAATAAAAAGCTACGTCACACCATCTCATCGTTTAGTTCTATGGGTACTACCTACGATGCCGAATAACATTATCTTAAATAAACTGGAATCACTAGGCATAAAACCGCTATCAAGCATATACAATATCTCTGCTGGATTTAACAATCCGAACCTAAACCATATTCAAACATTCAGGCGTTTTCTATTCATAAGTGCAGACCATCCTGAAATCCCTCAAACATTAGAAATATCTTATGAAAATGAAACATACAATATTTACACATCAATTGATGAGATTAGATGCGCGAACTGCAACAAATTCGGACATACAACCGAATCATGCAAAAAACCTAAACCCCACGTAGAAGACAGCACTGTAAACTTAAATAATCAAAATTCAAACGTTAATACACCACAAACAAATGACACAACTAATATACAACAAATAGAAATTAATACACAACAACCTACAACACCCAACAACACTGATTTACAAATACAAACTAACACTACTTCACCAAAAAGTATTTCAAATGAAATGAACAAAAAAAGACTACATTCTAGTAGTCATGATTCAGAAACCGATACTAAATCTTTCCCTGAAATAATATCTATTCCCCAAAAAAAACAATCAATCGAACAACACAATAAATTATTAACAAAATCTCAACAATCTCCAACACAAGAGACAGAATTACAACTAACAACACCATCACCTCTGAAATCAGTTCAACCCTCAAAATCCGATACATGCCCAGAAACACAATCAACAGAATCCAACATCGCTACAAATTATACAAAAACAAACAAAAAACATACACTATTGGAAAACATAGAAATGTTTAAGCAACCAATGCTGAACGAACCCAGCAAATACATTTTGGACTATGAAACTTTTAAAAATTTTATCACAGACACCCACACCAAACAAAAAATAGCCTCAATTGTAAAAAAGTACAATACAAACCCAGAGCATATAATAAACTTAATCGACACACTGTACACATTTACACCGAAAAATCGATCTGTAAAAATGGCGATGACAAAATTAAAAAACAGACTACTAAAAATTAACGACAATTCGACTGACTCGGACAGCTCCACCTAACTGCGAAAAATGTCATACACAGCTAACGGTGAAACATATTCTTCTAGATTGCACTAAATATCAACAAATAAGAAATGAAGTAAATCTTCCAAATCATCTTCAACAGCTTCTTGGAGACAGCCAACACAACATCAAACTGCTACACAAATTCTTAAAAAAATCAAATCTTATTAACAAAATATAAAAGTAAAAAGTAATATCTGGACTTACCTATAATTATAGCCAATAATAGACAATTTCAAATACATACCAAATCATGTAAATAAATAGATTCTAAGTTTATATTTTACACTGTGTAATGACCATGATGTTAACACAGTATAAAAAAAAAAAAAAAAAAAAAAAATTTTGACAAATATTTTTCAAAGTTTTAAAATCTAGAACACAAAATTTGGAATTACTCGTTCGATATGAATAGCAATATCTAGAATAATCTATGTTTATATTGATCCAATCTCTAAAGGTGTTATTCACGGCTTATTAGAATTATAGTATATGTATGATGTGTTATATGTAATATAAATGTCCCCTCATAATTTGTTTGCCAAGTGTATTGTTAAAAATTTGATAAAAATCAGTACAATATACATAATTCTAATCTTAACCAAATCTACATTACAATAAGACCTGCCCTGAATACATGAAACATATGTACATTTATATTGTAAATAATTGTAAAAATAAAGAATATGTCGGTACCTAATATATTATTGTATCAATAATATATGAATAATTTAAAATGTATAGTTTTAAAATTGTATTTTTGTCAAATCAATGAGTTATTTTGGAAGCTTGATACACTGAACAACTGTTTCAGTTAGAATTAAATTACATATATGCATATTTTTTTATAGCATAAGATGAAGAATTTAAATTTCATGATAAGAGATTTTATTTTTAAATATGTTAAATTGGTATACGTAGCTACCCTTTTCATGATATATCTTTCGACAAAACAAATCGAGACATATTAAGCGGTAGGTTTCCTGTCGACCACGGAATCGTCATTGAGTTTACTTACTTAATTCTTTTTATTCAAGCCGAGTTCTAGTTTTGGGACTAAGTACCAATCTATAATTTTACAGCAAATTGACCTAAAAAAAATTTACAGCAAAGAGGGTTAAAACTTTTTAATTATACGAGATTTGGGTCTCAGGAGCACTACCAATCAGTACTTTTCTTTCCTTCACGCTTTTCTTTTCTTCATATATTTAAGATCATTAATGAAATGGATGTATTTTAAGATTTAACTGATAAATATTATGATGTGTGTGAAATCTGTTAGACGGATGTGGTTAAAAATGGTTTAAAACCATATTTCAATAACATATGGTGGAAGAGATAGTAAGAAATGTGTTTAACGAAGAGAATAATAAAAATCATATCGGAAATATTTTATATAATTTGATTTGAAATGAATTTCTGATGTAAAATATTCACTATAAAACGTTTTGAGATAAAAATAAATAGGCGCAAAAGTTTTCGGTAGTGTAAAAAAGCTATCCAGAAAATCTGAGTTTTCTCTGTTGAGAAGATCAAAAGTTAAAGAAGAAGCAAATAGGGAATGTGTGAGAATACAATTATCTGTGTTGGGAAAGTCGCAATTGAAATGATTGTTGGAAGAGGAGTTTCTACTATAAGAGTTGTTTAAAAATCAATACCAAAAGTTTAAAATACTTTTAATAAGTTTTAATTTTTAACGTTTATATTTCGGACAGAATTTTTTTATCTGGTACAGGTAGGACCTTCTATGAATTATTTTGATTGATAAATTATGTACAAAACTATGATTAAGGCAAAGTATTACAATATTTATTTATTATCTAGTTACTTATTAAAAGACTTTTTTTCGTTAATATATGCTCTACAATAATATTCGAAGATGAATTTTAGCATTACACGAACCTTTATTGAATCATTGTTAAATTGTTGATGGTTTTATAAAAAGTACGAAATAAATGATGCTACTAAAAAAGATCCAAAGATATTATATACAGGATGACATTTTGTTTATGAAATTCTACGTATTCAAATTCATAAACATTTTTTTATTTGTTTCTTAGCACGGTGTCTTTGAAGAACATGGAATCGATATTGAGGTCAATCGAGTTTTGATTGCTTATTTTTCTAGTCGATCTTTCGGAATATGTATACTCACTGTCAAAAAAAGTGCCACAGTTGAAACATTCTAAGCGTACTCATCATATGTTATGTTATAATAGTAACACTTAGAGTGTTTTAAAACGAGCATTTTTTGTGACATTGAGTATACCATGGTTGATAAAAAGGATTTAAATGAGTGCTGGTTTACTTTAAACACTTCGAATATCTAAACACTTTCAACACATTTTTATATTTATTATTCCCAGAAGAATGAGCTAATAGAATAGTAATGATTTTTACACCAGAAATTCTATTGAAACTGGTTTGATATTGATTGGTCTCTAGGCAATGGTATAAGTTTTCCAGATTTAGATGAAAAATGAAATTTTTATTATTGAAAATAACAGGTATATAACTTTAATTAATTATCTTAAAACATTTAATTCAGATAAAATCATCTTTAAGCTATTATGTTTAAGGATGAATTAATTAAAAATTTTGTGTTTAAATATTATTTTACGTTTTTTAACTGATATAGCTGTGTAAAATTAGTAAATTTGCCACAAAAACGAATAGTTTAAAGTTTTACATAAAAAAACGAAAATTTTGAAATGTCCAGATAAAAAATTGTTTGAAAATAGAAACTCCGGCTTAGAAGGATTTGGAGACAGCAAACCTTAGATTTTGCTAATAGTACATATTTCCGTTTTAATAGTGTTACTCGAAAAATACTAGTCCCACTGAACGAAAATTTGTTGTTTAGACATAGAAAAATAGCGAAATTTGCTCGTCATTTTTAATTTCATCCTGTATATACATGTATATTATTACAAAGTAAAGTTTAAATAAATAATTCAGAATACATAATCATTTTCTAAGTACTGAGTAAAATAGGGTGATAATCTTTATATCAACTCATAAAATCACAATATAATAATAGTGTCAAAAGGGCACTTAGTGGCTATACAATAAATATAATTCTGTTACCGAAACTAACACTTCCGTACCATATATGAAATAAAAGTATATCTACATTATATACATATCAACAAAGATATTGTATTATTTTATGTACAGAAAGAATCAAAAAAGTGTAGCCATAAATAAAAGCGGTTTTATAGATCCAAAATTGGGTTACTTTTGGAATCGAACAACAGATGCCAGCCACTTTGTTTTTAGCTGCGATAAGAATCGATTTTTGTGAAAACTCGTGTAAGGATTTTGTTCCTTCATTTACTTAAGATTTATTCTATTATAAGAGAGAGTTAGAGTGTTAAATAATCCTTGCTTAGAAATTTCAATTATTTCAATGAATATGGTGGGAGCGCTTATAAGTATATTGTTTATAGTACGAACTAATATGCGCCCTTATTTAATTGCGTGTCCACCATTATACATAAATGTATTTATAGATATTTTTCCTAAAGAAATTCGTAAGAAATGTCATTTTGAAGACAAAAATTAATACTATTTTTTATAGCCAGAAATTATGTTATTTCGGAAAACGGAAATCCATTTTTATTTTCGTGCTTTTAATACTTTAAGGAAGGTGAACATAGAAAACAAAAAATACACTAGATTAGGGTGTGTATAAGTGTGTGATAAGATATGCCTACCTCTTTCACTCACGGAGTGAAGAGTGGCTTATTGAGCTACTAAAATTTTCATAAAATCCACTTTTTTTTAATCGATTGGTTTGAATTTGAGCCACTTCTAACCTTGTAAGTGTATAGGTATTGTGCATACAATATCTACTTTTTGTCTTAAAGATCGACTTAATTTTTTGGCCGTGGAAAAATTTATCGTGGAAGAATGAAATAATATTTTTAGACATACATAATATGTTTTGTTAAATTTTCAACAACTCGCTGGAGTGATCTTCATGACATAATTATTTATTAGGTAAAAAAATACTCGCTTAGGAGGAATTAAAACAAAATTTATGCATTTTAATCAACTACCGACCAAGTTTATTTTTATTAACTTGATTATGGGAACGTTTTTCGAAAAACAATTTGGAGTTGGGACTGAAGTTATATTTTTAATAGGCGATTACATATTTAGCCGTAGGTAGTTAGGTAAGTTGAGGAGCAGGTTTGGAAGTGTTAACTCTCATGCGGAATTCTGAGGCCCATTGTGTACCCCGCATGTGTTTAGAAAAAAATAGACCGGAAAACATAGACCCGGAAAAAATAATCCGAAAAAATTTTAATAGTGGCATTTTTGAACTCAAGGGTTAAATACTTCAGAGCCAACCAACTCGTAAATACGACAATAATCCGGGTCTATAAAATTTTCGGTCTTTTTTTTTCGATTTCACGTATTTTAACACCTTTTTCGCTGATTGTTTCAGCTCCTCAATTATTTTGAGATACTTAGTACACTTCCTTCATGCATATACCAATCCATCACAACTATTAAATAAATTTTTGTTGGTTTTGCGGGAATCGAACTCGCTACTCTTGACTTATCATTTATATATGGTATATTTTTTACAGCATTCGGTATATAAAATTTATGATTTTCTATCTTTATTTATTTCTCTATTATAGTTTAGTTATCACTTCATGTATGGTATTGGTTGAAATACAATGTTTGGAACATCGACCCACAAGCTCAGCTTAGCTACACACACGATATTCGTCTATTGTGTGAGATTTATAAGCCGCTTAGTGTATGCTATTAAGCACTCATATCATGGATCATGTGTATTATATCAAAGTAGCTATTTTATATTAAGGATAATATAATGGATAATGTTGTATTAATTCTGGATTTTAGATAATTCATTTGATTTTTTATAAAATATATAGGATATATTTTTTTTGTAATTATTGTATTTATGATTTTTTAATGTACACCTGTTTATGATTTGAAATTAATGGGACGAAAAAATGGGCTAAAATATTCATCTAGGTATAGTATATATATATATATTTTATTCATAAACTTATACAGGATGGTGAAAGAGTCACGTACACATTTAAAATTAGATTTTAATTCAGATTTACTTGAAAGAAAGAGACACAAATAAAAAAAAAACAAGTGAATTGTTATTTTTTTAAACTTTAAAGCTCTAAACCATACAAAGAGTTATTTATCTTCTGTTATTTCGTACTATCCAAATGTGTGGAAAGGCTTTATGTATTGAGGAGCAAGTTTTCTGTAGGTAGACCAAGTACACTAGAATACTTACACAGTAAAAAATTATTGGATTGAAGTAAACGCGTTTACTTGGCTGTTGATGTTCTTATCTATTATATATATAAATGAACCCCTATTTTTTCAAGTAACATAATAACTAGAGAACAGATGGAACAATTTTGTTAATTCTTCATTTGTTTTTAATTATGGCCAGGAGAAGGTTTGTGTGAAAGAAAACATTAAGAAAGTTAAGCGTTACATCAGAAAATTTAAGAAAAAATATTAAAGCAATAAATGGTGGAAACGCATATAAATAATGCATTATATTACGTCTTCCTATGTATACAATTTACCTTCCTATGTACTACTATTTATCTAGAATTATGGATAGGTATTTGAATAATATTGAGGTATTAATTATTATTATTCAAGTATTGTGAATAGATTATTAGAGCTATATGCGATCGCAGCGAGCCACTGCCGAAGGCTTCAGTTAGGCCGAAGGCCTGTCCAAGAGATAATAGTACGATTTGTGTTTAGCGGGCGGGCTAAGCGTTTTGCGGGTGGGCTTATTAAAGAATTGGAGCTGCAGGTTAGTTAAGATAAATAACCGCTGATCAATAGTTACAATTAAATAAATTGTAAGTGAAATGAAGTTCACCGGTTCATCTAGTAACATATAAATATTCCTTGAGTCGATTATTTCAAAACTTAAGAATATTCTGGCACTTAGTCCTTTTTTGTGTATGAGACGTTAAAAACAAATAAACATAATAGGAATATGACTCCAAAATAAACGAAACCCTTCGTTTTTAGTCGGGTAAAAATAGAAATCAAAAAATCCAATTTTGGAAAAAAATTAAGAATCACGTTTAAAAATTAAGTATAAAAATTTATCAAGTCAATAAAGTTATTATTATTTTAAATATGCGCGCGAATTTTGCTCTACCCTGTATCTTCTATACAAAAGAAAATTTTAAACTTTATAAAAATTTACATTTGACAAAGAAGCTTATTTTCGTTATTGAATCGATTTTTCGAGTAGCCAGTAATGAAATAATGATGAAAAATTCTAAGCAAAATAGCAACTTTCGAAGATGAGACAATTCTTTGCTAATTTTAATTTATTACATCAATAATTACATTAATTAACCAGCCTGCTTATTATTGTTCATTGTCAATTTTGGCTGCTAAAAATCTTCTGTGGTGATGGAGATGCGGTTACATAATAAGTCACACCTAATAATGCAACATGTAATTGTATTACTAATCTTCAAAAAATTGTATTCTCTGTTTCACATTACCGTTCAAAAGTTCTGATTAAGGCCTTTTTCTATTTGATTTCTATATCTCGAAAAAAAAATATTGGCGAGATAAGTATGAAACATTTGCATGAAGCCTCTGTGCCTAATTGTGGCTATTATTTGAAGGTTTGTTTAATCGGAATGGAATGGTTGTAGCTCAACGATTTTATTTATCAGTATGTTTAACGGAGTAGTTCTTGGTCAAGTTTAATTAAAATGTGTTTATTAGTTTAAGATCATCAGGTCTTTTCCTAAAAAGTGTGGTATTCATGATGGTATAAATGGTTTTAAAGTTTGTACCAACGTTCTTTGTACCAAACAATTTCCTTTAAGAACTATTGTCATCACAATCTGAAGAGCTAACTGTTTTACGTGGGGGAAGTTTACGAATATGATTAATTTCAGCAAAATTTTAAATCTGAGTAGGTATATCAAAGGGAAAATCAAAATAATGGTAGTTTAACGTGAGTAGAGATGCGGTTCGCAGTTTGTATTTACAATATATATTTATATATAAAGAAAACAAGTTTTGAATATAAATTATGATGAATATTTGACTTTAAAAGCTATACAGTTATGCATATTTATATATATTATCTTCCATTACATAAAACCAACACGTGCATCGTAAAGCTTCGTTGAAAGCATCTCTTTATAAAGCTCTTATATATAAATACTTTTAACATTATATAGGTGTATTTATATTTATCAGAGATATGAAAAGAGAATAATAGACATCGTGAAATAAACGAAATCAAATCCAAATACCTCTACCCAAATATGTTGCAAACAATTAATCTTAATTTAGCTTAAGTCGTGGTTAATTTAAAAAAACTCGTTAACCTATCAAAAAACCATGTTTTTGAAGTATTTCCATCTTTTAGTAAAGTTCATTGTATTTTCGATATCCATTTTCACAGTGTCTTCCAGATCTTTAAGAAAACCTTATGTCTAAATTTACAATACCTGCTCTGCATAACCGGTAATCGACACAGCAGATGTTCTGCTATTTTTCTTTTCATCGTATTTTCAGTAGTACTTCTAGTCCTTCCTGGTCTTTCTTTTTTTTAGGGTTGACCTCGAAAGTATAGTTTCCCGCAGACCAGGTTTTTCTAATGATTCAATAGCCACTAAAAATTGGTTCCCTCTGAAAATTGTAACAAATACGTAAGAGCGACGTTCTATTCAATAGGTTTAAAATTTTTAGGTAGACATTCTTTCATTGATTCTGATTAGAAAATAATTGAATGACACCCGAAAAAATAATTTTCTCTGACAAAAATATTAATTGCAATGACACGGCTTGTCATGCCACCAGAGTGCCTCTTTCTCTCGCTTTTACTTTGGAAGATATGTCAGTTTTTATTAGAATGATCTGAATAATCTACAAGTGAGATTTCCGCATGTGAAATAAGTGAATTGAAATCAAATATTATGCATGTGGTTCACTCGTTGCTTTTCAGCTCCTTCCGAAGCAGAAAAAATGAAAATGGAGCCATCAAATATGTCACTATCTTACTACGGTCTGTTGTGCTTTTTCGACTTGATATTTACCTTATGCTTAGTTCTCTATACTAAAATTGAATGCTTTTTGATAATGGTCTTCATATTGTGTAGGCATGTACCTATGTATGTTTGTCACTGATAGAATGACTGACTGATATATGTAAAGAAGTTTATACCTAGTGAACAAACAACAAACACATTGATAATGGGCGGCGCGGCGTATCATGGCGCGTCAGCGTCACTATCATATGATTTCATATACCACTATATCAATTCATATACCATTTTCTGAAAATGCAAATATTAGAATATAAATATGTTTCGTATATTTAGGTATGTACCTATGTATATATGTGCATGTATGTATGTACGAATGTCTGAAATAAAATTGAACCAATGATGGTGCTAGATTGAATGTTGAAGTCGGCGAAATCAGCTGTGCAGCATCTCTTCCATATTCCAGTTAGATAGAAAACGTTAAATATGAGTTGAAAAAGTATAATAATTTCACAAAAATAGAGTAAAATATGAAAAATTTTCCGCTTTTAGCTTGACTTAATTTTGTTCTGACTGGTACTGCGAGCATGATTCGGATGGGTATACAGGGTGTTCCGTAACTCGATGGATACACATGAAGAGAACGTTCCGTATAGTAACAACTTTCTGGCGAAGCGCAATGAGCAGATACTTGTGACCGCTTTCGTCGTGTGAGTATACATGGACATTGACATACCGAACAACGACTTCATAGTCATTTTAACTTATTCAATGACTATTTCAAATGGATTAATTTATTAATATAAGTAACTAGGTTAGACTCAGTACTTAAGTTATTTAAAATTTTAAATATTCTCATTTCATGTTAAAATACCCAGAAGCCTTACAAATCGTCTCTCATAGATTTAAAAAATGAAAGCCTAGTATGATCCTTTCAATATGTTCATTATAAATTTAGGCATAATTAAGATTGCTTGGGTAACGATTTCATCGGAAAGGCGAATAGATATTTGATATACAGATTGTTCGATTTACATCTAGGCATATATATAATAAGTGTTATATGAAATTGCAAAAGTGACTTGTATCGTGGCTTATCTGTTGTAGTTCATCTATTCAACTAAGAAACTCCCACTCTCTAAGCGTTTTACAACTATCTCAACGCATATCAAAGCTTCAACACATGTATATAATACCTCTCACTTAAATGCATTGCTTAATACATGTATTCTGTTATGCTCGTGATATTTATATGCCTAGATGTAAGTCGAACATTCTGTATAGATCCTTTCGAGCTATATGAAGAACTCCAGATCTTCATATAGTTCATGTAGTAGTAGTCTCATTTACTAAGTAGTCTCATTTACTAAGTGCTGCATTGAAATTTTAATGGATTGAAATTTTTGATTCGAGTCGTATATATGTACTTATACTTTCAATATATTATCACCTTTAGGGGTAATAATACCATACTGCATATCAATGTATGATGATAATATACAGAAGTGGAAGAGAACAGAGGGCGTCATGAAGGTACATACTTATTTATTTTATAAGAATAAATTTTGTAAAATTTTCATTTGTATTCGTGAAATGTTTTTGATTGTTATTTTATTTATTCATTTCTTTGGGTAAAACCATATGTAAAATATTCTAAATTGCTAAAAAGTTGACAATGTTGCAAACACTTTTTTTTGTCACATATGGGACAATCCTACTAAGGAAGACTCTGTCTACCAATTTTAATTCGAACCTTTTTATAAGTCAATTTATACACACAGAATATTATACAAATGTACGGCTTTGCCATAATTATGGTTGTTAATTATAATAACACATTGAAACTAAAAGTAGAAAATTTATAAGAAACACACAACATGATCAAGTAGAATATTTATAAGAAAAACACACAACACGATAAAGTATAAAGTATGTATAAACAGTATCCGAATACACAAAACAGTAATATCAAAAGTATTTTTAAAAATACAAAAAACGTAAAAGTCAAGGAGAGCAATATTTTTAAATAACGAAAGGCATCAGCTGTCAAAACTCAAAAGCACGCTTTAAACACAATGATTTCTACAAAATAAATAAATATGTCAACTCATTCTATAATCCTTCTAATCTTTTTATTCAATGAAAACGATCAGCCCTGCTATCTAATGAAAATTTCATTTTTTACGATTGCGGCGCTGAGATCTTAAAAATATACTCGATTTTCAGGTTACGGATTTTAAGTGAAAAATTATTCGTTGAACGTGAAAAACAAAAACAGAGTTAGATAAATTAGCTTCCGATCTTTGGACAAAGTGGAATCAAAATCTGATGCAATATCATTTTTTGTTGAATGGGAATAAGCAGTCATTTATTTTCAAATTTTTGGCCAAAGCTTAGATCAGGACTAAAATTGAAAGTGTTAATTCATCCCTAAGCTTGGCATTTCCTACATGATTTTCTTTGAACATGGTTACATTTTGTATTTATTACAGATAATGAATATTAATATTATTCTGTATAGTTTGGTATGAGAATTTCAAAAAACACCAAAAAAGAATAATAAACAACAATTGAAGCTTTTGAAGAGAGCTTTTTATAACACATTATAAAGTTGTATAATTTGTAACGACAGTTTTAAGTAGTATATAAAAGCTTTCAATTTGTTATTTATATTCATAAAGTTATGTTTTTATACACTGTGTACATTACATACATAGGTAGATTGAATTTGGTTTGGCTGCTGTATAGACCTTGAGCCTTTAATAAAATGAACTTTCTAAGATTGTATTTGTTTGCTGTTTGGAGGATTGATGCAGGTAAGTTTGGTAATACATTAAATATTTCGATGTGCTTTTCAAATCTTTCAATATTAAAATATATTTATACTATATATATTTTTAGAACAAGAAATTATACTGTTAACAAGTGAAAACAAACAATTGACTGAGTTAATTATTGAAACACCATGTATAGAGAGTGTTGATGACGCAATAGTTTGTTTTTTGACGACACGTAAATAAAGAAAGATATCCACTTTTACATAACCACATATTCATAACTGATATTCCCATATAATACATACCTACTATAAAATTTGCATCTAATTTGTTCCCTCGCGGGTAAACAATGATGTTAACAAAAAAAGTTTGAAACAAAAGTTTTTTGTTTTTCACTGGGAACATTTTTTATATTTAAACTTTTTTTCTACCTCAAATGGTTAACAAGATCAGTCCTACGGACCCAAGACCCAATTGACCTATGTTACTCATTTACGAACTCGACCACACTTTTTACGTCCTGAGCACTCTGTAAAAACAATTTGATTTTTTTTTTCGTTTTTGAGTTATTGTGATGATAGACGGACAGACGACAGACAACAGACAGACAGACAACCGGAAATGGACTAATTAGGTCATTTTATGAACATCTATACCAAAATTTTGTTCGTAGCATCAATATTTTTAAGTGTTACAAACTTGGGACTAATCTTAGTTTGCCTTGATATATTTCATATACATGGTATATTAAACATCTTGGGAGCCAAAGTAAAGAATATTTCAGATCTCATGTTCATTGCTCCCGTGGTATGTATACTATTTTTCTCCACGACGGTGGCGGAAAGCGGCAAGTTCGTTTTGCACAGTGTTCAGAAAGTGGACATTTTCTGTATGGAGGTGATAAAAATCATTTTATTTAAATATGCTTTTTTTCTAATCGTAATTTCTGGCAAAGCCTGGGTAGAAATCAAGTTTTGACCTTTTATGCTCCAAAATCTTAAATATTGTAAACGTGTTGCCTTAGAGTGACATTTAAAAGCAACAGCCTTTTTTAAAATTGGGCTAGACAGTATAATAATGCAGTCAACCATACTTTGTCCTTTGTCGGATTTCAAAAAAATAAGTTTTTTTTTTTTGAATTTATTTCGTTTAATAGAACGTTTTTCATTAAATTTCACAGAAATATAACGTAATGTGAAAGAGATTTTTCCAACTGTGTACATTTTATATATTAAAATACTGTATAGTGAGTTGGTAAAAGTATTAAGAGATATATTTAAGTGTAAACTTAAAAGTTGATATATTTAAATACATTTAAATAAGTTTGTAAATACAGACAATTTATTTATATTTGAATATGTGTCTTTTACATATACATTTATGTACACGACGTTTCAGACAAGCACAGTTAGAAGAAAACCAGCAATTCTATATAGAATTTTAATCCAAAAAATTCCTTGGAAATTTTTATGACAACCGAAGTTGTAGGAAATAGTATTTACTAGTGTAATCTTTCAAGAATTTATCTCGAATTTAAAAAATTTATAGGAATATTTACGTTCTAAATTCAAAAATATAAAGTTATTACAATTTCATTTTGGTAATCATATAACGCTCAATATTATTAAGCATTTAATAGAAGGTGTCTGACAAACTAGGTAATCAGTCTTAGTGAAAATTTAGTGTATTATTTTATGTAACTTTCGAATGGTATAAATCATTTTAAAAACAAAACTACAAATTCTCGAATTAAAATCAGAATAGCATTTAATCGATAAGAGAAGGGAATGGCCCATGCTTTTTATAAAGTAATTGGATGAAAATTAATGTACAATTGAACTGTAGTCATTATGTATTTTAGAACTTTCAACGTAAATATCTTCGTGCATATAAAAACTTCTTCTTAAAAAGACAAAATTCTCAATGGACAAAATGTAGATAAAATTTATATTCTACGACTTCTGGTTAATGAAATGTAATGAGCAAAATTTTATGTCGTTAATGGTACATCTGAATCAAAAGGAACTATTGGTTGGACGTGAAATTATTGGTTTTCTTCTGTCTATACTTAACTGAGACACTCTGTATATATAATATACATATATTATTATTAAAGGTACTTTACACTTATATAATGATATATTTTATATATTCAAAATAATAAATGTAACATTATGAATATTTAACATATTTATTTTCTAAAAGCTTCATCAAATAAAGTTATATTTGTTAATAAATAAAAGTTTACATTAGCTTTATACACAGCAGCTATGTAAAATATATGTTATATTATAAATATAGTAAAAAATTTAGGTCTTTATCTGAATACGTTTTATACAGTGTGTTAATTTGTACAATTATAACGTTTGATAAACATGTGCTGAGCAAACAACATTAATCTGATAAACGCATAAAGTTGCATTTGCGAAACGAATGTTTCGTACTATACTTTACCTAAAGTTGTTGGGTATACATTAGATTTAAAATTTTCCACTTTGATTTTTAAACAGGCAAATATTTCACAAAAAAGGCCTTCAAAATTTCAATTGCATGAGATATTTTTGGTAATTTTTAAGAATTTTGGGGATCTGAACAAAAAAATCGGCAAAAATTACACTTTTATTACAACTAACTGAACTGACAATGAATAATTTTTCTTATAATTGAAAAGAGCAACCAAGAATGATTTTTTTCAACACAAAGTTACTTTGTTGTCTCACAGATCTCTTGATGACTCACTTTTTTTTCACCTTGTCTTTCTGGAAAGGACTATCACAAACTAATCAGCTATTTCATCATAAACATAATCAACTGAGCTCCTGACATGGTCAAACCCCATTTATTAACACTATTTGACGCTTTTAATGACACAAATTTTACGCTTCCTTTGGTCCTGACGTGATAGAACTCAACTTAAATACTTTACCCGATTTCAGTTAGTAAAAATCTATAAGAAAAAGTACAAAATTTTTATACAGTTTATCAATTGCCGACCGGAACTGACCTTTGGACTGGCTGGAGCCTTCGGCAGTGGAGCTCGCAGCGCTCGCATATAGCTCTAATAAATACCGATTCATAATACCTGAATAATAATAAATAATACGCCAATACTATTCAAATACTCAATCACAATTCTAGATAAATGTGGTGGGAGCGTAAATAAATACATTTGAATAGTAAAATGTAATGTAATATGTAATTTATATGCGTTTCCACCATTTATTTTATGGGTGTTCATTTTCTGGAGCGGAACCCTCAAAAACAATTTGTAGTGGACCGATTTGTAAATGTTAAACACCCTCGCATCCAGTTTAACTAAAAAAAAATTCAACAAAATCGGTCGTTCCGTTTAGGAGGAGTTCAATTACAAACACACGCGATGAAGCGAGTACCATGATTTTTGTTCACCTAAAAAGTGCTCAACGTGCCAAATGAAGTTTTCACTTAAAAAAACTTCTATGAATAATGTTCTTGTAAAAATTACGTTTATAGTATTATACTACTAATTACGTAAAATAGTTTTCAATCATAGATATTATTAACCAAAAATCGATTCATTGACGTTTAGTTAAAAACGCAATTGCTCAAAAGGAAATTATTGCTAGAAGAATTTCTATTGTAAAATTATTTTAATTTTTTTAAAGTCTGTGCATTTTAACAAAAAAGTTTTTATTAGTATTTCTCTCTTTTTCATATTTTTAATTTGACTATACATCACATTGTTTGATTTGCTAATAATTTTGAATATGTTTAACAGACATCTATTTTGCTTAACTTTATAATATGATTAACAAGGTTTTATCAGCACTCGCTCTGTGGCTCAGTCGGTTAACGCGTAGGTGCTTTCATACTACAGGTAGTGAGTTCAAATCTCTGTTCAGACATATACAGTATCCCAGCTCTGCACTGCTTAGTTAATATCAGTGACAGCGTTCATTTATATAACTGTTAGAGAAACTTACAGACCGCCATGTTCCTAGTAGCAAAATTATTAATGAACATCGAGTTTTGTAAGACAATTACAACTTTTTTTTTTTAAATTCAATTTAATATTAATAAATTCCATTTTTAAGTTAAAATTTATTTTGAGGGTGGATTACACTTGTATTTTGTCCGAATGGATCGGAATTTTGATGTGGAAGACACTCGAATCAATTGTTAAATCGGTCGAAAAAGTTATAATAGTCTCTCCTAGTCTTAGCCCAATAAGTTTTCATTCACAATTACTTCGAAATAGAAGGAGTTAGAATTTTTTCCTTGAATCTAAACGCCATTTATCTATTATTCAAAACTGAATGTATTTATGAGCTAATATTTTAACTGAACCTATATTTAAAACCAATTCAAAAAAGGATCGAGATTTGTATACACATGGACTTTTGCTTGATAATCTGTCTTGCCCTAAAATATGTAAAATTGCAACTTCATTTTTAGTTTGAATTTATTTTATTATATATTTTTTACCGTTCAACCGTAAAATGAACCAGATTTTCGTGTCTATGTAATAAGGATCTAAAAACATAAATATTTAGCTTATTAGTGATTGTTTGAGTATTTTTGAAATATCCCAGATATGGATTATTGGTGATGTCTCAAAAACTATTCATTTATCGTTAAATAAACACCATTTGTGTATGGGTCCTGGGTCAAAATTAACCAATATACCAAGTTTTAAAATTCAAAAACAAAAACATTTTTGTGATTTTATCGATTTTTTCAAAGGGAAAGAAAATTGTAAAAAAGTGGGAATTTTTTTTGTGTGCCCAACTGGGATAAAAATTATTCTTAGAGAAATAAAATTCTTTACCAAGTTTCATCAAATAGCAAATAAAAATATAATTATGTCTTTTTAGCCTTTAAGAAAATTTGCAAAAAATTGGGGAAACTATTTTGTCTCTAACTTAGATAAAATCATTTTCTAAAGCAATGTTCCCTCTCTCTCTCAAAGTAGTTTCTGAGATGTGATCCAAGATCGTATCCGAAGTGAGATACTCCGTGGTGAAATTGCCACTGGAGGTTCAACAAAACACATTTTCTATAAGTCCACGATTATGAACCAATTCAAAAAAATTAAATGAGGCCGTAGGTATGTTAGTGAGGCTGCGAGTACCAACTCCTATAAGAGATTAATGTTGGTATGTATATTATATACTTTCAATAATAAATAAACGACATCAAATAAAACATAAAATGCAAATGAATATATCTATTCTAATTTTATCGTCACCATCTATAATATAAAATAACAAGGCTCTATAATAAGTTTATATATCACATTAATTGACTTGAATTCGTCACTTTGGGTAGCTATATGAAGGACTACCATTTTATATACGAGATGGAAAAACTTGTTGAAAAACCAACGGTATTCTTTTTAAATTATTATTTTCCATTTCTTTCCTTGTGAAAGATTAACTATAACATTGTTAATAAAAAACTAATTTAAATTTACTGATTTTAAATAAGAAATGCCAATGCGAAACGAAGCTAGAAATATCTGGTTCGTAAGATTATATTTTGCATTCTATGAAGGATATTTATCTGAGGTATAATAGTCTTAAAATGATTATGTAGTTTAATTATTTGTCATCCACAGAATTGGTCGAATATCATACCATCAGCGAGTTTAGTTTTTATACTCTATATAAGAAATATATCAAATATATCTATAACGATGTTCTGTATTTCTATAATAATTGACTGCAGACATCTTCACTTTTCGCTTTTCTCGCTTTTCACCAAATTTGGATCTGAGGACTAATTTTCAAGATAATTAAATAAAGAATACATAAATTCATTAAAAAAAAAATCCAATAACAGACCACCTAAACGAAGGATGTATATTATCATAGTGTGAAGGAGTGACCTAAACGCAAAATTACTACAAAAAAATTGTATTTGTCAATTTATATCATATAAAATACAAACATTTGCTGTCTTTACCTTCATATTTAATTATAATAATAATGTGATATTATGTTTCTTGGCTTGGATCAAATACAATTTGAGAAGAAAATGATATAGCTATGAGGCATTTATATTTTTAGCTTGCACAATTTAGATTATTATGCCAAACTCTACTGAGTGATTCACGAGCTCGATTTTCCAACTTATAGACAAAAAAGTTACAATAGTTGATCTACGTTGGGATCAACAATTTTGCTTATTTAGCTCGCTGTTGTGGATTTGTAGATTAAAAATTACTGTATGTTGCTTGATCTTGAAATTTTCTAGCGAGTAGATATTTTTTGGATAATTTACCTATTTAGCTCATTTATAATCCTGATTTATACCTAGAATTTAGTTTCTTAAAATATAGGAGAACAGAAAAGGTAGAATATACAAGACAATTATATTTGTAGGTATATTATGTACAAATAGTATATTACACAAAGAAAGTGAATAAATATTGACAATAATATCATATTCTCCAGTATATTATATGTCTATATTAGTATTATTATTATTATAGATATAGATTCAGCCCGTTTATATTTACGCGACAGACCAAAACTAATTTTAACACCCTCCTTTTTGTGAATTATATAAATAAAATTTTATCTCTTTTTAATAAATATATTCTACTATATTTTGTATCTTATTTCCACTTATTGCTTTTCATATAAAACATATATATTTTATTATATCGTTTCATACCTATATTATACGTAGTTAGTATATGTGTATGTGTTTCAGTTTTTCCTATGTGCTTAACAGTGTTTTTCAGATGAGCTTGTTATTGGGGTTAGCTTTCCAGCTTTTCAAATACTGTACTTTATGTTTGTATGTATTAAAAAGAGATAGTTATATTTATACAACAGTTATATAATTATGACACCAATTTACATAAGATTATTTATACATATATATAATACGTATGTACAATTTTTATATAAATTCTGTATAGCCACCACTAACACTATACCTATTTGTAAATAAACTGTCTATCTACCAATAGTCTTTAGAATTTTTAGATACAGGTGCGTCATTTTTTTGATATTGGACTTGATGTGGTAGAACTATTGAGAAGAAATTTACTATACAGATGGAGAAATTTACTATCTTCCACAGTAATAACTAATTTGCATTTTCCATTTTTTCGTTATAATATTGGTGCTCACATGCTTTCTATAAAGAACCTCATGAAAATTGAACATAATAAAAAAAATTATTTTGTTTGATAAGCGGTATAAATGGCATGAAATGAAGAAAGTAGTATTTGCAAAAGGGAATATCGATAAATTTTTTTACAAATTTTAACAAATTCTGAAAATACCGTAAAAGAGATGCCAAAAAGTGGAGTAAAAATTGCATGCTAATATATGTTCGATTTTGCATGAAAGAGGTATAAACTACTTTTTAATGGCTTCTATCTTGGTTATTTTTGTAGTTGTTCGAGAAATAATTTTTCTTTGTTATTTGCATGCATGAGCTTGTATTAAAGCAAAAAATTGATATTCCCTATTAAAAGTTATTAGATTATTTAACTTTTGGGTTTCGTACAGCTCATTTAACTTCAAAAATTCAAATATCCTACTTTTTTCCATTCATATGCCGCTCCGTACTGCCGCAACGTCTTTCTTCTAATGAAGTTGGGGAGACTTGTCTTTTGGATAAAGTGACGAACTTACAAGTGCAACGAACAAAGAGCAAATAAGGATGTCCTGCTTGGAACTATGAAAACCAACACAAGAGAGAGCTATAGAAACCGTGTAATGTATTTGTATAGGAATGTAGTATATGGATGGAGACTGGATCGGAGAATCCATTTCAAATAATTAAATAATTTCTTTATAAAACTGAAAGTACCCAAATTTCTATTTCGCCTCAATTCACACACACATTTTTTTGTTTTATAAATACGTATTTTGACTACAGTGGTTGTTCACACTATCCCATGTTTCAAATACCTAGAGTTTTCATTAATTATCTTTGAAAATTTAATATTAAAATGATTATGTTTATCATACAGCTTGGTCTTTAGTTGCAGACAAAATTATAGCTAGATTATAGTTAGACACTTTAGAAAACTCCCAGCCCGAAGAATTAAAAGTTTTCGAATAATTTCTCAAAGGAGCGCTAATTTTAACTGTCGTTGTTTAAACTTTCTAGCGAACACGTTAATGGATACATTGCTTTCAGTCACCACACTTTCTCCATCTTCGAACTTGCTTTATATTACGAATATAATTATCTTGGCGTGACTTTGATTTAAGATTGAAAAATCACGATTTATTTTAAATTGAAAGCGAATAAGTTGTAATAGGTGGCCACATTTAGGCATATTTGCTAGTAATGGGATTACATTTATCTTAGATTAATTTTTGAAGGATGTTTTTGAGGAACAACAGATGAAAGACTATTTCAATACAGATATCGCCCGTTCGCTATCGCTACTAGCTCGTTCAAGTTTAATTGAATAACCAAATAAATTATTTAAGTTGTTTGCAAAAAATTAAAGTCGGCTACCTTTTGGTATAAGCAAACATAATAATCATCACCTTCACGGTATAATCAAGTTTTTAATATTAAAAGTATGATGCGTTAGACAAAATATATGAGAGGGATGTTCATCAAACCGAAAGGTTGCATGCACACTTAGTGTGGTAGTTATGAAGGGAAGATGGTTTTGGAATGATGAGTAGCACTTAATTTAGAAAATTTGGTGTTGTAAAAGAGCACTCGTTAATTTATTATTTAGAACCTAAAGTGTGTTTATTTAAATTTTAAATTGTTTTAACAACTCAACTACTACAGTGAATAAAATTATTTTATAAAAAGGGGAGAGGAGGGTTGTTTTTTGTTGGGTAGTAAAATATGAATATCAGAGAGTGTTAATAAATAGCACACGCTATTCAGACAGAATAAAAGACGAAGTAAATATTCTATGTAGGATTTTACAGTACGATTTTTAGTCAGTGTCAAAAAATTTTTGTTTCATTGCTTAATCATTTTAAATAGATAAACAACTAAGCAAAGGAAAAATTCCAAGTTAGCTAATTTCTGTGGAAACAGCAAATGTTACGAAGAACTGTTTTTCCTAATTATCTCGCTCTCTAAGACTTCGAGGTCAATGATGGGCTATCATAAAAATTGTAGCATTTGTTATTATAAGGCTGGTTTTTATATACAGCTCTGTATTATAGTTGTTCGTAATGAATATTGTCTTTAAAACTATGTGCCCTGACCAAAAGTACCCATCTGGACATGATATCCGTATTTAAGTCACGTTGAAAATTGAAATAATTTACAAAAATTCGGTGTTAAGTTTTCAATAAAAATGCCCTTTTTAAAGATCTTGAATCTATTTTGAGATGTTATTTCGATTGGTATTATTCCCGATTGTTTAGTTTTATTCATTTCCAAAGTATTTGATTCATAATTTCATAAGCAAGGGCCAAGAAGCGAGAAAGAATCAAGCCTCTGATTGCTAAACAAAGTAAAAAAGCGAGGAATTTTTTAGGTTTATTTACTCATGCGAGATAAGCCAATTTTTTTTTTGATGATTTATCAAAGATTGTTTAGTCTGTTCTCAATTTTGCCTTGTGTTTTTTAACGATTCATGACACTACCTTATTTTTCAAGGCTTGTCACATAATTGTTGTTTGCGTTTGCCGAAAACTTTGTATTTAATTTTAATCGTTAGATGTAACGAATCAAAGATTATTAGAGCATAACGATCAATGCCATATATAGTGAAATGACTTTAAAATAGATTTGCCTTGCTGTTTTTATTTTTGTTGTTTGTTAATTGGTATAGGTATATAATTTTTTGAATTTGAAGAACTGAATGTGTTTATCTCTTTTCCTTTTGAAAATGTTTCAAAATTTGATAGTTGTATAGAGTTTTCCAAAAGCTGAAAAAAATTATTATTATTTTTTTTTACAAGGTTTTACTGTAAATGTAACATATAATATGCATATAATTTAAAAACACTTTGAATTAATAATGTGAAAATGGTGTTATAATTTTGATCTGATATATATAAACACACACTAAGCATCTTTATTTATTCTGCTTTAACTTTTATTAAGCATTTTTAATGTGCTATTTATATTTTCTTTGTGAATTTACTCTTCTGTAGCTATACTTCCATGGTAACAGTAAATAGATATTTATAGGTGATTTTGATTTCAATATATATTTTTATAGTGATTACAGACTCTTGTACACTCTCGCGAAGTGGAGATGATACTTGAATGTGGTGTCTCGCCTTGCTTGACTTCGCTAAAAATGCGATTTTTTTTACTTATATTTTATCAGAAACAAGTTTTTAAGATATACACAGAGTGTCTATTAAAGTTGGCTACATATGGAAAGAAGTTTTCCATATGTAGTCAACTTAAGTAGCCACCCTGTATAATATCATAAAACTTGCACAGCGGTTTTTTGAAATAGAGGGAGGTACCTACTAGAACGGCACAATTTATTGGTTTGTAAAAAGAAAAAATTTGGCTGTAATTCAATAGAAAAAGCTGATATTCAGGATTGTTAAAATTATCTGTTCATCTAAAAGATTTGTCCTAACATAAATTTTTCTTTTCCAAAAAGCAGGTACCGCATAGTCGTTCTGAAGTGTTCCGGTGGAAATCGAACTATATTTCCAAGTGCCTACAATATTTTGAATCAACCTTATAATGTTTAATGTGGAAGATACATGTTTATACATTTTACATATATTCGGATTCGCTTTTATAAGCTTTTATAAGTACTTATTTTTATTTATTTATAATATATTTAAATTTTTGTTATTATGTTTATTATTTTTAAATTAAAATACATACTTATATTACTCATAAAACTAGATAGGAGTGTTTAATTAGACAGGGTGTTAGGGTAGATGGTGTAAAAAATGTAAAGCAATTAAAAAAAGAATTCAGGAAATTTTTGATACCTGGTATTAAATTGTATATTTCAACATTCACAGATTTTCAATATCAGTAGCATCTAAAACGAGGTGTAAGAGCGAAATAATACTTAAAAGTATGATAGTGATGATACTACTTCCCAATTTCACTTTAGAAAGCGAAAAAATTTCTCCCAATTTTAACATGCACCTAAATTGGTTTTTGATCCTTCCTATTTGTAATAATACTTGACTTTAAGTGTGAATTTATTTTTTGCACCTTAAATGATTTCTGAATTGCATTTTTATTTAAAATGGAAGAAGTTCACGTATCTTTTGTTGAAAATTTATTTAGCAATTTAAATATATAACAGAGAAAAAGAACTGAAAATAAAAAACTGCACAGAATTTTTTTAATGATTTTTTTAGATTTTTACCCATATAATAAACTGTGGGTAAAAAAAATTCTGTGGACTCCAAAGAGAACATCGCCGTTTTGGATTTCCTGATCAGTTTGTGATCATCCATGTGGGAAATAGAATATGAAAGCAAAAAAGTGCTCGAAGGATGGAGTGTTGTGGAAATGAAAACAGACAACGTTGGAATAACTGTGTTTTTTTTATTTTTCAATTAGTTATAAAAAACTATTATAAATAATTTTAAAAAAAGCCATCTATAAGCAGTAAGCAGAAATTGCCAAAGATCAGAACCACCCAATTAATAGTTAAATTATACAGCTTTTTAATTATGATTACTTAGGTGTAGCGTTTTATGATTGAAAAAAGTTTAAGTTTCCGAGGTAACGGTGTAATATCTGTAGCTATATTCATAGCATGTTAATGATGCGAAACCAGAAGATTTTACCCTACCAAATATTATTTAGTATATATACACTACCTACATATTGTCTAACACGCGTATAGAAGTTTTAACTTCAAAAATTTTTCTAAAAGCTAAACTTGTTTCAAAGACAAAAAGATAAAATTAGAGGTTAGTATCATACAATTCAATTTTAGGGGCTAGTATCACCTCTACTAAACTCCTCAATTAATCAAATTTGGAGATTTTTGGCTTTTTTAATGATTTTTGCAAGAAAATCTATAAGGAAGGGAATGGATACTATTTTTGGATTTAGTACCTTAGTAAACATATAATATTTATCAAAAAGCCCATGCCATTGAAAAATGCATGATCCTTTTTTTTGCAGACCTGTGTTATCAGCTTTGTCTTATATTATTTTAGGTGTTCTTGTACTGCCACGTAATTAAAAATTTTTTTGGGCCTCTTATAAAATAAGTTTTTACAAGGGAAATAGTTTTTAAGCATGACTTCTACAACAGTCTCACAATTTTCTAGTTGTTGTGAAATGATTGTCAAATTCTACGTCTGACTCAAGGCCTATACTTTATAGACGTAATAAATAATTACTTATTAGCCAATGATATTAATAAACGCTAATGCATAAACCATTACAGATAGATACGAGATAAAAAATAATAATTGTATGTTTGTTCATCCTCATCATCAACGACCAGAACCGAACACAGCAGAACAGTTAGTTCATTTAATAAGAGAATAAGATGCTGATGATGCTGACGATGATGTATACATAGTAAAGAGGCTGCAAAAAGAATCTTTGAACGTCCAATGAACGTTCAACGAAGGAGGAGCGTCTCTTCCAATCAATTTATATATAAAACGATGTGTATATTACTTACTCCACGTAACTCTGATGAAGAGAACTAGGTGTAGATGATGTGGTCGTTTACTTTCTACTCTAGGTATACTTTTAAGTTTTATTATCATGAATATCATTATAAATTTTAATGTAGGTACATTCTTCTTGTACAGTTTAAATGCATATGACTTGTTCTTTTATCGAATATGTTTTGTTCAAAGAGAAAAGAAATTAAGTTTTAACTATTAACGTCAAATGGCTGTTGGATAGTTTTGCTTTAACTTGAAAAAACAAAATTTAAATAAGGGCTCGAAATCTACTATATTTTTCTTCTCCTACTCTCAGAAGTAAAGTACTTACCCGATAAAGACCATCTTATCAGGTTAACGTCTTTCTTATTTAAAAAAATGCACATGTGTATTAAGTTTGCATAGATGCTAGTTCGCAGCTAGCTAGTCTTGAAATCTAAAACCAGTTGGTTTCTGATTTTTCAACTTGTTTACCTTACAAATTCACGTATTTACTGCCAACATCACATGCAGTAACTACACACTCGCGTAGATCTAGAACATAATTGGTACATGCATCGAACCAGAAAAGATTACATATCGACTTGCAATTTCTTGTTTTATTCTAAGACAAGCCGGTGAAATGTTCGGACGTATAATCCCTCAAAAGATTCCTTGGAAAACACGACAAATAATTTAAAAGAGTAAAATCATTGCAAAATTTCTAGCCTAATTATCAACTTTTCCGAGTGTGTGCGCAAACGATCGCTACTAATTTCTATGTTTTAGCATATAGGTGAATTTTATAGACCCTGGGGGACACACTACGAATTTTTTTAAATGATAAATACATACTTGAAACTTCGTGAGTAGCGGCTTCCTTTTAACGAGTCTACCAAACTTCTATCTATGACTTTCTTTGAAAGTGCTGCGTTCTCAAATGAGCGCGATAACGTCATATTTAAGCTATAGGTCTGACAATACTCAGCAGGAATTTTTTCAGACACTATGCCCACTTGATAGCATTAATAATTATTAAACAATAAAATATTTTTTCCGACAAAAATACTGCACCGTGCACCGTAGTGCCTCATGGTTTATTAAGAATAAAACTGCAAATTTTAACTGGGTTTTTTTTTCCTATAAAGTACTACTAATAGAGTTTAATGATCTTTAAAGTTAAATAGCTTGTCAAATTTTTAAGCAAAGGCCGATTAAATCATCTTAAAAATTAAAAATATATAGTATTTTTTAGAAATTCTTTGCACATCTTTTGGAATTATAAACATCTTAAGAATATTGGAACATTTCAAATCAGATACGCTGACTGAGTGAAAAGTCTTTTTGATTGCGATATAATAATGATTATTTTATGATTATAGACCTATAATATTTTGAACGTTATGGTTTTGAAAAGTATATCTTTGATCACCCTTAAATTCTATTACAATCTCTACTAGTTGATATAATCCAGAATCTTATCATATTACTTTTTTATACAACGTATGTAAAATATATCAAGGTATATTAAGTTTAGTCCCAAGTTTGAGACGCTTAAAAATATTGATGTTACAAACAAAATATCGGTATAAGAGTTATAACATCACCTAATTAGTCCATTTTCGGTTGCCTGTCCGTATGTGAACACGATAACTCAAATACGCAAACGGATATCAAGCTGAAATTTTTATAGCCTACTCAGGACGTAAAATAGTTAAGCTCGTAAATGAGCAGAATAGGTCAATTGGTCTTAAATTTAAAAAATGTTCCTGATAAAAAAATAAACTTTTGTTTGAAACATTTTTTTGTAAACATCACTGTTTACAGTATCTGTCAAATTGTGAACAGTATAAATTGTAGACACACGAAAGTATCATTGTGCAGTCCGCAACCAAATTAGCAAAGAGTAACATTCATGATAAGAATAATCACTAGCTAATTCTTACTGATGATGACTACTTGGTAGTCGAAAATACATATTTTAAAAATACAAAAAACTGATCTAGGAAATTGGGGCAAAAATCGAAATTTATTTCGATATATCCTAGAGTTCTCATTTACTATCTTCGATAATATTTATATGATATGGCACGTATTATATGGGAATATCAGTTATGTATGTATGCTATCTAAGAGTGACCATCTTTCGTTACTAACATTACACAGCCTATGTGGTATTGAAACAATTGACTTTGTTAATTGTTTGTTTTCACTTGTTTAAAACAGCATTTCAAAAATCAAGACTAATAAATCATCTTTAAATAAAGAAAATTTAATGATTTTACAAAGTTATCGTTAGTATTAAACTTTGCATTTAAAATATATACAATAAATACATATAATATATCAAATAGTATCACCTATGCATACTAATTATAATGTAAATATTATATAGTTAAGTATTATAGTATACTTACTTCTTATACATATAATATGAGAGATATGAAGATGGATGAATAACTTTGTATAATATTTATGCAAAACTTTCTAACTTATTTTAGTAGATAATTAGTTAACAAGTTTGAAAATAAGTATCATTATTATCGTTATATTATTACACGAGTTTATATACCCTTCAAAAAAGATTAGGAGATGATGACAGATTTTACTCAAAGATTTTTATACCATGTATATGAAATATATCAAGGTATACTAAGTTTAGTCCCAAGTTTGTAACCCTTAAAAATATTGATGCTATGAACAAAATTTTGATATAGCTGTTCATAAAATCACCTAATTAATCCATTTCCGGTTGTCTGTCTGTCTGTCGTCTGTCCGTCTGTCATTACGATAACTCAAAAACGAAAAGAGATATCAAACTGAAATTTATAGAGTGCTTAAGACGTAAAAAGTGAGGTAGAGTTCGTAAATGAGCAACATAGGTCAATTTGGTCTTGGGTTCGTAGGACCCATCTTGTAAACAGTTAGAGATAAAACAAAAGTTTAAATGTAAAAAATGTTCCTTATAAAATTAACAACTTTTGTTTGAAACATTTTTTTAGTAAACATTACTGTTTATCCGTGAGAGCGCATATTATGCACAAATTGTAGTTTTATATGGATATAAAAGTTATATGCGTGTGACATGTATGTATGTGTAATGAAATAGAGTAGTCAACACTGTCTATACATGGTATTTCAACAGTTAACTGAGTCAATTGTTTGTTTTCACTTGTTTTGCTTATAATATGTAAAAAAAAGTGTTTTCATCTATTCAATTATGGGTATTATTTTCAATTTTTTTCCTTTTTGCGTGTGTTGTAAAGTTATAGTACATTAGGGAGAATCGAGAAAAAGTTTAGCCTTCGATATTCTGTTGTAAAATTAGAAATTAAATTTTTGAATATGAATCTTTATAAAGTGGCGGTAGTACTAAAGATTTTATATATTTTTCAGTATTCTTGGAGGCATAAGCGAAAAAATCATGAAGTGAAATCTTTTAACATCGCCTAGTCTAACATTATAAGATATAACTTTACTATGTATTTCCTTATACTAGCAAATATTTCCGTCTATGTAACATATTCTTATTTACCGTATAAATAAACATATTCTACTATAAATATAGTAAATGTTTTCAATCAAAGAATTTTAGGGGCAGTTTTCGTTAGTTTTACCACTTTTCATCAAGAATCTACGAATTGATTTACGTGAGTAACGCTGCGTATTTGTGTAAAATCTCTTTTTTAACTGATAAAAATGGAGCAACTCCCTAAGTTAACCCATCGCCCTTAAGGCTAGAAAAATAGGGAATGATTGATTTATCACCCAGTGAATTTTCGTCTGTGAACTGATTCTTATTTATGTTCACCAATTTCTATTAAGCCAATATCACTTCACGAATAGTAAAGTGAAGTTGGTTTTTAAAAATCTTTACTAGTATGCAAGATATGAACGTTTAAAATTCCTATTTAAACAAAGAGAAAGATATCGCTAATGACGTCATACGAGGGTATCGCCATAGAGATTACATATAAAACTTTGTTTTGCTAAAAGGAGATGGGCAGCCTTTGAAAGCAATCTTTGATTGCTAATAATTTCTTCGTTTTTTATCAATTTTAATTGGACTTTCAATTATTATAATGGTATCAAGTCTAGTTTTACATTTTTATGAGGCAATTCAACAATAGGATTATTCCGCTGTTGAGGGAGGATTTTGAATAATTTTTGCTTGAAAGGGTATGTTGCTGAGGTGGTCCCATAGCTACTTCATTAAAATTAGAAATTTGAGATATGTACAAATACGTGTAAATGACTTTATTTATGAAGTACATAAAAATATAAATAAAATTTTTTGCAAACAGAACGGGCGAAAAATGTACAAACAAGTAAAAATTATTAAGTACCGACTCCAATCAATAATTTTTTTGTGAGTATTTACGCTTTGAAATCGATGCTAACCATTAATCCATTAATCTTAGCTTAAAATCGATTCATTGACTTCGAATTCAAAGCGTAATTGCTCATACGGAAATGATGGATTGCAGTCGATATAGTTAAAAAATTTTTTTTGTGCATTTCCGTAGAATCCTATTTATTGTAAAAAAATTTTTATAGTTTGAATAAATATTTTTGCCTGTAGTTAACTGTACCTTACATTATATTATATTATTGTTAGTGATGCCCCGACTGTGACTTTCGGGGACTAGCGGATTAGTCGGTTGTAAATTAGTCACAATTGTGTTTTGTTAACTTCACATTGTCTCTAGTTTGTTAATTTTGTATGGGTCAGAGTAAGGTTTTGTATAAAAATATTAAGACATTAGTACAATACTGTTATTATTCATTATGGTTTTTTTTTTTTAAAGTTTGTCTGTAAATTATGCAAGTTCTTCAGAAAATAATTTGCCTAAATATTAATTGTAATTTTCAGTAAACATTATTTTTTTGTATAAATAGTTAAAGCAGCTTAATATGACCAATTGGACAATAATTCCCGTATAGTATAATCAATGCCAAATGGTAATGTCTCATTGTGGGCAGGGAACAGCAAATATTACAAATATGAACAACCATATCAAATTAACCCAATATGTAAGACTGTTCTACAATAAATATATGTTTGTAATTGAATAAATAAAGATTAACAAATAATGATGTGGGTGGCCTCTGTGATAAGGCGTATGTCATAAAAACGGAGGTTAAACCCCCATTATTTATTATTTATTCATTATCAAAATATTAATTAACAATCAAGGTTTTTTTTAAAATGTAATCCTATTTATTGACAAATACATAAAAAGTAAGGATCCGCTTTTTGCCGACTAATCGCTGACTACGAAAGTGGACGGATAGTCGGCTTTACCGACTAGTCGGCACATCCCTAATTATTATTAAGTACATAAACTATATACATATACATACAAACATACATACATACATAAACAGACCGTGCATGCACAGAAGGTACATAAATATAAGTAATATATGAATATGTGTAACTTAATAATATGTTATTCATATCGTTATTACTTACTCCATAAACAATCTTTGTTTGCACTAACAATTGCTTTATATATCCGTATATCGTCTTTGTAATTTATCAGTTTAAAATTTATGGAATATTATTTTATAGTGCAGTAAATTAAACATGAAAAATGATTGAGTAAAAGGAAAAAATCCCTGATTTTTGTATTAATTTTGTTGTTGTATTAGGTTAGATTAGGTTATATTGGCTGTCCACGAAGGGCACACTTAGGCTATAGAGCCCATTGTGATACCATATATGTGTTTTATCACCTTTTCCGCTGATAATTTAATTTATCCTCAATTACTTTCATAGGCTTGGTGTCCCTTCTTCATGCAAATACCAAGCACTACAGCAGCCCATCGCAACTATTAATTAAATAATTATTTTTTTTTGTGACGGAGGTAATCGAACCCGCTACCCTAGGCATACTGCGAACAGAATTTGTTACGCTTTAATCAACTGAGCATTTTTTCCATATTTTTTAGTATATCAAATGTTTTTCAAAACATTTTTCTGCCAAAATTAATAGACATCAACAAAACCTACAAAATTGATTGTGAAACGGATTTAAAATGAACAATTAGAAGGTTAGTCAGAAAAATATTTGGGAATTATTACAATATTTTGTAACATAACATTATTTTATTTAATTAATTTTTATTGAATATATTGTGCCGGTCTATGATTTCAACATAATAGCCATTGATTAAAAAATTGATAGCATTTTTTAGGAAAAGTTTAATTGCAATTTTTCCTGTACTACTTTATCATACAGGTATCTCAAATCTACGCAGAAGCAAAAGACGAGACGGCTAGTATAATACGCATTTTAAGATTAACAAAAAGATCGAGATGTGTCGTGGGACACCCGGTAGGAACTTTCATAACTTGGTACATTATAAATGTAGCGCTTACTTTTTTATTTACAAGATATTTTTTTGAAAATTTATGGTATTAATTTTAGAAGTCAAATACTTGTTTGATTCTTTAATGAATTTAATTTGATAGCTACTTTTAGTTTTTATTGTACGAAATTATAGTATAAGTTTAAAAAAACCATACTTCTGATTTAGTAGTCAACCCAATATATGTGAGTACATTACGTTTGATTTGATTCGATATATTTATTATGACATAATATAAAAATTGCATTGGACTCTTACTTTAAATTTCTCTGTTTCTTATCAAAAAATTCAAAACTCAATTTTTTTAAATGATAAAACATTCAATTTTGACAAAAAATACAAATTTGACAGTTATAAAAAGATTTTTATATTTTCTGAAAATTTACGGCTTGAAAAAGTTATAATTTCCTAGGTAACCCAATTTTTGGTGTCTGTTGCAGTTTTTTTGGTTTTTACTCCCAGCCAGCAAACAAATATCGTGCGTTAGGGAACATAGTTCCATAAAAAACTAATCCAACTTCCAACTAATTTCAAATGGCGTAGATGCATATTCTTATAGTTAAAAACAAAGATGCCTGGTCTATATAATTGAATGTAACATATTTTGAAACGTTGGATGTTGTTTATATATATTAGATTATTGTATTAAATTCTCAAATGAAAACATCTTCATGAATACAGAATATAATGTAGTTATTCTCAGTCTCTGAATAATCATTCTACCCTTAAATAAATACTATATACAATATAATATAGTTGATAATATGTATATGGATATTAGTAAGTATATTAGACATGTAGATTATCATATATAAGGTCTTATTTGTGGTGACTAATTAACCGCAATATCAGATCAAAGTACTTTACTTTACGAAGTAGACGTAAATATCCGTTATTTATGCATATATATATTATAATTACATATTAATATGCTACAATTAACTATATATATATATATATGTTTTTAGATTTTATAAGGTCTATTACATTGGCCATAATAAATTGTTAACTCTTCTAAAGCAATTTTAATAATTTTTTTTCTGTAAATGTTTACAGAAAAGTTCAAAAGAATTCCATAATATCTATGTATTAGGTCAAATTGTTTTTATTAAAAGAGATCTTTGGTAAGTGTCCAACAATACGTGACTAAAGAGACTCTCAATATAGTGAAATACAATGCTTCTCATTTGTTGAAAATTTTGTTACGTAATTTGTGTTCTTATTAAATAACTGTCAAAAGAGGCCTTTCGGCTATGATCTGAAATCGCCTTAATTATTGTATTGATTTGAAGCTTAACGAATGTATACAGTTTTAAAGAAAGCTGAAAGTATTCTCGAACTAACGTGGAGAATTTATTACGAATTTTTGGTGGTGATTGTAATTGCTTGCTTAATATCGGCTATCTGTATATCTTGACGAAAAAACGAATGGTCGATAAATAATGTGATGTGATCCTTACTGTATATCAAGAGTTCACTTGACTGGACGATTAATTCTATTATTCTAAGGTTTTTGACTCGTTATGGGTAATGGGCATTGTGTCTGAAAATTCAAAATTTTTGTATACTTATGAAGGATATTATAATACAATTATGCACTATAAAAATTTGAAGTCGATTGTCCGTCTGTAACTGGAGATAGGCTTAATTAAAGTTGGAATAGTTAACATGGAGAGCATAGAAGTGGTTAAGTTTTTTAATTATAGAAAAAAAATAACCTTTAGATATTCCCCAAAAACTTACTGAACATCGATGTATTTGTTCTGAGTTAAAAACGACTGTAGTTAGAATATTAGTGGTTGAAGAGAGATGACTATATTAACAGAACTTTACACAAAACTTTGTTCACTATATATTGTATGAGAAACAGTCGAATGGTACCTTAGAGTTAAAAATAACACATTATTTAACGACAAGCATGTATAGTCATAGCATTTTACAAAACCATTTTTATAATATTGCACCGAGAAGAACGCCTTAATAAATTTACACTCCAATACTTACTCTTAAAAGCAGAAACAAGACATCAATTTTTATTTCTGTATGGCCTCGCAGTCAATATTTCGGGTATGTCCATTCTACAATTAACTAAAACTGTATAAAATGATTAGGTATTATAAGAAAACTTGATTAATTTTTCATTTGTATTAAACATGGTTAGAAGTTCGTTCCGTGATATTTTAGTCGCAAGTGTTTTCAATAGAATTTGAGAATCTAAGATAATTAAGGATCTTAGAAGCAGTAGGACAAAACTTAAACGTATATTTTTTATTGTGAAATAAAATCATTTTACTTAAAAAACTGTTTATACAAAAACTGCATTTAAACAAATAATTTAGTTTCTATTGAATTAACAATTAATAATTTTTTTATTATGACGTGAGTATAATTTAAATTCAAAATTGTAAAGATTTTACTACGACATAAAATGACATAAATGTTATAAGTATTTGTCATACATATTATAATAATGTTGACATACAAACAACCAATTAAATAAATTTTTTAAAATATCAAAAAATTCCCACGAATAAATTTGTTTCTATTCAAATTGGAATTTAAATTCTAGCAATTATTCTAAAGTTTTAGTCAAATGTATTGTAGCAAATGTGCAGTACATTTCTAAATGGCCTTAGTTTAATTCAATGATAAAAATGCTGGAAGCTATTAAAAGTTTACTAAAATTCAAACTTTCAGTAAGAATTATAATTTTTAAAATTTTAATAATAAAAAAAGTTAACACACCCGTATCAAAGTAAATTGTGCTTTGTTTTGAAACTTATACCTAGTTTATCTTGAAAATGTCAACCACAACTCCATAACAGTAGGTACCCTAAAGTCAACATTCTAAACAAATTAGAATGATAGTCAACCTCAGATTGAAAAATAACGGCATTCAAATTTAGGCCTGTAAAAAGTTATCATTTACTTTGCTAAATTGAATTGTTTTTTTTTATTCAAATTTCAAAAAAAAATTATCCAAAAAAATCACTCCTAGTGGAAGAAGATAATCGACTCCTAAACAGATGAACTGATTATTTAAAAGTTATTAGTTTAGGGTTCCGCAACGACTAGAAAAAAGGTGATGGTCTGATTTAAGAACAATCTGGATAAATCTAACTTTTTTATAAAAAAAAAGATCGATTTATCCGTTTAGTAGCCACGATGCCACAAAATCAGATTTGATCAATTCGTATGTGGCATCGTAATGTGATTGATACTGTTCTTAGCTATATGTTTCAAGAAAATTTATCAGCCGTTTAAAAACCATTGTTTCTTTTCTAGTTCAAATCACAATTATTTATTTCAAAATAAATTGAAGGATTATTAGTAGGATGAGACAATTTTCAAATTTCTGTACGAAGTTACACATAGCTTCAAGTTTTTCATAAAACTAATCTAGTTAAGAACTGAGCTATTATGTAGAGAGCAGGATCTGTACGAGCATCGGCAGGATTACGTTTACGAATAACATCTGAAGCATTGAGGAATAATGGTAGACACAAGCTGCCTTAGTCTGCTTAAGGATTGATGAAATATTTTTCTGTATATTTTCTTTTATGGCAGGTGGTACAAGTGAATCACTTCTATATAAGCGCCAATATACAGCTAGCTTCAAATCACGAATTAATAAATACCATTTCATAAGAATATTTTCAGAAAAAAACATCTCCATTAACATAAAAATAATTCAAATTACCAACTGTAAAATATAAAAAAACAACACACGTAAGTGTTTTATTTCAAAAGATTTATTTTATTTATAGGTTAAGAACTAGGCGTAAGATTTTATATAGGTATTTAAGAGCGGCTAAAAAGTTAAGAGGATGTTGTCAACAACTTCTTCCTAAACAAAAATTTTCATAACCGCGGAATTCTTGCGTAACAACTTTTTACTTTACGAAAACTTTAATAGCCGGGATCTTGTTTTCCAGTGAGCCTATATTCGAAAAGAATTGAGTAGGTACAACATATAAAAATTATATTGGTCGGCACCCAACAAAGCCCGACTTGAATTTTTAACGGATATTTACGATATTTTGAGTCTCGGACAAAATGATTTTTGATACAATTATCTTCTTATTTGAATACGGATCTCAATGAATTCATGTGTTTTCTTCACAACAGTGTCTCGAATTTTCATTCCTTCTGAAATGACTTCTGAATATTAAAAATATTTTGTCAGTTTCCACATCTGTCCGTGTCGCTAGGAGGGAAGTTTCAATTTTAAAAACAAAGACTATTTTTCTCCTTTTGTTCATATTTTTTGGGCTTTAATTTTTTGGCACATAACCCAATTTTTTTGAAAATAGAATAAAGCCCATGGTACTTGCTTATAATGTACCATTCTATAGGTGAAATAATTTTTAAAATTTTTCTTTTTAGAAGCTAAATTTCTAAAAATCCGTTCTTATTGAGCGTCTACATCACGAAATGAGTAACTCTGCTAAATTTTGAGTTTCTTTTTCTATTTTACTCTTATTATATAAACCCCTAGTATTCTGCATTTTCAGATTTTGGAAATCGTAATCGAAAAACTACAGAAAACTTCTTCGAGCCTAGTTGGTTACTTAGTTCTTGTCAATGCAACGACAGTTTAATCAATTAACAATCCCGTTATAATTGACAAATTAGCACTACAGAGATTAGAAACAATAAGAACTATGCTAGACCCTTAATATTAGATTTCTGACCCTAGAGCTATTCTTCCCAAGTTATAAACATTTTAAAAAACATGAAAATCTAAATATGTTATATGTTAAGATGAATGTTATTATTATTGTTTGAAACGTTTCTTAAAGTTTTCTTTTTTATTTTTTATTTAAAGCAAAAAAAAAGTCATTAGTTGAAAACAGGCAATCGTTGAGTGGTCTTTTAAAAAAAATGAATAGAAACGAAAGTGTAATTTGTTAAAATGCCACTTACTTGATTTTCCTCCTTGTTTTTTTGTTTAATGGTATGGGTGGTGTGCGCCAGGATCTTACTGACGATGATGATGATGGTGGTGGTGTTACTTGCCACCATTGCTAATTCTAGCCACCCACTGTTTTCCAACAAACACTAAGTGTATTAGATATATATTCTATTTCTGTTTGTACATTTACGGTAAGAATTGAAATTCGTAAAATTGTATAGTGCCCACGACAGATGCACGGTGATAGGATAATTATTGTTATTGTCTTGTTATTTCCTCTGATCATGAAGTTCAGATGAGTCTTTATTTTTTAGTTCTCATCATACTCATAGCAAAAATAATATTATATAGATATATTTTTTATGTGTAGATGTCAGTTCAAGTTTTCCTTGTAAAGGGATGGGCCGATTTTTATGATACTTTTTTTATGTATTCAAGTGAATTCGATGATGTTTTTGATTCACCATTCGGTCCACTACAACTGATTTTGAGGATTCCGCACCAAAAAATAAAAAATTCATTAAATGGTGGGAGCGCATATAAAAAGTATATTACATTAGTATTACAACTTACTTTGTACTATGTATTTTTAATAATATTGAGGTACTATTTAATATTAAAATTACATCAGTATGACAACTTACTAGGTACTATGTTTTTTTGATAGTATTGAGATATTATTTATTATTATTAGGTATTGTGAATAGGTCTGTATTAAAGCTATATGCGAGCGCAGCGAGCTTCATTGTCGAAGAGCTCTAGCGAGGCCGAAAGCAAGACCAAAGGTCGAAGAACAAGACGTGGCCCGTTCAATGGATAAGAGTAAAATTTGGTTTTATTTGGCATGCTGAGCTTAGTAAAGGTATTAATGAATTGGAGTTACGTTTTCACAGGACACCATCCGTTGAGTCCGGTAGTAAAATATAATTTCATATGGCGTGTATTATTTTTATCGCTAATAGAATATCAAAATGTCTCTTGCGATGTTTTCTAGTTTTTGACATGCTGCGAAAGGTTGATTATAAAGGCCAATTCCAACACAACTCATTGTGAACAGAAACTTAGGGAAAGCCACACTAAAATTTGAATTGTATGTCGGTATAAAACCAACGTTACGTAACGCAGTTGATGACCCTCCCCTCATGTGAAATTTCGTAATAAGTTACCTTCCCCCTTCCCCTAAGCTGAACGGCCCTAAGCTGAAGTATTTTAAAAAGAACTGTTGATCAAATTATAATATAGATAAAAATTGATCTCTAAGTATATTATTCTTATTGGCTTTGTTTGAACGCATCATCGAAAAATTATCACACTACTGGCAACAAGGTACAACACGGAATAAGCCACTATGAAATGTTTGATTATTAAATAAATTTTTATGAAATTTTGTGCAAAAGCTTTGCAATCAAGGTCAATAACAATCGAGGAAAATATTGAGCGTTATAGTTTACAAAAAGTATTTAAACTAGCCATTGCACAGGTTTTGATGATTTCATTCATGCCTTGAATCCAACCAATTTCTCATACCAAACATTATTATAAACATTATATTGGCTGGATGGATGAAGAAGAAAGAAGAAGGTTTATTTCTTTCATATTCTCGCACCACAAACAAGCTTGTTCTTTTTAACTTTTTAAAACACTAGTTAGGAAGCTTTTTTAAATTTGTCAAACAAGATTTTCTTCATCCCTACACTTATATCTACTCTCTGAAACTTGTATGCTATATAAAAAAAACAAACATGCTCAGACGTTCTCAAACAAAAGAACATGTTTTTTAATATTCTCTGGGTTTTTTTATTTCGATTGTTTTCGGTTGAAATTTTTTACATTCCACAATAAAGATCACCTAACATCTCTCTTTAGATTCAAGAAAGAGGTGGAATATTGGTTATATTGTTCCATATTATATTTTTCAGCGTGCGTTTAAGGCTATTATATTTTAATTATGGAAGCGCAGGGAAGTGATGTATTAAAGACATTAGCAAACGATCACATTAGCATACATCCAGACTTATCTAATTAAACCAAATAGGTAATTAACCTAAACCAGCTTTTAAATAAAAAGAACGGGAGATATCGTGGAACACTGGTAGAATCATTATAAATGTATCGTACCTTATAAATGTAGCGCTTACTTTTCTGAAAATTTAATGTATCAATTTTAGAATTCAAATACTTCTTTTATTCTTTCAAGAATTTAATTTTAACTACTTTTACTTTTTACTGTATCAATTAATTGTAATATTAGTTTAAAAAAGACATACGTTTGATTTAGTAGTCAACCTAATATGTGCATACCTACATTTGGTTTGATCAGGATATTTATTATGACATAACATAAAATTTCCTTGTACTTACTTTAAATTATCTCTATTATCTTTAACTTCTTATAACTCACTTTTACTGATAACTGACTGATAATCCACATTTTTTTAAATGAAAAAATAAAAAATTTTGATAAAAAATACAAATTGACTTATTATAAAAATATTTTTGCTTACTCTCAAAATTCATAGCAAGATGAACCGCTTAAAAAAGATTTAGTTTCCTAGGCGACCTAGGTGAAAATAGTCGGTTTTTGGTGTGGTTTCTTGCACTTTTTTTGGTTTTACCTCCCAACCAGCAAACAGATCAGAACGATAACGTACGATAAGGAGCATAGTTCCAAAAATTACATTTACATCGCTCCTAAATAGGCATTTTAATTGTCAGAAAACAGCCTTACTGTTAAACTTCCGCTGTACTACATCGAGAGACATTCTTTGGAGTAATCGTACCAGTGTACTCGAGGTGTTTCTACGGGTCTCGACCTTCCCAAATTCATGGAATGCGATTGTGAAAATGTTAATAAAATATTTCATAAGAATCTTCTCTTCATAAAATGAATGAATATTTTATGCAAATAGTGGAAACATATTTTTTTCTTGAAATGCACATTTTTATTTTTTACTAAATGAGAACGGCAATTTAAACACATTTCGATACATTTTGTTTGAGAACTGTTTTCAATCTATTCATTCAGTTTTATTTGTGATTGGAACGATATTAGTGGACGGGGTGAACAACCACTTTGTAAGGGTCGAATTCAAGTAAACAAATTTTTTCCTACTGATAAAAGGAATAAGTTTATTGTATACGTTTGTGTTTTTTTTCTTTTTAAAAAGCATTTTATATATTTTTACTCTTTAAAATAACGTTGAGTGAACGTATTTATTAGACTTATCGATAATATATTTTCACAACCGTAAAAAAATTTTTTTTTGTCATAAAATTATTTGCATTAATATTAATGTAAGGAATATTTATTAAGTTAAAAGCACATAGATAGATAATTTGCTTTTATAAGTAAATTAATGAATTTCATTTTTTTATTTCAAAAGATTCGAGAATTCTATTTGAGAAGAGTGGTGGCGAAGATAGAAAATGAGTGGGGAACGCTTCCTATCTTAGCTTTACCTTTCTATGTGTATTAGTTATATTATAATACATACATAAGTGTAGCTGTATTCGACCGATCTAATTATCTTGGGCTTAGGAAAAAGGGTGTATTGAGCTTACTTCAATTTATCTTTTTCGAAAGCAGAGACGTTTTTCTTCCAAGAGATTTCAATTCACGGAAAAATAAAGAGAAAAGCTTAATTTGATAAAATATTGCGATGATTCTTGCTATAACCTTCAACTGAATCAGTCTGTTCCTATATTCTAGCGTCGAGTTTGTTATGACGCGACCCTTGGTTTCCGCACTATGTCTTATTCATCGCAGATATCGCTCATGGTTTTGAAAATTTTCATAAACTCTTCTCCAACGTCTCCTCTTCTTTCAATTAAAATGTGTTTTGTAGCATCAGCTCGTTCTCCTCGCCAAGACGATAGCCTTAAAACATGCATGGATATCTGATTCATTAGTGGAAATGGGCCTCATAAATGGATACATTTACAAGACTACTTGCTAGTTTAAATTTCATATGGACAGATTCTCAATAAGAAGGGTTTTAGCCCCCAAATCCTCTCCCTTGCGCACGGGCTTGCCTGAAGTTCATCATATATTAACTCTTGGCCAAGCCTTTTATAACCTTTCATAAATAATCCATAAATTGAAAAATATTTTTAAATAACTTTTATATCAATTGATATTTGAACGACTTATATATGAAAACCATAAAATGAATTATTACAGAAAATTCAAATAGAAAATTAAATTAATTTTCTTATTTATGTATATCCGTTTATACAATGAATTTAATTTCACATATTATGAGTATTCCACATATTATTTTGTACTATGTTTTAATAGTGTTGTTGTATTTTTGGGTAAGTGCATATGAATACTATATGTATACAGTATGCCAATTAAGCTAGAAAGTGCATAAACATGTAGAAGTACACACTTTTGGATGTTAAAAATAACAGCTCTCTTGAGAATTGCTTAAATTGAAATTTTTGACCGTCCCTTATTGGCTATCAAAGTTGGAACTTTCTGCGTGGGTTAAAAATACGAGCAGACTTAACCTGGAATTTTAAATCATATCATTTAAACTTAATAAAACCACTAAATAATACCTTTAATTTATAACAAATTCGTTGGTACCACGAAAAAAATTTTTGCCCAAATCTTGTCTTGTTAAAAAGACAAATAAATTTATAAATATGCAGCTGCTTGTGTATAATTTGTATATGTACGATGTCTAAGTATTAAGTACAACAACACGTCTGATGCGACAAATAGGGTACGTATGTACCTATGAGCATATTTTTATGAATTCTACCTTAATTGCCTTTAAAACGTCATGCCTTAAAAGCCGCAAAAATATGAGGTATTTTGGAATAAAAAAGGTTAAACGGAGCTGAGAATTTAACACCTCCAAAAGGATCTTTCTTGTGTTGTTACAATTTGCAATAGTATTTTTGTTGGGAATCGTAGTTTACGACAAATTACAAATTACGATATTTACAATTTAAAATAAATGGTGAAAACGCATATAAATAATATATTACAATACATTTCACTATTCAAATGTATTTATTTGCGCTCCCACCATAATAATCTAGAATTGAGAACAGCTATTTGAGTAGTATTGAGGTATTATGATTATTGTTTAGGTATTGTGTATATGGGAGCGCAGCAAGCTCCACTGCCGAAGGTTTCGCCAAACCGATGGCCAGTATTTCCAAAGTTTTAAGTTTTCACTTCCGTTGACAGTTCCCATAACTCACTATCTTTTTTTCGTGTAGTTTATGTCAAATCGTTCAATCGTTATGTCTCAAAATGCACATAAACCACTATTTTAAAACAATAAAACAGTTTATCTATTATGAGTGTGAAATCCACATATCGTGTTAAATATCGGTCTATTAAACTTGTCGTGCTGTATATTTTATACACAAATATATGATTCACATTAAATGTCTTTATACTATCTAATGTTGAGTATATAGTATTTTAGAGAGAGGGGAAAAGATTGTGTAAAAAGTAGCTTCACAAAAAAAGGAACAAATAAAACTGATACATATTATTTGCTAAAGTACTATCTATATATGTGTATGTGTATGGTTTAGTACAAGGGGACTGAAATAAGCAAGCATAGTAGTAAAGTTTCTATAGTAGTTTCTAGCGATGTAGCATACAAGAATTTGTAACATACATTGATAGCAAGAGTGGTATGAGTAAAGCTTTGAGAATAATACAAGATTTTATTTCAAAAGGAAGTTATCAGGGAATAGATAATACTATTATTATACTACTGGATGCATTTGGTTTTATGGGGCGTAGATAAAAGTTTCCGTCATCCTTTCGTTCTGTCGTTCAGGGGGGTCTAAAGCTCGACAATTGCTATATGTTTAAAAAATGTAGTATATTGTAATGTTTTCGTAATGTATATTACGTAATGTATATTTTGTAATTATTATTTATTTTATTTGGATAATATAATTGAATAAATATTTTTTGATTTTATCGATTTTTATTTTATGAGTTTTTATTCAAGAGTTAGGACAGAAGTACTTATAGTTGAAATGTGCAATACGCATATTATAGGCCTTCATCCAAGGTCTAGCTATAAATCCAAATTTACACATTCAGTAGAAGTTCATTATCTTTGGCATTGTCAACTTTGACGTAGTGCCTATTAGGAAGTTGCAACTATCCTCCAGTCTAAACAAATTGAATGTCGAGTACTTCGGAATAGACTAATCTACGCAGAGTTGCTTAGGCATCCTGTTCTTCGGTTACTGAGTTATTTTCCTAATCTTTTATTGAGGGTATTTTCCGCTACTATATAGTCCGTTGATCGGCACAGGAGATTTGTATCTTGATATAATCTCTTCTCTGTTAATATCGTCGAGTGTGCGTAGTCTTAAAGCACTCTTTGAAGTCAACCCTTTAACGTACCACTCTAGTGTTAGCAGATCTAAGGTTACTTCAAGTGCAGTTTGAACTGGGTCGTTCTTCATTTCTGTGGTTACTATAAGGCTACTAATTGAGGTGCTTTCTGTTTCATGGCCTGCACAACTTTAGACTTCTTTATCTTTTATTGCATGTGTAATATCCCACTTTGTTTCCATTTGTTCATTTTTTGTATTTGAATAAATTTTTGAGGCATATTTCGTAGACACTCCCTTACTTTATAGATTGTTACTTAATAACCCTACGAAAACAAAAAAGTTAGTGTTAATTTACATTTAAAAAATATTTTATAACAGGTGACATTTACTTTACCAATTACATGTAAACAATTAAGAAATAGTCATATTTTCAACAAAACCTGTGATTATTACTTATTATTGTTGTTCACATTTAATTATGCACACAATATTTACATCATGGTCTGTTCGACTAATTTTGATATATAATATGTTACATTCAATCGTAAACTAATTATTGACAAATATCTTGTCTAGTAATCTTAATTAAAGAGAATTGAAAAAAATACACTCGAACCAGGACTCGAACCCGAACTTCTTGGATTCATGTCAAGCGCCCTACCAATTAGGCTATTCGAGTTCTAGACACGAATGCAATTTTTTCAACTCAATGAATTTTTTTACTTTGTTTATCCACTTTATTTATTATTATTACTTATTATTGTTGTTCACATTTAATTATGCACACAATATTTACATCATGGTCTGTTCGACTAATTTTGATATATAATATGTTACATTAAATCGTAAACTAATTATTGACAAATATCTTGTCTAGTAATCTAAATTAAAGAGAATTGAAAAAAAAAAAAATAAAAATAAAAAAAATATCCTGTGATTTATTGCAAATTTCATGAAAGGACATCGATTCAGTTGTCCTCTGGACAAAAAAATTGGACACAGAATAACGTCAATCAATAACACCAACCTTTGATGGCAAGTTTGCATATTCATTGCTGCTTTTAAAAAATTAATGAAAAAAAAAATTAAGTATCCACTTTTCTGAAACTAAGTTTATATGTGAATGAAGCCACGGATAGCGGCTGGAAAATGCTAATTTTATAAACAACTAGTGAAAACAAACAGTTGACTGAGTTAATTGTTGAAATACCATGTATAGACAGTGTTAATTACTCTATCACATTACACATATACCTATACATGTCACACAAATATAACTGATAATCCCATATCAATACATACTAAAAAATTTGCATCCAATGTGTGCCCTCGTGAACAGTGATATATTTTTTTTTTTTTTTTTTTAATATTTTGGCAAGGGCCATTAAGCCATTAAAGCAGTGATGTTTACAAAAAAATATTTCAAACAAAAGCTGTTTATTTTTGGATAAAGAACATTTTTATATTTAAACCAAGATGGGTCCGTAGGGTTAGTATTTTCCAGCCGCTATCCGTGGCTTCTAAGTTTATATGTGAGTATAAACTTAGTTTCAGAAAAGTGGATATTTAATTTTTGTTTCATTAATTTTAGAAAAACAGCAATGAATATGCAAACTTGCGATCAGAGGTTGTTGTTATTCATTGACGTTATTCTATGTGTCCAACTTTTTTGGAGGGGACAACTAAATCGATGTCCTCTTATGAAATTCGCAATAAATCACAGGTTTTGTGACCAAAATGACCTATGTTGCTCATTTACGAACTCGACCTCTTTTTGTACGTCCTAAGTGCGCTGTAAAAATTTCAGCTTGATATTTTTTTTCGTTTTTGAATAATCGTGTTCACAGACGGACGGACAACCGAAAATGGACTAATTGATGATTCTAGCATCAATAGGTAGCATCAATATTTTTAAGCATTACAAACTTGGGACTAAACTTAATATACTATGTATATTTCATATATGCATGATATAAAAATATATTTATAAAATATACATTGTATATAATTGTATAAATAAATGTAGATTATTGAATATAATATAATAATTAAAATATATAATGTTTATAAATTGAGTACATTTATATGTATTTAATTATAACTGGAAAATAATTTGAATATAATGTATAAACTTATACTCTCTTGCATAATTAATAAGTGAACAGTAGCGAAAATATAAACGTTATTATATTATATGTGTTATGTTGTTGTATTTTATATTATTTAGGTACTAGTGTGTCTTCAAAGTATACAGGTTGGGTGAATATTTCTATCTTGTTTGCACTTAGGACACAAGATAGTATGCTAAGTGTAAAAAAGATATTTATAAATTCTAGAAAGAAACTTTTAGGGTACACTTACTAAATTAACGCTCAGAAAGAGTATTATTTAAAATATTTCTATTAAATGTACATACATTCGAGAATAAATATCGAAAATAACTTTACAAGATTGTAATAAGAATTAAGTTTAGTTAATATTATCAGCCGAAATTATAGAAAATCTATAAAATTTTTAAAATGTCGGTTTTTAAAAAACTTACATTTTTTGTCGGGGAACTTTTATACGGTTGAAAAGATTTACATTATCCAATTTTACTTACTAACTAGCTTACGACATTTTTTTGACATACAGCATGCTGTTAAATCTAGTCCAGTGTTCCCTTCTGTTTTCGTAGGAGAGAACGATAATTATGTCTCCTGATTTGACATTGAACTCAGGCAGTACACGTCAGAGAAAAATGAAAATCAAAAATAACAATTTCCGAAAGTTTAATATTTATCCTCGATTTGATTAATCTTTACGCTTCTGTACTGCCTGAAGGTTAAGTAGCAAAAAAATGTTTCGGTTAAAAAATTTCTTTTCTAATTTCACTTCTTAGAGTAACTTCTTTCTAATATAAGCTTGGTTTTAGATTTATGAAAACCTATCGAAAATGTTTTCACTGATTATAATTCGTTTCGAAGTATAGTTATTGAGATCGTTATATCTTGAACAGACAATACAGTTCATACATCCGATTTTCATAATTTTTAAGTAGTAATTTCCTTAATAAAAGATTAGTAGAAATATTTGAGAGAAATTTTTTTACTCATTTTGAAGCCCCGAACTAAAAAAAGGGATGTTATAAGTTTGACCGCTATGTATGTGTGTCTGTCTGTGGAATCGTAGCGCCTAAACGGATGAACCGATTTTAATTTTTTTGGTTTCATTTGAAAAGTAATTTAACAGAGAGTGTTCTTAGCTATCAAGTGCGTTCATAGGGTTCTGTTCCCGAAAAAACTAAAAAATTGGCGATGATCTTCAAAATCGAATCAGTTTGAAAAAGGCATGACATATAATTTTAACATATAAATAATTACTGTGGAAATGAATGGTAAAATAATCCTGGCTCAATTCATTTAGATAATTCAAAACAATAATTCAAAAGAACTCAAATATTTCAATTTCAATTAAAATATTTCAAAAATTTGTCCCAAAAAATGATAGCTATTTAAGTATCCTTTTCATCTCATCTAATGTCCTTGACCATCACTTTGATATTGATTTAAAAAGGAGTGTTATAAGTTTAAAGTGTTTATCTGCTCGTCTGTGTGTTTCTCAGTGGCATCGGAGCCCCTAAACGGTCGAACCGACTTGATTGAGTACATTTTATAGCTAAGTTTCCAAAAATCGGTTTACAAGGAATAAATCACATTTGTCGGGGGTTTTAAAATTTTGTAAATTTCATTTGCACCTACATGATTTTATCAGCGAAAGACTTGAGAAATAAATCTGTCATAGCTAAGGAATAGATTTCCATATAATCAGATTCATCAATATTAATTTTTTCCTTAGGGTTTCTGTTTCGGGCATCTCCGGTTTCGAGCCGGAGACTTGGAGTTAAAATTTAAAATAGTAACAAAATTTTCTGAAAAAAAAATTATCTATTGCCGGAGAGTCTATCACTTCTTCATTTCTCTATTCGTTTGGTCACATGATAATTTCAATGATACATTCTGTATCTATATTTTCAATAATCTTTAAAATCTACATTTCCCATTCAAAGCTAAACTAAAATATCGTTCATTTCCTATATTCCTATACTACAATAATATTGAAGTATTGAAGGATTTAAAGGATATATGTATAATAACATACAAATATCGAAAAGTTTTACGTACGAGTTCATTTGCATCATTCAAAGTTATATCAACAAAACCCAGTAATGAAATTAAATCAACATTCTCTGTAATTAACACATAAAAGGAAGTATAATAACAAACAAACAAACAAACAAATATATCGTTTCGTTCGTCTAATTTTCATCAGTCGTTATTATTATTAGAGTTTGTTATACAGTGCAACCTTAATATAACGAACCTCAATATAACGATTTCCTCGATTTAACGAATTTTTCGTAATCCCCTTGAATTGTCCATAAGAGTCAATATAAAATATACCTCTACATTACGAATATTCTTTGCGTACAACCTCTATATAACGAATTTTCAACTATCAAGAAATAGTATAAATACATAGCAAATACATATACATATGTAGTAATTTGATAAAAATGTGTTATCATTTATTAGTATAAGTACGTAATACATATTGAGGTGAATAAAACTATTCTTTTACCTCTTTATAACGAATTTTAGACCAATCTAACCCCAACATAACGAACCTCAGTTCAACGAATTACTTGATATAACGAATATTTACTGGTTCCCTTCAGATTCGTTATATCGAGGTTGCACTGTAATACACTTCATCATACCATATTTAAATATACTACCTCTTTCTCTTTAGTCTATATAGTAACTAACCGTTACCCATCTGCTATGCTGGACAATAGCCTATTTAATAGAATACAAAATTAAAAAAACAAGTGAAAACAAACAATTGATTAGAAATCAAATGAGTTAATCGTTGAAAAGCCATATATAGACATTGCCATATATAACACCTCTTTCTTGGATACATTGTTTAACGCGTATTCTGTCATACTCGTGGTAGGCCTATGCCTAGATGTAAGTTGAACACTAGGTATAATGTTATAACTTTATTTGCGCCTTCACGGGGAAACAGTGATGTTTGCGAAAAAAAGTTTTGAACAAACGTTATTTTTTCATAAGGAACATTTTTTAGATTTAAACTTTTACAAGATCCCTAAGGCACCACGACTCAATTGACCTATGCAGCACACTTACGATCTCAACCTCACTTTTTACGCCTTGAAAACGTTATACAAAATTCAGCTTGATATCTCTTTTCGTTTCTGAGTTATCGTGTTAACGGACGGACAGACGAACAGACAGACAATCGGAAATGGACTATTTAGGTGATTTTATAAACAACTATACCAAAATTTTGTTCGTAAAAATAAATTTTTTTGATGATATCATATGGTTGAAAACATTGAAAAATTGAAGTGGCCAGAACATTCCCATCGTTAACAATTCATTCCTTAACAGTTATGTTCAGTTCGTTTTTGCCTCAACGTATCCATCTTGGTGTTCCATACATGTAATTGTCCTATTAAAAAATTGTTTAAATACACTCCTACATATTTCAGGAGTAATTTCTTGAACCATTTCTCTTATTATCTGTTCAAAATGATCTACATTTCTAAACGACTATTAAAATTCCTATTGAACTTTCTCAATTTGTGAACATCCTATACATTCAATGTCAACAGTGAATAGGTTATTGTTAATACTTTTGAAAGCAGAGCTTTTTATAATGAATAACTTTTTTTCGTAAACCTTATAATAAAAAAGTTTTCCATATGTAACCAACCTAGCTAGACACTCTGTATATGGAATCTATATCCTTAGTGTTTACATTTAAAAAAGGTTGGAATAATCAATTCGAAGAAGGTTCAAGAAGGGAATGTGGTCCGCCCTTTATCATCAGAGATGCTTTGCTTGAAAGTTTACATCACTCTAAAAAAGAAGGGTCTAATAAAGCAAAAATCTTGGTTTAAAAAAATAACAAATATTTTCTGTGAATTTGATCTCATTCGGTCGAATTGTTCAAAAGTTACACGATTACAAACAGACGCACCAAAGCTTATATACATAAGGATACAACCATGAACCAATGTATTTTCAAATGAAAATATCTTCTTCAAAATATTCAAATTGTGGTATTATATAGTATAACGTATATTATAACCTCTATTTATTCTCATTTATACATTGAATGTAACAGGAATAATGGTCTTATTTGGAATGTTTGACTTGCAGTTAGCTGCAAATCCAGTAGTTCCTTCCCTTGTGGATAAAAAAATAAAAATAAATCAATAAATCTGATACGCAGGGTAGATCATTTTAATCTATAATAGCTAATACATCGTTTTATAGTTCACCAATCAAGAAATAACTCAAACAAAAATTGCAGAGTTTAATAGGGAACATCATAGTTCTGACATCAGATTGGGCCTATTTCTTCGGGGTTCTTTAATATCGAATTTAGATCTTAAATGGTAAGAGATAGAATAACACTTTAAATTAGAAAGTTGATCCTCGGTTTCATCCAAAATATTTTTTCGAAACCTGTCAGCTTTCGGAGGAAATGCGACTTAAAAATATGTCCCACTCTGTACATTCAAAAATATTTATGTAAAGTTATTAATAAAATTGTATAAATCTCTTTATTATATAAAATATCCATTCTCAGTTCAGGAGGAGTGAATGAAATAAAATTCATACACATATATAAGCTTTCTACACATTTTACTACTAAAATATAATTCTCGTATCTTTTATAAATTCAGATTCGCAAATAAAATAATTAGCTAACGAATTCAATAATAGAATTATTTAATTACGATTGAAGTTTTCAATTTGTATAAATAATCATTATGGTATTATGGTCATTAAGATGATTATATAATAAAATATCATCAAGTATCTAAATTCTAATTGATAAACCTTTAATTATTTGTTTTTCTGAAATTTTTGATTGTTTTTTGTAATTTAAAATTGCAAACAAAATATTAAATAATGTATTATTTACTTAAACCGAACAAAATTAAATTAAATTTTTGCAAATAGAAAATATTTTCGTTAAGCCAACTTTCTTCAGTAAGTGCATGTATGTGAAAATGTAATCTTGTTTATGCCTGAATGATTTTCCTCATAGCCCTCGAACAAACTGTGCGATCACTGATCAGCTTGAAAAATATGATATAAAATTATTTAAATTTTCTACTTGGATAATAAATATTAATTAAATAAAATTTTATATTATTTTAACGGAGTTAACAAAAAATACTTTTATCTACGCCCGTGGATAAGAACTAATTATTACATTTTTAACCAATCAAATAAGGCAAATTCTTGTCATAAACTAAACTGATAACAAGGTACTATAGTAACTTTTTTTAATGTTCTAGTTGTCTCAATAATTCATTACAAATTTTAAATTATAATTACCGTTTATTTTCACATTTTAGAGGCGTTGATAAAGTTTTGTATCGAATTTTCTATTAATTCATAAAGGTTTCAGTATAGGGTTAGAGTAGAAGACTTTAAGATTTCGTCAGCTTAATTTCTTGGGCCATATTGTTAGATAAAAGTGCCTATCCTTACAGGAAAAATTTTTGGATCTTTGGCGAGAGGACGAAAACGTCATAGTTATCCTAAAAGCTTAAAATTAAACATGTTAAATATTGACATTTTTCGACATGGGCGGGTGAAATGCTATGATCACCAACGTTTGTTGTTAAAATTCCAAAAAACCTCATGATTTGGGTGGTCTATCACGGTCTTATCTCTCCGAATTTTTTAAAGGACCCCGCAATCTTAGATAGGAAAATGGCTTTCTGTGAAACTTTTTCTAATCCACCTTTAAATGTTCTTTAGATCGTTCTGCAGATTAAAAGTTCTCACGGCCACAAAATTTCTTTAAGAGTAATTTGCGAACTACGGGCGATCAAGCTACACAAATATTATATTTATAGTACCCATATGACGAGAAAAATGGCTTTCTGTGCAACTTTTTCAAACTGCCCCCAAAATGTTCTTCGGATGGTTTGATCAAAAGCTCTCACGAGCACAAAATTATTTAACGAGTAGTTTTCGATCTACGGACTATATAATTATATTGTATGTGCTTAGATTGCCCGATCTGAAGAACATTTTAGGGAAAAAATTATTTTTCTATCTAACATTGCGTGGTCCTTTATCTTTTCACGTGTGGTGAAACTAAATCATTATTTTAACCATAGTTTATACGAATAGCGCGAGCTGCAGCTACTTAAACTTTATTATTTTTGAAACCCTGTCCAACAGTGAAAACACGTTCTTTTTTCGTCGAGTTCTCCAGTAAAAAAATCATAAACTGCCAAGTGTCATGCTTTCTTTGCTATTTCATTGTCAAAACTTTACCACTCAAATAGGTAAACATGCAATTTAGCGTTAATTCTGAGACACTCTTTAAATGGGCAAGGAGGTCATGTGCATGTTAACATCGGATATTTTTTTAGATCACCCTATATGAACAGAACATTTATGAACCCAATATGATGATGATATTTTATATAATATAATATTTGTGTGGATTAAATGATTTATGATATTGTATTTACACATACGTTTAAATTTGTGAACAAACGTTTTACAGTAAATAATAACCGAACAACCAATAATAATTCTGCACAATCATTCTAGAGAAACAATAATGTTGTTTTATACGACGCTGTTCGCTGTCGACACAGTTTTAATATTTTACAACAAAAAATACAGAGCCATCATCACAATATTTTAATATATTAAATAACTTTTGAGAGAAAGCTATTGTATTCAGCCAGAAATTTAAATCACAGATTTTATAGCATGTAGTGTAGGCACTGAGTGGGTTTCGTATGCCATTTACAGATCCCGTCGAACAAAAATTGTATTTCGACGTATTTTGACCCGCTGAATCCAAATTTTCAACTTGCTCATCGCTCAGAGTGGGGGGAAGCGTTTCTCAGCACATGAAAAATTACAAAAATTAGAAACAAATAAAGATGAAAAAAAACTACTTTTACTTTTTGTCTTATATTGTCAGGCACAACGGGATTTTGTATTTAATAATTTATTAAGGTTATAACTTTAATTTAAATAGTTTTCTTTTTAATTTCCAAAAACCAGTTTTGGAGAAATCTATGAAAAAGTTTCACCCATCTACCGTTTTACTATAAGAAAGATGTTTAACATGCCTACTTTTGAAATCGTTTATTTATTTAAATAATCGAGCAACTCCCCCTAATTCAGAATTGATTTAGACTTCATATAAAAAAAGCTTCCATATAAAAAAAGAAAGTCTTTAACCAAAATTTCCCTAGCGCTCATACATCTTTCTTAAGCATAAACTTTGGAATATATCGATTATGAGTGAAATGGGAATATTTAAAATTATTTACTCATTAAAAAGCTATTGATTTAGCCCCTAAAGATCATACTTACGATTTATTTTAATATAGTCCTTCCAACTGATGCATCCAGCCAGCATCCCATCCATCCATTCTATATTAAACAACGACAAACCCTTCGATGTCGCTATTCATATTTAAATTAGTCTATTATATAAAAATATTCAACCATGCAATTTTTTACCAAAAAATAATAATAAAACAATTTTTTTTTTTGTATTTATTGTTATTATTATTAATAATTAATTATTTTATTTTTTGCTCATATGATGTATTTAAATTATTATACTGCTAATGATTTTCATGAATTTATTGAATCCATTCTCTGTTCTGTTAATAATTATAGCATTAATTTTAATTGTCCTGTTCATATTTAATGATTTATAATTTTCCGATAAAAATATATCATGTTCCCGTATCAAATATTGATCATAAAAGATACGTAAGAAACACACTTTGTATTGGCATTAGATCGTGCCATAATATTTTTTTTCTTCAAGGTCAAAGGTCACAAAAACGGGTTTTCGCGATTTTCAGCGAAACGGTAAGTTTTATCATAAAATTAGTTCAGGCAAAAATTGTAGATCAGATAATTAAATGTAAACAAGAGAAATTTACAAAATTTAAGAAACCTTTGAGAAATTTTTCGGATACGGAACCCTAAACCAGCACTTGAAACACATTTAAGAACACTCTCTATTATATTACCTTCTTTTCCTTAGAGCCTTCTCAAACTGAAACGATTTTGAGCACCCCTTTCTTTTGCTTCAGGGGTTAAAAATGTCTCAGTACTTTTTTTCCTAAGAACCACCAGTTCTGAGATATAATGATTCAAAAAGTTGGAAGAGTAGTAATTGTTATATGATCGTTCGAATTTATTATTATTAATGTTAATGGTAGTTTGAACTTGGAAACGATTTTTATGATCTTTTAACAATAAAATATAAGATACATTTTATACAATTTCTTTCTTTCAAAAAATATATTTAAAGTCAAAATCAAATAATAAAAATGAAAAAATAAAATCGTTAATATTATCTCCATCAGGAGTACCCATTTAAAAGGAAAAACATTTTGCAAGTCATTTTAGCTACTTTAAAATACAATATTTGTATGTGTTTTTTTTTTTTTGTTCACAATGTTTGCAAATATTTATAAAAAAAATTATTTTTATGGTGAGGATGTTATTAATTAACCGAATGTAGAGTTTATGAAATTCAAGAGTATGCACTTCATAAAAATGTATGTAACAATAAAGTACCCCCCAACAATATGACAGTTATTAATCACAGAAAAATACTGTTAGTAGATACAATGCAATAATAATGTATTACTATTAACACATAAACTACGGGTCTTGGCGGAATGATGGTGAAAAGGATATGTTTAATCCAATGATGAATATAAAAATATAAACGTTGTACATTAAGGTACTAAAATATCAGAGCTGCCTTTACCCGGGAAAGCGAGACGTGCGGGGAATCCAGGCGCAAGATATTTGGAAGCGACAGCCGATCGCCTTATACCCACATTCACACTCACACATATTTTAAATAAAAAATGTTAGTTTTTTTAATGAGGATCAACATTCTAATTTTAAATTCATTCTATCTCTTACCTTTTACGATCAAAATTGACTATTAATGGAACTGGAAAAGTCGATTCAATCTGATGTCAGAACATGATCAAACTCTGAAACTTTAGTTTAAGTTATTTTTGGTTTGGCTTACTATAAAACGAGCTATTAATTATCCATAATAGATTAAAATGTTTTATTCTGTATAAAATATATATCAAGGTAAACTAAGTTGAGTCCCAGGTTTGTAACGCTTAAAAATATTGATACGAACATTAGGTTGTCTATCCCCTGTCCGTCTGTACGTCCGTCAAGACGATATCTCAAAAACGAAAAGAGATTTCAAGTTGAATAGGGTGCTCAGGACATAAAAAGTGAGTTTGAGTGTCCTGATGTCGGTTTGCAGAATGTGCCTATCGTTAAAATTTGAAAATGTGCGAGAATATATGACAAGATCTAAAATACAAATCGATTGATAAACATGGAAGATATAAGCAATCAAATAATTTTTTCTACCTTTTTCTTGCAAAACAACTTTGGATATGCAGTCTCTATGGCAGTCGCAGGCTACGACGTCACTACATGCTATTTTCCTCTCTTTCTATTTGTACATTTAAATCCTTTATATTTTCTCCTTCATAGTTTTTAATGTTATCCAAAAATTTATTTCACACGATGTGCTCGACAACGAACGTCGATTGAGAAAATAAAAAAATTTATGACAAAGGTCTTTTAGATTGTGATTAATATAATTAGAAAAAAACGATAATTTACTATTCATGATAAGAAAAACAATCGAATGTACTCGGTTGTCTTACTTGATTTTTTTTGCTTTTCTGCTGTCTTCATAATAGGTTATTCCACTATTTTTGAAAAAGTACTTCAAAATGTTGATTTTGCTAATAAAAAGTCACCAAAAATTTATTTCGGACAAATACACACGCTTTCTTGCCAAAAACTTAAATTAAATTTTAAACCTTTTATAAACTGTCAAAAACGCGGGTATCGAATTTGATGACGTAATATGGGTATCACTATACGAAATAACACAAATAAGTTTGAAATTTTATTCATAGACATCTGATTATAATAAATATAAATACTTATTATCTATGTATATATTATACCCAGCTGTCTACACTGAACTAACTAATGGTCTATGACTCATACCGCTATGACACCACAGCAGGGCTTACCCGCGTTTTAGGTCACTTGATATACAGTTTAAAATTTACGATTTTTAATTTTAAAAGAATTATGTGTTTTTATGACTCGAAATCAGAATATTTAAGTATATTTTTACATAAATTTTAACTTTTTTTCAAATTTCATGATTTATTTTTGACTAACGATAATACCCTATTTATTCATAATACCATTATCTATATTTTAATTTTTTTTTAAGTATATATTTTTATCATTTATATAATTAGAAAAAAATCAGCCTAAGTCTAGAACACAAAACCTGTTTCATGTCCGCAAAACGAAACCTGTTGAATCAAAGAACGGAAAGTGAGACTTGGAATGAGTTAACCAAGGAATATAATAGTGGAACAATAATTTGTGCAAAATTTTAATTCGTCACCGACTTTGCGGGCACCATCTACTTGAATAAATGATCAATAACCAATATCTATACTAATATAAATAATAATAATAAAATGAACGATGAAAATAAGCAGTTTAAATACAAAAAAATATGATAAATTATAAAAAATAAATATTTTCATAATAATAATATTTTACATATGTCTTGTGCAATAATACGTATCGTATCGAGAGACAGACCGACAGACGATGAAGAAGCCATTTAGAATGTGGTTCATAATATATTATAAAGTAAGTAGTTTGAAAATAGCACATGTAAAAGTTTTTTAAAAAGTCAAAAGATCATCTCTTCAATATTAATGTATGAATAAAAATGTTTATCTATAAATCTTTATACAATGTTTGTCATAATAAAAGAAAAATATACAAATATTTACTGTTAGGGTAACAAAGAACCGAACTTATTTTATAAAACTGATCAAAGAGCGTAGACCCATTAAGTTTTTGATAATGGTAAGAGAACTGGCAACGTTATCAACTATTTATTTTCTAAGTATTAAGAAAAGTATTAACGAGTAAGTATCTTTGTTTCTTATTGAAATTAAAAAAGGATGAAATACATATTCCTGAAAAGGTTAATTCATGTTGGATGCGCGCTAGTAAAGCAATCGAATTCCGGTCTGAAATTATAATTGCATTCTATAACAAGCAGTTTCCCAAATATACAGAATGTTCGATTTACATCTAGGCATATAAATATCACGAGTATAACAGAATACTTGCGTTAAGCAATGCATCTAAGTGAGAGGTATATTTATACATGTGTTGAAGCTTCGATGTGAGTTGAGATAGTTGTAAGACGCTTGGAGAGTTTCTTAGTTAAATAGATGACCTACAACAGATAAGCCACGATACAAGGCACTTTTGCAAATTCATATAACACCTATAATACCTCTTACTTAGATGCACTGCTTAACGCATATACCTTGTCAAACTCGTGATATTTATATGCCTAAATTTAAATCGAACATACTGTATATACAAGTAGGTACTTAAAAAATGACAAAGGTTCATACAAACTTTCATCCCCTACCCTTTAAAGAATGAATTCTCATAAAAAGTGAATAAACTTTTGTTTTGAAGCATGAGCTGATATATATTTTTTTTAATTTCTAACTTCAAAATTGACCAAGTTTCATACAAAGTTTCAACCCTCATTTTCACTCCTTAAGGAATGAATTTCCAAAATTCCTTCTTCCTGTATACTTACGTCATTTAGGGAACATTTGTGCTAAATTTCATACCTCTAGACCCAGCGATTTCATCTGTGCGTTGATCTATCAATCAGCCAGTCAGTTTCTTCTTTTATATGTAGGTAGATTAGAAAACAAACTCATATTAGAATTAACAGCCGCACAAAATGGTTTTTTTTTTTTTTTTTTAGAATAATATATGACGCCATAAAAAATTTAATTTTTTTTTTCTAAATTATCTTAAAAGGTTTTTAAAATCAGCAATTTCTTAAGCATTTTCGGGAAGGCACACTATTAAAGACAGTTACTTAACGTAACTACCATCAAGTGGCAAATGTTTGTTCTTCGTTCCTACCAAAAAGATACGCAACTACACCCAAAAGAAAGAAATAATTATAATAATAATAACCATAATGTGACGGCATAATACCTGCTTTAATTTATGATCTTAGTAGTTAAACACGCAGTATAATCATAAATTTAAAAAAAATTCAAAATCCAGCCGTCTCAAAATCAACTTTTCTTTGACGTTGCCAGCTCTCATATAAAAAGAAAATCAATATATTCTTAATACGTACAGAATGATACAGATGGTTATTAAGAAGGAAAAGTTTTCTTAATTTAAATATTAATAATAAAAACGTATTTTAAATTCTCTTCATGGATCCTGTGGCTTCTATTTTCGAGATTAGCCGAGTTAACTCTATTTTGGAGTCCAGTCGATGAGATTGTGAGCTTATAATGTGGATTTGAGCTAACAAATAAATATAAAACTCTAACTAAATTTATATTAAACAAGTGAAAACAAACAATAGACTGAATTAATTGTTGAAATACCCGTATAGAAAGTGTTGAATGTCAGTGCCTGCCTGCATTATTTTTAATAAAATGAAAAATTTTTCAAACAAACTATCTCCTTTGGTTTTGAGTTAATGATTTTATGAACAATTTTATCAAAATTTTGTTTGTATTATCAATATTTCTAAGCGTTACATACTCGGGACATCATATTATAGAAGGTACAAAAATTTTTCAAACTGTAAAAGTAACTATACCAATCCGCGATTTTCGTTACAAAATCAGGAATAAAGAAAATACAATGTTCTTATAAAAAACAAATTTAGAAGGGAAATTTGCACAAAATTGAAATGTTTATAAAAGTTTTATAGTTTTGAAAAGAAAAATATATATACACCAATATAAAAATTAAAAGTTTTCTCTATTTATTTCAGATAGATTTATTTAAGAATTTTCATTAATACATATGTTTGTTAAAGAAACAATAGAATTAAAAAATATTTTCAGTTTCTCAAACTAATAAAAAATCATTACGAAAAATAAGTTTCACACTTAGCTAAAGAAATATTAGTAGAAATCACTGCTTTTGAAATGAACACATTATTTGTGTTATGCAAACAAAATTTATGTATTCGATATCCGAGTTTTATTAACAATGACCTCGAAAATTATAATTAAAAAAAAAAAATTAGAAATATTATTGTAATGAATAAAAAAACAATAACGAATATATCAGTCTTTTGAAAAAACAAAGAAATACGCATTCAAATCTCTTTATATGTTTGAAATTTGTAAGGTGATAAATGGAAATCAAGTTCCCATTCTGATTTATTGCAACGTGAATCCTTCAAGGTTTGTTCTTTTTCTTCATCGGTTAAAGAATATTTGTCGCTATTACGCCATTTATTTTGTGTATAAAATACAATAATCCAAAATCCAGTTGCAATCACTAAAAGAAATCAATAAAAAATTATTTTAAAAACAAGTGAAAACAAATAATTGACTGAATTAATTGTTGAAATACCATGTATAGACAGTTTTGATGACGCAATCGTTTGTTTTTTGACGTCATGAAAATAAAGAACGAAGAATATGATAACTGATATTCCCATATAATACATACTATAAAATTTGCACCTACTAAGCGCCCTCGTGGGTAAACAGTGATGTTTACAAAAAAATGTTTCAAACAAAAGTTCTTTATTAGGAAACATTTTTTACATTTAAACTTTAGTTCTATCTCTAACGGTTTACATGATGGGTCTACGGACCCAAGACCCAATGGACCTATGTTGCTCATTTACGAACTCGACCTCACTTTTAACGTCCTAGGCACGCTATAAATATTTCAGCTTGATATCTCTTTTCGTTTTTGAATTATCGTGCTTACGGATAGACGGACGCACAGACAACCGGAAATGGACTAATTAGGTGATTTTATGAACATCTATACCAAAATTTTGTTGGTTGCAAAAATAATTTTAAACGTTACTAACTTGGGACTAAACTTAATATACTATAATAATATATTTCATACATAAGTAAGTACCTACATGGTATAAGAATTTATAAAGGTTCAAATTTCAAAAAGGTATTGAATAAAAGTAATATTTTTCTTCTTCAATTCTCTTTGTTTTGTTCTTTCAAACAAAAAAGGTCGTTAATTTGCTCATTAGCTATTAGTTTTCGAATTTTTGTTAATTTCTGTACACAATTTCTGTAACCTTACAAACGATTTACTAGGGGAAAATCATATATTCTAGGCAAGCAAGGTTGGAAATAAAGGGAGCAGCAGATAATAAATATTAATAGAAATTAGTAGTATCTGCTCATTTTTCTGTAAATCTAAAATATGAGATATTTAATATTTTAGTGTTCTACTCCTTATAACAATTCAATATATTTAATTAAATATTACGATGCGATGACGTATAATTTATATTCTAAATTGTTATACTATTTGCAACTAAAAAAATTTGCTAAGGCAGTACTATTTTTGCGTGACGATATATCTTTTTAATATTATCTAGCAAAAACTATTAGTAGTAATAAACAAGTTAATTAGAAATAATGAAAATAATTATGACCTGGGGTGGAAACATAAAATATGAAACACGAAATATATTAATGGTAGATTAAAACCGTTGAAAATACTTTCACTCTCATTTCTGATGAAATTGAAAAATATATGTTTAAAATTTTGTAGGAGTTTTATCCCAGAATGTTAATTAAAACTATGGCATAAAAATGTTTATTTAAATTCATTCAACATTCTAAATGCATAAACCACGAAATAGTACAAGTAATAGAGGAAATAGTTAAAATATATCATAGAATTAATTGCTGTTACCTCGAATTCGTGAAAAATTTACAATTTTTTTTTAATTATAGTTTTCAAGTTATTGCCAAAAAACTGAATTTTTTATTCTTAAGGTAGTACTATCGGTAATAGACTTTGCATTCAGAATTTAATGAAGCTTGGCATAGTTGTTCATTATTATATCATAATTAACCAGTTAAATTTTTAGGGGCCTTCAGAAAACTGAAAGAAAGATATTTTAAAGATATTTTAACATTGATCCTTATGGGAAATCACAGATTTTATTTTATTTCACAAAACCGGACGTTCAGTTTTTCAGTTCTCTGGAGGCCCCTAAAAATTTAACTGGTTAATTATGATATAATAATGGACAACTATGCCAAGTTTCATTAAATTCTGAATGCAAAGTCTATTACCGATAGTACTACTAGTCAATTTTCCAAATTTTTAACGCATTTGTTAGTATACTATCAATTTAAACTAATCCTTCTTTCTCAATAACGTAACTTCGCACAAAACAGAAAAATAAATAAATATGTAATACATTAATTTACTAAATGTTTGAAACTTATCACTTCTCAAAAATTGGACGTGCGTTTTGAGACCAACTTATCGTGCCTTGGGCACGATCAATTAATGTTTCAAAAAAGTAACGACAACCATCGCCTATTTTATATTTAACAGGAAGGGGGAAACTTCCTTGTAATCTCTGTACTCGTGATATACTTTGTAAACAAAATTTAGCCATTCTCACCGATGCTCAAAAATGTATGGTTTATGAACAAGCGAACAATCTCAAAGGTAAAAGAAACATGGAAGTATAAATATTTTTCATCTTTTAGATCTTTAATTAATTATTATTCTTGAATTTATTTACTTGATTACATGGTAATGACGAATACATTCTATCTCAACATAGATAAATAAAGTTGGTTGGCATAAAAAACAGCATCCAAATAATTAAAATATGTATTTAGCCGCGACGTTTCGGAGTATTACATCCATCTTCAGGATATAAAATTAAGAATAATAATAAAAAAAAATTATATTTGTAATGAGGTAGATAATATTGACAATATATTAAATATTTATGTCATCCTGGCAAAATCCCAACATGTTTTCAATAACTACGTGTCGCCTTTTTATACAAGCGTGGAAATGTACATATTCTTCCCCCACGTGTTATCAATACATAGTATAAAACAAAGTCGCATACGTCTGTCTGTCCCTAATCCCTATCTATGCTTAGATCTTCAAAACTACGCAACGGATTTTGATGGATTTTTTTTCTAAGAGATAGAGTGATTCAAGAGGAAGATTTTTATGCATAATACATGCATAATATAGTAGAGAAACACTGATAATTTAAGAGGTTCAACGAAATTGTGAACAACACAAAATAATATTTGCATTTAAGCGGGTAATTCACAGCTAGTTCTTTTATGAAATGTTTAGTAGACCTTCATGACACTAGACAGAGGATATTCTAATTATTTTAAATAGGCAGATAATAAACACATAAAATATTAAGAAATCCTTACTCAGTATTTTTCAATAAAGTAATTATCAAGGGCAGTTAAAAAATTGTCAGACAAAGAAGACAACGAAAATTTCAACATTTTTTTACTGCACTTTTAACAGCATCATTCAGTATAAATTGTATCAAACGTTTTAATTTTAGTAATCTTGTGAACGCTTTGAAATAAAGTGTAATTTTTAATTTCTTATAATATTCATTTCGGAATATAGAAAATTAATGAGGTTGGTTTCTATTTTTTTAAAATTATTTGTTAGCCTATTTCATGTAATGAAATTTAAAATCATCAATCTTGCCATGAAAACGGGGCGGAAACGAATCAGTTCTTCTCCCAAAATTACTGAACAAATTTTTATTTTAGAATTTTTTTTTTTGGAAGGAACTTGGTTGGTCTCCCAGTTTTTATGAAAAGATTATTCAATTAATATTTCATTAGAATCGGATAATTTTTGTAAAATAATAGGCTTGCAAAACATAGCTTAAGTTGTTTTTAAATCGTAATGAAAATCAGATTTATAAATATACTTACTTTTATATGACTATCTATTTTTATATAACAATAAATCAAACCAAATTCAACCAAGGAACCTTTTTGAGCACATTTTACCAAAATTTCAAACAGATGTTACTCTGCGAAAAACATCAAATTTGGATCCTCAATGGCTCTTTTGAAAACTTGTACTTTCTTGTTTTGGAATCTCTTGCTAAAAAATTTGTATAACCCTTTGCCACTTTGCCCGGGGTGTTGAAATGACGAGAAATGAAATCTCTAAATTTTATATGAAGTTTAGAAGCGTACCAAAATTAAAAAAAAAATTTTACAACAGATTTGTTAAGACCACTTAAAGCTTGTTAATTTTTCGTAAATGAGCTATAAAAATTCCCGTACGGGCTTATGGACAAACATATTTGCTTTCCAAACAGAATTGACACTTGTGTATTTAAAAATCTGTATCTTTGAAATAATCATCGCACTGAAATTTTTGTATATCATATCATATCATATACAAAAATATAAACTGCCTTCTTTTAAGCCCTGTCATATTGGTTTTGCAAAAAATTTTATACTTAACTCCTCCACTTTTCGTTTTTAAAACATGTCAAAAAATAGAATTTTTACATATTTTAGGCATTTTTCACCTGGCAGTAATTTTATAAAAAAAGGAGTTATCTTAAAGATTATCATGCCCATTATAAAAACTTGTACTTTCTAGTTTTGAAATCTTTTGCTCAAAAATTTTTATCACCCCCGTCGCCTTGTACTAAGGGTCAAACTAGTTAGAAATGTAAAAGCGTACAAAAATTTTAAAATTATTTTTAATAAATTTTTTAATTAAGACCAATCGAAAATTTATTTTTCTTGAAAATAAAGTAAAAAGTTCCCGTACGAGGTTTTCGGACTAAGATATTCGCATTACAAGAATTGCGCTTGTTCCAAATTCGATGATACAGCTGTTTGAAATTTTGATAAAATTTGGTGAGGAAAAAAGTTTTCAAATCTCATAATATTATAAAACTGAACTCTCTCCAATATTCATGATAGTTGCCTTTGCAATTAGGACAGTTTTTTTCGTAAAAGGATTGCTTCACATTTTTTTTGGGTTTTAAAAAACTAAATTTCAGATTCTTCAATGTTGCATACAAAAAAATTATTTAAATAATTTGCTAAAATCAATTCCAAATTTCTATTTCTTTTTTTATATCAAAATTTCAATTATGATTTTTTTAGAATGAGGCTCATTACATCAAGTTTGTCTTTTGACTTATTAACACTTCTTCTCATTGGAATAATATTATTTTACAACTATTTAAAATCAAAATACAATTATTGGAAAGAACGAAATGTACCATATGAAGAACCGAATTTAATATTTGGTAATTTTTATGATGCTTTTACATTTAAACGACAAATAACATCATTTTTTCATGATCAATATCGAAAAACAAATGATAAAGTATTTGGTTTATATGTATTCCAACGTCCATTTTTATTATTACGTGATCCGGAATTAATAAAGCATGTATTGGTAAAAGATTTTAATAATTTTATACCGAGATCAAATTCTAAATCATCAAACGATCCAATTGGCAATAAAAATTTATTTTCTTTAAAAAATGTTCATCATTGGCGTTTTATGCGTTCAAAAATGTCACCTTTCTTTTCGTCTGGTAAAATGCGTAATGTATTTGGTTTATTGGATACAATTGGTGACCAATTAACGGAACATATCAAAAAGCACTTAAATGAAACAATTGATATAAAAGATGTGAGTCAAAAGTATACAATAGATGTAATTGTATCAGCAGCATATGGAATAGAAGCAAATTCATTTACAAATGAGAAAGCGGCATTTTCATCGATTGGAAAAGTTATATTTACATATTCATTAAAACGGAGTGTGGAATTAATTTCTTATTTTTTTGCACCTTTACTAGTGAAGTTATTTAATTTCAAATTCTTTGGTGATGAGGCAACACAATTTTTTCGTAGTGTTTTTTGGACTGCAATCAAGGAACGCGAATTAAATTACGTAAAACGACCAGATTTAATTGAGGCGTTAATTGCATTGAAAAATAAAGGAACATTAGAAGATAGTCCTGCAGTAGGTGATTTGGGTACTATGAATAACAGTAAAAAATTAAGTTCAAATAAAGATACGATTAGTAAGTTGATTTCTATTATATAAATAAAAAGGTTAGACCCGTGCTAACTAGACGCCATTAAAGCCATGGCCAACCTGTGGGTTACAGAGTATACGTAAAGGACAAGAAATTCGCAGGCTGCTGTGTTCTCCCTGTGATTGTATCTATCCTGTGATCGACAGGTTAACTATGCCTTTAATGCAGTCAAGGACTAAAAAACCCGCAAACTCGTACTAGCTTGCCGCCATTAAAGGCATGGCCAACCTGTAGGGTCACAGGATATACGTAAAGATAGAGTAGGGTCACAGGATATACGATCCACGAGTTGGCTATGCCTGTAATGGGGTCAAGTCAACACGGTTTGTGCACCTAATTTTTCGCTTACGCATCCAACCTACATCTCAAAAGCTCTTATTTTCACCTAATCCAAATTCAATATTTTTAAGTTTGGCTCGCCAATTTTAAGAATCTTAAAGAATATTTTATTCCTCGTTTCCAAAGATTTAACCTTTGACCGTTTTCAAAAGATAATCTCAAATCCAAAGGGGGAATTTTTTAATAGAAAGCAATCAATGTAACTGAACGCAAGCACTAAACTTAAAAGTAAAAGTTTGACTTGACCTGAAAATCTCGATTCAAAGCAACAACAAATGTTAGAAAGGTAATTTCATCAAACAGTATGAATTCTAAGGAATTTAAGGAACGAAAGAGAGGGAGCCGACCACTTGAGTGACACAATCATTTCCACAGAGCTTTTAGGTACATCGTTCAAATTTAGAATTTTTTTTTGTTTTAGAGGTAATCCTTTGCCGAACATTACCACGCTTTTAAATAGAACCCCCTGATCCTACAGGGCCAGCTTTATTTAGACTGTTCCCGCGATTTTAACTACACATTTTTTTCAGTATAGTAGTTTCAAAAGCCAGTTTATAATATAAAAAAAATTACCCGTTTTTCCATGATTAGTTCAGGAGGTTGTACTCCACAGTGGAACTGAGATGAAAACTTATCTAGGTTACTCATTTTTTTTTAATCGAATAACAAAACCTGCACAACTGAAAATTTTAAACTATTTTTAGAGCCCCGAGATAATTAAATATTTATTGAAGCCCAAAATATTTTAAAGGAACAAAACAATCTTATACGCCTCGGCATAGTTTTTATTTGTAACGCAACTCATCTTACGTTACCCCCAACTGTTGTTACTTATTATAACCCGAAACCTTGTTTGTTGCAATCAATTTAGATACGTTTATGTCCCATAAGCCAAACCCTCAACGTCACATAACCCCTTTGTTGATCGGGTAATAAACATGGTTTATATAATTACAGAATTGGAAGGCGATATTTTGGTGGCTCAGGCAGCTGTATTTTTCGCAGCTGGATTTGAAACCTCATCATTAGCTATATCTTTTACACTATATTTTCTGTCCTATAATCCAGAAATACAAATAAAATTGAGAAAAGAAATTCAAACAGTCATTGCACGGAACGGTGGTAAATTTACTTATGATTGCCTCCAAGATATGAAATTTTTGGAGGCATGTATCAAAGGTATTCGAAATAATAAAAATAATTGTAACTATTTTAAAACTTTTTTTATTCTGTTTTAGAAACATTACGAATGTACCCAACGTTGGGTTTTTTGGATCGAGAAGCAATAGATACATATACATTCCCAGGGACAAATATTACAATTGATAAAGGTACGGCCGTGGTGATTTCATTGGAAGGATTACATAGAGATTCACAATATTTTGAAAATCCTGATGTATATGATCCTGAACGTTTTAATGAAAATAATAAAATAAATATTGTACCATTCACCTTCATGCCGTTTGGTGAAGGGCCTCGTAATTGTATAGGTATGCAAACACATTTATTTGATATGCATAGTTAACTTAGATCTGGGTAAGTAGTATGCAAGGATTTTGATGTAAATGGGCATATTCTCTTCGAAATAAAATGGAGATTCTCCAGAGCACCCAAGCCAAATCTTGATGTGAAAAAATTAAAAATACACTCAAACGCACATTAATATAAAAAAAAGATATGAATGGAAAATAGTTTCAGGAAGTTTTCGAAAGTAAATACAACTTTCAAGACAGAAAAAGAAAAAATTCAATATCAAACAAAAGTGCCTGATGATATATTGAATCAAAATAAATTTTTAGAACCGATAGTACCAAAAATATTAAAATTTCCCTTTTTTCTGGGCCTGTATTCGAGATAATTAATTTAGTTTTTTTTTAGAGGATTTTTGTTCCAGTTAATTTTATTTTTCCACTCAAGACCTTCTCAGCATTAGAAGCATTTTTTTTTAATTTCTAGTTTTATATTTTCTTTAATCCACTTTTTCTGTAACTAATGGCTACATATTTTCATAGATAACATTTTTACATAACTTTGCTTTAAATAACTTACAAAGCGATTAAAATTCAACTACTTACGATTTAAAAAAAGAGAAAAAGACTGGTAAATCTAAATAAATTATCTTTTCTTCTAAATTTTACTCTCAGTTAAGCCCTTTACGTGGCAATTCCTCATAATTAAAAGTAATTGGTTATTTGGATGATATTTATTTTCCGAATTTTTTAACAAAATATGAAAAAAAACCGTAAGCGAGACGATAAAAACTAAAATCGGCCAAGAAATACGGATGATATAAGCATTTTAAAGACAGGCATTAAACAGAGAGATCCGATAAGAACAATCACGTCAGTGTGAATATCAGTCATATGCTATTGCATAGCTACTCCATGTTAAATTCTGCTTTGCTAGAATGAGATAAAAACAAAACTTTGATGGCTTTCATCTTAGTCGTTTATATAGTTATTCGAAAAAAAAAATTTCTCAGCTGTTTGTTACATGAATAAGTTTATATAAATAATATAATAAAGCAAAAAAAAATTATGCAAATACCCAATTATCTTTCAAAATGTGTTTTTACTACAGTGAAAACATATAATATTCATATTTTAGAATAAATAATTGATTATTTTGCAGGAGCTCGTTTTGGTAAAATATCAACGAAAATTGGATTAGTGCACATTTTAAAAGATTTTGAATTGGAAACAACTAAAAATCCTGAACCAGTGATAATTGACAAAAGAGCTGTTTTTCTATCACCTAAAGGAGGAATAAATTTAAAATTTCGTACTGGAACTGTTTACGTACAATAATATATTTGTGAAAAAATTCTTAATATACTTATAATTTATTATACCCTGCATTTATATTATTATACCCTGAAATATATACAAAGGTATACTAATTTTAGTCCCAAGTTTGTAACGCTTAAAACTATTGATGCTACGAAACAAATTTTGGTATAGATGTTCATAATAATAAATTTATTTAATCCATTTTTGTTTGTCCGTCCGCGCGTCTGTCCGCTCGTCATCACGATAACTCAAAAACGAAAGGCCTCCACAATTGTGTTGATTTTTAATCTTTTCTAATTTATTAAAAATAATGCAAGCACTAACATTCAACACTTCCTTTACAGGATTTATGTACAATAAACTCAGTCAATTGTATGTATTTATATATATATATATTTTTATATATTTATGTTATTATATGAATTTTTTAAAGTATATTTATATGCAAAGTTTGTATTTACAAAATTAATTCCCATTAAAAAATATTCGAAATTTTAAATTTGAATTAATGGAAATCGTCCTTGAAAATTAAGGTAGTACCAGCATGAAATCACTTTTCGACAGATTTGGCCGAATTTTTTTTCTCGGGTTTATAATAGCTTTATTTATGAATTCCTAAAATTTCATAATTTTTGACCGTTTAGATCGCGAGATATTTAAAGACAAAGTTCGCGATTTTGAGGGTCATGTCCCATTTAAAGCATGTAAAATGTCCGGTCTCTCCAACTATTTTTTATGATATTATTATATATTGAAGAAAAAGTAGAAAAAAATGTTTATACAATACAATTCTAAAAAAAAAATTTAGAAATTAATTTTCACTTTCGAGATATTAATTTTGACGTAAATTGATCGAAATTGGGACGTTGGCATAATTATTTCCCATTTTAAACGGTCAAAATTTCTGAAACTTTGGGAATTAATAGTAAGCATTATTAAATTCTTAAATTTAATTTTTCGTTAAATTCTGTCGAAAAAAAAATTGTACCATTGCTTTCACATAGAAACTGCAAATACCATGCTGGAACATCGTTAAGGTGATTAATTCCATTTTCTACGCATTCATTTCAATTAAAAATTTTAAAAAGGCTAAATAAGCTTTGTTCCTGCGATTAAATAAATATTATTTTAATATTTTTTTGTCAAAATTAACTTCAAAAATGATTTTCATCAAAATTTAAAACAAACAATTTCTTCATTTTTTCCTAAATGGTAACATTTTGATAAATAAAATCTGCCTTTAATTTTCTCGAAAATTTTGTTTTGGGCTAATTTAAACCTGACCAAAAAGAAGCCATTGATATTATGTTTCTGATTTCAAATCAATTAAAAAAAATATACAAATCGAAACTATTCTTGAGGGTTAAAAAATAGAAAAAAATTATAAATTTCCTACCATTAACTAAGCCAAATTTTTACCAGCGAAATAATTTACAGCATAACTGTAATTTTAAAATGATTGACTTATTCGTGAAATATTATTTTATGGGCATAATTTTAATATTTGCAAAATAATTTGAATTAAAAAAATACAGTATACAATCTTACCAATATAAGAAGAAGCCAAAAAAATTAGTTGCGGTTGATAATCATGATATTGGGTACAATGAATATACAAAGACACACATTGACATACAATTCCAGTCGACTGAGTAAAAATCCATGGAGAGGTATACCAAGAATTTTGCTGAAACAGGTATACATTAAATATAAAATCACTCAAAATTAATTCAAAACAACTTCTAAAATATAAGTAACAAAAGCTGATGTAGACACCATATCACTCAAATTGAATGAAAATTGATTGTTGTTAAATTGAAAATTTTCGGTATCATTACGTACTCAAAAGTACAAATAGACCTAATTCCATAATTTTATTATTTCTTATAGATAAAAGGAGTAGTGCATAACTGGATGTCAGTCCTACATCGAAAAATTAAATATTCCAAGACTATTGGTTTCATTATTTTTACTGGTTTTATCCAGTGAATATATATAATCATGTTTTTTGTGTGGCGTTAAATTGACGAAATCGTCGGTAAACTTGTCGTCGAACGTCGGAGTTTGCGCAATAAGCTACGGCTGTACAAGAGACAAAACATAAAAATACCCGTTCTGTAAACCATGGGGACAAGTTGACGATTTTCTCAATTTGACGCCACATAAAAAACAAAAGTAGTAGTGATACTAAAAAATGTTTTCTACTTACGGTTATTGAAGCTAATATTAAAAATAAATTTGCAATCGCATTTAAAACACCATACGCAAGTATTGATAATGGTAATTCTGTTCCTAAAAAAGAAATTAATTTAAATTTTGTAAAGATAATAAATATTTCATTTTGTAAATCAAAGTTTTCAATGGAATATTTTATATCCTAGTCAGTAGTCAACTTCTGTGTTTATTAAACAATTTTTAAAATTTTTGCATTAAACATGAAAAAAAAAACTTTGAATGCCTCACAACCTCCATGTTCATGAAGACAATACTACATACAAAAAAAAAAACAATAGGTATATATTATTTTTTTACTATCAACTAGCCGTGTTGTTTTTATATAATCAGCTAAGACCGCTCTCTCCGAAATAATGCATTGTAGAATAATTAATGTTGTATTATCCAGATCACTTAGGAAAATTCATTAAAGCTACGTAAATCCTGCATGATGAATTCCTCAATATATATAGGCTAGTGCGGAGCCTTGTCTTACTTGGTGTGAACTTGCCTTGATTGATGGGTTGGTAAATCTACTGGAATATCCGAACTAAAAACTCAACATCGACTTTTTTGTTCGAACACAATTTCTCTATAAATACATACATAATACAGTCTGTATATGGGCGTCTGTATATATAATTTTTAATGACCTCTTAAGACATATAAAGACAAAATATTATTAAATAATTTAAAAAAATTTTAGGTGTAAAATATTTATCTGAACTTTTATAAATATCAAAATATTTTAGCAATAAATAGATAAAATATATGGGGTGTTCACGTTTTAACATCCACCAAGAGCGAACCCTGTTACATTTTTTATTGTGAGCTGGACTTTTTGTATTAGCACATACCCATCGAACAGTCAGCAAACACTTAATTTTCACTTAATTTAATGTTAGCAAATAGTGGCTTTGAGAGTTATATCATCTTTTATATAGATAAAGTCAAATCGTTTCAACCGAATCTCACGTCTTCAAAATATCAATGGTCATAATATTTTGAACAGGGTTCAAGATACCCTTCTAGAGATGAGTTAAAATTTTAAGGACCGAAAATGAAAACAAAAAATTTTGTTGAAAACTGGATCCAAATCCTTGTGTATCTTTTAATCAGCAGGAATAACTGAAAAAATTGTTCCACAAAAATTCGAGTGCTGAATTTTAGCAGTTATAGTTGGATAAATTTACCGGATTTTTATAATATATTTGGATAAATTTTGAGAGAAGGCTAATTATTTTTAATAGGTTTTTTTCGTTGTAAAAAATACGGAAAAGGAGTTTTCCGAGTTCCGGAACGATCCGCACGACTTTCTGCATGCGATTTTTATGACAATCTCTGTGGTAACGTTTTCTTGAATATCTCTGCATCGACCTTGCTTGCTATCGAATTTTGAATATAGTAAAAAACCTCAAAATCTCAAGAAAACCGCAATAATCTCATATTTTCAAGTTGTGGCTTTCTTGAATCTTTTTAGAAATTTGATTCTTGCAATCGTTTCTGGGTGAGTATAATAATTTACTTATGTAGAAATCTATTGATTTGATCTTTAGGTAAGTAATACACTTATTATGCCTTTTATAGATTAGTTTTGAATGCATGTGCTAATATTTTTTAAACATCACTCTATATATTTCCATACTACTTGAAGTAAATGAAGATGTTAAAATTCAATTTGGGTTAACGACTTTGGGTTATCATAATTATTGATAATATTTTTATAGTAAAAACTATGGCATATATTTTTGTTAAAAACAAATATTATTTTGAATCATTTGACTTTTTTGAAGTGTAAATAAAATGATTGCTATAATTCTGTACAATTTATATTAAAATTTATAAAATTCATATTGTAAAAAAAACCAACACTATTTATGTTATTTTGAAAAGTAAGTACTAACAATAATTTTTTTTAAATTAAATTTTTTAGATATGTTAGTTTGAACAAAATTCCGAGAAATGTTAAGTAATCTTAAGAATTATCGAAAAATAAATCGATCCATTTAATATCATTCGGTCGTGAATTGTGAGTAACAATTTCAATTGTTGCTACGAATCTTGTTTTTAAGCAATTGTTGATTGATCCAGTATACTCAAATCCCTGGTAGAGTCGTCCGAAAACTTTACACACAACGGTTGTTGAATTTTCGATATTCGATGTATCAAATTTCATAGCTAAATTGCTACTGTAAATTGCAGCTTTAATAAACGCGTATGGGTCTGCACGTGCGTTTAATAAAAATTTCTTTATGATATCTTTGTTTATAGTTAAATTCTTAAAAAGTATTTGGAAAATGATGCGAAACTGTTAAGAGCGTGACTTCGCAAGGTTTCTTAAAGTAACTTACTAAATCAGCTGTTATGCATTTTCATTTACATTTTAGTCAAAATTTTCGGGTTTAGACAAATTTTAAATAAAAGTATAAAACAAATACATAATTTCGTATTTTGTAACAGATAAGTTCCTCTATAAAATTTAAAAGTAAACTTAAATTAAGTCGTATTTAATAAGGCAACGAGCGTATTTAAGGCTGTTATGTACAAATTTTAAACATTCTTTGATTGACGCTTTCACCATTTCAATGGGAGTGTATTTTTACCTGACTATAGAAGTTTTTTTTAATCCACTATAGGTACTTAGATTTGAAAAATGAAAACTGGGAAAATTAACTGAATTTTATAAAAATAAAATTACCCAGGGCAGGTAGAATATGAATATCTATAGCATATCTAAATTTCAAATCGATAAAGTAAAAGATATAATCGCAGTGCTTGAAATTCAATTTTAACTATAACCAATCTTATCTGGAAAACCGCTTTTCTTTATAAATTTGTTTTCCATTAATGAATATTTTAGAGAATTGTAAAGTTCAACTCTCCCCTAAACTTTTCAGAATCGATTTAGACTTAGTTCAAATTCATATTTTTTTAAAAATCAAGCATTTTATCCAAAATTGCCCTGGTGCTCGTACCTCAAGTATAAATTTTTCAAATTTTATTATTAAAAAAAAAAAATATTGATTATTTTTTTTACAAATTTTAACCTCCAAATTCGTTTCAGATTAGAAAACGAAGAAAATGAGAAGATTTCTGTACTGTATATATTTTAGTTATATTCTGACCCAATTATACGCAAACGCTGAACGTTACAACAATGGCAACAATAACGAAGAAAGTGTATGCGTCTTCAGTTTATATTCATTACAATGTAAAAATGCAACAAATAATCATTACGAACAAATCATTCAAAATGGTGTATCACACGAAATGAAAATAATCAAATGTAAACATTGTGAGCTAAATGTTTTAGAAGAATATATGTTTAGCAAAAATCCAAAATGGTCTTTAAATTTACAAAATATCGAAATCATCGATAATAAAAATCCATTAAAATTAATTGAAACACCATTTCGTGGTTTAAATAATTTAGAATGGTTAAAATTATATAATTCACAAATATCTGAGATAAATTCAAGTACCTTTGAAGGTATACCAAATTTAAAATATTTATTTTTACAAAATAATAATTTAACTATATTACCGGCACGTGTATTCTCTGATTGCGAATATTTAATAAAAATTAATTTAAATTTTAATCAAATACGAGTCATACATAAAAATGCATTTCGAAATTTACATGCGTTAAAAGAATTACTATTATCGGGTAACGATATTAAACGAATTAAAGATGGTACATTTAAACATTTAACACAGATACAGGCACTTGATTTATCATTAAATCCATTTTTAAAATTAAATTTTATCCAATTACATGATAATATTCCTTCGGCGGAAATTATTAAGTTACAAAATATACCGTGTAGTACGTTATTGGATGTATTGTTTAAGAATATACGGAATAATTATGATATTAAAACGTATGCGGAAAATTGTGATCAAGAAAGTTGTTTATTTGTGAAAATAATGAAGCGTCATTCGAAACAAAGTGTTATTATAAGCATTTTAAAAAACGTTGAACTAAATTCAATTTCTACAACTGAACGGATTGGTGATATTCCTTGTCGTCGATATAAAAATTCTTAGTTATGTTTGTTACTAAATGTTAAAACATAAAAATAGTTGTATCTAAATTTAATTTTCGTGCAAATGTTTTATTTGGACATTCCAAAAATATTATAAAACGGAATGTCCCAAAATAGACGTGGAAATTTAACATTTTACCGCGAAAATTTCTAAAGTAAGTGGGATCGAGATGCAGTTTTTTTTTCTATTAGGTTCTAGAAGGTATTTATAAACATACATATACCATAATTTTTTTGTACATATAACATAGTAAAAAATGTTTCGAAAATGAATTTTTTTGAAATTGTTTTAAATATCTTTACGTTTCATGACCTATTACAAGCTTTTTATATAATTAAAACAAAATTGAATTTTTTCAAAATTTTTTTTAAGTTCTGCTTTAAAATCAAGATGCCCAGGTCTCCAGGTACATCGAAGAATTTTTTTGACACCCAATTTGTGTTCAGCGACTCCAAAAACCCCTTTAGACCCATTTGGTACATTTATTAACTTGATAATTTTTTTTCAATTACCTAAAAAAGTGCAACACAAAAAATGCATTTTTTTAATGCACAAACGGGGAAAATTATTTCCCGATAATTTGCAATGTTCACAAAGTTTATAAATACCGAATCAATAGAACCGAATGCAAAAAATCGCATGTCGATTTATCTTACTTTAAAAATTTTCGCGGTTTTGATGTTTTTTGTGTTAAATTTCCTCGTCTAAAATGGTTTTTCGCCGATATATTCTTAAAACAGTGAAAATAAAATAAAGTTCTTCCTTGCAGTTATTTCATATTTCCATCCTCATAATAATATAGAATAATTTTTTACTTTAATTACTTTTCGGTTTAATGTAGGTTGAAAGTTCAAGTTTTAGTGAATGGTTTTCGAGATCACCTCCACAGTGTTCCAATTTAAAAATAAAAAAAAACTATCTCGGATAAGACAGAAAATACGTTCAAATAAACAAGGTTTCGTTATTTTCGGTTAAAATTACCTCGGCCTAAAATAAATAATTTTCATTAAAATTAAAAAAATTTTTGTTTTCATTTATTCCAAAGAGTGAAAATACATTTTAAAAATAAAAATTCTGTTAAGATATTTCCAGCATGATATTTGCACAGTTCCTATGCTAAAACTATGATAAAACCCATTTTTCGACAGAATTTTTTGACTGAATATAGGGCTTGCTATTCTTACCAAACTTTCCGAAATTTTGACCGTTTAAAACACGAGATATATACAAATGAAATAAACAAAATTTAAAAAACTCTCGGTAAATTTTTGGGATACGGAACCCTTACTCGCTCGAAAAGATCTAACAGACTCGGGATTTTTGGATTGTGTCAAAACTTAATGACATCAGCACACGTTACAAATGACCAAATGAAACATTTTTACTAAAAACTACCTAATTAACTTGAAAACAACTATTTTGTATCTGTCTATAATTTATGATACACTTACCTTTTGGTAAATTACGATTTTCAAATGGTACCAAATCACGCCATTCTAAGCCTAATAAAATTTTTGTTGTTGGTTGAACATTTTCTTGTAAATTTAAATCAGTTTTAGCTAACAGATTTATTAGTAATAATGATGTCACCTGAAAATTTTTATAACATTCTTTGTATTTAATACTTTTTTTAAATAAAATTTATATGTATATATTTTATAATATTAAATTTTGTTACTTACAACTCCAAAAATTCCTATAAATCGTGTTATTGTTGTAGAACTTAAAGAACACATTTTATATAAAATTTTAACAAATTTTTAAACAGTAGAACATTGCTTTGTTAATCAATACAAGAAATAAATATGAATGTTTTATAATAATTGTAGATATCGAAAATATTTATAAGAACAAGATTAAACATAAATATGCAGAAATTTGTTCAAACTTGTCAAGTATTATTATTTTTAGTAGGGTGAATAAAAAACAAATACAAATGACTTCGAGGAGAGTAAATTAAAATGTTAAGAATAATTTCAAGCTTCGATTTTTTTGAAACACATTTTAAACAGCATTCGCGATCAAAATCCTGGCCTATAATATATAATTATTGGTTACCCGCAATGTTAATTAAAATAAATTTGGCTGTCCCTTAAAATTACTTTAATAATTTGCTGATATCTCGAACTTTAGGGGCCATACCTTACCATACTATGCATTCCGAACCATGAAAACAATTTTCGAAGGTAATACTTCTCTCTTAAAGCGAATGGAAAAAATTTTTTGTGAGAAAATTGTTTTTTATTTTTATGCTCATTTTATATGAGAAAAAACACCCGAATGATGAAACACCTTGTAAAGGATTCTTTACTGTATATGATACCCTTGTCTAAAAAAAGATTGTTTTTAGAACTAAGCCCAAACTATCAGATTTCATACTTCCAGAAATTTCGATTGAAACCCAAATTATAAACGTATATACAAATTGTGAGGTTCTTTTAAGATCATTCTTTATAAAGATATTTTATTAAACACATTGGGGAATGTATAAATTCTGAGGCCGTGAGTCAATGGTAAATAAATCAGTAATGTAAATGTTCAGTGGAAAACTTTTATGTCTAACATCACCAAATCAATATTAACAATGTTATGGTTTATTAGATTCAAATAAAACATTTTTAATAAAAATATAAATTCATTTAATGCAGTTACTACACTAAACATAAGTCCTTTTTTGGGGGAAAAATCGACAATTGTTGTCATCATTGTAAATGGTTTGGGGGATATTAGTTTCGAATACCTAATTGTAGTATGTTATTTACCATTGTAATGTCAACTAGTAATAAAATCGCAATTTTTTTCCGATTCACGTGTGTATTGAATAAATGAGTCATCTATATTTATTAATTTGATTTTATGTATTAAAATATTGACCCGAGCGAACAGCTACATATGAATTATATATAATTCATGATTTTTAACTTCCTCGCGGTGATCTGATTCTAAAGTCAAATATATCGGTTTTTTAAAAACAACTATAATGTAGTTTTTTACTGAAAATTAATGTTTTGGGGCTTCTAAATTGTTCCCAAACGAAAAAGTCTCATACATTTGTTAAATATGCAAAATTTTCTTATGCCCTGCAATAGTGTTCCATTTTTGGAATAGTGCAAAATCAAGAAACAAATTTTAATTTGTCAAATTGAATAGAAAAATGAATAATCTTGCATATTTTGGGTAAAAATATTAAAAATATCCCAACGTGGAGCCGTCTGGTTTTTGAACCAAGATCTTCACTTAGGTATGCAACGAGAAGAAATATAAATCAGAACAGTAATATGACGGGTTTCCTCTAAACGGGCAGTTGAGTTATTATTGAAAAACAAAAAGCTATCTGAAACAAAACTGAAACTATAATGGCCATTACATTGCAAATCTTCAAAAAATTTGTAAAAAGTTGCACTTTTGTTTTTTTTGACACGAGTTTCTGTTTTGCTTTTGTTTGTCCGTTTAGTGGAAAATCGGCTTTAAAAAAGAAAAAATAAAACATTTTTTGTCAAATTATTAAAAAAAATTTGATATTGCAGCTTTCCTGCGTACGGAAATATCCGGGAACCATGACTCTCTTATAGGAAATAAAAAGATGGTCCGGTCTAAGGGTTAAAGTTATAAAATTATTAGCTTAGTTTTGTTAAAAATTTTATTTCAAATATAACCGTTCTAGACTAATTTTAAATCTCAAACATATAAATTTATTTCGTGCATGAGTAGTAAAGGCTATGTTCTACGTATGACGTACTGACTGAACAGATTGACAACGCGCACATGTAGTGTATTATAACCTAAAAATGTTATATTAATTGTAAAATATAAATCTTTTTGTTCATTTTAAAATAATAATAATTGTTTATATGTGCGTATTTATCACTATTTTAACATGACTACCGAAGATATAAGTTTGAGTTTGAATATAACGTCTAAACCTGCACCAACTAAAAACAAGAAGGTAAATAAGTAATCTAAATATTTATGAAGCATGGAGTTTTTTTTTAAACCAGATTTTTTGTATTTCGATGTTTTGTTAGTATTATTGACTTTTTATTAATTAAATTCTTGTAATTGGCCAATTCCAAATACTTTAAAATGAAATCATTTTTGAGAATAATCAGCTGTTTTGGTTCTATCTTTTTCTAACCTGCTCTATTTTAAATATTGGATATACAAAACTACTCTAGATCGCTTTATTTATGGATAGTATATATTTATGTAATACTGGCTGCCTCTTTAATAGAACTTTAAAATAAGATAACTTAAACTACGTAATATTAATATTTTTTTGGAAAGCTATCCATTATCATGCTAAATATTCGGGATCCATGATTTCATAAACAAAAATTATTCTTAAACTTGTAAAAATTACTATTATCTTGGGCGAGTAAAATGAACGTAGAAAAGGATGATATCTTTATTTCGATAATTTCGGATTTCATATGTAACCTATTATAAATTTAAATAGAGCCAACTTAGAAAAGTATTCTAAATTTTAGCATGCAGCTTATAAAACGACTTCTGTATTTGTTTAGGCCCAGAAAAAGAAAAAACCATTTAATATAAAAAGACAACCGAAGGTTAAGGAAGATCTTTTACAACGAACATTATTAGCACGTGAAAAACTTGATCACGCCAATAAAACAGCCGTTGGTAATGTAAATAAACCATCAAATGAGAATAAATTACCAACTTTAATACCCACAAGGAGAGATCTTGAAAAATACATTAATCAAACAATTGGTGAATCAAAGTCGAAAAATGTCGGGAAAATTAAAAATAAAGTTAGTTCGGATACACTTCAAAAATCAGATGATTCAGAAGGCGGCAAGCAGTTCTCAAAGAAGCAAAAACGTTCAGCTGATCTAGACACAGATGTTCAATCGTCTAAGAGACAAAAGTTTGACAATCAAGATTTTGATACTGCCCATGAAGTTAAAGACAATAAATATAAAAAGAACTTTAATAAAAAAGCAAGTAACACCCAATCAGGAAAAACGTCTTCACTATTCGGAAACAATCCAGAAATACCTAAAATTGGACAACGTCTTGTTAAACCAATTAAAGAAGAAATATTTTCTGGTAGTAAGTTTAGTGATTTGCCGATTCATCCGCATTCAATAAAAAATCTTGCCGATGTTCTGAATATTACCGAATTAACCAGCATTCAAAAGAAGGCTTTTCCTTCCTTACTCGAAGGATTTGATGCTCTGGTAAGAAAAACGAGTATTAATTAAGCAAATATTGATTGTAAAAAGTAATTAATTTTTCAGATACGATCTCAAACTGGGTCGGGAAAAACTTTGACCTATGCATTACCTATTATTGAGAAGTTACAAGCTGTTCGTCCAAAATTAAATCGTTCTGATGGTATTCGAGCGTTAATAATTGTTCCAACTAGAGAATTAGCTTTGCAGACTTACGAATTACTTATAAAATTAGTTAAAGTATGTTAACAAATTTAATGTTTTAAAATAAGAAGTTTTAATAATTTTACTGTTTTTAGCCTTTTACTTGGATAGTCCCAGGTTATCTGGTGGGCGGTGAAAAACGCAAAGCTGAGAAAGCCAGACTTCGAAAAGGTATAACAGTTCTTATTGGTACGCCAGGCCGATTAATCGATCATGTACAAAATACAAATTCTGTTAAATTGGATAAAGTGAAATTTCTGGTACTTGACGAAGCCGATCGTATGTTGGATATGGGATATGAAAAAGACGTTAAGAGGTAAGGAATCATTGATTCTTTATTACTCATTCTTTTGCACTTAACAAGTTTGTTTTGATTTTCAGTTTATTAGAAGCTTTGGAATCACATAGAAATCCGTCAACATACGACCCAATTGCATTATTAAAAAATTCAGTTAAAAAGTTTAAAGATAGTGACGATGATGAACAAATAGAAGCTTCGGAAGAAATCAACAAAGAAATTACAGAAGATGAAAAATCAAATTCCATATCTGTGGAAGAATTAAATAAAAGACGTTTGCAAACCGTTTTATTATCAGCAACCTTATCGCCTAAAGTTCAAAAATTAGCCGGCTTGACATTAACTGATCCAAAAAATATTGATGTAAGTGCTGAGAATTTCGATCAACAATTGACAAGTGCACAAATACCCATTAAAGAAGGCGATTTGACTACTGGGCTGGATTTAGAACAGTTTGTGATTCCCGATAGCGTGACACAAAGCTATGTTGTAATTCCACCCAAATTACGTTTGGTCACATTATCAAGCTTCATTATTGGTAAAGCAAATAAAAATTGTAAAATATTAATATTTATGGCGACCCAGGATATGATCGATTTTCACACGGAATTATTAAGTGCGATTTTGGTTCGCGGTGAAAATGATAAAGATATTGATATTGATAGTGATGCTGAAGTAGAAACTGAAGACAGTGAAATAAAAGATAGTGATTCTGGTAGTGAAAGTGATAATGAAAATACTTCCTCGTGTTTAGTGAATGTGCAATTTTTCAAATTACATGGCTCGATGAATCAAAAAGAACGTACGGATGTATTTAAAACGTTTCGATCAGTGAAAACTGGCGTTCTTTTCTGCACGGTTAGTACTAAAGTTAATTTTTTTTTTATATTTATTTCTCCTAACATAATTCAAAAACTTGTTTAGATTTTTTTTCCAAATTATTTGTTCTCTTAATTTTAAGATACCTTTGAATGCATTTATAGAACAATTTATGTTTCTAGTTGACTGTTTTTTTGATTCCAGCTTTTAGGTTATTGAAAAATTTAAATGTTTAACAACAAACTGAACTTTTTTTATGTAAAATTTGTTAAATAGTTTTTAGCACAAAATTATCTTGTTAAATTAGTTTTATCAAATTTTAAAAAAATTTTTGTTTTTTTTTTAAAGTTCAAATGCAAGGGGATTTAATTAACAATCATAATTATGGCGAAGACGTACATCTGTATAACAATCTATGTCTATAAAATGACCTGTAAAAAGGTTCCAATTAAAATCGGTAGATAGTCTTCCTTAGCAGGATTGTCGAATAAGAATAACATATTCATAATATTATTTTATACGGCACGAACTACTCATTCGATAGAAATGACATTTATTTAAGAGCTAGTAAACTCCGATAAAATACATTTTGACAGGAAACAGCTGTTTGACTTTAACTTCAATAAATGCCATAAAAATGTTATTTTCTTGGTAAAAAGCACAATTTAATTCGACAACAACATGTGTTTGATTAACAATATTAGCTCTTATTGTGTCAGTATAGCGCTGAGATCATAACTATAATGATTTTGATGGATTAGTTGAGTAGTATAAATTAAATCGAACAAGTGAAAACAAACAATGACTGAGTTAACTGTTGAAATACCATGCAGAGACAGTGTTGATTACACTATCACATTACACATACATGCATGTCACACATACATAACTGATATTCCCATTATTACATACTATACAATTTACGCTTAATTTGCGCCCTCACGGGTAAACAGTGATATTTACGAAAAAAATGTTACGAAAAAAAGTTGTTTATTTTTTGATAAGGAAGATTTTTTACATTTCAACTTTTGTTCTATCTCTAACGGTTTAAAAGATGGGTCCTACGGACCCATAGGTCAAGACCCAATTGACCTATGTTGCTCATTTACGAACTCGACCTCACTTTTTACGTCCTGAGCTGTAAAAATTTCAGCTTAATATCTTTTTTCGTTTTTGAGTTATTGTGTTGGCAGACAGACGGACAGAAACTGAAAATGGACTAATTAGGTGATTTTATAAACACCTATACCAAAATTTTGTTCATAGCATCAATATTTTTAAGCGTTACAAACTTGGGACTAAACTTAGTATACCTTGCATATTACATATATGCATGGTATAAAAAGTTAACATTTAAAATTTAAGTTAGTGTGTAACTTTAATGCATATTAGGGACACGCGATAATTATCTCAAAAAAGGGAAATTTTCCCCAACGTAGGACGGCTGGCATCTCTACCCATACCATATAAGCCAAGTCCAGAGAGGTAGGGGAGAATCTGGTGCAGTGTATTTAAGTGTAATTTTTTTTGTTATACCCTTTTTAATAGGTACAAAGTAAAGGTAACAAGATTTTTTCCTTTATACTTGAATATAAATAAAAATTGTAATTAACAATGATACACATAAAAGACCTTAATTTTAACTAATAATTGTAATTTAAGAAATGATATTATTACAATATTTTTTTTTAAATAAAATTAATTTTATTTCTATAAAACACTTTAAATTAAATGAATGGTACCTGAACTGAATGTATCTCATCATATCGTGTGCATTTGCACCCTGCAGTGTATAGAATGCAACTGCCTTTTTGTTCACAAAATTAACGTTATTTGAAATTTATATAAAAAAGAAATAAAAATTATATTCTTTAAAAAAAAATAATAATGCCACTAGTGTAGAATTATGCTCTTTATTTTTTTGATTTGATTTTTATTTCATTTCAAATCGCTTTTAATAGCCGAATTAAATTTTTTATTTGTTGTATAATAGTCTAGACAGAATTTAATTCGAAATGCTATTGTAAGTAGATCTTTTTTGTAATTGTATAAAGGGATTCATCATTTAATAGCCAATTTTATTCTGTGTTTTGGGTAAATTAAAAAAAAAAAATTTTCCAAATTAAAAAAATGACTTTTCATTCCAATAAGCAATTCCAAAAGTAAATATCCAGGATGAAAATCAGGAAAATCTAAAAATTATCCAAAATCTTGAAAATTTTGATTTTTGAGTTTTTATTATCTCAAAAGTAAATCAAAAACAAACTTGATAAAATCACGAACAAACTTTGTATGATGATATTTCCGATTTTATCGACGCTTGGATTTAATCGGTACGACATTGTGGTATCTGTTTTAGTAGTTCTCGAAATAGTTGAAAGTCCCTACAAAATATGAGGCTTCACATAGCGATATATCATAAAAAACGTCAAATTAACTCAATTGTTCTATTTTCTGTAAAAAAATGGTAATTTTTACAACTTTTCACTTAAATTTTGATAACAATCATACATAAGGTTGTTTTGACTCAAAATATACAAATATAAGATTAATTTTAAGACCGTGAATGGATGAAACCTGAAATTTTTTAGGAACTATTTTTTAACTTTTTTCTCGATATCTAAATCGACATGTATTCACTCAAAATAATTATCATATCAGGTCAAGAGTTATTAAGGGTGGATACTTTTGAAATGAACACACTGTATAGTTAGTGTATTATCAGGAGGATAATTTATAAAAATATAATGGTAAACTTTTCTTACATAATTGACGGGAATTTTTCTTAAAATTAGCCTCTAAATTTTTTAATTTTTAATCTCAAAACCCCAAACGGATTCGACTATTACTTATGAATGTTTTATATTTATCATTACAGGATGTAGCTGCAAGAGGTTTAGATTTACCACTAGTAGATTGTGTAGTACAATATACTGGCCCTACAACGGCTGCCGATTATGTGCATCGTGTAGGACGTACTGCTCGAGCAGGTGCTAAAGGTGAAGCAATCATATTTCTTTCACCAACTGAATTGGAATTTGTGCGTTTATTAGAAAGTCGAAGGATACGGTTAGTATATTAATAACATCATTTATTTTTATTCTTCATGACACCATTTGCTCTTAATGATCATAATTTATTTTTGTAGATTTAAACAAACAAAAATGGATTTATCAAATTTATCGGTGGCATTAGATAACGTATCCTCATCATCAGAAGAAGCGGCAACTGTATTACAGCAAAGATTTGAAAATGCTGTATTAGAAAGTAAACAATTGAAAGATATGGCTTATAAAGGTAGGTGTTTAAAATATAACATTATTCATAATAATATTTTATTTTTATAATAAGTAGTTTTTAATTTGATGACAGTGACACCATTTTATTTTTTTTTTAATTTTGCAATCTTTGAATATAGTTTTTTTTTTTTAATGGATCCGAAAGGTATTAATTTATTAAGTTTTATATTGATGCATTTTGATGATAAAGGAATTTTTATAAAAGTAAGCTTTTTTGCCATTTGAACTTGCGGACTAAGATTTATACTTTTGAAGCTATTGAAATATAACTGAAACTGGAGCAAACAAGGCCATTAGCTAAATTCGATCAGCAAAGTTCTTTCGATATATTCTTCGATTTGCTTAATGGGTTTTATCACTAGCCTTTCCAAATTTAATTTTATGCTTTAAACGGGTACGATTGAAATGTTCCCTTGTAGCACAGTTCCAGAGATATAGAATTTAGTATATTTCTTACCTAAATAATAAAAATCTTATGAGTTCGGTATACATTTAATGCATCATGATGTGAAAATCCCAGTATCTATCTAAAAGTTTTACTCCTTAATTATATATCCGTACCAAAAATTGAATTTTATTGGTTTAGCTCTGCCTTGAATAATTCTAAATTGGGATTTGTAGTGCCATCTACATCGAACTTTAATCGTAAATATTGTTTAGATTTGGAGAGTCGTTTATAAATTAACAGAACAAGTAAAATATTGTACGTATAATTCACGAAAAGGTACGTGAATTTTCTGTTGCGGAAAATAAAAATTCAAGGTTCGGCCATTCAACCGGGGACAGTCGGTCTAAATAGAGAGACAAACAAGCAAAAAAAAAATTTTTTTTTGCAATGGCAGATACGTTGCTTATATTTTGTCAGAATATTAAAAACAGTTTGCCAAAACATCAGCCAGTAATCCGGGGATATCTGCGATCAAAGCCACCACCCCAGTGAAAGAGTTGATAGGATAAAAACAAAGAGCTGATACGTGGCTGATGTTTTTACATTACGTTCAAAACAACAATTTGAAAGTTTTTCTTAAAGCCTAGTGCGAATCCTAAACCGGAGCAGGTGGCTAATGTTTTGTGAGAATTTTAGAAGTAATAACAAAAACAGTATGCCAAATCATCAGCATTTGGGGGATATTTGATTTTTTTATATCATGTTTGTCTCTCTACTGAGACTTGTTGTCCTCGGTTACCTGTCTGATGTTCCAGTATTTGTTTGAGTAACATTGAATTTTTATTTTCCGCAACAAAAAATTCACGTACCTGCTCGCAAGTAAAAGTTGCACGTCTCTCCTTGGCCATAATTTTTGTGTTTAGTTTTTGGTGGCAATATTCAAAGTATTGAATTATAATAACATAATAAAGTATTTATTATATATTCAACAAAAATTTACAGAAAGAATTCATACTCTAAATAAATTGTTATGAACTCTCCACACAACCAAAAATAATAATAATTTTTCAACATGAATTAAAATAATGTTTGTGAGTGGACAGTAAAACTCTATTAATAGCTGTGTTGTGGACATAGACATGTTAACATAGAAAACCACTTGGAGCTGTCACTATAACCCAACATTTACACACATAACCTATGTATGTATGTATGTATGTATGTATGTATGTATATGCGTGTCATTTCAATTCATTCATTCATACATTTAATCACCATAATGTTTTCTCCATCTCCCTTCTTAATTTCATCTCTCCTTTCTTGTATACGAATATTCTCAATCAAAAAAATTGATCAAAATCCAATGAAGTTGTTTCTTGGCTGTTCTGTAAGCAACGAACTCTAAAAAGCGTATATGCTGTGCGAAATTTTATTTTTCAAGACTGTTTTGGAACTATAACGAAAAATAGATTAAAAATTTGTAGAGAGCTTCTTGAAAAAATATGAAAAATTAAATTAAATTTTTGAATTATTCAACTGGAAAACACAAGAAGTAATATAGTTCATTTAAGGACCAGGTGTAGCAGTTTTCGAAATATTCTCCGAAAATTTTCAAAATATAGGTCTTTATATATATTAGACGTCATATAAACTTTATTTTTAACCTCCGAAAAAGGGGTGTTATAAGTTTGACTGCTATATGTGTGTGTGTGTCTGTCTGCCTGTCTGTTTGAGGCATCGTAGCGCCTAAACGGATGAACTGATTTTGATTTTTTTTCGTTTGAAAGGTAATTTAGTGGAGAGTGTTCTTAGCTATGTTTCAAGTGCGAGTTTAGGGTTCCGTACCTATAAAAAAAATGTCGTTTTTTTTTTAAATTTGGTAAATTTCACTTGAGGTATCTTTTGGATCAAAATTACCCTATATACCGAGTTTGGTCAAACTCCGAAACGAACAAGTATGTATTTTTATTTTTATTTTACAAAAGTGGTTTTGATCAAACTCCGAAACAAAAAAATAATATTTGTGTTTTTTTTCCAAAGATATGGTACCCTTAAGAAAATTCCAAAAAAAAAAAAAAAAATAGAAAAGAAACGATCGATTCATTTAACGATCTGATACACAGTGTCTGAGATATTGTCAAAAAACCTAAGTAGAGCGATTTCTCAAATGAATTAGGCAATATAAGCTATTAATCTGACAGTTAAATAAAAATGATTTTCGTAACCTTTGGATCTAAATTGCCCTAGAAACACCTATACAAATTTTTTTTGGATATTTTGAAATTTTCTTAGTTGTAAAAGTGAAATCATACAAAATAGGGTGGTAAGGATTATCGAGCTGGGCCAGAATTATTGTTGGAAATCGTTCTAATAATTTGATTTACTAAGGACTTTTATCATTTGTACTAAACCTCTACGATTCATTTTTTTATCATTTCGAATGTACATATATATAGTAAGAGAGTAAGTGGTATAGTGTCCATCAGTTACGCCTCGTTGCTTCAAACGATTAACCGCACATATATATAAAATGATCGATGAAAATGTTCCAACAAAAAATGTACTTATTATTATTATAATCATCTTATCGGTCAAAAAATAAATAATTTTTTTTTTCGAAATTTAATTTATAGTTAATTCATTTATGTAATAATTTTTTGCACAATAATAATTACCGTTCATTTTTTTTGTTCGTTTTTCAAAATTAATGTATTCAAGAATTTAATGACACGTTTTTATTTTGTTTAAAAAATAATTTTTATACCATGTATATATGAAATATATCATAGTATATTAAGTTTAGTCCCAAGTTTGTAACGCTTAAAAATATTGATGCTACGAAAAAAAATTTGGTATAGATGTTCATAGAATCATCTAATTAGTCCATTTTCCGTTGTCCGTCTGTCCGATCGTCTGTGAACACGATAGCTCAAAAACGAAAACAGATATCAAGCTGAAATTTTTACAGCGAAATTTTTATTGAAATTTTCTCAGGACGTAAAAAGTGAGGTCGAGTTCGTAAATGAGCAACATAGGTCAATTTTTGTAAACCGTTAGAGATAGAACAAAAGTTTATATGTAAAAAATTTTCCTCATAAAAAAATATACAACTATTGTTTGAAACATTTTTTTTTTGTAAACATCACTCACGAGGGCACACATTAGATGCAAATTTTATAGTATGTATTAATATGGGATTATCAGTTATGTATGTGTGACATCTATAGGTATATGTGTAATGTGATAAAGTAATCAACACTGTGTTTACATGGTATTTCAACAATTATCTTAGTCAATTGTTTGTTTCACTTGTTTTCATACTGTAGTCGGTGTTAGGAGGGGTATTGTATTCTATATTTCAGTAATTATGTTGCGTTATGTGTTAAATATTTTTTAAGAGACATTAAAGATGGTTAAATTTGTAAAATTAAAAAAAATGTATAACAAGACCGAAAAAGATTGCGACCACCGTAAAGAGGTTGTAAGCTACAGCCTCTGCATAATTATTAATCTCGTAGATGCATGATAAAACCGTGAAAACACAAAGAAAAACGGGAATTTTCTTTGTGTTGAACACTGCCCAGTGTATTAACTGTTACAGTTTGTAAATTCCTGTTTTTCTTTACATTTTTGCGATTTAATCGTGTATGTACGTGATTAATAATTATGCAGAGTTTATAGAGCAACGAAGAAAGTGTTTTTTTAAGTAGGGTGGTTCATTATCGGTCGCGCACGGCTTTTCCGAAGCACCTATTTCTCCATTTTCTCACCATTTTCTCAAATTGTGCGGAGACTTTATATTTTGCGACGAAAAATTTGTACAAAAAAGTACCATTAAAAGCTACAATTTGATCCTGGAAATAATTTTTTAAAAGTCATGCAAGCCGAGAAAAAAAGTAGCGCAAAGCTCTATTTTTTCGTTATAAAATTGTCTTTTCTAGTAAAGTTTCCATTGGATTTGATTACAGCTACACTCTTATTTTTTTGTTTTTTAGCGCTGCAGCCCTCTATTTTTTGTTCTTTGTTTTTGTTTTTTTAATTAAAATGCTTGCTTATACCTTTTTTTTAAAACCCGTTTTTTGCATCTTTTCGATTTTTTTTAATTAACTCCTTAAAATCCGATTTTTTTCAAAGTAATTTTACTCAATAACTACTATTTTTCTCCTAATTATGGCGTTGCGAATCGGGTGGTTTTTTTAGTGTAAAAATGCTGAGCTTGTACTATAAACTAATCCGGACAACCTGAAAAGCCATTAAACGTATTGAATAAAAAAGAATATAAATTTAAGATTTTGAATGACTATATAAAATTCTTTGAACTACGAAAATATACAGAAATCTATTGAAACCAATAGAAAGAAAATAAAAATTTTCATTAATCATTATTCAAAAATCACATTCATCACAAGAAAAACGACGATTATAATACATATTTTACATAACAGCTCTGTAAAATCACATTTAGAGAAAAATTTGTTCTCTAAACTGCTTTTAAAAAAGAACTTATTTTTCCAATAATTTTCACATGTCAAAAGAACAAAATGAAAAATAACAAGCATAAAAGTAAAAATTTCAGTGTATAGAAGTTTAAGATAGTTAAGTTATACGCCGTTATGTGTATGTTACCGAGTGTTTGTAAGAATCGTTAGTTTATAATAAATGTAGTCAGATTGTAAACTGTCGATAGATTGTGAACAAACTATAAGATTTAGAATCCAATAAGTTTATTTTCGTTAGATTATAAATTACCAATGGTCAACTTTAAATTTATAATCTAAAGTTTAGAAGCCGTCAGTTTATATTCAAAATGCAAGCTAAGGTCCAATCACTGCACGGTCTTATATATGCAGTGTGTCGCCATTAAGATGAAGACACCCTTATATTTGCATTATTTATATGAATATACAAGGCGATATGCCACATTTTTTAAGATACTTAAACGAAATTTGAACTTTAAACTCAGCCTACTACAAATTGACAAATAGGGCTGATTCTTAATATTTTGCCTAGCTACAAAGATGGTTAGAGATATCGAAAAAAATTATTAGAAAAAGTGGCTTAGAATATTTTTTTATACCCATCCATACACCAATTTTCATCACAAAATTCGCATTTTTAATTTTGGAATATAAAAATTGGACAAATTGATAATTTAATAATGTATCTATTCAAATATTTCAATAAACTTGTAATAATTTTGAGTCTATAAAATAATAAAAAATGCAAATTTACCATGAAAATCGGTAAATGGTTATAAAAAAATATTCTAAGCAACTTTTTTTTCGATATCTCTAACCAACTCTGACGCTAGGCAAAATGTTAGGATCTGCTCTATTTGTCAATTTGTAGTAAGCTGAGTTAAAGTTAATATAGTTCATAACAAAAATATGAGGGTGTCTTTATCTTAAATGCAAACACTGTATAGACAGCACAAAAAATAAAAAAAAGACTATAAACATATATTCTATCACCTATTCTGTTTCACTTATTAAACAAAATAAATTATTGTTGTATCAATTGCCCTTTCTGATTTAGTCTTCAATTATTTTTTCCTTATGTGCACTATAGTAGTTTTGTAAGTCTATGATAGATTGATTGTTGTTTATGAATGTAATTATCGTTATTTATCATTTCACTTCCCTGTTCAACTCCAGGCTTCACTCATTCTTAGGAATTTTGAAAAAATTATGTTAAATTAATTTATAATTATTGTTTTTATTATATATTTTCCACACACTAAAACTAAATAACGTCTACAAGATCAGTTTGTTAATTCAATCAATCAGTGTGCACTTAACAATTTTTAATGCGTTAAATTACAATTTGACTGGTAAACATTGCTAGTTTTTACTCTAACGTAAACATCACTTATTTATCATAAGAATGGTTGGGAAACCTTTCAGATGTGCAAAAATTAAATTTTTTCATAAAAAATGTATGCTTTATGTATTTTTATACCTCATATATATGAAATACAGTGGGCCCCCGATAATCCGGCAATTGTTTTGCAGGGCAGTACTGCCTAAGACCTCCTATAGTCCGGAATTGTATATGGTATATTCTGAATTCATCATGAGTTCTCCGTGAGGGTCCAAACTACAGCAAAACTTAAGTTTCCATTTTCTTTAAACCTATAAATGATAGGAAAATGGTTCTTTAAATTCGTTTAAAGCATGTAGATTTCAAAAAAACGAATTTAAAACATTAGTAATAAAATTTTCGAAATTTCCAACACTGATTTTCAACATTCTATGTAGGTTGGTTAGTTGATTAATTTCATCCATATAAAAAATAAGTCTAAATCAATTTTTTCCTTTTTTTACAGCCTATTCTTCGTGGGTGCGTTTCTATGCTTGTTATCCAAAAGATATGCGTAAGTGTTTTTCAATGAAAGATGTTCATTTAGGGCATTACGCAAAAAGTTTTGCACTACGTGATCCACCTAGTGCTATTGGAGGTGTTGGACATCGATTTGCAAATAAAAATAATCAAAGGTAAGCTTTCAATACTCATTATAGATTTAATAGAATAATTAAGAATAGTTTTCATTGGTGTCGAAGATTTTTCTTGGCAAAAAATGATTTTTCTTAATTTTATCTCAAGGGAAGTAAGATGAATGGAACGCCTGTTCTTTGTGACCTTTGAAAAAC